>NC_064629.1:228786241-229418027 GCF_023864275.1 Schistocerca cancellata | reverse complement strand
ATCTCGTGTGCATCAATTCATTGTGGAAAATTCCTCTGGGTTACTTCTTCATTAAAGGGACCACTAACGAACAAATTTATTCTCTGATTTCTCAGTGTTTGCAACTTCTGTCAGACATAAACATAAAAGTCCTCTCAGTCACCTGTGATGGTACTTCATACAATGTTGCGTGTTTCGGAAAATTTGGTTGTAATTTCAAAGACCCAAAGCAGCTGGTAACGCATTTCGAAACAGGACCTCATCATGTCAATGTGTTTTTCGATCCATCACACATGCTAAAGTTAGTACGCAATTCTCTCCATGACTTGCAAGAATTAGTGGACTCAGATGGGAGAGGTATATGCTGGAAAGTCTCCGATAAACTGTTACATTTGCAACAAATGGAAGGTATGAGTGTGGCTAATAAAATAAAAAATCAGCATGTCTGGTTCAAAAATCAAAAAAGGAAAGTGAAGCTAGCAGCTCAGTTGCTTAGTAGGAGTGTGGCGGATGCACTGAAATATTGTAAAATGAAAGGCATTCCAGGCTTCGAAGACTGTGATGGAACTATCAAATTCGTAAATATTTTTAATGATTTATTTGATGTACTAAATTCCTGAACTATTAGAGAAAAATATTTAAAACAAGCAATAGATGAAAATAATGAACTTGATGTTTGTCTAACTTTAGTAGAGCAGAAACTTACATTCTGCAACTAAAAGAAAAAAACGGCAGATTCGTACTCAATGGTCCCCGTAAAACTGGTTTTATAGGTTTTCTGATATGCATCAACAGCATGCGCAGAATGTATGTCAGACTTATAAAAGAGGAGAAGTTGCTGAAATATATACCCATGTATAAAATAAGTCAAGACCATTTGGAGAAATTGTTCTGCTATATCAGAAGGAGAGGAGGAAACAACGACAACCCATTTGCTTACGAGTTTTGCCACTTGTTCAGGAAAATTATTGTGCATAATCAGTTGCATGAAAGTGATGTTAGCAGTGGAAATGTAATACCACTTGATAAAATTGACCTTTTGGGACTTGGAATTGGAAGTAAATTAAGCAGTGAAGATAAAATAAATGTGTCTACGCCTAAATCAAGCTTGTTGGACGCAGAAGTTTCAAGTGGAAGTGATGAAGAAGATGAACCCTTCTTACCAATGGAGCCAGTTTTTTCCACGTTAAGTATGGATGTTGTGCAATACATTGGAGGATACGTTGTGCGGAGCCTAGGGCGGAAAATAAAATGTGAAGAATGTTTGGTGGCAATCAGTGGACATAACGAAAATATGCCTTTGAACTTAGCTGTCAATTTGGTTTCAATTAAAAACCGTGGAGGGTTGGTGCAGCCTTCGTCTGATGTGAATCGCGTATGTAGGATTTGTGAAAACATTTTTAAGACAAGCACATTGAAAGGGAGACCAAAGAGCAATCTTACCTTTTATTGCAACAGTTTGCTCAACCAGTGCTCAAATCTCAATTTATTTGTCGACTCGCCACACTTCTCAAATGGTGGGGAAGACGATCACAAAAACTGGATAATTGACAGCATTGGAAAAATTTATTTTAGTATTCGAATCAAGAAATAAATATGTGTTAAAAAACCAGAATACTGAGGAACAAAAAATTAGACAAAAACTTAAAAAAATTGTTCATTTCAAAGGCCAATAACAAAAATTTGTTAGAAATAATTAAGCTTACTCCTTTATTTATTTACTCATTTTAATTTATGCTATTGTTCAAATTAATAACACATTAATGCTGAATTCTGCTAGGATTAAAAAAAAGCTTTTCCGTTATGATTTCTAGGAAGAGAATGGCGCAGAGAGACAATGAAAAAGAATTGTGAACAACCTATTTGCTTTTTCCGTTATTTCTTTTGTGAATATATTAAACATAACAATAATCTACAGGTAATTTTGGATGCTTATTGCCGTGCAAAAGTAACAAACTTTGCAAGCAATTATAGTATGTGTTAAAAAAAGTAAGTTTTTCAGTGAATGTAATGCCATGCAATTTGATTTGTTTTTAAGTTTTTTTATCTCGCCGCCTATATTATTTAGTTTATTTGTTCATCTCCATGAATACGTTAAGAACTAACAACTAGAGAGCAGAAAATCAGGTGAGATAAGGTAGTAAGCAAAAAATTAGGAAGGAAACAGGAGCGTGGCACGGGTTGCGCCCAGCCGGCCAGGTAGCTGCCCAGAGGGACGAGGCAGGTGAGCACATGCCGGCCGGGCCTCCGCCGTGGGGAAGGCCGCTCTATATCCTTCTATGCTCTGTGGGAGCAGTGGCTACCCTGAACATAGAGGCGCGCGGCCGACCCTTCCTCTGCGGCAGACCAGCGAACCTCACTACCTGGACGCACTTTCGCTGCCCTGGGCCAGGCATAATAGCAGACTGCGGGTGACGTCACACCACCCCTCCACCATACTCCACACCTATAAATCCCTTTATCCGCCCTATCCTTTGTTTCGCCCATCCGGCCTGGATCTCCGCCCCCCTACCTTTTATAAATCCCTTCAAATCCTTGAACGCCACTCTCTCCGCCTCACGAATTACATCCGTCTCCCCTCCCCCACGCGGATCTTGTACGATCTCATTCCATTCCCCCACCTCCTCCTCTTCCTCGAAAGGATACGGATCCTGTACACCTCCCGCAAGCTCGATCCTCCTCACCCGCTCGTCACGCCCGTCCTCTCCCGCCACCGCCTGCTGCCGCGCCTGTATTCCCACGTCCCACCCGGTCTCCATCTCTCCACCCTCCTTACCCTCTCCTGATGTGGCTTCCGCCAGCTCCCTCTCCCTGATGATAACCTCCTCCCCTCCGTCTACCCCTCCTACCAACTCTGATCATCCCACCCTCTTCCTGTGTTTGCTCCTTTGGGCACCCACCCTCCCTTCTCTCCCTCTTCCCTCCCTCCTCCATTTCTCCCCACTCCTCCCCCAGGCTTCCCCTCCCCTGTCCCTTTCCTCCTCCCCCCATCTCCTCAGCCATTGGCATCCTTGTTCTCCCCTCTCCCCCACCTCACCCTTATTCCCCTCTCGGCAGGTCCCCGGACTCGCAGGTGTTTGTGCTTCGTGTCAACAGTTTGTAGTGTGGATTGTCATAGAGTGTGAACGTCTTCATGTTTTTTTATGTTCATGTGTCTACTGTTTTTCCCCACCGTTTTGTTCCAACTCATGTGTCTCCTCTGTTTTTATCATTGTACTATCTTTGGCTGAAGAGCGGCGTATTGTGCTGCTGCCAGCCTACCTGTTCTACGGGTTTTAAAATCACAATAAAGAAAAAAAAAAAGACGTCACACCCAGTGTGGGCTGAGCGTGGCATGCTGAAGAGCCGACAACACCATTAGGTGCACCCGACTTGCACCCGACACCAATCAAAAGCGTCGCGGGCAGTGCTTCTGCACAATCCGGCCTCCTGTGATATCAACGAAGGAAAGTGGGCCGAAGAACAGTGTGTCACTGCAACAGACTCGTTGCATGGAGAGGGTGCGCGATGCAGGGCTGGGCCCCACTGCGAGTCGGCTGACGATGCAAAAAGTCGACAGTGGACAAGGTTCTCTGTTGCCAAAGGGGGCGCCAGCGGCTGTGGCCGATCAGTTTTAGGCGCTTCAGTCCGGAACCGCGTGCCTGCTACGGTCGCAGGTTCAAATCCTGCCTCGGGCATGGATGTGTGTGATATCCTTAGGTTAGTTAGGTTTAAGTAGTTCTACGTCAATGGGACTAGTGACCTCAGATGTTAAGTCCCGTAGTGCTTGGAGCCATTTTGCACCGAGGGGGGCACACAGAATAACTCTTCAGTGCCACCCTTGCACAGGACCCTGTCATTAATTATGCTCCGAGATACAACGAGGTCCACACCTTAGTTCGACCACCAATATGAATCGTCATTAGAGCAGCTGGAAACACCTCATCACTCCACGGCCATTTGATTACAGCGAGATCGCCGTTGCGGAGGCTAGGCAAGGTTCTCTGCTGGCAACGGGATCACGAAGAAGAGCTAATTAGTGCCATCCTTGGGCGGGAACCCGCCGCTGATCACTCATTGATCACGGCAACGAGGGCATTACCTGACACGGCTACCAGCAAAGAGAGGGCGGACATGAGCCGTTGTGGAGAGGACTGCAAGACGTCATTTACAGAAGGGTCGGGTCTCGTACATGAACGGTCGTGCCCACTGACAGCTGCGACGACGAACCCCTCCTCCCCCTCCCTCGACAATGGACTCCACAGAAAGTGCTCCCCCTATGTACACTATGTGATCAAAAGTATCCGGAGACACCCAAAACCATACGTTTTTCATATTAGGTGCGTTGTACTGCCATCTACTGCCAGGTACTCCATATCGGCGACCTCAGCAGTCATTAGACATAGTGAGAGAGCAGAATGGGGCGCTCCACAGAACTCACGGACTTCGAAAGTGGTCAGGTGATTTGGTATCACTTCTGTCATACGCGAGATTTCAACACTCCTAAACATCCTTAGGTCCACTGTTTCCGATGTGATAGTGAAGTGGAAATGTGAAGGGACCCATACAGAACAAAAGCGTACAGGCCGACCTTGTCTGTTGATTGACAGAAACCGCTGACAGTTGAAGAAGTGTAATAGGCAGGCGTCTATCCAAATCATCGCACAGGAATTCCAAATTGCGTCAGAATCCACTGCAAATACTATGACAGTTACACGGGAGACGAGAAAACTTGGATTTCATGGTCGAGCGGCTGCTCATAAGCCACACATCACGCCAGTAAATGCCAAACGACGCCTCGCTTGGTGTAAGGAGCGTAAACGTCGGACGGTTGAACAGTGGAAAAACTTTGTGTGGAGTGAGGAATCACGGTACACAATGTGGCGATCTGATGCCAGGGTGTGGGTATGGTGAATGCCCAGTGAACGCCATCTGCCAGCGTGTGTAGTGCCAACAGTAAAATTCGGAGGCGATGGTGTTATGGTGTGGTCGTGCTGTGCATGGAGGGGGCTTGCACCCCTTGTTGTTTTGTGTAGCACTATCACAGCACAGGCCTACATTGACGTTTAAGGCACCTTCGTGCATCCCACTGTTGAAGAGCAATTCGGGGTTGGCGACTGCATCTTTCAACACTGTCGAGCACCTGATCCGGAGATCTTGCTGGTCAGGGTAGTTGATTTACACCTTCTAGAGCACGTTGGGTGGCACGGGATACATGCGGACGTGCATTGTCCTGTTGGAACAGCAAGTTCCCTTGCCGGTCTAGGAATGGTAGAACGATGGGTTCGATGACGGTTTGGATGTACCGTGCACTATTCAGTGTCCCCTCGACGATCACCAGTGGTGTACGGCCAGTGTAGGAGATCGCTCCCCACACCATGATGCCGGGTGTTGGCCCTGTGTGCCTCGGTCGTATGCAGTCCTGATTGTGGCGCTCACCTGCACGGCGCCAAACACGCATACGACCATCATTGGCACCAAGGCAGAAGCGACTCTCATCGCTGAAGACGACACGTCTCCATTCGTCCCTCCATTCACGCCTGTCGCGACACCACTGGGGGCGGGCTGCACGATGTTGGGCCGTGGGCGGAAGACGGCCTAACGGTGTGCGGGACCGTAGCCCAGCTTCATGGAGACGGTTGCGAATGGTCCTCGCCGATACCCCAGGAGTAACAGTGTCCCTAATTTGCTGGGAAGTGGCGGTGCGGTCCCCTACGGCACTGCGTAGGATCCTACGGTCTTGGCGTGCATCCGTGCGTCGCTGCGGTCCGGTCCCAGGTCGACGGGCACGTGCATCTTCCGCCGACCACTGGCGACAACATCGATGTACTGTGGAGACCTCACGCCCCACGTGTTGAGCAATTCGGCGGTACGTCCACCCGGCCTCCCGCATGCCCACTATACGCCCTCGCTCAAAGTCCGTCAACTGCACATACGGTTCACGTCCACGCTGTCGCGGCATGCTACCAGTGTTAAAGACTGCGATGGAGCTCCGTATGCCACGGCAAACTGGCTGACACTGACGGCGGCGGTGCACAAATGCTGCGCAGCTAGCGCCATTCGACGGCCAACACCGCGGTTCCTGGTGTGTCCGCTGTGCCGTGCGTGTGATCATTGCTTGTACAGCCCTCTCGCAGTGTCCGGAGCAAGTATGGTGAGTCTGACACACCGGTGTCAATGTGTTCTTTTTTCCATCTCCAGGAGTGTATTAATTTGGTGTGTTATCTTTGTCATGAACTCACTAAGTCTGAGTCTTTCAAGCGTCAATTTTTCATGTATTCATTTTCAGCGGACAATAACTTCTTTGAAAAAAATTGCAGAAAGAATTACGTCTTACACAATGTGACTTTAATGTTTCTCACACTTCACTGTGATTTTAAAATTACGTGCTTAACTATCACTACACTTTTGTGTCATTATACGCTGCTCAGTTGATCACGTAATTGAATTTATTTACTAGTGTCATTTTCTTTATCATGTTACTCTATTGTTATTTATTACTCAATACTTTGTGTTTCTAATAGCATTTTTTCGCTTAATTTGTTTTTTCCTTATTTTCTATAACTGTGTCACGTTTGCATCTCATTATTTTTCGTTAATATTTTTGCTGTCTTGTTAGTGACATACAGTTTCCATTATCACAAAAAAATTCACTTAAAATTTGAAACCAGTGGCACAGAAGCTGATAACGAATTTGTTGCCTTGCGGTTGCCTGTTATCAGTCTTGATTATATTCATACTATTCCTGGGGTTAATTAATATGCGACGTAATAGATTTCAGGCAACAGCAACCATCATATTACTCACTATACTCGTTCAAGTGTGCAATGTACCGATCTAATAAATGTTATTTTGCCAGAATTTTTGTTTACGCTCACTGCTAAAATTCCACTCCATGCTTCATCCAGCTCCGATATACGGCACATCCTACTGCATTCCGTTTGCGCAACAGTTGTATTGAGGTCACACTTTAGCCCCCATAGTCAGATTAATTGTAAAGGTACCCCTTAATTTAAAGATACCTTTCTTCATATGGGCGAGTGCACGACAGATGGGTAAGTTAAACTGTTTCTTGCACACCATGTGTGTATTATCTGTAGAGTAGATTTAGTTTCACTGCTGCTGGCCATACCAAAAGAGATCGCATTTAGTTTAGTGTTATGTGTCACAGGGGAGAACTGTAAATAAATATTCCACACGAAAGTGTAGCTAGAAAAATGTACTAGTCTGTCAACTGTGTCATGAATACTCCAGTTATATCAAGTGCAATTAAAATATTTAAGTTTGTGTGGCATGAGTATTCCAAGCTGCTGGAAGAATTAAAACTGTCCATCTACTGTTTGTAAACTGTGAAAGCGTTTTCAAAATGTGACAGCTTGGATTACTCACGGCATACAGGTTTGCACACACTGAAGCGCTAAGGAAACTGGTATAGGCATGCGTATTCAAATACAGAGAGATGTAAACACGCAGAATACGGCATAGCGATCAGCAGCAACTCTTAAATAAGACAACAAGTGTCCGGTGCAGTTCTTAGATCGCTTACTGCTGTGACAATGGCAGGTTATCAAGATTTAAGTGAGTTTGAACGTTGTGTTACAGTCAGCGCACGAGCGATGGTACACAGCATCTCGGAGGTAGCAATGAAGAGGGGATTTTCCAATACGACCATTTCACGAGTGTACCGTGAGTAACAGGAATCAAGTAAAACATCAAATATCCGACATCGCTGCGGCTGGAAAAAGATCCTGCAAGAACCGGACCGACGACGGCTGAAGAGAATCGTTCGGTGTGACGGAAATGCAACCCTTCCGCAAATTGCTGCACATTTCAGTACTGGGCTGTCAACAAGTGGCAGCATGCGAACCATTCAACGGAATATCATCGATATGGGCTTTCTTAGACGAAGGTCCACTTGTGTACCGTTGATGACTGCATGACAAAAAGCTTTACGCCTCGCCTGGGGCCATCAACTCCGACATTGGACTGTTGATGACTGGAAAAATGTTGTCTGGTCGGATGAGCGGATGAGTCTGGTTTCAAATTGTATCGAGAGGATGGACGTGTACGGGTATGAAGACAACCTAGTGAATCCATGCACCCTGCATACCAGCAACGGACTGTTCAAGTTCTTGGAGGTAATGGCGTGGGGCATCTGCGGTTGGAATGATATGAGACCCCTGGTACGTCTAGATACGACTCTGACAGGTGAAACGTACGCAAGCATCCTGTCTGATCACCTTAATCGATCCATGTCCATTGTGCATGTAGACGGGATTGGGCAATTCCTGCAGGACTATGCGACACCCCACGAGTCCAGAATTTCTACAGAGAGGCTCCAGGAACATTCTTCTGAGTTTAAACACTTTCGCTGGCCACCAAACTCCCCAGACATGAACATTAGTAGGCATATCTGGGATGCCTTGCAACGTGCTGTTCAGAAGAGATCTCCACCCCCTCGTACTCTTACGGATTAATGGACAGCCCTGCAGGATTCATGGTGTCAATTCCCTCAAGCACTACTTCAGACATTAGTCGAGTATATATATATATATATATAGTATTCATTCCAGTAAATTAAGTTGCTTTTGTAAATATTGTATACAGCTTTTGTATGTTGTTATCTGTTTAATCTGTTAATGTGAGGCATGTCGTTTATCTATGCTGAAAATTATGTGAAATATTCGAGTATTTTTTGTAAGAAAGCATAGTATTGGCAGTTATTTATTTTATCAGACTGTTTTGCTTTCTGTGTTCAGAACAAATATATTGTCTGAAACAAATGAAATAGTACAATATGTGGAATTTTTTTTTGTAAGATAAAAAAAAAAACGTTTCTGCTATCTATTTTCTCGAGAAAATATATTTATTTGTTAAACTCTAGTCTTTCGTTTCCTTTCATTCTACCCTCTTATAAGTGTATGTATAATTGTTTACAATGTGCAATTACATCTGCAACGCACATTTCCTTTCTATAAGAATGGACACATTTATACTTCAGTTTACTTCAGTTTAGGAGAAGCAATTTAATAGAGTGTTAAAATGTTTGTACAATGGGCAGAGACATCTGCATTGCAAATGTCCTCATCTATAATGAGGGATGCATTAAAACTGTTGAAATGTAAACACCTATACATACACATCAGCCACACACGCGTAAGCAGGGAGTGGATTTAGCGCTAGCTTTGCAGATCGTGCAGTGGGCGAAATGCTGCCCGGCGCTATGCACGCTAGCTGCAGGAGAAGCAGTGGCATGATCCCAGAGGGGAGACTGGTCGCTGACGCTTTGTAAATTTGTCGTAAGGTCTTATGGGACCAAACTGCAGAGGTCATCGGTTCCTAAGCTTACACACTACTTAATCGAACTTAAAATAACGTACACTAAGGACAACAAACACACACACACACACACACACACACACACACACACACACACACACACACACACACACGCCCAAGGGAGGGCTCAAACCTCTGACGGGGGGAGCCGCGAGTGACGCTTTGGCATGGTGCTATTAGTTAGTGTGTCCAGTGCCATGGTCACACACTGTGGGGATGGAGGGCACTTTCCCTCCTTCACAAGTGTTTTTTTTAAATAAAGACATAGTTGTTATTACTACACAGTGTACAGTTTGGACAGTAGCTTATGATGCTGTATGACATACATGCTGCCCAAACATAAAAATTTGTTTTAGCTGGGAGAATAGCTTAACTTGAAACAGGCGGGATGGAATTACACAGTGACCTGAGTGCTATAAATAGCCCTCCAGGTACCTATAGGCGAGTTACTTCGATTTGTCCTACCATCTTGGAGTCTGACATCATAGAGCTGTACCAGTTTTCCAGCTCTGGAGCAGTACATCTGAATTCTACACTTTTATAAATAGCATGACAGATCTGAGCTTCAGTGTGATGTCATAGCGTCAGTATTCCAAGTCAGCTACCATGACAATCCACCATCTCTAATCTGGGCAAATACGCTAGAATTTCACACAGTTATAATCAGACCGACAGGTCTTAGCTGGATTCTGACGTCAAAGTTCTGTGCCAGTATGCCCCGATTGCCATCTTCCATTCAAAGTCAGCCATCTTGGATTCTGACGTCATACTTAGGCTGGTGCTCGTGTTTCAATTCAACCAACATTTTGATGCACCATTTTGAATTTCCTTACAGTTCATATCTAGGACAACAGCCCTATTCTCACTTCAAACACGCTAGCACAATTGTTATTTTTTAAAATTTCCCTCCAATATTTTGAATTTCCCACCAGAATTTGAATTCCCGCCGTTTTATACACAGGGCAATTGGCCTTTGTCAGAGAGGCGAGGGGTAGTGGTGGGGAAATCCCGTAGTTAATCGATGACGGCATTGATGACGTACTTTGCGCTATAAACAGCACTACATACCTACTACTGAAACTTCTCAAAGGCGAATCCACTCATCTAGGGATATTATGACTTTGGCAACACTATATTGAGGATTTTCGAACACGATCACTGGTAGAACTCACATCGTATAATATGTGTTAGATGAGTATGTGCCAAGCAAGATCGTAAGAGATGGAAAAGAGCCACCGTGGTACAACAACCGAGTTAGAAAACTGCTGCGGAAGCAAAGAGAACTTCACAGCAAACATAAACATAAACATAGCCAAAGCCTTGCAGACAAACCAAAATTACGCGAAGCGAAATGTAGTGTGAGGAGGGCTATGCGAGAGGCGTTCAATGAATTCGAAAGTAAAGTATTATGTACTGACTTGGCAGAAAACCCTAAGAAATTTTGGTCTTATGTCAAAGCGGTAGGTGGATCAAAACAAAATGTCCAGACACTCTGTGACCAAAATGGTACTGAAACAGAGGATGACATACTAAAGGCCGAAATACTAAATGTCTTTTTCCAAAGCTGTTTCACAGAGGAAGACTGCACTGTTGTTCCTTCTCTAGATTGTCGCACAGATGACAAAATGGTAGATATTGAAATAGATGAGAGAGGGATAGAGAAACAATTAAAATCGCTCAAAAGAGGAAAGGCCGCTGGTCCTGATGGGATACCAGTACGATTTTACACAGAGTACGCGAAGGAACCTGCCCCCTCCCCCCCCCCCCCCCCTTCTTGCAGCGGTGTACCGTAGGTCTCTAGAAGAGCGTAGCGTTCCAAAGGATTGGAAAAGGGCACAGATCATCCCCGTTTTCAAGAAGGGACGTCGAACAGATGTGCAGAACTATAGACCTATATCTCTAACGTCTATCAGTTGTAGAATTTTGGAACACGTATTATGTTCGAGTATAATGACTTTTCTGTACACTAGAAATCTACTCTATAGGAATCAGCATGGGTTTCGAAAAAGACGATCGTGTGAAACCCAGCTCGCGCTATTCGTCCACTAGACTCAGAGGGCCATAGACACGGGTTCCCAGGTAGATGCCGTGTTTCTTGACTTCCGCAAGGCGTTCGATACAGTTCCACACAGTCGTTTAATGAACAAAGTAAGAGCATATGGACTATCAGACCAATTGTGTGATTGGATTGAAGAGTTCCTAGATAACAGAACGCAGCATGTCATTCTCAATGGAGAGAAGTCTTCCGAAGTAAGAGTGATTTCAGGTGTGCCGCAGGGGAGTGTCGTAGAACCGTTACTACTCACAATATACATAAATGACCTTGTGGATGACATCGGAAGTTCACTGAGGCTTTTTGCGGATGATGCTGTGGTATATCGAGAGGTTGTAACAATGGAAAATTGTACTGAAATGCAGGAGGATCTGCAGCGAATTGACGCATGGTGCAGGGAATGGCAACTGAATCTCAATGTAGACAAGTGTAATGTGCTGCGAATACATAGAAAGAAAGATCCCTTATAATTTAGCTACAATATATCAGGTCAGCAACTGGAAGCAATTAATTCCATAAATTATCTAGGAGTACGCACTAGGAGTCATTTAAAATGGAATGATCATAGAAAGTTGATCGTCGGTAAAGCAAATGCCAGACTGAGATTCATTGGAAGAATCCTAAGGAAATGCAATCCGAAAACAAAAGAAGTAGGTTACAGTAAACTTGTTCGCCCACTGCTTGAATACTGCTCAGCAGTATGGGATCCGTACCAGATACGGTTGATAGAAGAGAGAGAGAGAAGATCCAACGGAGAGCAGCGTGCTTCGTTACAGGAACATTTAGAAATAGCGAAAGCGTTACGGAGATGATAGATAAACTCCAGTGGAAGACTCTGCAGGAGAGACGCTCAGTAGCTCGGTACGGGCTTTTGTTGAAGTTTCGAGAACATACCTTCACCGAGGAGTCAAGCAGTATATTGATCCCTTCTACGTATATCTCGCGAAGAGACCATGAGGATAAAATCAGAGAGATTAGGGCCCACACAGAGGCATACCGACAATCCTTTCCACGAACGATACGAGAATGGAATAGAAGGGAGATCCGATAGAGGTACTCAAGGTACCCTCCGCCACACACCGTCAGGTGGCTTGCGGAGTATGGATGTAGATGTAGAATCTGAAATCATCCCCACACTAACACATTTGCTGTCTCTGATTTTTAAATGTTCGGTGGTGTTACATAACATAATTATAACATCCGATGCAGGCTGTGATGGCTTCCCCTCACCTACAGGAAGAAGAATAGGAGTGTTAGTCACCAATGTATAGTCACATTCTTCGTCTTTTTCTTCTGCTTCTTGTTTCTTTTCTACTTACACCATTAATACTTATTTGCTGACTACATTGTGGAGGAGGCGAAGTGCGGTTCACAGTTCGACATCCTCATCCTTTAAGAGTTCTTATTAGATAAAACACTATTTAAAAAAAAAACGGTTCAAATGGCTCTGAGCACTATGGGACTTAACTTCTGGGTCATCAGTCCCCTAGAACCTAGAACTACTTAAACCTAACTAACCTAAAGACGTCACACACATCCATGCCCGAGGCAGGATTCGAACCTGCGACCGTAGCGGTCGCGCGGTTCCAGACTGTAGCGCCTAGAACCGCTCAGTCACTTCGGCCGGCCACTATTTTAAACTGCTGTTAACATATACCATTTGCAGCAGTGTATGCAACACCAAAAATTGTATATGTCAGGTAAGATGGGGTAAGTACAGTTTTGGGACAAATGCACTGTTAGTTCATAGCTTCCATGAATTGTTTCAAACAGAGCTGCAGGTGTAACTAACCTGTTTCTACGGGTTATACGTTAAGAGTGGGAATGAAAATGCTTATTGATTGTGAAATTAACGTGAGAAGATTAGGGTCGCAACCGACTCTAACCATACAACTAATCAAAGGTTTGGCCGAGTCAGAAAATAAATTAATTTGATCACAGACCAAAAAATCATAAAAATACGTACGTCATGATATCGCCCATAGGGTATGCGATGTAATTAATAGTATTTCCGTGCACTGTCCACGAGAACCATTTAAAATAAAATAGTACATGCATGAACACTGTGCAGAAGATCAGCTCGCAGCAACACACCTGAAAATAAGACTTAATCTAAAGCATTTGTTTTAAAATAAAAGTGGAAACTAATCACTGGACCTGTGCGTAAGGAAACGCGTTGGATGTGTTAACAGGAAAGCTACGAGGTGAGTGGCTTAGGTGCAAAATCGTAACCTCGGAATGCAAGAGAAAATTGTGTATAAAATAATTTATTCCTAAGATATAGATGTGAGGCATGTTCACAATTTCTGATAGCATTAATTCCTAAAACATTAAGGAAAAGCATCGAAACATACACCATTATAATCTACACCTAACATAATTGGTGTGAATCATTCATACAACTGCTGTTGCCTGATAACTGATCGCAATAACTCGTGAAACGGTACACGTTTCGCAGTACATCCGTGTGCCCACGTGGTTTGTGGAGACGCAATTTCTAGGTATCGTGGCCAAGTTGCAACAATATCTCATCACACAATCATGAACAGTTAACATTCTTTAAAACAAACATGAGACCGGACAGTTAGTGATGACGGTAGCCCAACAAACTTTAATGTTCAACCACGTGGTCGGCCCCCCCCCCCCCCCGGACGAAAGATACATAAAGCAAGGCAAATTTACGAGAAGGCAAAGCTATTAATATTTAGGAAAATGAAAGCTTATACAGGCACAGCTGAAGGCAAACAGACATTCATATAGAAGCGAGTGCTCACTTCTTATCGACACCTTTGTGTGGCGCTCTTCCGGTGGATCCAAGTCTGCTATAGAAATTTACTAAAAGAAAAATCTGCCAAAGTTTTGCATTCCTTGCTGCGACAAGGCAAAGCAATCTTTCAGAGTTGAAAAACGGGACCGAAAGCTAACAGCTCTCCCCTCGCCAAGTAACAAAGCGCCACGCGGTCAAGCTAACTCACCCTTCTTCGACTGGAGCACGGCTGTGGACGCTTCCCGTAGCGGCTGTAGACTGCCTCCCTTTTTCCTCCCCAGCCTCCTCCACGCTCCGCGTGGCCCGGGAAACCCAAGGATGCCATTTCCGCCACCAACCTAACGCAGGTGGATTTCTCACAAGTAGCGCAAACCTCTTTGCCTACTTGACCACTACGAGAGTTGACTATTCTATACAACTGCTGCTGAATCTGTGTGACTATCGCAGACTTTCTGCAGCAGACTACGCCACCGTCCAGCAACGTGACACACAACCACATTCATTCAATCGCACCATTATGAGGGTTATGAGGAAAGAGAAACAAGGAAAAGAAGGAGAAATGCAAGTGAAAATGGGCTACCGGACTAATGAAAGGTGGCTACAGGACCCTTTCACAGGGTACAAAAAAACACAGCAGAGAAAAGCGAATACGGTACTAAGCTGACTATAGCAGATGTTGAAAGTGACCAATACTCATCTCTTGGCACTTTTGGGCCCCACTCAGGAAGTTGCTGAAAGCGGATCGAAACTGGACTGCTGGAATTGCTGCAGTCTCATCCGAAATTTTCTACTGCAGTTCTTGAAGTTGTTGCGATACATCTTAGATTTGAGGGCTCCCCACACAAAGTAATCACACACTCACAGATCAGGTGACCTGAGAAGGCAGATAGGGTTGCGACCAGACTGACGTCTGCTAAAAACAATCAGGCGGGAAGATTGTGTAAATGTGCACCAAGGTCCGGCTGGCTGTATGGACAGTTGCTCCATCATGTTGGAAGCAACTCTAGCTCGTCCCCTTTTCTGTTAATCCTGCCACAAATGGATTTAAAATGGTGGAAATGTAACCCGCAAAAATCAGCGTCTGATGAAAGAAGATGGGACCAATAACGTGACGTGCAGACAATACACACCAAACCTCAAACTTCTGATAATGCAATGATGTTTCGTGGAAATTATGTGGATTACTCGAAGAAAACGATTTATTGACACATAGTAAGCACGGTTTCAAAAAATACACTCCTGGAAATTGAAATAAGAACACCGTGAATTCATTGTCCCTGGAAGGGGAAACTTTATTGACACATTCCTGGGGTCAGATACATCACATGATCACACTGACAGAACCACAGGCACATAGACACAGGCAACAGAGCATGCACAATGTCGGCACTAGTACAGTGTATATCCACCTTTCGCAGCAATGCAGGCTGCTATTCTCCCATGGAGACGATCGTAGAGATGCTGGATGTAGTCCTGTGGAACGGCTTGCCATGCCATTTCCACCTGGCGCCTCAGTTGGACCAGCGTTCGTGCTGGACGTGCAGACCGCGTGAGACGACGCTTCATCCAGTCCCAAACATGCTCAATGGGGGACAGATCCGGAGATCTTGCTGGCCAGGGTAGTTGACTTACACCTTCTAGAGCACGTTGGGTGGCACGGGATACATGCGGACGTGCATTGTCCTGTTGGAACAGCAAGTTCCCTTGCCGGTCTAGGAATGGTAGAACGATGGGTTCGATGACGGTTTGGATGTACCGTGCACTATTCAGTGTCCCCTCGACGATCACCAGTGGTGTACGGCCAGTGTAGGAGATCGCTCCCCACACCATGATGCCGGGTGTTGGCCCTGTGTGCCTCGGTCGTATGCAGTCCTGATTGTGGCGCTCACCTGCACGGCGCCAAACACGCATACGACCATCATTGGCACCAAGGCAGAAGCGACTCTCATCGCTGAAGACGACACGTCTCCATTCGTCCCTCCATTCACGCCTGTCGCGACACCACTGGGGGCGGGCTGCACGATGTTGGGCCGTGGGCGGAAGACGGCCTAACGGTGTGCGGGACCGTAGCCCAGCTTCATGGAGACGGTTGCGAATGGTCCTCGCCGATACCCCAGGAGCAACAGTGTCCCTAATTTGCTGGGAAGTGGCGGTGCGGTCCCCTACGGCACTGCGTAGGATCCTACGGTCTTGGCGTGCATCCGTGCGTCGCTGCGGTCCGGTCCCAGGTCGACGGGCACGTGCACCTTCCGCCGACCACTGGCGACAACATCGATGTACTGTGGAGACCTCACGCCCCACGTGTTGAGCAATTCGGCGGTACGTCCACCCGGCCTCCCGCATGCCCACTATACGCCCTCGCTCAAAGTCCGTCAACTGCACATACGGTTCACGTCCACGCTGTCGCGGCATGCTACCAGTGTTAAAGACTGCGATGGAGCTCCGTATGCCACGGCAAACTGGCTGACACTGACGGCGGCGGTGCACAAATGCTGCGCAGCTAGCGCCATTCGACGGCCAACACCGCGGTTCCTGGTGTGTCCGCTGTGCCGTGCGTGTGATCATTGCTTGTACAGCCCTCTTGCAGTGTCCGGAGCAAGTATGGTGGGTCTGACACACCGGTGTCAATGTGTTCTTTTTTCCCTTTCCAGGAGTGTAGCTTTCTTGCGAAACACAACTAGCTCTTTATACTCGTGAAGTAATAAGTGCTATCGACAGGGGATGTCAAATTGATTCCATATTTTTAGATTTCCAGAAGGTTTTTGACATCGTTCCTCAGAAGCGTCTTCTAACCAAACTGCGTGCCTACGGAGTATCGCCTCAGTTGTGCGACTGGATTCGTAATTTCCTTTCAGAAAGGTCACAGTTCGTAGTTGTTGTTGTTTGTTGTGTTCTTCAGTCCTGAGACTGGTTTGATGCAGCTCTCCATGCTACTCTATCCTGTGCAAGCTTCTTCATCTCCCAGTACCTACTGCAGCCCCCATCCTTCTGAATCTGCTTAGTGTATTCATCTCTTGGTCTCCCTCTACGATTTTTACCCCCCACGCTGCCCTCCAATACTAAATTGGTGAGCCCTCGATGTCTCAGAACATGTCCTACCAACCGATCCCTTCTTCTAGTCAAGTTGTGCCACAAGCTCCTCTTCTCCCCAATTCTACTCAATACCTCCTCATTAGTTATGTGATCTACCCATCTGATGTTCAGCATTCTTCTGTAGCACCACATTTCAAAAGCTCCTGTTCTCTTCTTGTCCAAACTATTTATCGTCCACGTTTCACTTCAATACATGGCTACACTCCATACAAATACTTTCAGAAACGACTTCCTGACACTTAAATCTATACCCGATGTTAACAAATTTCTCATCTTCAGAAACGCTTTCCTTACCATTGCCAGTCTACATTTTATATCTTCTCTACTTCGACAATCATCAGTTATTTTGCTCCCCAAATAGCAAAACTCATCTACTACTTTAAGTGTCTCATTTCCTAATCTAATTCCCTCACCATCACCCGACTTAATTCGACTACATTCCATTATCCTCGTTTAGTAATAGACGGAAAGTCATCGAGTAAAACAGGAGTAATATCCGGCGTTCCCCAAGGAAGTTTTATAGTCCCTCTATTGTTACTGATCTATATTAACGACATAGGAGACAATCTGAGTAGCCGTCTTAGATTGTTTGCAGATGATACTGTCATTTACCGTCTTGTAAAGTCATCAGATGATCAAAAAGACTTGCAAAATGATTTAGATGAGATATCTGTATGGTGCGAAAAGTGGTAATTGACCCTGAATAAGGAAAAATGTGAAGTTATTCACATGAGCACTAAAAGAAATCCGTTAAATTTCGATTACGTGATAAGTCACACAATTCTGAAGGCTGTAAATTCAACTACATACTTAGGGATTACAATTACAAATAACCTAAATTGGAACGATCACATAGATAATACTATGGGTAGAGCAAACGCAAGGCTGCGAGTCATTGGCAAAATACTTGGAAGGTGCGACAGGTCTACTAAAGAGACTGCTTACACCACGCTTGTCCGCCCTATTCTGGAGTATTGTTGTGCGGTGTGGGATCCGCATCAGGCGGGACTGACGGATGACGTCGAAAAAGTACAAAGAAGGACAGCTCGTTTTGTATTATCGCGAAATAGGGGAGATAGTGACACAGACATGATACGTGAATTGGAGTGGCAATCATCAAAACAAAGGCGTTTTTCGTTGCGACGGGATCTTCTCATGAAATTTCAATCACCAGTTTTCTCCTCCGATTGCGAAAACATTCTGTTGGCACCCACCTACATAGGAAGAAATGATCATCACGATAAAATAGAGAAATCAGGGCTCGCACGGAAAAAAATTAAGTGCTCGTTTTTCCCTCGTGCCGTTCGAGAGTGAAACGGTAGAGAGACAGCTTGAAGGTGGTTCATTGAACCCTGAGCCAGGCAATTTATTGTGAATAGTAGAGTAATCACGTAGATGTAGATGTGCCTAGAACCTGTGACTCTGTCAGTTGACATAACCACTCAGTGAAACTAGGCTTCATCAAGCATAAAGAACAGATCCTTGTCCAAGCAATTCACTGTTATCTCATTGATAAAGTTGACCAAACCGGCGGCGCTGAGGAACATCCACTGGTTTTAATGGATAAGCGACAGACACTCGGTAGGGGTGTATATGCAGGTCCAGGTGGGGTATTCGTCCACAAGATCGACGTGATATGCATGTCTCTTACAACAGTCATCGGGTTGATCTGATAGGACTCTGAAGTATTTCCTGGTGAAATGCAGCGACATTTTGTGGTGTGCAGGCACGTTACAGAATGTTTTTTGAGATGTTCAAAAATGTTCAAATGTGTGTGAAATCGTATGGGACTTAACTGCTAAGGTCATCAGTCCCTAAGCTTACACACTACTTAACCTAAGTTACCCTAAGAACAAACACACACACCCATGCCCGAGGGAGGACTCGAACCTCCGCCAGGACCAGCCGCACAAGATGTTCAAATCTTATCCTGTCTGACGCCATTTCCGGACTAAGCGTTTTGTGGCACTCTTTGTTGGCACTTAGACATAATTAAACTACTCAGCAAACAACTGACTACATCGTTACCACGACTTTGTTGTCATGTAACTTTTCACAACGAACACCTGCTGCTCGACTGCGAGTACCATCATCTCCTTTGCATTGCTTCACTCACACTAACACAGCCAGCACTACGCTCTGAACCTGTGTGGATCACGGAGGGCGTACACATGGTGTGTACGTCATGGGGTCTAGTTATATGCATACATTCACGTCCAATTGTATCTACTCATCTGGGTAATTTTTATTTGCCCCACCCTGTATAAGTATTTATTTCTGTCTTAGCTAGTGTGTGCTGGCGTCAGGCATAACATTTCTAGAAGCATTCTTATGCATGGATTTAATTACAGTACAGTTTCTGAGTTTTACCCAAAAAAATTCACTAGTTGGGCTAGTGCATCCTAGTTTGTAGAGAAAGCGCACAGTACTGTTCATGTGCCCCATTACTGAATTTTCATTCCCCTAGTGCAGAGCAATACCTAAATGTTGAACAAGAAAATGGATGAGTAGCTAATGAACAGAATTCTCAGGTGAATGAATACTCTCCTTTTAACTAGTTTCAACATTTTTAATGAGAGATACTCTTTAACTGGACTGTTCTATGGTGAGACAAGGTGAGAAACTATGTAAGGTAAACGGAGATAGGAAAGCAGTAGACAGCAAGACACCTAGAAGCAGGTGTGTAGGAGATGCTTCCTGGCCGAAAGGATACACATCGCGGTTCTGAGATATACAGTGTACCATATTTTGCATTAAGAGATCGTGCCAAAGGCAGAAGAGGGGCGAAAACGTCCTCTCTTGGCAGCTCAACCATGTCTTCACCAGATGTCGAAAAAAGCATGGCATCAAGAACAACTGAGACGAAAACGTGAGGTTTTTCCATTGTACATCACAAACCAAACTATGATTTTAGTTCTATGCGTTCATGAAATGCAATAATTTATGTATTAAAAACCCCAAAGCACTGAAATGTGCGGAAAAAATTGCATGGATCCATTCATTGTCCATCCCTGCTTCAACCTGCTTGAAGTTGCTATAAAAGCTCTTGGGTTCGAAAATACGCCAAATGTGATTTGTGATATAGACAAGACAGGATCTGATAGCGATTCTTCAAAGACTAAGGTTGTGGGAGATCGGGTTTACTTTCCTCAAGCACAAAAAGTTCTCCAGGAAGTGATAATGTTTGTTTTGTTTAACGTATCTGTGAACAGGAGCGAACTGCCTCCATTAGAAATATTTAAAGGTCAAATTCGCGTGGAGTGATTGTCAAGCTTCTCAAGAAGAAACTGTTCCTGAACTTACTTATGCAGCCACTCGCAATGGCTGGATGGATGCTGAGGTGTTTGAGAATTTTTTCGAGAAATCGTTTTTACCGTCATTAGGAGGAAATAGGCCTGCTTTGCTTATACGTAACCGCCATAAAACACATGTATATTTGAAACTGATAAAAATAGCATGGAATGGAAGTATCAAGTTTTAATTGTTCTTCCTCGTTCAACCTACTTTCTTCAGCCATTGGACTTAAGCGTTATGAAATCTGTAAAAACAGTCTGGTTCATTGCGCTCATTAAGTGGCAAAACATCATTTTGCCCAGAAACTAAGTCGTGTGTGGATGAATGTAGACCGATCCGTTATGCAGGCAGGATTTAGAAAACTAGGAATTTACCCACTCAAACAGGGTGTGATTTCCTAAAGCTCTTCAACATTGGAAAGCAGAGCACACATAGACCATTTCACAAGCATTATCCACTTATTCCATTGATGATACAACATTCTGTGGGGAGCCCTCAACATCTACCAAGGCTGGTCTTTTTGTTAATACTGGACATGACCTACGCCAGTCTATCACGTCAGGGTAAAGAAAAACATTTCTGGGATTACTTTTGGAAACTATTCACAGCCATAAGAAGCCTGTAGAGAAAAATGGGAGAGTGTAACCAAAGGATCAGAGGTAATAACTTCATATGAAATGCATAAAAGGCTAATAACCCAACAAAAGGAAAAAGACGAAACTGAAAAGTTGAAAGGAAGACCCTCAAAGGTGAGTATTGTTAATGAAGTAAAAGATCCACGCAGCAGACACCAAGTGAAAACGCTACTCCTTATGTTTCAGATCTTGACTGCCATAATAAAATGGGAAGGAAATGTTAATTAGAACTCAGGGAGAAGTTGTAGTCTAATTGACAATTGATTTATTGATCTTAAACATGACAAGACAACAAAATTATTAAAGAAACATCACACAAACATTTTTATTTAACAAACGCCTTACTAACATGGGATCTATGGTGGACAAAGTGATCTGCTGGGGATCGACACATGACACTAACCAGAAAACTTCTCGCTCTATCTGACTTCATACACATCATTCCAGGCTATGGCATCAAACTACGCCATCACCAAGCATCTAAAAAAAAAAAAAAAAAAAAAAAAAAAAAAAAAAAAAAAAAAAAAAAAAAAAAAAAAAAAAAGAGAAAAGTATGGTTCGAAAGTTCAGGGTGCTGAGAAGTATATTATAGCCCTACATCGCAGTAGCGAATACTTTGCCGTCCTGCTGGTCAAGGCAGCACACCATGATGCTTTCGGCGACTGAAGTCATGGCCGGCGGCAATCTGTTATTAAATGTGCATTACCAAAAAATGCAAGTACACGGTCTTGCATTCAGTTAATTCAGAATGCAGGTACTTCACTATGGATTCCAGTGTGTAGGTGGGCCCGTTTACTGGTCTGCCAAACCAATTTGACTCCATGCCACGACTTTGCGTGTTGGAATACGTCAAATGTTTAGACGGCCGACTCAAGACAAATAAGTCACTCGTTGTGACCGTGATTATATAAGCAGTACCTCTGACCGTTCAGAAGGTGACAGGCACAGGCTCTAAGTCGCACACTTGCGAGGTGCCAGGGCAAGCAGTGTATTTAACACTAAATTCTTCTAGAACCTACATATGTAAATGATGCTCTAAGCCCCCCCCCCCCCCCCTAGTCTAACTCCGACTTTTGCTGTTGCACAAGGATTAAAAAAAATACGCGAACTGACTCTAATCAACCCTGCCAGTGGAGTAGAAGAGAGTTTGGCACCTGCAATAATTTAATTTGATAAATAAGTTAAATAAACGAAGGTTTCATTAACATAGTGAGGAATGATAGGGTTGCTCTACCGATTAACAGAATGAAAGTTCTGTCCAAAATAACAATATGATTTATTAAGACTAAACACAAAATAATAAACAAAAACACATGAAACATTTACAATACATCAAATTGGCTCTAATTGGAGACTCAAACAAACGCTGTGAATGTGAAGTTGTCCCTAAACTAGATTGTGAGGATTATGACGAAGTGGTATGTGCAGCCAATTCCTTGCAACTCAAATCTTAGAGAAAACACATAGCCAACCCAACATTAATTGCTGCTACTCAAGACAGAACAAAGTTAGAAAAAGACGAACAGGCGCGCTCTGCTGAGCTCTGATTATCACCTAGGAAAATCCCTGTCTGCCGGTGCTGCGGACATACCTTACCAAACTGTCTTCTTAACTGCCAGAACACGATCTGGCATACCGGAGGCGATGGCTGGTTGCTTCGACGTCCTCGACCGAAAGGCGAGAGGCGACTACCCACAAGAGCACCTGTACAAAACCGAACACAGAACAGTCCCGCACCCACGACAGTGGCCGTGGTTAACCGTTCCAATCAGCAACTCGAAAACCGGCGGAAAATTCCACTCCATTGCCGGAACACTACCATTCCACCAATGGAGATTCTTGGCGCCAATTTCTGCGCCGATTTTGCTACGTCACGGAGCTATGCCCTGAGTAAGCCAATCACAGTTACGATTTTGCAGAAAGCGCGGGAATTTGCCCGCCACAACTGCCTGGGTACACAAGTCATTTCCACACCTCGCTGGTAGCCCGCCAGAAAGTGTTTTCGCTAAGTTTCTGCGAAGTAACGGAACCTCTAGCCCAGCCGCTACTTCAGGCCCTTGCGGGCGTGCCTCTTGACAATGTCGGCGTCTGGAAAGCATTCACTCGACTCTCTCACACCCGTCGGCTTACCCTTTCAAAGTCAGCAGAGCCCGCCTGTCACCGGACCAGGGTGACGAGAGACGCTGCGTGGGAAATCCGCGTGTGAAGGAATAGCAACTTTCCACCGCATGCAATTAGAGAGGAGAATCGTAAGATAGAAATATGAGAGGGGGCTCATGCCACCTCTCACACTAGCAGAGGACACAAGTCCCACCGTTTAGGTAGAGACCTGTTGTGCTTTACTAGCCAAGCGCCAGTACAAGAGATTTGTACTAGAGTGATCTTTCTTCCTTTCTCTGTGTTACCTCCTCAGCTCGGTTCCAAAAGCACATTTCTCTTTTTTGACTTCCCCCACTTTAACACAAACCGATCACGATCTCAAGTCCGGCCTTCTAAGCTTGGAGAATGGTCTTTGCACTGCAAACAGGTTTGAGCAATCAGAGACTTTAGAGTTAATTGGCAGAAAACGGAAAAAAATTCGGCTTTGTGGCCTCTTTCCCATCGCGTTTGCCATGTCTTTTGCTAACACAATACAGGGTGGAAGCACAGCCCTCTATAAACAGCTTATTATGTCCCCTGTTGCGTCCCTTTCAAAGTTTCCAAAGAATGTCTATAAACTCGCAAACAGCTTCGTGCATTGACAAACATGTTTTGAAACAGAGTCTGGACGTCTGGATGCCAGTTTCCCTGTCCCATGGCAATTCACAGAGTGTTTACATTCCTTTTGGCGCTTTGCTTCCTAACAAGGGCCCATCCTCTGCTTTATTCTCGGCCTACAATGCGCTGTCGGCTACTTCTCGTCGCTGGTCCCGTATACCTCTGCCTGCCGTCCGGCGCCAACTTAATGTGTTTTTGCACGATGCGATCGTAGCATGCGGCCGTCCGGAAATGTCTCCTCACCGTCCTCCAGAAAAACGCGCTTTGTCGGCCCACCAACGCCGTGCTTTTACTGCAGTCGCTTAAGTCGACAACCTGTTCCTTTGAACGCAGGTAAAGCTTACCGTATTTCCTTCTCTAGAGCATGCAAACAAGACCATAAACTACTGCCCACCATTTCATCATAATGTGTGAAGTCAAATCGCACTATATCATATTCCCTACACCGAATCAGAAGTGAGAGTGCCCTGCAATCTCTCAACCTAAAAGGTCAGAAATTACTAACAGATGAGACTAAAAGACCTACCAGAAAGAAGACTGATGGTTCTTACAGAAGAAACTTTAAAATGCGACAAATTGTGGAAAGTTCATCGGAATCAGACGATGATGTGCACAGCATCAGAGATTGAGATGAAGACTACTGCAACGATTTTTTGGAGGAAAATTTGGCGCAAGAGGATAAGAGGACACCGTAACGCTGGAAGCCGTGGAGACAGAAGTAAGACAAGGGAATGATTCAGCTTTGTAATCTGTAGATGAGTTTACTATGGATGATGGCAGTAGCGAAGCAGACTGGTAAAACCCAAATAAGATAATGTGTGGGGTAGGTGCTCAAGTTTGATGTAGATGACTCCAGTTTTAAGTTTTGGAGAAAATCTTCTGTGATCAATGCCCAAATCACATTCAAGACCCCTCCTAGAGAAGACATTTGTTCAGTAAAAACTGTGATACTGTAAATATTCTTCCACGCCCCACAGAAGGCAGAAGGTGGGATATTACCTTTACCATTCAGTTCCTTAATTATATGTGCAGTAATGTGTGTTTTAGTACATTTGGTTGTCATTTATTATTTAATAATACTGCTGCTAGTTTGTTTGGCATTGTAGTGCTTACGATGACGACATTTGCTATTACTTGTAATTTCCCCCCTTCATTGTAAGCTGTGTTATGTGTAAAGATGTACATCTTTACCCTTTGTCAGCCCTTTATCCTGACGAAGAAAGACTGTTTTCTATAATACATCATTAAAATATATTCTTTGACATAATAAATCTTGGTTTTGATGTTATGCATGTTCTTGAGATCCACAAGCATTGTGACACACGAAGGCACAAATGTTGATAACTCAAGAAGTTTTAATCTAACTTTGGAGCTTCAGTCATTAAAATAAATGTCACAATATGTACTATTGGGCACATACCCCAGAATTACTGCCGACTAAAAAGACAACACTCACAAACTATGTTGGGCACTTACCCCACTTCAACGGAGGTGTAAATTGGATGCAATTTAATAGTTTAATTGAAAAAAAAGTTTGGGACAAACACGACTCGGAAGTTCCATGAACGCATAGAGCCAATCATTGTGATGACCAATGACAAGAGCTCCTGTTTTGATAGTCTAAAACCATACGTTTCCATCTCAGTTATTCCTGCTGCCAAGCTTTTTTCGACGTCAGGTGAAAACATGGTTGAGCGGTCATAAACCAACTATTGAAAAAGACAGTCTAGTTACCGCAATTCAGCAAAATATATTAAGGTAGATGTATAAACAAAGGTCGTATGCCCATGTGCAGTAGAACTTCTTGACTTTACCTGTGCATTTACCCCACCTTACATTGCACCCTCACCGAACGAGGTGGCGCAGTGGTTAGACACTGGACTCGCATTGGGGAGGACGACGGTTCAATCCCGCGTCCGGCCATCCTGATTTAGGTTTTCCGTGATTTCCCTAAATCACTTCAGTCAAATGCCGGGATGATTCCTCTGAAAGGGCACTGCCGACTACCTTCCCCATCCTTTCCTAATCCGATGAGACCGATGACCTCGCTGTCTGGTCTCCTTCCCCAAACAACCAACCAACCAACATTGCACCCTCTTTGATTTTAGGTATGTACAAGGTGAAGAAAAAGCTTGTACTTAGTGGTTGGCATACGATTCCTCATCCCAAGACAAGACAAAAGTGTATCTAGCAAAACCTAGTCCCACTAATATATTTAATAGAAACGCGATTTAAGAAACGGGGCTCTGGCAATGCTGTAACTGCGTGCAGTGCAGCCAGGAACAGGTGAATGAACTCTGCACTGTGTCAGAGCTGCGAGTTCAGTGAGGTGAGGCAATGCCGAAGGGAATGGTTATACAGTCTCGCCAATTTTTGAGTCGCACGTTTGCTCCAAACAATTGTTTTTTTTTTTTCAATTAAAGCATGAAACTGTATCCAATTTACACCTCCACAATGCGGTATCTTGTGTATTTCTTTCTGTTACTGTTACCTTTATTTAAACATTAAGACATAACATAACTTGTTACAGTTGTAGACGACCATTCTGCTTCTTCCATGACACAAATTATCTTGTTTCTTTAATAGTCTCCACAAACAGAAATCTAGTGGATTAAGGTCCGGGAAACGTGAAGGCCAGATCATTGGACCTCCACGACCGATCCATTTCCCTGCAGATCATTGGACCTCCACGACCGATCCATTTCGCTGAAAACGCTTCATTTAAATTGTTACACACATTTGTTCCAAAGTGTGGCTATGCACCATCATGCTGAAACCATAGCTGTCAGGAAAAGTATTGCAAAGAAATGTACGATACAGGGGCGCATTCAACTTACCCGGGAATAATCAAGGGCCTAAAAACAGTCCTTTCGCGATTCCAGTCCGTAACTTTCTGTCAAAGTGTGCCTAAAAGTCACGTTCACGGGTGACATATGGGTTGTGTTTCGGTCAAACTCGCTCCTGTGGACGGGAACGCGTTATGGAGGTCTCGGAGTCACTCACGTCCATCTAGGAAGTTTTTACTGAGTTTAACGAAGGTGATGTTGGCCTGATGTATTCGACGATGCCCTTTGGCTACACTGTCTAAACGATCGTTCTAAGAAATACCAAATTAAGATCAACCTGAAGATGCCTAAATAAGGTGAAACGCGTAGTTGAAAAATAAACAACTAAAATTGCAACCAAGACTGTTTTTAACCAATATTCAAACACCCGTCTCTCAATTGTCATGCACAGCGCCATATTAAAAGCTTCGGCACACAGTAGTTCCCTTAATTACTTAGCAGAGAATTTGTGCATTGTGTATTTTGGGGGAGTATCTTATTTGTCTGCCGGATATGGCTCCGTTGAAAATCCTTCTGTGAAGATTTGTGAAAGCTTTAGTGTGTTGCACTTGTATGGCTGATGTTGCAGATGTGCGTGGTTGGATTACAGCAGCAACATGACTGGTCACTCTTATGGTGTTTATGAATGTGTGGCAGCAGACAGAGTATCACCTAGACACAGTCCGTGCTGCCAAGGGTAACCACGTCGAGGTCTACGTAAACCAGTTAGTTTCTCCCAGCAGACCGTCTAAATCTCAGCACAATAGTTTCCCAGAGACACAACTTTCTCTTTCGTCAGTTTAGTCCCGGACACCCTGTGCTTTTGTCTTACCTACTCCGGTCACGTTTTACCGTTTCAGTCTGCAATGAAAGGAGGCACATTTTCTCCACAATGTAACTACAGTTAATCTTGATCATGTGGAAGCCACCACAGCTTACATTAATATTAATGGTTAATGAAAACCGCCTTAGGTATATTACACTGAGGTGACAATAATCACGGGATATCTCCTAATATCGTCTCAGACCTCCTTTTGTCGGGCGAAGTGCAGCAACTGGACGTTGGAAGTCACCTGCAGAAATATTGAGTTATGATGCTTCTGTAGCCGTCCACAATTACGAAAGCATTACCAGTGCAAGATTTTATGCGCGCACTGACCTCTCCGTTATGTTCCATAAGTGTTCGATGCTATTCATGACGGGCGAGCTGGGTGGCCAAACCATTCGCTAGAATTGTCCAGAATGTTCATCAAACCAGTCGCGAACAATTAGACCAGTGACATGGCTCATTGTCGCCCATAAAAATTACAACATTGTTTGAGAACATGAAGTCCATGAATGGCAGCAAATGGTCTCCAAGTAGCCGAACGTAACCATTTCCAATCAATAATCAGTTCAGTTGGACAAGAGCACCCAGCCCATTTCAAGTAAACACAGCCCACTCCATTATGGAGCCATCACCGGCACACAAAGTGCCTTGTTAACAACTTGGGACCATGGCTTCGTGGTGTCTGCGCCACACTCGAACCCTACCATAAGCTCTTCCCAACTGAAATCGTGACTCATCTGGCCAGACCACGGTTTTACAGTCGTCTAGGGTTCAACCGATATGGCACGATCCCAGGAGACGCGCTGGAGGCGATGTCGTGGTGTTAGCAAAGGCACGTGCGTGGGCCGTCTGCTGCCATAGCACATTAATGTCAAATTTCAGCACCCTGTCTTAACGAATATGTTCGTCATACGTCCCACATTAATTTCTGCGGCTATTTCACGCAGTGCTGCTTGTCTGTTAGCACTGACAACTCTACACAAACTCTGCTGCTCTCGGTCGTCAAATGAAGGCCGTCTGTGGTGAGAGGTAATGCCTGAAATGTGGTGTTCCCGGCACATTCATTACACTGTTGATCGCGAAATACTGGAGTCCCTAACCATGTCCGAAATGGAATTCCCCATTTGTCTAGCTCCAGCTACCATGCCGCGGTGAAAGTTTATTAATTCCCGTTATGCGGCCATAATCACGTCGGAAATCTTTTCACATCACTCACCTGAGCGTGTACGTATGTATGTATGTATGTATTAGACCAAGGACCTAGAAACGACGGAGAGGTGTCGTCCCCACCACACAACAGGCCACAGCAGTCCACCCACCCCACCACCGCCCCACACCGAACCCAGGGATATTTTACAGTTCGGCCTCCAGTGGACCTCCCGTGGCAACGTCTCATACAGACGAGTGCAATCCCAAATGTTTGCATGGTAGAGTAGGTATGGTGCATGTGTATGTGGAAACGGTGTTTGCACAGCAATCGCCGACACCGTGTAACTGAGGCGGAATAAGGGGAACCATCCGGCACCGCCTTAAAAACCATCCACCGACTGGCATGCACACCGGAGCTCGACACTAATCACTAATCCGCTGGATGGATTCGTGCTGGGACTGGCACGCCTTCCCGCTCGGTCTAACGCGCGGCTAACCGGGCGGGCTTTACTCACCCGAGTACAAATGACAGCGCCGCCAGTGGACTGTCCCTTTATACTTTGTTAGATTAGAGATTAGATTAGATTCGTACTTGTTCTATAGATCATGAGTACGACACTTCATAATGATGAGGAACGTGTCAGGATAACAAAAGGTGTTCAAAAAATGGTTCAAATGGCTCTGAGCACTAGGGGACTTAACATCTGAGGTCATCAGTCCCCTAGAACTTAGAACTACTTAAACCTAACTAACCTAAGGACATCACACACATCCATCCCCGAGGCAGGATTCGAACCTGCGAGCGTAGCAATCCCGCGGTTCCGGACTGAGCGCCTAGAACCGCACGGCCACCGCGTCGGGCAATAAAAGGTGTCTATACAAGATATTACATTAGACAAAATATTACATGACACTCAATACTTTTAATTTTTTTATTTTTTTTGTGGGGGTTGGGAAATTACACACTTACTATATCCAAAAATTCATCTAATGAGTAGAAGGAGTTGCCATTAAGAGATTCTTTAAATTTCCTTTTTAATGCTGTATGGCTATCTATCAGACTTTTGATGCTATTAGGTAAGTGACCAAAGACTTTTGTGGCAGCATAATTTACCCCCTTCTGAGCCAAAGTTAGATTTATCCCTGAGTAGTGAAGATCATTCTTTCTCCCAGTGTTGTAGCCATGTACACTGCTATTGCTTTTGAATTCGTTCGACTGTTAATAACAAATTTCATAAGTGAATATATATGTTGAGAGGCTACAGTGAAGATTTCTAGCTCTTTAAATAAGTGACTGCAGGATGATCTTGGATGAGCTGCAGCAATTATTCTGATTAGACGCTTTTGTGCAATGAACACTCTTTTACTCAATGATGAGTTACCCCAGAATATGATGCCATACGAAAGCAGAGAATGAAAGTATGTGTGGTAAGCTAATTTACTGAGATGTATATCACCAAAATTTGCTATGACCCTAATAGCATAAGTAGCTGAACTCAAACGTTTCAGCAGATCCTCAGTATGTTTTTTCCAGTTCAACCGCTCATCAATGCATACAGCTAGAAATTTTGAATATTCTACCTTAGCTACCGATTTCTGATCGACGTCTATATTTATTAATGGGGTTATTCCATTTACTGTGTGAAACTGTATATACTGTGTTTTGTCAAAGTTTAATGAGAGCCCATTTGCAGAGAACCACTTAATGATTTTCTGAAAAACATTGCTTACAATTTCACCAGTTAATTCTTGTCTGTCGGGTGTGATAGGTATACTTGTATCATCGGCAAAAAGTACCAGCTTTGCATCTTCGTGAATATAGAATGGCAAGTCATTAATATATACACTCCTGGAAATTGAAATAAGAACACCGTGAATTCATTGTCCCAGGAAGGGGAAACTTTATTGACACATTCCTGGGGTCAGATACATCACATGATCACACTGACAGAACCACAGGCACATAGACACAGGCAACAGAGCATGCACAATGTCGGCACTAGTACAGTGTATATCCACCTTTCGCAGCAATGCAGGCTGCTATTCTCCCATGGAGACGATCGTAGAGATGCTGGATGTAGTCCTGTGGAACGGCTTGCCATGCCATTTCCACCTGGCGCCTCAGTTGGACCAGCGTTCGTGCTGGACGTGCAGACCGCGTGAGACGACGCTTCATCCAGTCCCAAACATGCTCAATGGGGGACAGATCCGGAGATCATGCTGGCCAGGGTAGTTGACTTACACCTTCTAGAGCACGTTGGGTGGCACGGGATACATGCGGACGTGCATTGTCCTGTTGGAACAGCAAGCTCCTTTGCCGGTCTAGGAATGGTAGAACGATGGGTTCGATGACGGTTTGGATGTACCGTGCACTATTCAGTGTCCCCTCGACGATCACCAGTGGTGTACGGCCAGTGTAGGAGATCGCTCCCCACACCATGATGCCGGGTGTTGGCCCTGTGTGCCTCGGTCGTATGCAGTCCTGATTGTGGCGCTCACCTGCACGGCGCCAAACACGCATACGACCATCATTGGCACCAAGGCAGAAGCGACTCTCATCGCTGAAGACGACACGTCTCCATTCGTCCCTCCATTCACGCCTGTCGCGACACCACTGGAGGCGGGCTGCACGATGTTGGGGCGTGAGCGGAAGACGGCCTAACGGTGTGCGGGACCGTAGCCCAGCTTCATGGAGACGGTTGCGAATGGTCCTCGCCGATACCCCAGGAGCAACAGTGTCACTAATTTGCTGGGAAGTGGCGGTGCGGTCCCCTACGGCACTGCGTAGGATCCTACGGTCTTGGCGTGCATCCGTGCGTCGCTGCGGTCCGGTCCCAGGTCGACGGGCACGTGCACCTTCCGCCGACCACCGGCGACAACATCGATCTACTGTGGAGACCTCACGCCCCACGTGTTGAGCAATTCGGCGGTACGTCCACCCGGCCTCCCGCATGCCCACTATACTGCACATACGGTTCACGTCCACGCTGTCGCGGCATGCTACCAGTGTTAAAGACTGCGATGGAGCTCCGTATGCCACGGCAAACTGGCTGACACTGACGGCGGCGGTGCACAAATGCTGCGCAGCTAGCGCCATTCGACGGCCAACACCGCGTTTCCTGGTGTGTCCGCTGTGCCGTGCGTGTGATCATTGCTTGTACAGCCCTCTCGCAGTGTCCGGAGCAAGTATGGTGGGTCTGACACACCGGTGTCAATGTGTTCTTTTTTCCATTTCCAGGAGTGTATTAAGAACAGCAGAGGACCCTAGACCGAACCTTGCGGCACCCCATTCTTGATTGTTCCCCAGTTTCAGAAATCACCAGTTTTTTGCATATTATGTGAACTGTTTATTCCAACTTTCTGCATTCTTCCAGTTACGTATGTATGATTTAAACCTTTTGAGCACTGTCCCATTCATACCACAGTACCTGAGCTTATCTATAAGTATTCCATGATTTACACAATCAAAGCCTTTGACAGATCACAAAAAATCCCAACGGGTGACTTCCGATTACTCAGGGCATTTAATATTTCACTACGCGATACTCCTGTCATCTGTATATGTGCATATCACAAATGCATGACTTTTGTCAGCTCAATGTATTACACACTTATTATGTTACGAGCAGTTTCAGTTCTTTGAACATCTTCAGGTTGCCGAGTAGACATCAGCACAATTCGGCAACTTGAAGTTGTTCAAAGAAAATGAAACTGGTTTTCATTAATCACTAGCAATCCAGCCTGGTTTTGCACAGATAGCTTTAAGGATGTGTAGCCAGACGACTTGACTGGTGTGCGGTGTTTTGTTTGCGGCCCACGAATAAAATTATTCTGAGAACAGTGCTAATTAAATTAATATCATCAATTTCATATAGTTCACGCGATGTAAGCACCGAACCGAAGGAAAGTTGTCTGGAGGCATGGATGTTGGAATTGGTGTTTTGAGTGAAATCTCATGGCAAGGACGGGAGCACATCGTGAATTTAAGTAATATGTTTACAGTCAGTGTAAATACTGTATGACAATCACGAGTTATATGTGTGTGAGTGATTCAGTATGTATAGGAGGTTTACAGCACTCCTCTCATGAAACTCAGTACACACTGTAATGCATTGTTGAGACTAATTGCCGAAATTCATTATCGTGGACTCTCCACGGCAGACTTCTTCGCCGTACCACGCAAAGAATCGTGTCACATCTAGATTTGATTCATGGGAAGCAGAAAGGTGGAAGATGAGTCATCTCCTGCGCTGCTGAAAGAACGAACTGCATGTAAACGAAGTGAAGTTGCTGATGTAATGTTTCGGAAAACGTTTTACTTGAAGCATTAAAAATAAAACATGACATATTTTGGATTCGCGTGTTTTCTTGTTATGCAATTGTTCTCAAACGATTGCATGAGATCTATTGGTTAAAAATATTTGATTATTTCAAATTTTAAATTTTACATCTCATGATGAGCCTGTTATCTTTTTGTTATTGGTCATATTCGGTGCTTGATTTGTAATAGTACGCACCGGTACTCAATAGCGGCACCTCTGACAAAAAAAGAAAAAATTAGAACTGCTGTTTTGAGATATGGTACGATAGAATTTTATTTTTTACCAGTACAAATGTTGTATTCGCACTTTTAAAGTGCACAGAAAAGCTTTAAAATAACGTTTTAAGAAAGTCTAAATTTCAAAAACGCCACCCTGGAACGTCACTGTACCGGAACCTCTTCTTTTACAAATCAAGCATTGGTCATATTTATTAGAATACTCGGAAGTTGAGCAACTAATTGCCCATTGTGCGAAGAATTTGCAGTGAATGACGAGTGCGAATTGCGATTGCTAATGTGAGGGAAGCAGAAACTGTCTGTCTGAAATTGTCGTCATATGTCGAATTGCGTTGCCAGTGGAGATTTCTATTTATTGAGAGGAATGGACGTTGGCAGTGTCTTGTAATTTCATAAAGCATTTAATTCTGCTAAGAAGTACAACCTACAGTGTCATTATACACGCGGAACATTACGAGCTCGTAGAAGCCGAAGCACGCAAAGAGCTAGTAGCCAGGCTTAAGAACGACATACCAGGAGACGTAAGTTTACAAACAATTCTTCGTGAAGAAGATATAGAAATATGCATCACAGATAATGTACTGTAATGCGTTTATTAGTTTCAGGTGAATGACAGGGAAGAAAACGCAAGTGAAGCAGCAGTTCGAGCAAGTTACAAATTCGCTCACAATTCGCTACATTCCACATAGCACCTTATTTTTTTTCCTTTCTAGAAATACTTACCCCCAAGCTATGCATGGCGCAATAGTAACACCTCTTCCTCTTTCTGAGCTCACCATCTCACTCATTGTGGAGGGATGCTGAATCAGTTTTTCAGGATTGCAAATGGTAAGTTGCGGTACAGAAAATGGCCCAGAGATCACTCGTGTGTATGTGTGTGTGTGTGTGTGTGTGTGTGTGTGTGTGTGTGTGTGTGTGTGTGTGTATGTCTGTGCAGTAAGTGAAGTGTTATGAAACAATATGTGTATAGGGTGTGCAGTGACTGATAGTGAGATATGAGTGAACAATGGGGCGTTACATTATTTAATAAGTTATTTGTAAATCTAATGATTGTCTCTGACTAGAAGTCTGTAAATATATGTGTATACGAATCACCTTATTTTAAATTGATCTAAATTTCTAAATACTTTGACATGTCCTATATCCTTGTAAAAAGAGATCTACGGATGAATGAAGCTACTACCACTACTATTATAGGGAGGCGTGGCAAGCCATCTTCAGTGGGAGCCGCTGTAGAATGTTTGTTTCTAAAGGAGCTGCAGGCGATTGAAGGGGTTTGCCTTTCGAAGTAAACAGTATCCCATCATATCGTGGACATGACAGCGAATTTAGAGACACAACTCAGGAAAAAGGCTGAGAGCTTTGTTGCGTTTTCACATTTGACGAAGATACAGATATATCTGACGGTGCTGCAGTATTTGTGCGTGGTGCCGATAGGGAGCTGAAGAACTCTTGGATGTGGTAGCGTCCGGTTAAACCACAACAGGTCTTGATGTTTTTGAAGCTGTTAGTGAATCATGTTGTTCACTCAACATGAATGGTATAAGCATTATTGGCTCTGAGCACTATGGGACTCAACATCTTAGGTCATAAGTCCCCTAGAACTTAGAACTACTTAAACCTAACTAACCTAAGGACAGCACACACACCCATGCCCGAGGTAGGATTCGAACCTGCGACCGTAGCAGCCTCGCGGTTCCGGACTTCAGCGCCAGAACCGCACGGCCACCGCGGCCGGCATAAGCATTATTCTCTAGCCACAAATGAATGGGCGTCATCAAAGTTTCACTTGACCTTTAAAAACAAACTAGGGAGCAAATTCGGGGAAGACGTTTTGCCTGTTCAGTATTTCATTCACCAAGAGGCACTGAGTGCTGAAACAGTGGAAGCAGGTGATGTAATGAATGTCAAGGTCAAGGGTGTGAATTCTGTGTGCCATCACGGTGTTGTCACCACCAATCTGTTACAGTTAAAACCCGATTTTAGTTAGAACGCGTTCGTACTAGTTGAAACTAGTTTATACTGATTCACTTCATCAAAACGCGCTTTGCCTAGTTAAAACTAGTTTTAACTGACTTTCGCTTTTGACCAGTAGTAAATTCTACTTGTAACTAAGGCTATCAGTATCAACTAGTTTCAACTAGTAAGAAAACGTTGTAACTAAACTAGACAGTTGTAGTTTTCACTAAATTTATTTAGGGGCAAACATTAAAATTAAGAGCAACTACATGTTGTTTGAAGTAAAAACAGCATTTTTGTATTGTGCAATGCAATATTTATTGAGAATATTGATCATACATCTAAATCATTAATATTAACTACAGCAATACAAAAAAACACCATACACTGAAGAAACATTTTAAGGAACATTACAGAGCCATATTAACAGTATTAGTTAAGAAAGTGGAAAAAATAATCATACAGTAAAAGTATATTAATTACTCATACATTTGACAAAAGTTGCTGCAGTCTTAATAAAAGAGAAACGTACGAAAAAATTTTAACAATTAAATTTTGATTATTTGTTATTGCAAGGCAAACTGTCGTGACATTTTGAGTTACAAAGGTTTCCTTTTTTCCTACAAAAGCACTTTTTTGAAATACATGCGTTCTTACACACACAGCGAACAAATCCTTGCCCTGATCCTAAGGCTGCCGTCTTGGCAGCAGTTCTTAATGAGACCTTTGTCTCTGGCACGTCTTCCAGCAGCAAGAATATCTCTTTGGACACGTCGAATTCGGATCTGGAAGAGAACTTTTAATTAGCTTGTTTGAGAGGCGATTAGGTACTTAATATGTATTATAAAATATACTACACTGTAAGTATCAAAACTTAAAACATTAATTAATTACTTGAATAGTTAGCAACATTTTCAGAGCATTAAATCAATGAAGTAATGAATACGTCTGACATTTGTCCTTAATTATCGAAATCAATTCAGAAATACATACCTGCAATACAATTTGTCGAGTATCCCATATTTCGTTCCAATCTTGTGCAAGCCCTGTTCATCTTTCCGAAGAACAACTCCAATAATACTGAGGAGATCTGCTTTTGCTCTGTCGATAACAGGAATCGGTATAATTATATTGTCACTGATTTCTACAGTGGCGTGTATTGAATCTGAAGCCATCTTCATTCTTTTGGCCTGTTTCGTCAGGTTTTCATGAGCATTTTCTCTAGCTGTTCGTATTTGAGATTGTCGTTTCGTACTAGCTTCAGCTTCTGGATCTTCGTGACAATCTGGAGTTATTTGAGGCTCTGCACTCGTACTAGCTACGGCTTCTGGATCCTTTTGATTGGCTGCTGCTGTTATTTGAGACTGTATACTTGTACTGGGCAAAGCTTCTGCATCTTCTTGTCTGGCTGCAGCTGTAATCTGTCTTTTGCTACTAGCCATAACCGCTATCTCCTCTGAGACGGGCGATAGTTCCAATTCATTAGGTGTCTCACTTACTGTGTCTACCACATTAATTTTATTTAAAGCCTCTTTAAGATCATCTTCATCTTGTATCTCGTTAATAACATCTAGAGGCAAACTCGAAGTCATAAGCCCTGCTCGTGGTTCTTACATAGCATTGTAAAGTGTTTGCTTGATACCAGAATGATATGCCCGATTTTTCATAAACTGTACAAAGCTAAGACCGTTTAACCAGTTAGTGGTAATGTTGTCTTGCATCCATGAAGCCAATATTTTTTCAACGTCTTAGTTGGCGCGTTCAACAGAACCTTGGCTTTGGCTGTTCTCGGTTTTCCGTGAACCAGTTTACACTCAGGTCAAAATAAAGCCAGCTCATTTATGACAGAATTAACAAATTCTCTGCCGTTTCAGAGTGTAAAATACAAGGAGCACCAAATGTCAAAAATATATCTGCTAAATGATGTGCCACTTCCCCTGTCCTCTTGCTTTGCAGTGCACGTAACAAAACAAATTTTGTCAAGTGGTCCTGATACACCATTATATACTTAAATCCACGATCTTCTTGAGTTTGCATGTCGATCAGATCAAATTGGCAATGACTGTTCATTTCTGAATGAAGTATAGGTTTCAAAACATGCCGTCTATTCTTAATGCACCTTTAGCGTTGTCAAGTTTCACACATAGACAGATAAATGTTTATCATCTCCACTGTTACGTTTGCATATTTTCTTGAAGTTTCAACCTTTAATCTGTCTCGACCTCCATGACCAACGGCCTGATGAGCTGCTTCAATAATGTCGAAAATTTCTTCGACACATAAGTAGTACTTCACAGGCTCTTTTCTTGTCACTAACGTCCTGGTCCCACAAATATTAATAACCTTGAATCGATTTAATCTTCTGTACTGTTTCTTTGTCTTTTTCTCAGCTGATTGTGCTTCTTCAATTTCGTCCACTAATTTATCATAAGATTCTTTTGTCATTACATTGTAGTGGTTTTCTCTTTTGTCGTGTTCTTCAATCTGTAACACCCTTCTCACAAATTCTTCTTTCCATCGCCTTTCTTGATTTAGATCTATCATGATAAATACGTACAAGCTGATCTGCACGTGCTTAACTCCTAGACCGTGTTGTTTGTTGTGGCGAAAAGCGCCCAGTGGCGGGATATTGTCGGCCGCTGCAGCGCTGCTCAGACGTGGAGTTTTGGCGCCTGGAACTGTTCCCGCGCGTGTGATTCTTTCCGCGCCTCTAGCGCTTATTGTAGCGGCGCGTATTTGACACGCTCATGTGCGTTTGTTGTGGTGGCAAGTGATTATCTAACAACTGAATACCTAACAATTCGGTTTTCACAGTAGTAACGCTGTTGCAGAATTAAAAATTATTTATTATTAATTTTTATATAATGAGGAAGGATTTTAGGGGTAGATTTAAAGGAAACAAATTATTTATTAGAAATGACTCTTTGCATGGTATGGCTCAAAGCATGGTATTGCACACAATACAACATCGCACTCTTCACAATACACACGCGTTTCTCTGATGTTTTTCCCGTTGTCATCCAGTTCGCAGCAACACTCGCCATTTTCGTGTCGGCGCCTTCTTGTTTTCACTATCTGGAATATGTTTAGATGTATGATCAATATTCCAATAAATACTGCATTGTACAATACAAAAATGCTGTAGTTGCTCTTAATTTTAATATTTGCCCCTAAATAAATTTAGTGGAAACTAGTTCTGTCTAGTTTAGTTAGAACGCGTTCTTACTAGATGAAACTAGTTGATATTGATAGCCTTAGTTACAACTAGAATTTACTGCTGGTCAAAAGCGAAAGTCAGTTAAAACTAGTTTTAACTAGGCAAAATGCGTTTTGATGAAGTGGCTCAGTAAAAACTAGTTTTAAGTAGTAAGAGCATTCTAACTAAATACGGGTTTGCCGGCCGGTGTGACCGAGCGGTTCTAGGCATTTCAGTCTGGAAGCGCGCGACCGCTACAGTCGCAGGTTCGAATCCTGCCTCGGGCATGGATGTGTGTGATGTCCTTAGGTTAGTTAGGTTTAAGTAGTTCTAAGTTCTAGGGGACTGATGACCTCAGCAGTAAAGTCCCATAGTGCTCATAGCCATTTGAACCATTTGAGAGGCAAATTACTAATGGAATTTAAACTTTCTAAAATCGTCTGTCTTCTTTAAAACTACCTCAAGGTACTAGTTTTGGCGTTTACCAAGCCAAGGTAAAGCAGCTCAACGTGCCTTTTGATACAAGATTCCGAGAGCTAAACACTTTCGAAATGACAATGAAATTGTCCAGTTCAGCACTGCTTTCTCAGTTTCATCAGATGATTTGCAATCGCTTCTACAGTTAGAAGTTATACGCTTGTAAAATTCAACTTTGCTGAAAGATACTACAACACGCTGAATATGTTACGGTGGTATCGTTCGTTACAAGAAAAAATATTTACCAAGCTGCACAAAAATGTCGCCAGTATCACGTAAATGTTAATGGATCTACATATAATTGTGAGCGACCTTTCAATCAGCAATGAAAGGCATAAAAACCAAGGAACGATTTTTTCTAAAACTCCATAATGAAGAGTATTTTCCGTATTAACGTTACGAACATTTCGACGCCTGTTGTATTGAATATAAAGTGTCAGATTGCAGAAACCCAATAAATAGTATTCAATTTGCTTTAAAGCAGTTGTCTTCCTATTTATATCCATAAGTTTGTTTCACCGGAGTCCGCAGCTCGTGGTGTTGCGGTAGCGTTCTCGCTTCCTGTACGCGGCGTTCCGGGTGCGATTTCCGGCGGAGTCTGGGATTTTTTCTGTCTCGTGATGGCTAGGTATTGTGTGTCTCTCATCATCATTTCATCATCATTGACTCGCAAGTCGTCGAAGTGGCGTCAACTAAAAAGGACTTGCAATACGGCGGTCGAACTTCCCCGGGCCTCCCGGTCAACAATGCCATACGATCATTTCATTTCATTTTTGTTTCCCCGAAGTAGCATGACGCTACAGCATGGCAGCTAGGAGAATTAGACTAGCGATCATTAGTGATGAGACAACTGACTGTTTTCAACAACCAGTTGGCCAGTCGATTGTTTTTTCGTTCAGTCGGTTTTTCCAGTCGAATGAAATAACCGGCCATGTCACTCGTTTGAGTGGTTAATGTGACCCAAGTATCTGTCAGTTACGTCAGTTATATGAATGTTTTCAGTCTCTGTGTTTGAGTGATTTTACTTACATAATTTTTCACCCTTTCCCGCGGCGGGAGGGGGAGGGGGGAGTGGGGGGCGACGGTCGTTGGTGGTTTAGGGGGTAGTAGGGGGTGCGAGGCGATGACGCCGTAGCCTCCTCCTACATCTGCTAGAGCCAGGGGTACAGCCGGAGCGAGGAGGTAAGCGAGGCGTCTGTCGCTACAGCGGTGGCGAGGAGTTGGCGCAGCGCCCGGCGCAAGCGCAGTACTGCTAGGGCCGAAGGTGAGTGGTTACCTCCTCCCACCGTCTGCCAGCCTGGCCCTCAGGCAGCAGGACGCTGACGTGGCGCGAGGTGGCAGATAAATAAATAAATTAATATCGACATGATACCTTTCAGTTGAACTTAACGCAAACAGTCGCAAAAATCTGGCAATGTTCCTGTCTTTTTCACGTAGCCCTAATAGGGCCCCAACGAATCTTTATTTAATTTAATCGCACCTGGAAGAATTTAACAATTGCACAGCAGCAATCACTTTTAAACAGACATGCTTCAACCGCCAGAAAAACTGGTTTCACTTGAAAAGAAAGAACGAGTAAGTCAGTCAGATCAGATTAGATTAGTACTTGTTCCATAGATCATGAATACGACACTTCGTAATGATGTGGAACGTGTCAGGTTAATAAAAGATGTCTATACAAGATATTACATTAGACAAAATATTACATGACACAATTTTTTTTTTTTTTTTTGTAGGGGGTTGGGAAATTACCCACTTACTACACTCCTGGAAATTGAAATAAGAACACCGTGAATTCATTGTCCCAGGAAGGGGAAACTTTATTGACACATTCCTGGGGTCAGATACATCACATGATCACTCTGACAGAACCACAGGCACATAGACACAGGCAACAGAGCATGCACAATGTCGGCACTAGTACAGTGTATATCCACCTTTCGCAGCAATGCAGGCTGCTATTCTCCCATGGAGACGATCGTAGAGATGCTGGATGTAGTCCTGTGGAACGGCTTGCCATGCCATTTCCACCTGGCGCCTCAGTTGGACCAGCGTTCGTGCTGGACGTGCAGACCGCGTGAGACGACGCTTCATCCAGTCCCAAACATGCTCAATGGGGGACAGATCCGGAGATCTTGCTGGCCAGGGTAGTTGACTTACACCTTCTAGAGCACGTTGGGTGGCACGGGATACATGCGGACGTGCATTGTCCTGTTGGAACAGCAAGTTCCCTTGCCGGTCTAGGAATGGTAGAACGATGGGTTCGATGACGGTTTGGATGTACCGTGCACTATTCAGTGTCCCCTCGACGATCACCAGTGGTGTACGGCCAGTGTAGGAGATCGCTCCCCACACCATGATGCCGGGTGTTGGCCCTGTGTGCCTCGGTCGTATGCAGTCCTGATTGTGGCGCTCACCTGCACGGCGCCAAACACGCATACGACCATCATTGGCACCAAGGCAGAAGCGACTCTCATCGCTGAAGACGACACGTCTCCATTCGTCCCTCCATTCACGCCTGTCGCGACACCACTGGAGGCGGGCTGCACGATGTTGGGGCGTGAGCGGAAGACGGCCTAACGGTGTGCGGGACCGTAGCCCAGCTTCATGGAGACGGTTGCGAATGGTCCTCGCCGATACCCCAGGAGCAACAGTGTCCCTAATTTGCTGGGAAGTGGCGGTGCGGTCCCCTACGGCACTGCGTAGGATCCTACGGTCTTGGCGTGCATCCGTGCGTCGCTGCGGTCCGGTCCCAGGTCGACGGGCACGTGCACCTTCCGCCGACCACTGGCGACAACATCGATCTACTGTGGAGACCTCACGCCCCACGTGTTGAGCAATTCGGCGGTACGTCCACCCGGCCTCTCGCATGCCCACTATACGCCCTCGCTTCAAAGTGCGTCAACTGCACATACGGTTCACGTCCACGCTGTCGCGGCATGCTACCAGTGTTAAAGACTGCGATGGAGCTCCGTATGCCACGGCAAACTGGCTGACACTGACGGCGGCGGTGCACAAATGCTGCGCAGCTAGCGCCATTCGACGGCCAACACCGCGGTTCCTGGTGTGTCCGCTGTGCCGTGCGTGTGATCATTGCTTGTACAGCCCTCTCGCAGTGTCCGGAGCAAGTATGGTGGGTCTGACACACCGGTGTCAATGTGTTCTTTTTTCCATTTCCAGGAGTGTATATCCAAAAATACATCTAATGAGTAGAAGGAGTTGCCATTAAGTCATTCTTTTAATTTCCTTTTAAATGCTATATTGCTATATGTCGTCAGACTTTTGTTGCTATTAGGTAAGTGACCAAGGACTTTTGTAGCAGCATGATTTACTCCCTTCTGAGTCAAAGTTAGATTTAACCTTGGGTAGTGAAGATCATCCTTTCTCCTAGTGTTGTAGACATGTACACTGCTATTACTTTTGAATTCGTTCGGATTGTTAATAACAAATTTCATAAGTGAATATATATGTTGAGAGGCTACAGTGAAGATTTCTAGCTCTTTAAATAAGTGTCTGCAGGATGATCTTGGATGAGCTCCAGCAATTATTCTGATTACACGCATTTGTGAAATGAACACTCTTTTACTCACTGATGAGTTACCCCAGAATATGATGCCATACGAAAGCAGAGAATGAAACTAGGCGTGGTAAGCTAATTTACTGAGATGTATATCGCCAAAATTTGCTATGACCCTAATAGCGTAAGTAGCTGAACTCAAACGTTTCAGCAGATCCTCAGTGTGTTTTTTCCAGTTCAACCTCTCATCAATGCATACACCTAGAAATTCTGAATATTCTACCCTAGCTACCGATTTCTGATCGAAATCTATATTTATTAATGGGGTCATTCCATTTACTGTGTGAAACTGTGTATACTGTGCTTTGTCAAAGTTTAATGAGAGCCCATTTGCAGAGAACCACTTAACGATTTTCTGAATAACATCGCTTACAATTTCACCAATTAATTCTTGTCTGTCGGGTTTGATAGGTATACTTGTATCATCGGCAAAAAGTACCAGCTTTGCATCTTCGTGAATACAGAATGGCAAGTCATTAATATATATTGTGTCGATTGTTTTCATTCGGTTGCTCCCAGAGACTGGTTTCAGGTGAAAGAAATGAACCGATACGTAAAGCTACAACCGACCGATTTTTTTCTTTTTATTCAGTTGCTGCCAGACTTGTTTCACTCTAAAGAATTCAACCGATACGTAAAATTAAAACCGAATGAGTCGATTGTCTTGCAACAAACAACTGAATCGATCGTTATCATTCGGTTGCTCCCGGAGACTGGTTTCAGGTGAAAGAAATGAACCGATACGTAAAGCTACAACCGACCGATTTTATTCTTTTTATTCAGTTGCTGCCAGACTTGTTTCACTCTAAAGAATTCATCCGATACGTAAAATTAAAACCGAATGAGTCGATTGTCTTGCAACAAACAACTGAATCGATCGTTATCATTCGGTTGCTCCCGGAGACTGGTTTCAGGTGAAAGAAATGAACCGGTACGTAAAGCTACAACCTACCGATTTTATTCTTTTTATTCAGTTGCTGCCAGACTTGTTACACTCAAAAGAATTCAACCGATACGGAAAATTAAAACCGAATGAGTCGATTGTCTTGCAACAAACAACTGAATCGATCGTTATCATTCGGTTGCTCCCGGAGACTGGTTTCAGGTGAAAGAAATGAACCGATACGTAAAGCTACAACCTACCGATTTTATTCTTTTTATTCAGTTGCTGCCAGACTTGTTACACTCAAAAGAATTCAACCGATACGGAAAATTAAAACCGAATGAGTCGATTGTCTTGCAACAAACAACTGAATCGATTGTAATCATTCGGTTGTTCCCATCACTAGCGTTCAGGGAGCTCTGATGAGGCTCGGCGTGCCAGCCGCGGGGTCCCGTGCCACCGGCTTATTTGATTGTTCACAGCCAGCGACAATGCACCGCAGAGCAGAGAGCGCTCTTCAGCTCAACAGGGAGCTCAGCAGCTGGAATACCCATTTCATTGATCTGTTTTGTTAATATTTGTGTACGTAAATGTGTTTAATAATTTTTATTATAATTGTTGACCGTAAAAAAGTATTGGAGCTAAGTATAGGAAAAATTAGCAGAAGAAAGTAGGAAGAAAATAAATGACATGGTGTCCCAAACATGAAACTTGGATTAATTTTTCACAAAGCCTGCTGCCAGTAACGAAAACTAAATACCAAGTAAGATTGTATAATACCTGTACAAGGTGTTACAAAAGGTACGGCCAAACTTCCAGGAAACATTCCTCACACACAATGAAAGAAAATATGTTATGTGGACATGTGTCCGGAAACGCTTACTTTCCATGTTAGAGCTCATTTTATTACTTCTCTTCAAATCACATTAATCATGGAATGGAAACACACAGCAACAGAACGTACCAGCGTGACTTCAAACACTTTGTTACAGGAAATGTTCAAAATGTCCTCCGTTAGCGAGGATACATGCATCCACCATCCGTCGCATGGAATCCCTGATGCGCTGATGCAGCCCTGGAGAATGGCTTATTGTATCACAGCTGTCCACAATACGAGCACGAAGAGTCTCTACATTTGGTACCGGGGTTGCGTAGACAAGAGCTTTCAAATGCCCCCATAAATGAAAGTCAAGAGGGTTGAGGTCAGGAGAGCGTGGAGGCCATGGAATTGGTCCGCCTCTACCAATCCATCGATCACCGAATCTGTTGTTGAGAAGCGTACGAACACTTGGACTGAAATGTGCAGGAGCTCCATCGTGCATGAAGCACATGTTGTGTCGTACTTGTAAAGGCACATGTTCTAGCAGCACAGGTAGAGTATCCCGTATGAAATCATGATAACGTGCTCCATTGAACGTAGGTGGAAGAACGTGGGGCCCAAGCAAGACATCACCAACAATGCCTGCCCAAACGTTCACAGAAAATCTGTGTTGATGACGTGATTGCACAATTGCGTGCGGATTCTCGTCATCCCACCCAACTGGCGGTGAATCGAGGACGTACAGTTCATACTGACGAAACTAAAATGAGCTCTAACATGAAAATTAAGCGTTTCCGGACACATGTCCACATAACATCTTTTCTTTATTTGTGTGTGAGGAATGTTTCCTGAAAGTTTGGCCGTACCTTTTTGTAACACCCTGTATAAATACAATCCGTAAGCGATACCGCCGGCCGGTGTGGCCGAGCGGTTCTAGGCGCTTCAGTCTGGAACCGCGCGACCGCTACGGTCGCAGGTTCGAATCCTACCTCGGGCATGGATGTGTGTGATGTCCTTAGTTTAGTTACGTGTAAGTAGTTCTAAGTTCTAGGGGACTGATGACCTCAGATGTTAAGTCCCATAATGCTCAGAGCCACTTGAACGTAAACGATACCTTGAAGCTGTATTACTATATTCGTTTTTTATGTGGTTTTATCATATTTGTAATTGTTTTTACTCTGATTTTATCGTTTGATATTATTTTCTTTTTAATGATTTTAAGTGACTGAAATGGAACCTATGTGCGCAAGAAAGAGGAAGGCAGAATCTAAACAAAACCTTAGGCCGTGTGCTTTTGTTTTATTTCTATTTTTGGTTTGTTCAAGTCACGATCTGCATTACGTTTGCGTACGTGAAGGATTTTAAAAACGCAAAGTATCAAGTAATTTCTGTTTTAAGATAGCGGTATACATACAGTACGTAATATACGTTTCTAATCATATCTAACCATAGAGTATATGATGCCTTTTTTTTTTATCTCATTTTGTTCGCTTTTGTTCGTCGCAACTGCTGGAGGCGGACGTCGTAAGACACCCTTTTAAGTTCGTTGTTGATCGATTAACTCAGTTTTTTTATTACAGAGGGCAACTACCCCTCTAACCGAACACGCTGAGCTACCGTGCCGGCGACGTGCAAGGTCAGTCGAGAGAAAGGGTTTGTGCGTTACGTGCCTACTTCGAGGCTCAAAAATTTAATGGCGGCCTGTTGTTCGCCTTTAAAACTAATCGATAGAACTGATGTAGGTCTGAACATAAACAAAAACACAATTTTGAAGATTGGCAACAAATGTTCGCCAAATAAAATGTAGCTGAATAAAATCAAAGGTTGACATTCTTGGGGAAAAATCGTTTTGTCGATGAGCGGATTACCTATACAGATTTATTTCAAATTCAAATGGCTCTGAGCACCATGGGACTTAACTTCTGAGGTCATCAGTCCCCTAGAACTTAGAACTACTTAAACGTAACTAACGTAAGGACATCACACACTTCCATGCCCGAGGCAGGATTCGAACCTGCGACCGTAGCGGTCGCGCGGTTCCAGACTGTAGCAGCTAGAACCGCTCGGCCACTCCGGCCGGCAGATTTATTTCCCGAGGATGCTATTCGTCGTCATGTTTTTGACTATAATCGCTCAAAGGAAAATCCGACACTCAGCATGTTGTTAGTCACCATTAACAAATCCTCTCTTCTTCAAGTTAGCCGCCCACAGTTTTTTTTCTTCATTTCATTAAATAACAACAGTGACAGTTACAGCTACACTTTAAGCATCTGCCATAGCAACGAGAGTGATGTCAGTGGAGTTTTTGCGCTATCTCCAGAGAAATGAAGTACAGGAGGATTCAGCTACATGTTTGAAGTGCGCAGTCTAAAATGGAGGGTGAAAAAAAAAGCACTCCGTCTTCAGGCCACGAGTGGCCTACCGGAACCATCCGACCGCCGTGTCATCCTCAGTTGACGATGCGGATAGGAGGCGCGTGGGGTCAGCACACCGCTCTCCCGGTCGTTATGATGGCATTCTTGACCGAAGCCGCTACTAGTCGGTCGAGTAGCTCCTCAATTGGCATCACGAGGCTGAGTGCACCCCGAAAAATGCCAACAGCGGATGGCGGCCTGGATGGTCACCCATCTAAGTGCCGACCACGCCCGACAGCGCTTAACTTCGGTGATCTCATGGGAACCGGTGTATCCACTGCAGCAACGCCGTTGCCAAAATGGTAGGTAACACAACGGCATTGTATTAGCGTACGTTTTGATAAGAAGCTCTTATCAGCGACTAACTCCAACTGCAACTCGTGTCAGGAATTCAGTCTATATCACACAAAATAAATATTACCGTTTACAATGTCACTACTGAAATACTGAAGTAATGTTTTCGTAACGCTTTTTTTCTTTTTCCCCACACTAGATGGACTACGTAAGGTACGTTCTCTAACCGCGATAAACACGATCTTATACTCTGCTATGCTCCAAATAAGTAGAATGGATTAGAAAACTTCATAAGGGATTAATTATAAGTCTAGCGATCCGTTTCCTACGGGCGACCACTAAGTAATTGACGCGCAAGCGGACCATTGTGCGTCGTATTTAACGGACATTATTTCGTGTTTAGAAAACTCTGACAGAGTTTCGGTTACGAGTGCACGAAAATTTGATGTATTCATAAGATTTCATCCACTGCATCTTTTCACCTAGCTTCAATAACAAAAGCGGTTCTCGCAGGTCGGAATTTCAGTAACGTCGTCTGAAAATGCAGTTTTTTAAACTGCCCGTATAGCGTCTTAATAATTTGTTGTCCCAAAGAAAAGTAAAATTGACACACACTGCAGCTCTACAGGATCACACTGATCCAAGTTCCACATTTATAAGGTGAGTAGTTTGCGAGCTTGAGCAAGCTGAATGAAACGTTAGGCTAGGCGCGCACTGGCGATTTTCCGTCGCGCGATTTATTTGTCGCAAGAATGAAACACAGTGGCTTGAATAGGAGCGCGCGCACATGCGACAAAAAAGTAGCGGCGATTTAAAAGACGCAACCGGCCCTGTTTCATGCGCGACGCGATTGTCGCATGTGTGGAATGATTCACAGGCACTGGCTTAAGCTCACGCGTGCGCTCTCCATGCGGGACGTGGCAACTCTTGCCCGCGCCTCGGCGCGCTCATGCCGAACCGTCAACCCTAATGTAACTTTTATAAGCTTGAAGCAAGTAATGGTAGATTTCCTCCGAATTATCTCATGCGATCGTATAGATTTTACTTTACCGCACGTAAATTACGAGACAATAACAGGCTACGTACGAATAGTTTTCTTCTTGCTTCCAAGGCTCTCGTGTGTACTGCCACATGCAATCGTTGAAGGTGCAATATATTTCGACGAACAACCGTTCCGCCATCATCAGGTGGTACTGACGGAATGAGGAGTGTGCCGTGCGCTCGCAGTGTATAAGTTTTCCTCTTGTATGCACGTTTTTGCGACATTTTAAACAGGGATTAACCCCTTACGGTTACTGTAAGACTACCATAACATCAAAGGACGTAGACAAATTACTACAGGACAGTAAATCTCAGAAGGTTAGTATAGATTTTATATTTTTTGGTTTCAGTTTGGAAGTTAACCACCAAGATGACAATGGAGGAAACAGAAGAGGCGGTGAAATGTGAAACACCAGTTTCTGGAATATCACCTGGTCTTCATGAAAAGGATGAACCTCGTGAATTTGAATTCGATTTTAACGATCCTGGTACATGGCCGAAGAGGTTTACTAACGCTGAAACATGTTATGTTAAAAAAATGGGTGTAGAAAACGAACGTGATCCCGACATCAGTAAAAGCTATGTAGAACGCGGCAGTTTAAATAAAGATTTGTTCCGAAAGGAATTGAAAAATGGGACAGAAGTTAAAACATCATGGCTATGCTATAATCAGAGCAAAAATGCTTTATATTGTATGCCCTGCAGATTATTTTCTCACTTAGGTTCAGATTCTTACTCAAAATCATTATTAGCTAAAGAAGAAGGAATGGTTAGCTGGAAAACAAATCGCCTGCCCATGAAAATTCACCAAAACCATAAGCTTTTTTTGCTCACGGAAGGCCCTAGAGTCTCTCTCGGGAGCGGTGGCATGGACAGGGAGTTACAAGACAAGATACAAAAAGAGGAATCTCACTGGAGAGCAGTGTTGCATTGTGTTATTCGTGCTTTTTTCCTTTTCTTTCATTTTTCCACCTAGCAAAGAAAAGGAATCCGTTTAGAGGAACAAAAGAAGTTGGTAATTTTGGTGATCCAGAGGGTGGCAGATTTCTGTATACTATTGATCTCTATCACACTATAGTGCCCCCCTTCATCAGCATAGTGAACGCCACAAAGATGAGTTCATTGACGTCATTGCCAAAAAAATGAGGCAAGATATAATTAAAAATATTTTAGATGCTAAATATTTTTCATTGATGTTTGACTGCACTCCGGCTGTCAGTCACAATAAGCAAAGGACTCAAGTAGTTCATCATGTCAAGTTCAATGACGCAGAAGTTCTGGAAGGTTTTGTTGACTTTTTTATAGTGAGAGACAAAACAGGTCTTAGTCAAGAAATACTGAAAAAAAAAGAACAAGATGGGTTGAACATGGAATGCTACAGAGGGCAGTCTTATGACAATGGGGCAAACATGGATGGAAAGTACAAAGGCGTCCCATCAAGAATATTTGAGAAGAATGAACTGGCCTATTTCGTACCATGTGTCCCTCACTCTTTAAATGTAGTAGGAGCACACGAAACGACACATCTGCCAAAGATCAAATGTTTTTTTGGAACTATCCGTCATTGCATCTATTCTTTGTGGCTTCAACTTCAAGATGGGATATCTTACAAAAACAAATCCCCATAACTTTAAAATGCCAGAGTAAGAGCCGGCCGGTGTGGCCGAGCGGTTCTAGGCGCTACAGTCTGGAATCGCGCGACCGTTACGGTCGCAGGTTCGAATCCTGCCTCGGGCTTGGATGTGTGTGATGTCCTTAGGTTAGTTAGGTTTAAGTAGTTCTAAGTTCTAGAGGACTGATGATCTCAGCAGTTACGTCCCATAGTGCTCAGAGCCATTTTGAACCAGAGTAAGACTAGGTAGTCTGCAAGATTAAAGGCGGTCGAAACTGTTAACAAGCATTTTGATAAATTCATAAAGGCTGTGGAAGAGATTATGACTCAGAACCTGTCAACACCAGGAACAAAAACTGAGGCAAAATCTTTTTTTAAAGAATATGATAAAACTCAAATTCTTGGTTTAAGTTGTTTCTGGTATGCAGCATTAAAGAAAAATGGTCATGCCAATCAGTTTCTGCAAAGAGAAGACCTTATGATTGATAAAGCTGTTCGAAATCTTCAAGGCCTTTTGAGTTTTCTTAAAGCTTCTAAGAGTACTGGTTCCAATCTTTCAAGGGACATTCCCCCTGAGTGCAGTTAGACATTAGCTAGTACCCCCGCCCTCCCCCTCTGCCATCTATTGCGCCGCCCCCCCCCCCCCCCCCCACATTATCACCAACTTTAGCACCTAACTAAAGTGGTAGAATGAAATACTTTTTTTGGAACATATTTATTTTTAAAATGATAAAAGATGAATGACGTTTAGTTTGTGTGTGTGTGTGTGTGTGTGTGTGTGTGTGTCAGAATGAATGACGAATTAATTTGTGGTGCATCGCAAGTGCTACGCACAACACCTTCTCAAAAACGAAAGCTGGTACTCACAGAGGGTGTACACACTTATCACAAAAAATGCTTCCCCTGCACTACTCCTCCACATTGGGGCACTCGCTTGACCTGCAACCCCATTTAAAATCAAACAAGTTCAAATGTGTGCACTATACTTGCTGCTCGTAAATCAGTTTATTGCTGCACTTCTTACTTCTGAACTGGCAGAAGTTGGACGAATCTAGGTTGTTGATGCTTTATATCTAACCATTCTAATAATAATAGTAATAATAATAAAACTGTGTACAGCTCTATAGTAGCCTTATGTAATTACTGTTGTGTTGTGCTGTCAATTTATTCATTTATCTGTTTCGACGCGAGTAATGAAGCAATTTCTGGACTACTGCAGGTACTATCTACAACTTGGAGAAGACATTTTCTTGAGAAATTTAGCATTTGTTACGTATACGTATCTTTTTGATCAGCGATGTATGGGACAAAGCACAACATATGTGTGCATTGGGTGGATTATGTGAGGAACCTGTAACCTCCACAGCATTAATGCTACTAATTGAGAAAACGTAATTACTGATAATTTGTATAATCAGTGTTAGAGTCTTACAAAATTGTGATAATAGTAGTAATCTTTTGAAAATAATTTAGTTTTCTGGCCGAAATAGAATCGAATCGTTTAGTTCTTACCTCTCAGAAAATTTCATTTAACCCCGCAGGTGGTAAGTACCCCCAGGTTGGGAACCACTGTTCTAGAGGCTCCCGTACCTTCGAAACTATTCCTGAGGCTAAAGTATTAGCAGAAAATAATGCGATATCAATGGAATTTTCATAAAAAACGAAGAGAAAAGAAAAAATGGCGATGAGCTCCATATCCGATTAGTTCAGAATGTTCCTGTAAGAAGTAAATGACAGAGTGATAATGGAGCTGAGTGCCAGGTTTAAGGCACTGGAGAAAATTGGTGCAAAATTTAGTCTTTTGTGTGGCGCCCTAATTCGAGCAACGGAAGTAGAGGACTTAAACAGTTTATTTTTTAAATCGGAAGTTTCAAGCATCGTGTGCTGGCAATAGAGAGTGGCTTGCATGATGCTACTGCATCATCCACAACAGGTTTAATTTATTAAAACAAACTGCTAGAAGGATATCCGAACCTTACTACAGCCCTAAAAATATTCCTCTCCACTCCAGTCTGAGGAGCACGATTGCTCAACAAAGGTTAACAGACCTGTGTATAATCTCCATAGAGCACAAACGAGCTGTTTCCATAAGCTATGATGTGATCATATCACTTTTTATGCAGAAAAATCTCGGAAACTGAAATTTTACGTAATTAGGTTTTATTGTTTAAATTTTTTGTTTGCTTTGACTTTGGCCTTAATTCAGTCAATAAAATTAGTCAATGTTATACCATGGTGATATTTACTTCGAAATATATTACCCTAGCTTTACCGTTAGACTATCACAGCAGATGCAAATTATGTTACGCTTTCCGCTATCTCAAGGTGACTATCCCTCTCTCGAATTATGGCGACTGCTCGCCAGGTGGCAAAGGCGTCGTTTTCGCAATTGAGCTTTAATTCATTATAATTCAGACAATTTGTACCAAATATTTATAAATTATGTACAAAGACCTTGCTCATGAATCAATGTATCCATTAGTCAAACTCCAAAGCTCTCTCTCCGTCCGAACAGGCATTGAAAGGCCCAACGGTACCGACCGACCACCGTGTCATCCTCACACGAAAGGCCTCACTGGATACGGATATGGAGAGGCATGTGGTCAGCACACGCTCTCCCGATTGTTGTCAGTTTTTGTGACCGGAGCCGCTACTTCTCATTCAAGTAGCTCCTCAACTGGCTTCACAAGGGCTGATTCAAAAACGGATAAAAATCCTTACAGCAGTACCTGCGATTAGCCTGCACATGCAGACGGATGCGAGGAAGCGATTTCAGTTCATATACACTCCTGGAAATTGAAATAAGAACACCGTGAATTCATTGTCCCAGGAAGGGGAAACTTTATCGACACATTCCTGGGGTCAGATACATCACATGATCACACTGACAGAACCACAGGCACATAGACACAGGCAACAGAGCATGCACAATGTCGGCACTAGTACAGTGTATATCCACCTTTCGCAGCAATGCAGGCTGCTATTCTCCCATGGAGACGATCGTAGAGATGCTGGACGTAGTCCTGTGGAACGGCTTGCCATGCCATTTCCACCTGGCGCCTCAGTTGGACCAGCGTTCGTGCTGGACGTGCAGACCGCGTGAGACGACGCTTCATCCAGTCCCAAACATGCTCAATGGGGGACAGATCCGGAGATCTTGCTGGCCAGGGTAGTTGACTTACACCTTCTAGAGCACGTTGGGTGGCACGGGATACATGCGGACGTGCATTGTCCTGTTGGAACAGCAAGTTCCCTTGCCGGTCTAGGAATGGTAGAACGATGGGTTCGATGACGGTTTGGATGTACCGTGCACTATTCAGTGTCCCCTCGACGATCACCAGTGGTGTACGGCCAGTGTAGGAGATCGCTCCCCACACCATGATGCCGGGTGTTGGCCCTGTGTGCCTCGGTCGTATGCAGTCCTGATTGTGGCGCTCACCTGCACTGCGCCAAACACGCATACGACCATCATTGGCACCAAGGCAGAAGCGACTCTCATCGCTGAAGACGACACGTCTCCATTCGTCCCTCCATTCACGCCTGTCGCGACACCACTGGAGGCGGGCTGCACGATGTTGGGGTGTGAGCGGAAGACGGCCTAACGGTGTGCGGGACCGTAGCCCAGCTTCATGGAGACGGTTGCGAATGGTCCTCGCCGATACCCCAGGAGCAACAGTGTCCCTAATTTGCTGGGAAGTGGCGGTGCGGTCCCCTACGGCACTGCGTAGGATCCTACGGTCTTGGCGTGCATCCGTGCGTCGCTGCGGTCCGGTCCCAGGTCGACGGGCACGTGCACCTTCCGCCGAATACTGGCGACAACATCGATGTACTGTGGAGACCTCACGCCCCACGTATTGAGCAATTCGGCGGTACGTCCACCCGGCCTCCCGCATGCCCACTATACGCCCTCGCTCAAAGTCCGTCAACTGCACATACGGTTCACGTCCACGCTGTCGCGGCATGCTACCAGTGTTAAAGACTGCGATGGAGCTCCGTATGCCACGGCAAACTGGCTGACACTGACGGCGGCGGTGCACAAATGCTGCGCAGCTAGCGCCATTCGACGGCCAACACCGCGGTTCCTGGTGTGTCCGCTGTGCCGTGCGTGTGATCATTGCTTGTACAGCCCTGTCGCAGTGTCCGGAGCAAGTATGGTGGGTCTGACACACCGGTGTCAATGTGTTCTTTTTTCCATTTCCAGGAGTGTAGTTTACTCCCAGCTCCGTCGACCATTATACTGGACAGGTATCGGGTTCGTTTCCAAACTTATTTTTAATTATGATATTGAGGCAAACATTCCTTCTAAAAAATGATAACAAGTGTTTTAATCCGCTACAGACCCGGAGCACCAAATATGTTGTACATCACAGGCCTTCAATTCACATACACTATGTGATCAAAAGTATTCGGATACCTGGCTGAAAATGACTTACAAGTTCGTGGCGCCCTTCAACTGTAATGCTGGAATTCAATGTGGTGTTGGCCCACCCTTAGCTTTGATAACAGCTTTCACTCTCGCAGGCATACGTTCAGTCAGGTGCTGGAAGGTTTCTTGGGGAATGACAGCCCATTCTTCATGGAGTGCTGCAGTCAGGAGAGGTATCGATGTCAGTCGGTGAGGACTGGTACGAAGTTGCCGTTCCAAAACATTCCAAAGGTGTTCTATAGGATTCAGGTCAGGACTCTGTGCAGGCCAGTCCATTATAGGGATCTTATTGTCAGGTAACCACTCCGCCACAGGTCGTGCATAATGAACAGGTGCTCGATGGTGTTGAAAGGTGCAATCGCCATCCCCGAATTGCTCTTCAACAGTGGGAAGCCTACATCAATGTAGGCCTGGGCTGTGATAGTGCCACGTAAAACAGCAAGGGCTGCAAGCACCCTCCATGAAAAACACGACCACACCATAACACACTGCTTCCGAATTTTACTGTTGGCATTACACACGCTGGCAGATGACATTCACCGGACATTCGCTATACCCACACCCTGCCATCGGATCGCTACGTTGTGTACTGTGATTCGTCACTGCACACAACGTTTTTCCACTGTTCAATCGTTCAATGTTAACGCTCCTTACTCCAAGCGAGGCGTCGTTTGGCATGAGTAATCGCTCGATCATGAAATCCAAGTCCTCTCACCTCCCGCCTAACTGTCATAGTACTTGCAGTGGATCCTGATGAAGTTTGGAATTCCTGTGTGATGGTTTCGATAGATGTCTCCCTATTACACATTACGATCCTCTTCTACTGTCGGCGGTCTCTGTCAGTCAACAGACGAGGTCGGCCAGTACGCTTTTGTGCTGTACGTGTCCCTTCACGTTTCAACTTCACTATCACATCGGAAACAGTGGACCTAGGGATGTTTAGGAGTGTGGAAATCTCGCGTACAGACGTATGACACAAGTGACAAACACGTTCGAAGTCCGTGAGTTCCGCTGAGCGACCCATTCTGCTCTCTCACGATGTCTAATGACTACTGAGGTCGCTGATATGGAGCAACTGGCAGTAGGTGGCAGCGCAATGCACCTAATACGAAAAATGTTTGTTTTTGGGGGTGTCCGGATACTTTTGATCACATAGTGTAACTCATAAAGCGAATTTATATTGATGCAGCATTTAGTGAATCAGACAGGTAGAGACGTCTTTCCTATTCTTATGTCACATTCCATGTCTCAGTAATGGTAACTAGAATTGGCATATGTCTATAAATAACGCTTTTTTCCGTTTAATATTCAGCGCTCATTTGCATTTTTCAGGTAAGTTAAAATTCGATGCATCGTCATACCAAGGAAGGATAGTTATTTCTCAAGACTAGCCAGCACAGTACACGCATCCACCGTACGCATGCGTAAAACCTGGTCTGCCATACGGCTGCAATGTGGCGGAGGTTCCGTGACGGACAACAGTTGCGCGCGATTGCTTGAAAGCTTCACATTCAGAAGGTTACATCTGCGTACTATCAGAATTATGACCCAAATTTTCTCGCGGAGTCATTATATCGTTGTATGGATAGTCCACGCTGGTAACCTCGCCTCTGAGCGCCCGTGAACACCTTCCATACGTGGACAATGACGTACAGTTATACTCTGGAGCAACGTCCTAATGCAGCTGGAAGCGCCTCTTCGGAATCCAGTTAGTTTTGATAAAGTTTTGTTTTCATGTGGTGTTATTTGCATAATTTAATTTATGCTTCATTTTACAGCAATATTCATATTGTTATTCTAAGGAGTATGCTCTCCTCAAAATCGTCTGCCATGTGAAAATATTGGGAGGAATGAGTGATATGACAGTTCATAGAAGCACGTGGTTAGTTAATGTGGTGCCTTTGTTCCTCCAATTATGGCGAGAACACAGATGAGTACATTTTACATTGTATTATTTTTAATAATATAAACATAACAAAATAACGAGCGAAATTCAAAAATTTGCATGTCGGATACTCACGTACGTTTTTACACTTCTAAATGCAAAAGTAACACCAGATTAGTAATACATATTTTAAAAAAAATATGCAGTAGAAGTCTGTCCAAATGTTTATTAGAATAATGTGTAAAAATCTGAAGTAAATCGATCAAGAACTTTTGGAGATTTTCGCAGATATTTCCTCATTTTTTATGTTGAGTCTGTGAAGGTCTGAACGTTTGTTAGATGGCCGTGTAAAAGTTTGAAATAAAGTGATCAAGAACTTATCGAGATTTTTGCTAATAACGTTTCCCGTTACGTAGTATGTATATATTAAAAAAACATATATTATAAAATATATGTCCTGTGTCCGTCCAAGCATTTTTAGAGGATCGTGTATAAATATGAATTAAATCAGTCAAAACTTTTCATGAGCTTCTGAAACCACGGTTTCCCTTTGTATACTACATATATAGGGTGGTCAGAAAATGCCTGAAACGGTTGTAGGGATGTTGCAGGGCAGGTAGTTATGAGAAATAAATGTTAAAAAAGACATTCGATGTGTTCGCCGTTTCCGAGTCACTTATCATTGAAATTAGCCAATCGAGCCTTTGCACAGTAGCGCTCGCATTCAAACAGTCTACCGGGGGCGGCATGGCCAAACAAGTGCTGTGTTTGGTTAGCTGAAACTTGAAAATTTGAGCGCACGACGATCTGATTGCCTAACTTAAATGTAAAATAACACGGAAACGGCGGTCACCGTACAACCTGCCTTGAAATATCCCTACAAGTGTTTCAGACATTTTCTGAGCATTCGTGTAAACAAACTCGTAAATTACCGAGATAATGCTTTGCACACCCTACAGACTCCATACTACTCGTAGATCACCCAAATAGTGCATGTATAATGCTCTGGAGACACGCTCACTAATCGTAAACTGTCAAAATAATACATAGCTCACCCTACAGACCTGCATACTACTCCTAGATCACCTAAATAATGCAGTACATTGATGTGCAGAGAGCCAAACAACTCGTAAATTGTCAAAATAATGCATCTAAAATACACTGCAAACACACGTGCTAATCGTCAACTACCGAAATCATGCACTGCGCACCCTACAGACCTGCAAACTACTAGTACATCACCGAAATAATGCATATAAAACGCTCTGCAGACACTCTTGCTAATTGTAAACTGTCGAAATAATGCAGTTCACAGCCTACAGACCTGCAAACTACTCGAAAACCACCGAAATAATGCAGTACATTGATGTCCAGAGAGGCAAACAACTTGTAAATTCTCAAAATAATGCATCTAAAAGATCGCAAATACACTTGCTAATCGTCAATCTTCAGAAAAGACTTCATAAGATTTAAGTCCATATTCAATGTTAACAATTAATATCTCTTCTTCAGAAATGCTTTTCTTGCCATTGCCAATCTACATTTTATACCCTCTCTACTTTGCCATCGTCATTTATTTTGCTGCCCAAATTGGAAAACCTGTCTATTATTTTCAGTCTCTCGTTTTCTTATCTATTTCCCTCAGCATTATCTGCCTTAATTTGATTACATTTCGTTATCATTGCCTTGCTTTTCCCCGCCAGGTTAGCCGAGGGTGCTAATGTACTCTTTCCTGGACTTGGTTAGGCCGCTAGCCCCGGATCGAATCCGGCCAACTGATTAACGTTGAAGGCCGGTGTGCCGACCAGCCTGGATGTGGTTTTCAGATGGTTTTCCATCCCACTACGTGAATACCAGGCTGGTCCCCATGTGGTGCCTCAGTTACACGACTTGCAGACATTTGCAAAACATTCATGGCTTACACTAAACGCAGACAGCTGGAGTACATTAATTCTGTCCCAGGGCGTATGGGGTGGTGACAGGAGGAGCATCTGGCCACACTTCAACACTAAACATCGCCAAATCCATAGTAACAAGGTCGACTCCACGTTGAAGTGGGACAAAGGCCCTAGAATATGACTATGATCCTTGCCTTGATTTGTTGATGTTCATCTTACTACATCCTCCTTTCAAGACACTGTCTATTCTGATTAACTGCTCTTCTGAGTCTTTTACTGTCTCTCATAGGATTAAGAAGTCATTGGCAAACCTCAAGGTTTTTATTGCTTCTCTGTGAAGTTTAATTCCTACTTGATTTTTTTGTATGCAAGTTTTTAATAGCCTTTTGCTCTACCCTTGCTACCTTCAGAAATAAAAGAGAGTATTTCAGTCAACATTGTCAAAAGTGTTCCATACGTCTACAAATGCTATAAATGTAGGTTTTCCTTTCCTTTCCTGTCTTCTAATATAAAATAACCTGCCTTCTAAGTTAAAATAACACTTCCTGAAATGATTACATAACAGTTTCTGTTACTGACCCATTTAGCTGACACAAGAGTGCAGAAAGTTGAAATAAGCAGTCCTCATAATATGCAAAGATCAGCACATTCCTCAAACTGGGGAACTATCAAGAATGGGGTTCCACAAGGGTTGGTCTTGGGTCCTTTGTTGTTCTTAATATATATTAATGACTTGCCATTCTATATTCATGAAGAGACAAAGTTAGTTCTCTTTGCTGATGATACAAGTATAGTAATCACACCTGACAAACAAGAATTAACTGATGAAATTGTCAATAATGTCTTTCAGAAAATTACTAAGTGGTGCCTTGTAAACGGACTCTCACTGAATTTTGATATGACAGTACATACAGTTCCGTACAGTAAATGGTATGACGCCATTAATAAATATAGACCTTAATCAGAAGCATATAGCTAAGGTAGAATATTAAAATTTTTTAGATGTGTCCATTGATGAGAGATTACATAGGAATAAACACATTGATGATCTGCTGAAACGTTTGAGTTCAGCTACTTATGCAATAAGGGTCATTGCAAATTTTGGTGATAAACATCTTAGTAAATTAGCTTATTATGCCTATTTTCACTCACTGCTTGCATATGGCATCATATTTTGGGGTAATTCATCACTGAGGAATAAAGTATTTATTGCACAAAAGCATGTAATCAGAATAATAGCTGGAGTCCACCCAAGATCATCCTGCAGACATTTATTTAAGGATCTAGGGATATTCACAGTAGCTTCTCAGTATATATACTCTCTTATGAAATTTGTTATTAACAACCAAACCCAATTCAAAAGTAATAGCAGTGTGCATAACTACAATACTAGGAGAAAGGATGATCTTCACTATTCAAGATTATATCTAACTTTGGCACAGAAAGGGGTGAATTATACTGCCACTAAAGTCTTTGGTCACTTACCAAATAGAATCAAAAGTCTGACAGATAACCAACAAGTATCTAAGAAGAAATTAAAAGAATTTCTGAATGACAACTCCTTCTACTCCATAGAGGAATTTTTAGATATAAATTTAAAAAAAAAAAACCAAACAAAAAAAAATTATAAAAAAAATAAAAAAAAAAACAAGAAATAAAAAAGTTGTTATATTAACTTAATTATGTCATATATTGGAAAATTAGACTTGTTCCACATCATTACGAAATATCGTATTCATGATCCATGGAACTAGTATTAATCCAATCTAATCTAAACAAAGGAAGTACTGACATACGAAGGAATACCTCCTCCATTATTGTCTCAGCCTCATAGTGCTGGAGTCGATGGGAGATAGTGCTGCAGCATAGCTGATGATGCCAGAAGTTGGGCACAGAGGTGACAAGTTCTTAGCTTGTAAATGACAGTCGTATTACAATTATAAAAATTCATTTTTATTAAATATATAGCAAGTAGATCGTATGTTTTCTAGTGCATTTTTAGCATGGGTTTCATAACTTTTTGAGCATTAGCAAAGCCAAAGTTGATATTTTCCCACACTCCAAACTGCCAAAGAAAAGTTGTTTACGCTTAAGAAATGGTCTTATATCTAATTTCACTTGGTGAGGACAAGATAAAGAAAATCAGAGAGGGTTAAATGGACTGAAGAAACCCTAAAAAAGACATTAAGTTTAGTGAAATCAGGGATAGCATTGAACAGCAATTCAGAGGAGCCAAACATACTAACAATTACAATTTATGATCAATTAAAATAAATTGAGACAAGAAACCTTCCATAGGCAAAAGGTCTGTGTTTACTCCTGAACAAGTTAGTGAACCACATGGCTACATTGGCACAATTATTCTATGGCATTTTCTTGGTTGAGCCACAGCATAACCTACAATAAGCTTAAGAAAATCATCAGCAACAAGTATCAACAGAGTAATAGGTTTCGATAAAGCTTTAGGTCATTTATTTTTTCCAATTTGAGCACTATTTTTGAAAAACATGCTGTGTATATATTTTGATAAATGTTAAGATAATGAAGTATGTTGTCTTCTTAGTTCAGAAATTTTATTCTGTCTGTATTTCATACTCTTACTATTACCTTGTAAGAGTGTCAATTGTTATCTAGGTACATGGGGCAATACTAACGGGTTTGAGACTTGGAAAAATGTTTATATGACTCTGAACATACTCAACAATTTTAGATTTGTTTTGATAGAACTAAGTGTCTAACATTGCTGGTTCATTTTACAATGGAAGTGGCATATTCAGAAACAAAACAAAAAATCTCTTAATGTGTCAGTATTCTCCTGATATCCTCTACTCTTTCATCTTTGTTCATGATGGAAGGAAGCCAAAAAAGTAAATACTGTAAAGTTTGAAATGATACTAAATAAAATCTTTTTATTTCTGCTTGAAATTTCCAGTTATTATTGAGCTCAGTGATAATGAACTGTTGCAACTCAGGTGTATATTAGTCTTGGGAAAAAGCAGCCTTCATCAGGCATAACTGAAACCTACAGCTATTGGCAAAGAGTAGATATAGTAAAATTTTCTTCTGGGCAATTGAGTGTGACATGGGAACAATCCATGTGATCATTTACATGTACTTTTAAAGATCACTTGTTTTACTCTTCCTGTAGATCAGTGTAATCTATGGTTTCCTCTAACTGCTAGGTAAAGTGTTTTGTTCAAGGGATGTGCAGTAGATCATGGTTAAAATAGGAGTAAACTCAGCCACAAATTCTGTATACAATATGATAGGTGTTCCTTCGGGAGCTGGTGCTTTCTTTAATTTTAGCTATTTTGGCTGTTTCTCGACACCACTGACACTGTATCACTCATCTCTGTAGTAGTGCAGAAATTAAACTGTTGCCATATTCCTGTATTTTCCTTTGTAAAGGAACATCTGAAATTGGACTTCAGGTTTTTGTCTTTTGCTTTGCTGCAATCAATTCCAGTTCCTGTGCCATTAATAAGTGTTTGGACACTAACACCATTGACAACCTCCATATACGATTAGAAATAATTTGGGTTTTGTGAGAAGTCTTTTGATAAGAGTCTGCTACAGCAGTCATTGAAAGACTCACACATTGCCCTTTTGACAGCATAATGCACTCTGTCTACCCTCTTCCTGTGTATGCTTTGTTTTACAACTTTTGTACAATATTGATAGTTATTATTCCTTTAGAAGTTTCTTTACAGAGACTATATACCATGAAGGGTCTCTTCTGACATGAAATTTTCTATTATGTATGTATCTATTCAATGCTTCATCAGTTAATTATTCTTCCAAACATGAACTATTCTTTTTCTACATGCTACTGCCCAGTATTAAGTAAGTTCTTCCAGCTTCCTTCTTGAGAAATGACACCACTATCTCTTTAGTTAGTTTGTTGAATGTGTAAATCTTTCTACATGTTTTAGTTGCCATTTTTACTTTGGTGATCACTGCTGCTAAAACTGCTCATGATCACTGACATCAGTTTCAGTGTGTAGGGGAGATTGTTTTACCTTGCAACATTTTTCACATTTTCTCCTCTAGCCACTTCTGTCATAGAAGTTTATATACTTTTTATTTCACTTTGAAATGATAGCTTTCACTTTATGTGTACTGCAGTAATTGTCTGAAATTACAGAAATTACTCAGGAAAAGTAAGATTTTTCAAAATGTGAAAAATTGTTGCAAAGTACAACATGGCCATGTACCTAGGAACAAATATTCTGTTCAAATTTAAAACTGTTTCAATCAAGAAACACTTGTCAGTACTGTATTTAACAGCCTATGTGTCACATCATTACTCTGTTGCCTCCCAGTAATTGGTAAGTGAAATCAAATTAAGAATAAGTATTATCAAAAGCAAGTTAAAATTTACAAATATTATTGGCAGCCAAAACAAAAATTCTATTTTTGAGACAGAGAAAATCATTAAGAAATCATAGGTATTCAGTTCACTTGTAAATATCACATGTTCCACAGTAAACTTAACCGTCCACATATCCTATAACTGGTTTTAAAATATACAGAATTTTACTCAACATAAAAATCTGCAAGATGAAGAATTGACAGTATCCTCCAAATAGTTTTAATGTATTGCCTTTTCCTTCTGTTGCTGCTGTTTTTTTCTGTTGATGTACTGGACCAGCTGCTGTCAGTAACTCAGCCTATCTGTGCTTTACTGATTTGTCAAAAGCCTTTGATAGGAATAGAAAGAAGGATATAATTCAAACTTTAATTGACAAGAAAATACCAAACAGTTTAGTGAAAACAATAGAAGATATGTGTATGCTGGTAATAAAAGAGAATAAAAACAAAATAATGATTCACATGTGAAATTATAATAGATACAGAAATTAGATAAGGAGACTCATTACACCACTCTTGTTCCACTTAATAATGGACCACATCACTGATGCTGTAACAAAGGAATTGGGCTATAACATGGGAAATAAAGTGCTAAAAGTTACTCATTATGCTGATGATGCTGTACTGATAACAAATAATGAGGATACTTTACAAAAGTTACTTCAGAACTTCAATAAAACAGCTAAGTAGTATTCCATGGAGATCTCACCCAAAAGAGTAAGAATACTGTAATATAAAAACACCTGTATTATATAAATTAAAAGTAGATGGCATGTCAGTTGAGCAAGTGATGAGCTTTAATTACTGAGAGACTGTTATCACCAACTATAAAGACTTAACCACGGAAGTGGAAAATCAAGCGACAAAGGCAGTAATGGTATAGCACTTAATCATGTAGAACTCATAATATTTTCACACATTGCATGAAACGTAACCTCATAAAACACTACAAAAATAGTAGAAAATCCTGAAAACTGCTTTGATGGTCTCTGGTGCAATTCCTTTATGTGTTTTTAAAATAAATTGCTAGATTGAAGCACCCACCAAGAAACATCATGTTCTCCTAGGTACACTACCCTCCAGGTACATTCTCAAAGAGGTCACTTCTATTTTTTGTCAGCATGCAGAAGTGCCGCAGCACAATGTGACATGGACTCGATTAATGTTTGAAGTAGTGCTGGAGGGAATTGACAGCATGACTCCTGCAGGGCCGCCCATACATTCATAAGAATACGAGGGGGTGGAGATCTCTTCTGAACAGCATCACAGATATGCTCCATAATATTCATGTCTGGGGAGTTTGGTGGCCAGCCAAATGTTTAAACTCATGTGTGGTATGTTGCATTGTCCTGCTGGAATTGCCCAAGTCTGTCAGAATGCACAATGGAAATGAATGGACACAGACGATCAGGCAGGATGCTTACGTATGTGTCACCTGTCAGAGTTGTATCCAGACGTATCAGGGGCCCAATATCACTCCAATTGCACACACCCCACACCATTGCACAGTCTCCATGAGCTTGAACAGTCCCCTGCTGACATTGAGGGCCCATGAATTCATGAGGTTGTCTCCACACCCATACATATCCAACCGTTCGATACAATTTCAAACAAGACTCTTCCAACTAGGCAACATGTTTCCAGTCATCAACAGTCCAATGCCAGTGTTGATGGGCCCAGGCGAGGCATAACGCTTTGTGACATGTGATATACAGTCATCAAGGGTAAATGAGTGGGTGTTTGGCTCTGAAAACCCATATCAATGATGTTTTGTTGAATGGTTTGCATGCTGATACTTCTTGATAGCCCAGCATTGAAATCTGCAGCAATGTGTGGAAGGGTTGCACTTCGGTGATGTTGAATGATTCTCTTCAGTTGTCATTGGTCTCATTCTTGCAGGATCTTTTTCTGGCCGCATCAATGCCAGAGATTTCATCTTTTACTGGATTCCTGATTTTTATGGTATACTCATTAAATGGTTGTTCAGGAGAATCTCCAGTTCATTACTACCTCGGAGATACTGTGTCCCATTGCCCGTGCACCGACACCACATTCAAACTCACTTAAATCTTGATTACCTGCCATTGTAGCAGCAGTAACCAAACTAAAAACTGTGCCAGAAACTTGTCTTATATATGCGTTGTTGTCCACAGTGTCCTATTCGGTCTGTTTAAATATCTCTGTATTTGAATATGCATGCCAATACCAGTTTTGTTGCTGCTTCAGTGTAGCTCTGCCATGTATTCCTCCCACATTTCAGACTTTCCTTCTTTCGTATTGCATCTAAGCTCTTGATGCTTACAAAGCCATTTATCTTTTCTCCAAATATTTTTGTTAATTTTCCTATAACCAGTATCCACCTTTCCGAAAATCATGCATGCTTTTACAGCTTTGCTTTTCTCCTTTAACCATTCCTAATTTTCAGTTTTGCAGCTTCTGTCAGTCTTGTTTTTGTGTGTCTGTGATTCCTTACGTCTGTTTCATTTTTTATCTTATACTTTCAGTCCTTAAATTGAAAGATTCCTATTGACCTTGTATTTTTTCCTAGTTGTTCTTCTGCTACATTGATTGTTATTTCCAGTTGCAGTGAAAATGGTGTCATCAGCATACAGAACAGATTTACATGGCATTGTACTAGGTAGATTATTAATTTAAATTGTAAACAAAAGTGTCCCAGTATGAAGACTGAGACATGTATCTTGAAACACTTAGGAGCCCATTAAAGCTCACCTTCTGTTTCTTACTGTCAATATATGATTTAATAAGATGGAGTTCTGCCTCAAATGCCATAGCATCCAAGTTTATCTGTCAAAATCCAATGCCTCACAGAATCAGATGCGTTGCTCAGGTCAATCACTAGGACATCATCAAAAGATGATTGTGGTTGAAAGGCACTGAGTATTGTCAAAACAAAATTTCCAACAGCTTTCAGTGGAGATGAATTTCCCCTGAAGCTATACCGAGTGTTTTTCAATGTTCCATTGTGGGTGAAATGTTTGTAAATTTGTTGGTGTGGCAATTTTCTGCTATTTTCAAAAGTATTGGTAGAAGAGAAATAGGACAGTAGTTATCACCACATGATTTGTCTCCTTTTTTATGAAGAGGGACCACTACTGTTATCTTTGAGCAGATTGGAAGAGAACGACTCATAAAAATCCTATTTATTAGTAGGTAAAGTGGTTGCAGTACAATGTGTGCTATCTTCTTAATAACAAAATTTGACAGACCATACACATCTTCTGATTTTGAGTTGCTGAATTTTGCTATTGCTACTGCAATGTCAGTGACAGCAATTTTTTCCCACTTTAGTGTAGATGTTGCAGGTTTGTTGTGTGATATGAATAACTTTTTTTTCCTAGGTGTTTACTAATACCTGATTTATAGCTGTCATTTTGTTGTGTTGGGTACCCTTTGTTACCAGAATCAATAAGGAAGTTATTCATTTCATCAGGTGTGATGTTTTTAGTATCAAAAGTGGTTCTATTAGTATTACCCGGTTCTGATTTGATAACCCATCAAGCAGCCTTGCATTTGTTTTGTGATTGCTGAATATAAGTTATAATTTGCCATTCATTTCTGTTTTATGATTTCTAATCTGTAACTATTCTTCAGGTTTATCTTCTTTTACTGTTCTTAGATCTGTCATAGAGACTGATGACATGTGTTCTTAATTTCTTGAGGTGAAGTGGGAAATATCAATGAAAACTTCTATGATTACTTTTACTTGGTTTCCCCTTGTGTCTTTTTAATCCTGTGGGGACAGCACTTATGAAACATATTAGAATCAAGATTGACAAAGCTGTCAACAGCTTCATCAACATTTCTAAATTGAGACAGGAAGTTGGACCATTCTGCCATACACAGCTGTGGCCTGAAAGCATTGACATAAATACCATTAACAGTTCTAATGTGTCTGGGTTGTTCACATTGCTCTGTGGGGCTTTTTGTCAGAAATTTTAGCCATATCCCCTCATGATCTGATAGACACATAGTAAGCAGTATAGCACTAGTTTATTGGCAATACAATGTAAAAGATTAATTTTCTTGGGTGCTTCACTTTTGTTGATGTGTACCTTGATTTGTTCCAAATCTATTGAGGTCCTCCTTCTTAATGTGATCTATGGGACATGATGTTCAGCTGAATGAGTGAATCTCTTAAGCCTTCCAGTGTTTCAAAGTTTCTTCCATCACTCTTAAAGCAAGTATTAGCAATGATTAAACTGCTCACCGTGCAAAATTCTACTAAGCTCCTGCTCCTTTCATTCTTTACCACAGTCCATGTTTACCTACTGTTTTGGCTTCTCTTCCTACTATCAAAATGAAGTTCCTAATGACAATGAAAATTTCATCCTTAACGTACTGAAGAATTTCTTTTCTCTCATACATTTTTTTCAGTCCTTGGAGCTAGTTGCCATATACACTTGTACTATTGGTTTAGTGTCTGTCTTGAATGTGGTAATGTGTTCACTATGTTATAATAGTTATCTGCATACCTATTTTTCTGTTTATTATTAGATCTAATCCTACATCACAAGTAGTTTGATTTTGGGTTGATAACCCTATATTCACTTGACCAGAAATCCTGTTCAGCCTGCATTCATACTTCACTAATTTACACTATATTTAACTTCAGTCTTTCCATTTAGCTTTCCAAGTTCTCTAATCTCCTTGCATGACTGAGTGATCCAACCATCAACCCTCAAACCCATAGAAGGCCAGATTTATTTTTGATGATGACAATATCCTTCTGAGTAGTGTCCATCTAGAGATACAAATGGGAGTTATTTTATCACTAGAATATTTTACTAGAATGTCCACAAGAAGAATAATGGCTATAGTTTCCCTTGTTTCAGGCATCTACAGTACCAACATAGCAATAGCATGTTGGTTAATGTTTCAAGGCTAAATCAATCAATCATTGACACTGTTGCTCCTGTACTACTGAAAATGTTATTTCCCCTATTCAGGAACCATATGTTGTTAGTCTCTCCTCACCACACTCATCTGATGTGGTCGCATTTATGGTGCTGCTGTCTGTGTGGGTGAGGCATGCATGCCTCTTAATTATTGTAATGTCCGTGATTTGCTTCTTATAATAGCGTCTGAAAATCATGTCATACAGAAAATAGACTTCACAAATATCCTGATATACAGTCACATTCAGAAAAAAACAGAACACCTTGAATGATTAGAGACAGGATATTCATATTCACAGAATATGTACATTAGTATGTTCTGCAGAACAACACTACCTGTAAAATGTACAGCACCAACTCAGGAGCGTATGGTGTGGGGTGCTATTGGATACAACCACAAATGACACCTGTTGCATGTCCAGGGCACTGTGACCAGTGTGACCTACATAAATGACATCCTGGGACCTGTAGCCACACCCTCTCTACACAACACTTCAGATGCCATTTTTCAGCAAGACACTGTATGACTTCATGTTGCTGCAAGAAAACATGTCTTCTTGGTGTCAAAGGATGTCAGCCTTTTGCACTGGCCTACCAGATCACCAGACTTCTTGCCAATCAAAAATGTGTGAGATATGGTGAAACTACAGGTGCAGTGCTGTGACCCAATGCCTACCACAGCAGATGAACAATGCAGCCAGGTGAATGCAGTATGGATTGCTATACCACAGGATCCCATTCATGCTTTATACACATCATTGCCATCATGCATGGAACAAGTTATCAGGACCCATGACAGACCTGGTGCCTACTTGGCAACAGGACACATGCTGAACCTAGGTGACTGAAATCATTTCTGCAGAATATACTAGTGAACATGCCCTGTGAATACGAAAATCCTGTCTCTAGTCATTGAAATTGTTCTGTCTTTTTGAACATGAGTGTATTTTATTGGATTAATTATTATTTTTTGTTTTCTACAATAAAATTTATTTACTAATGTTATCAGCTGGGAAAATTGAGAACTTATTATCAGATAATATGAGTGAAGGCCCCATGGTTTGAATTATCTGGGTACTTCCACACAGTTTAAACAGTTTCTGCATATGATAGGCAGTATCTTTAGCTGATGAGTGCATTTAAGGGTGCACAACATGCGATGTATATTTCTTGAGTGTTGTCAAGTGAGGTGGCACAGTTGTAAAACACTACACTCTCATCCAGATTTATATTTTCAATGATTTCTCTAAATGCAGGGATTGTTCTTTTGGAAAGGACATGGCCAATTTCCTTCCTCATCAGGTTTTGTGCTTTGTTTTTAATGATCTCATCATTGACAGGAGACATAACTATAATCTTTCTTCTACCTGAATTTTCTAAGACTACGGTTATATTGTGAACTCTGGTTTTTACCTTTTGAGTATTCTTCAATTTTATATTTATTCTTGTATTCTGTTCACCTGCCTCTGCAGTGAATTCCTATCAGATATGACCAACTTCTACAATCATTATTTTACTATTAAAAGCTAGTAGGAGCATTTGTTAATTCCATCCTTCTGTGAATTACTGTCATTGTCATCAATAATGTTTAGTTTATAAATAGTGCCCAGAGTGATACATAGAAATTGACATATATGTCAGTATGAATTCAGCATGTAGTACAATTAGTTTTTACTAACACAATGAATACATTTTGCCAATAAGTTTCTTTAAAATTTTCTTACTATAACTCATCATATCATGGCAAACAAATACTTCTCACACAGATCCATATGTCAAGGATGGTGGGTAAGGCATGGCATGACTAGATAGCTGATAATTCACAATATTAAAATGTAACAAAGGAATTTTGCAAAACATGTATTAAAATTAATTTAAATGTGATAAGCTCTTTGGATAAATATTTTAGTACATATTTTAGATAATATCTTTGTTACAATTTAATAACACACATTATCAATTGTCTAGCCACTCTCCCTTATGCTTCCACCTCCCACCACTCCCACCCATCATCCCACACATTTTTAGATCTGAATGATACAGAGTAGGGTTAGCAATATGGTGGAGACCACTGAATGCTGTTACAAGTCTGGTATATAGCTGTTCCTCAACTTTACAGCTTATGAAATTTATTTTACTAAATTTCTTGACATTTCACAGCTTGTGATTAATTAAGTATTATTTAAGGACTTTTAAAGCTTAAAATATTTTCAGTCTATGTTAATTACTTAAATAGACACTTATTAATGTTTTATTTTTATTTATACCTCTGATACTAATCATAAAGTGATCAAAATAAGTTTTCATTATTATTGTATGCATCAATTAGAACAACAAAACTGTTACATATATATTTAATCACAAAACTTACATGTGCAACTAAACATTCAATGACCCAAACTACACGCACACATGTCGGAAGACTCAGTCCAGTGGAGCATCTTGTTGGACACTTCATGGAGACACTTGACAGCACTAGGGAAACATCTCTTAAGACAATCATTTACAGCTTAGTTCTTTGTGTGAATATCACTGCAGTCAAATGTGCTGTTAGTGCAAAAGCCCCACTCGTGCATGATGTATTTGCACATACCATCTACAGTCTGGGGTCTATTAAGCCTACCTCCCTAGGATGATAAAAGCCTGGAACTTTAACAGATGGATTGTCAACAAGTTCATGGTTCTGTGTTTTCATGGCTTACCACTCTCGGAATTTAAGGAGATGGAACCTGGATAAACTGAAAGAACCAAAGGTTGTAGAGAGTTTCAGAGAGAGCATTAGGGAATGATTGACAGGAACAGGGCAAGAAATATAGTAGAAGAAGACTGGGTAGCTTTTAGAGATGCAATAATGACAACAGCAGAGGATCAAGTAGGTAAAAAGATGAGGGCTAGTCAAAATCCGTGGGTAACAGAAGAGATATTGATCTTAACTGATGAAAGGAGAAAATATAAAAGTGCAGTAAATGAACAGGCAAAAATGAATACAAAATTCTCAAAAATGAGATTGACAGGAAGTCCAACGTGGCTAAGCAGGGATGGCTAGAGGACAAATGTAAGGATGTAGAAGCATGTATCACTAGGGAAATTAAAGAGACTTTTGGAGGAAGGAGAACCACCTGTATGAATATGAAGCACTCAGATGGAGAACCAGACATAAGCAAAGAAGGGAAAGCAGAAAGGTGGAAGGAGTATATAGAGGATCTATACAAGGGTGATGTACTTGAGGGCAATATTATGAAAATGGAAGAGAACACAGATGAATATGAAATGGGAGATACAATACTGCATGAAGAATTTCAGAGCCCTGAAAGACCTAAGTTGAAGCAAGGCCCCAGGAGTTGACAACATTTCATTAGAACTGCTGATAGCTTTGGGAGAGCCAGCCATGACAAAACTCTTCCATCTGGTGAGCAAAATGTATGAGACAGACGAAATACCCTCCAACTTCAAGAAGAATATAAGAATTCCAATCCCAAAGAAAGCAGGTGTTGACAGGCGTGAAAATTACCGAACTATTGATTTAATAAGTCACAGTTGCAAAATACTAACATGAATTCTTTACAGATTAATGAAAAAAACTGGTAGAAGCTGATCTCAGGGTAGATCAGTTTGGATTCTATAGAAATGTTGGAACATGTGAGGCTATACTGACCCTACAACTTATCTTAGAGGATAGGTTAATGAAAGTAAAACCTATGTTTCTATCATTTGTAGACTTAGAGAAATCTTTTGACAATTTCTGTAGGTGGTAGAGGTAAAATGCAGGGAGCAAAAGGCTATTTACAATTTGTGCAAAAACTAGATGGCAGTAATAAGAGTCGAGGGCATGAAAGGGAAGTAGTGGTTGGGATGAAAGTGAGACTGTGTTGCACCATATCCCTGATGTTATTCAATCTGTATGTTGAGCAAGCAGTAAAGGAAACAAAAGAAAAAAAATTGAGTAGGAATTAAAATCCACGGAGAAAAAATAAAAACTTTGAGGTTTGCTGACAACATTGTAATTCTGTCAGAGACAGCAAATGACCTGGAATAGCAGTTGAACAGATTGGACAGTGTCATAAAAGGAGGATATAAGATGAACATCAACATGAACAAGACAAGGATAATGGAATGTAGGCAAATGAAATCAGGTAATGCTGAGGGAACTAGATTAGGAAATGAAATGCTTAAAGTAGCAAATGAGTTTTGCTATTTGGGGAGCAAAATAACTGATCATGGTCGAAGTAGAGAGGATATAAAATGTAGACAGGCAATTGCAAGGAAAGCATTTCTGAAGAAGAGAAATTTGTTAACATCGAGTATAGATTTAAGTGTCAGGAAGTCATTTCTGAAAGTATTTGTATGGAGTGTAGCCACGTATGGAAGTGAAACATGGACGATAAATAGTTTAGACAAGAAGAGAATAGAAGCTTTTGAAATGTGGTGCTACAGAAGAATGCTGAAGATCAGATGGGTAGATCACATAACTAATGAGGAGGTATTGAATAGAACTGGGGAGAAGAGGAGTTTGTGGCACAACTTGCCTAAGAGAAGGGATCGGTTGGTAGGGCATATTCTGAGGCATCAAGGGATCACCAATTTAGTATTGGAGGGCAGTGTGGAGAGTAAAAATCATAGAGGGAGACCAAGAGAAGATACACTAAACAGATTCAGAAGGATGTAGGTTGCAGTAGGTACTGGGAGATGAAGAACCTTGCACAGGACAGAGTAGCATGGAGAGCTGCATCAAACCAGTCTCTGGACTGAAGACCACAATAAACAAAGAAGAGAACAGAAGCTTTCAAAATGTGGTGCTACAGAGGACTTCTTAAGATTAGATGAGTAGATCACATAACTAATGAGGAGGTATTGAACAGAATTGAGGAGAGGAGGAATTTGTCGCACAACATGACTAGAAGAAGGGATTGGTTGGTAGGATATGTTCTGAGGCATCAAGGAATCACCAATTTAGTGTTGGAGGGAAGTGTGGAGGGTAAAAATCGCAGAGGGAGACCAAGAGATAAATACACTTAGCAGATTCAGGAGGATGTAGGTTGCAGTAGTTGTTTGGAGATGAAGAGGCTTGCACAGGATAGAATAGCATGGAGAGCTGCATCAAGCCAGTCTCTGAAGACCATAACAACAACAACAACAACGCCACTAACATTTCCATTCAGCATCCTGGTTGAACTCAGTAAAGTGCATTTAGACTCCTTCTTCATATGCTTGTCTTCTGGATTTGAGGAATTTCCTAGGCGGCAAGGGTGAATCTTCATCAACAGGTTTCAATTCATTTTTAGAAACTTGCTGGCTGAGGTTGAAGAGAGAACCATGTTTTGAGAAAGGTGAGCTGGACAGATGCTTAATAGTATTGGTAGCCAGCAAGCAGGTGTAGAGCTGACTGTGCCACTAATTATTCTCATAGCTACATTCAAAAGAATGTTAACTTTCTTCACATGAATGCTGCCGAGCAAACCTGTTGTGCAGTGTTCTGCTGCTGCGTATACCAATGAAGGGGATGATCTACAGAAAATTGATGTATTTAATTCCCATGTGCTACCTCCCAGGTTCCTCATCAGATTCTCTCATGTTTGTACCTTCATAGTTGTGTTAGAAATGTGTTCATGATATGTCAATGTCCTGTCTAATGTGACACCAAGTATGTTGGCTTATCATTATATCTGACTATGGCAAGATGACCAAACCATGGGCTGATACTTGCTGATGCTAAATTACTAGAGAGGTGGAAAAAGACATATTTATGTTTTAGAAACATTAAGTCAGGCCTGGTCAAGATTTTTCCTTCTGGAGTGCACACATACTCTGTGAGTGCAGGCAAGTCTGCTCAGCCCTCCAGCTTCCACCACCACTGCGCAATTCTGAGCAGGTGTGTGAGTGAGTTGGCTACATGTCAAAGGCCACAAATGTGGGAAAGTTAGGAAGATGTGTTTGCAACACAGTGCGGCTACTTCTAAGAGATGAATATTACAGCATACTTTTATAAGCAGAATTTTTGTCATGTGTGTTTCTTTTCATCTTTTTATTTTTCTGCCAAAGCAGTAAGTGTTATTACCTAATTAAATAAGTACATTAGATTGTGCTACAATGGTGAGCAGAACTACAAAAAGATTTACATGTAGGCAGTTAACATCAAGTTGTGCTGTTTATAGACTTACACACATTATGATTTCAAAATATGTAATATATCTGAATCTATGGTTCATGGTATAAACACATGGAGCTACAAAGATTAAAATCTGTTAAACTTGACCATTGACAGGACTGGGTCAGCTTGTTAATATAAAAAAGTTGGGACACACTTGTTGAACCAAACATTGAAACAGCCTTAGCAGCTTTTCTGTGCAATTGAAGATATTGCTCTTCAGGGTAGCAATTCATAAACGTCTTGTAATTTCCTGGATCAGAGAAACAGGTCATTGAACAGGGTGCTGCATTGTATGGAAAACAGATCAAGCTGGAAGTAATGAGGTATGTTACTGAAAACTTTAATTAGTTGATTACAAAATTTGTAACAATCCAAGGTTTAGTAAATTGTTATTCCTCTTCCACTGTGTACATATGAAAGTGGAACACATTATTTTACATGTTTATTTTTGTATCATGGAAATGGAACAGCTCAGAACATGGGTTATTATTCAGGCCATTTACTTCTCAGCATCCTTCACAGCTTAAAATTTATCAACAAGTTGTATGCAGGATAGTAACACATTTAACACTAGCTTGGGTCAGATTAATTCATTTTGATTACCCTGTGGTCTTTTGAACTTCCCTATTCAACTCACTGAAATCAGACTGCATGGTCATAACACTATTTATTTATTTATTTTATTTATTTATTTTTCTTCCCCTGATATTTCAATGAGTTACTTGTTACATTCTCACCTTTGCCTGTAGTATACACAGTATGAAAATATATTATGTCAAAACTCTTAGGAGTGGCAGAACAGACAGAAACAAGCACTTTAATCAAAATAACTGTAGGTTGGAAGTCTGTCTTTAATGAATACAGGGTTCGGAAATAAGATAATAGCACTATATATGTCATCTGAATATTCCAAACATAATTTGACTTTGTCACTATGTACTTCAATATTTATGGGATTGTGACACTTTAATGAGTGACAGGAATGTTACATGATAAATATAACCACTGTACTGCATGTATTTTGATGATGTATTGTTGCAAATCCAGATCACACTGACAGTTAACAGTTATTTAGTAAGAACCATAAGTAACCATATGGATGAGAGAGGGGGTGGTAGGTGTGGAGGCAAGAAAATTTCTGTGGGCATTCACAATAAGAAGTGCATTTTCTTGACTTTTCAGGAAGTCCTATCAATTTTTTTTATATAGAACTATATTGTATCCATTATGAGTGTCAACCAAAACATACAGTATTTTTTATTCATCCTTACCATAGAGAAGTTGCCAGAATGCCATATTACTGTATGGAACAAATTTACATTTTTTTTGTAGGATGAAGCTATACTTTTGTTTTAGCCACTGAAAATGATATGTATTTAATTTGCAGATTTCTGCTTACTTTCTTGTTGATTTCAGCTCTCAGAGTACATATACAGGGCTATTACAAATGATTGAAGCGATTTCATAAATTCACTGTAGCTCCATTCATTGACATATGGTCACGACACACTACAGATACGTAGAAAAACTCATAAAGTTTTGTTCGGCTGAAGCCACACTACAGGTTTCTGCCACCAGAGCGCTCGAGAGCGCAGTGAGACAAAATGGCGACAGGAGCCGAGAAAGCGTATGTCGTGCTTGAAACGCACTCACATCAGTCAGTCATAACAGTGCAACGACACTTCAGGACGAACTTCAACAAAGATCCACCAACTGCTAACTCCATTCAGCGATGGTATGCACAGTTTAAAGCTTCTGGATGCCTCTGTAAGGGGAAATCAACGGGTCGGCCTGCAGTGAGTGAAGAAACGGTTGAACGCGTGCGGGCAAGTTTCACGCATAGCCCGTGGAAGTTGACGAATAAAGCAAGCAGGGAGCTAAACGTACCACAGCCGACGGTTTGGAAAATCTTATGGAAAAGGCTAAAGCAGAAGCATTTCTTAAACAGGAGATTGGAAAACCGATGGATCGGTTGTGGTGGAGATCATGATCAACAATTCATGTCATGGCCTCCACGCTCTCCCGACTTAACCCCATGCGATTTCTTTCTGTGGGGTTATGTGAAAGATTCAGTGTTTAAACCTCCTCTACCAAGAAACGTGCCAGAACTGCGAGCTCGCATGAACGATGCTTTCGAACTCATTGATGGGGACATGCTGCGCCGAGTGTGGGAGGAACTTGATTATCGGCTTGATGTCTGCCAAATCACTAAAGGGGCACATATCGAACATTTGTGAAGGCCTAAAAAAACTTTTTGAGTTTTTGTATGTGTGTGCAAAGCATTGTGAAAATATCTCAAATAATAAAGTTATTGTAGAGCTGTGAAATTGCTTCAATCATTTGTAATAACCCTGTATATTGACACTTATTACTTATTCTTTAGATATGGGCTATCTAGCTGATATCCCATACAATAACAGATGAAAAATAGCTGTTTATATGAATTACGGCTAAACTGATGATCTTTCCGGTAAAGTAATATCAAATTAATTCATCTTCATGTACAAAAACCTAAAGAAAAAAATAAAACAGAGGATCATAAACTGCTACAGACATCACTGAATAGCCTGTATAATTGTGTTCAAAATGTTTCTGACTTAGATCAGCTATGCACCTGAATACTGCCAAAAATATGTGCAGAGTAAAATTAGACTCTGTTGCCAACAACAAAACATGTCATTTCCTCAAACTATTGTGATATTTATCACCTTGGTAAATTACATTTAATGTATTTCTCTTTTTACATGTTTGTTACTTCAAGTGATTGGCTTACACTTTTACAGGACACAGGTCTACTTTATTTCTCTATAAGAGAGTGAAATTTAATTCATTTTAGCCCTCAGAAAATATACTAAAATAAATATATTTATTGCAAATCATTCTCACATAAATTACAAAGCATATGAAAATAATCTCTGAGTTACAACATCATATGTTTGTCAAGCAGTTCAGTACATTCATCAACACCTCTCAAACTTAGAAATAAAGTTCATTATTGCTTGAAATACATGAAAGCAATGCCATAGAGGTACAAAAATTTTGGTTACTTTGCCCTGCCATTCTTGATTAAAAACAAGTTTACAGGAAATTTTATTTCATAACAAAATAAAAGTATTCTACATCTTCACTACAGAACAAAATAACCAGACAGAGCAATTCTTTAAATGTGCAGTGCAGCCATTATAGTGAGTTGTATGTTGCATTTCTTATAAATTAGCCAAAATGAGTTTCTTAAGTGTCTTTCTTTTTCAGGTGGACCAATGCTGATGGTGGTAATGGATCATGTAATTAACAATTATATTAGTTTCCTGAAAGCCACACTTGTGGTTTGGTATTTATTTAAAATCTGTTCTTAGAAGCAGCCAATGAATTTTTTTGAAAATACATTTGTGCTGGTTTGCAATGAGCTGATGGAATGATCATTTTTTTCTGTTTTGAGTAAATCAACTGAGGTCAATGACTTGCTGTGTATCTACTATGGAATTCAACTTAGTTTCATTTGATCTTCTGTTTAATGTAGTATTTTCATAAATTTTGTTAAATAATTCATATAATTCGAAACATTTCCAAAATGAGACAACCAATAACAACTTGGTATTTCTTTAAATGCAAGTGTCTTTGTCACCACACTTCATGCTGCATGCAACTAGCAAGTGTTGGGTAACACCATCTTGTACCTTTAGTTGCTAATATGTTTTGAACTTGCTGTAACTAACCCTAATTGTCGTAAAGCTTTAAACTATCTCAATTATTTTTATACTCCTGTCTATCCTTAGACTGCAGACTGTGACAGTCTCAGAGTTGCACTTTAACTTTCTGTTTATAGGTAGCTAATGAAGTTCTGGATCTTTAATTTATCATAGCATTTTGCAATATTCTACAAACTTTTGGGTACCTACTGAGCATACTGTCCAAGAGAGAGGTTAGAGAGGTTTAACACACTAACTCTCCTTGCCCTTCTTTTACAGGTGTAGCCTGGAAAAGATGAGATACTGAAGAAAGTATCATATTTTATTCTATATTGCACATCTTGGCCTTTTGTAGCAATCTTTTCCCATTGTAAGAGGCATGTGGTGAATTTTATGGTCCTTTTCATTATGCATATCCAGTACAGATTTAAGAGTTTTATTGAGATTTTAAATGTGATCTCACTGATTTTCTTTCTTGATGAAAGAATTTTTTGTTAATCCTGTGAGTAATTAAATATGGCACTGTAGTCTGGCTGTACAGTCTTGCCAATATAGTTCATTTCCAGTCCTGTGAAGAGACAGTACTCTATGATGTCACATTTTCAGACTTTTAAAAGCTGTGTATGTACTACATCTTCACCTGTGTCATGATTTCCATATTTATTATTTACTTAGTGACTTTTCTTAGTGAAAATGTTTCATATATTCAATAACATCTGTTACCTTCGCTAAACAATTACTGTTGGAATGATACTGCGCCACGGTGTTTTGCAGAAATCTTCAGCTGAGTGCACACAATATATACTGTTCCCTACTGGTAAGTGCTGCAACAAAGCCCAGAATTATTAATTCCCATATCATCCAAACAAAGCTCAATATGGCTGAGGTTTTACCAAAGAAGCATTAAAGTAATTGCTTTTGTCATGTCCACACTGTGTCAAATATACTGCTGACATGTGTTAAGAGTAACTTTTATACCTTTAGGTAAGACATTTACTGTTGTCATTACTAATATACTGACTGAATTATTAGGTGGCTGATGAACCGGTTGTTTTGCAGCTGGGCAGATTGTTTAGCTGTCTCTGCTCTTTCATAGCTTCTGTGGTTTATGATTGTCCCAGGACACTGGTTGTGTAAGTAGCAAAGAACAAACTTGGGTGGTACAATAGTGCTGTTACAGATAAATTCTCTTGTAACTGCATCATGAAAGAGTTCTTAAGCATGCGCTCTGCTGATTAACTTTTAGTGACATATTGAATCTCACATCTAGCATATTGAAGGCCAAAACATGCAAATACAATATGTAGCATCTACCAGCAGATATTATTAGTAAACAGATGTCACATGCCTCATACAGCCAGTTATAAGACTACCTACTTAGTAGAATATTCGCTATCTCTGTCAGCTGATAATAGTAAAGTGGTAGTGTGTTCATTTCATCTGATATAAATGAAATTTTTTGGCAACATGTAATGCAAGCTTAATTTTCATTTAAATTATATCTAACAGAAAATTATATCAAACAAAAGGCAAGGTACCATTAAAAAAAAAAACTCTGTCCAAACAGGCCTTGAAGGATCAACAGTACTGACCAGCCGCCATGTCACCCTCAGCCTTTAGGTATCATTAGATGTGGATACTGAGGGGCATGTGGTCAGCACACCACTTTCCCAGCTGTTGTGTTTTCATGACTGATGTCACTACTCTTTAATCGAGTAGCTCCTCAATGGGCCTCACAAAGGCTAAGTGCACCTTGCTTCCCAATAGCACTCGGAAGACCCAGATGGTGACCCATCCAAGCGCTAGCCAAGTCTGACAGCACTTAACTTCAGTGGCCTGACTGGAACCGGTGTTACCACTGCAGCAGGCCATTGGCAAGGTACCATCTAAGCTACTCGATTCTTCATATTTACTATGACAAAGCAAGTATCTTACATTGCATTGATCAAAGAAGATATTGAGACATGGAATGTGGAGGATGAGTGAGGCAACAAGAACTATTAAGAAAATAGTTATAGTGCAGGAAGCTGACAATTCTGCCATTTGTGGGGCCAATATATGAAACATATACTAACTCTGAGCAACAGATAGTCAGCATTTGTCTTCATGATTAATGGTGTGGCCAGTCTCTTGAAAAGGTATGGAAATTATGAGTTTGAAGACCAAAACAGAATTGAAACATTCAACAGTAGTCATAACATCCCCACTCAATGGCAAAATTTGTTAATTATGTGTGACAAAACAGTAAGTGGAACATAGTTGAAAACACAGACAACAGTCAACATAGATTGGAAATTACAGACTTCAAGAAAAATACCTAATGCGTAGGCTAATACATTTGTTTAGAGATATAGCATCAAGTAATAAAGATAACATGTTAATACACAGAATATAAATCATTAAGAGAAAAATCAACAATTTCTACAATATTTAAGCCTATTTCAAACTTTTTCTATAAATAACTGATACTAGTACATTGTACAGACAAATAAGATATTTAAATGCATGTTCTCACAAAAAAAAATTGACAGTGAATAATATTGAACAAAAATATAACAAATGGTAAAGGAACTACATTACAAAATGCTTATTGATGGTTCTTTTCCTATGACGTGAAGAAACAGGACATACTATTCATTAACCTACTGTATCATAAAACAGAAATATTTCTGTTTCAATTAATATAGTGCACATTAGCTTTTAAAGAATAACACAGAGAGTTGTCTTACATGGAACAGTAGTGAAATTGCTGCCATATTGGCACACATTGACAACAGTAACACTAAAAAAATAGATCATAAGCATCTTTTCACCTCAGATGGTAGGCATTCCACAAAATCTATGAACACATCTTTTTATTCGAGTAATTTTTCTCTTCTGCATGAAAATAGTGCCTTTTAACTAAAGCAAATATACTTCATTTCCTTCTTGCAATTTGATAATTTATACAGTTGTGTTATGAGGAATACATTGTCCTTACTCTCCTCAGATGTAGTAGCTTCAGTGCCTACATGATCTTAAATTTCAGTTAATCTGTTAGTAGAATATCTGTAAAGCATTTATGATATGTTTACAATTTGCTGACAGGAGGTACATTTCCTTTAAGTTTACCTGATCATAGTATTTGATAAAGTAACTATCAAAATATGTTGTTTTAATTATGATATGTAAATATGATTTTTTTCTATTTAATAGTTTGCCCAATTTATTGTGTAATGCTGTGAAGTGCCTGAAGATGTACCCGGTAGAAAAATAATTACAGTAATCATATGTCAATCCCTACAATACTTTATCATTTCAAATGAGAATGTGTCAGTCTTTGTAGATTTTAGTTGTGTCTGATAAGTATTGGACAGAAACTCCTTCTAACTTTGTAAGATAGACAACTTTTCAACATTAGCAAATAGCAGCTTCTTTTTAATTATGCATATCTTGTCTCTGTTAAAATGTTGTATGAATTCTCTGAGCAACTGAATGAACATAACATTATTTCTTTTTCACAAATTTATCCTCTTTCCACATGGTCAGAAGTTGTATTATGTATTACAAGAGAGTAGCTGCTTACAAATGCTTTATATCCTTAGAAGAAGAAGGAAAAAAAGAAAAACTACATCACACTGTGGGATGTGCAAACAGGCTTGTGTGTGTGTGTGTGTGTTTGTGTTTGTGTGTGTGTGTGTGTCAGCAGTATTCACGGCTGGACCTTCAACAAAGTAAACATAAATACTGTATTATAACACTGGCCATGTACTAATATTAGCATTCTATCATTACCAAATACTCATACTTGGAAGAAGTGGACATTGATCCCTTTCACACCTTTAAACCACATAAGAACTTTTCAGTATTATTCATAATTTATAATCGTCCTTGGAAACCATTCTCATATGCCACGCTAGTTACTAAAAATGTGTGGTACTACACTACATTGTTATTAAGGAATAGTTTTCATTTGCTCTTTTTGTTAATGTTTTCAGGATTTACAAGCAACAATGCATTTACTTACAATTTAATAATTTTTGGAATGTGTATTGCAGAAAAGTGTATAACAGTAACATTAGCACTTTTTATCCCAATTATCCACAGTGAAGCTATGTGATAGAGAGAATTGTCAGAAATGGTTGTGTCTTGATATATTTTACTTTCTTTCATTCTTTTACATAAAAATTCTGTGCAAAGAACATGCCTATGAAAAGGTATGCTATTTCAATATTTGATTTCCACTTTGTGTTGGTCCAGATTTTCAACATTTCCACCTACAGCTACATTGGCCTTTTAGCTATGCAAATATTACTTTATCCGTACACATACATTTCTTTATCTCCATTATCAATGTCTCAACATTCTATCATTTACAGGAAATTAAAGGACTGCTTGTGTGTCAAAGGTTGCAAGTGTGTGCTCTGGCCTATCTCTACGCAGAACTATTCATAGACTATCACAAAAGGTAACAAACAAGAAAATACAGTGTCTGTGGTTGCATTCTGCAAATCATTTTCTTCTCTGTACAGCAAAAGGATAAAAAAATGAATAAATGAAATGATATTCTGGAAGAATTATGACTACAAGTTCTCCACATGAAACTACACACTTTCCTGTATTAGCTAGAAAGTTCTATAAAGTAAGTAATTAAAATACTCTTCAAATGTATATGTTCTATTTACAGTCAGTACTGTGAGGCATCTCATCTAAATACTATATGATGTTTTTATAAATAAAAACAGATTACTACTTGGAAGGTCTGATACCACAACAAAACCTGACATACTTTGGACTCATCTTGAGAAGACATGATTCACTGGAAAAGATCTTAATACTGGGGAAGACCAAAGATACAAGGAAAAGAGGCAGCAAAGGATAAGATGAATTGCTGGCATCATAAAAGTAATGGATTTCAAACTGGAAAGTCTTATGGAGATGCATCAGGACAGAAGAAATTTATATGATTTATCTCATGTGGTCAGGAAGAGTCAAAATTGATTAAACAACTAGAGAGAGAGAGAGAGAGAGAGAGGGAGAGATAGAGCTATTTTTATTTACATGTCTCACTGAACTGTTTGGGCATCTCACATGTATAATAAATTTTGTGTCAGTTGGGACAAAAGTTACAGAATGCGCACTGTATAGACAGGATGATAAACGTCCCCATTGAAACTGATCTATTTCATGTTTGGCAATTATATTTGGCAATTCACAGGAAATAAATGAGCTATCTGTGAATATATATGAGTATTACAGAAGATATAGGTATTAGTAAAAAAAACCTAATGGGTGCCACCACTAAAAATTAGATGAAGGGCTCCAATTTATGTGTTGGTTTTTGCAGAATGCAGTGGTATACTTGCAGCAGGATGGGCTTTATACTAGTGTCTGATTATATGTGATAATTTAAGACTGTGTGGGGGTCTGAGAATTTGAGCTGGGTAATCTCTTTTCATGGCTGTGTTCTTCCAGTTGAGCCATCCAATCATACCTCGTGGGCAGACACACAGATTTTAGTTTTCATTTCTCTCCAAGCATACTTCATGGATAGGTTCACAAACCTTAGTTTCCATTTCTTTCCATGTTCCCAGTGTTTTGTGTGGTAAATTTTACTTTATGTAGGCAATGAATACCTTGTGTACACTAGATAACACAATTTCTTTCTCCACATGAAACTATACACTTTCCAGTACCAGCTACAAAATTTGTATTAATATAGAATGCTTTAGAATAGTACTTGCATTAATCATTGTCTAGCACAACAATGTGTTTATGTAATTTGTTCATAAATGCTCCAAATTGGAGAAAAATACTTTATTGATTTTCTTAATATTTTACTAGTATTTATGGCAGGAAATTCTGAAAGTGTTCATAGCTGGCATTTCTTCTGTTTCAAGAAAGCAGTCATTAAATAATGCCAGTACAGTGCAGTTCGTGTATACAAAATATGTTGAAATAGTTTCTGGAAAGCAAGTACCAGTTCCCTATGACAGAGTCGTAAATGAATATCAAGAGGCTCAATGCAAGCTTATTAATGATAAAAGAGAGACAGATTATTTTGTGTTACTTGGCTGCTGTAACAGAAAAGAAAATTAGAGGCAAGAACTGCAGGAAGGTCACACTAAAATGTGAGAACACCAGCTACAGGGATATTGTCTATGATAGTTAAAATTTACTCTATTTCAATTGTGATGTCCATAAAATAATGTAGGAGGCTCTTATAAAACAATGTTTCCAGCTATATCATCTAATGAATGGTACCATATAAGGCATAGAGCACTCTTTGGTTTCTAGAGAATTAGGCCAACATCATGTCTTTTATAAGACATAAACTAATAACACATACTTTCTTGAATTTCAGAAACTAGTTCATAAGAACTACATAATAAACAAAACTTAACCAAAAGCTAAAAGATTAATCCTTACTTCAAGGTCATTTTAGATATCACAATATTCTTAATGTATAAATGTAAAAGTAAATGGGTAATATAAAGGATCAATACTTATTTCTAAGCCGTTTCAAATACTGTGATACTTTTAGTTACCATGAACATATTAAACGCACAGAAGGATTATTATTTTACTACATTATGGAAAGTATTGATTTGAATTTATGTAATATCATTTTCACAGTATCACAATCACATGATCTTAAATAAATCATGTGTATTAGGTTATTTTGTGCTCACAGCAATCAGGGTATAACATATTTTATGCTGTGATTCAAAATAAATATGTTAATTTTAACAATGTGGTATGCCACACTGTATCACTGAGAGTAAAGTTAAAAATAATAATAAAGAAAGAGGATTTCCAGATGCAGAATTTGAGACATACTGAAATAAGTCATTAGTTGCACATTATTTAACATGCGCCACATCTGCAGTTGGGTATCTTTCACTGTGCTTCTGAGTGTGCTGACTAGGCACGTGAGACTGTATACATCATGACTTTTTCCTGCATCACGATACAAAAGATAATCCTTGCCTTGATGAAAATAAAACTGCTGAGATTATATGGCAGTAGACAGTATTGGAGCAATGGGTACCTCAAAGAGTGAAATTAAATTTTGGGGCAATTAGTAGCAGATTCATATTTATGTAAGATGTAACTGCCTCCAGTGCGAAGCAAACATAGTGCACTGACTCATACTTAATTAGATCTGATTATGTTGCTTTACAACTTTTGTTGACAATTAACATTAAGAACTGATTACAATTATACCTTTTGATGTAATATATTCTGTGGATTATGCATAAGCCATTCTTGTTTCCCCATAAGCCTCTGTTTTCTAGTGTATTTCTTGTGGGTATTGTGGTTGACAGTTTTCTTAACATTTCCAATATGTTATAAAACCAGCTGCAACAGATGGTTTATTGACATACAAAATCTTCCTTCATAGTTATTTACATGTTTTTCACAGTCTATCAACAGAAAAAAACACAAACTGAACCCATAAGAAACTGCCTTGTGCTGTGATATTCAGCTTCCACACAGTCCTTTCTGTGGACCAATTTCTAGTGTATATGATTCCTAGTCTATAAAATATTTAGTTGAAAACAAAAAGTTCAGAGGTCACAGTACATATATTATTATTTTCCCTTATGGGCACGCTAATTTCAGAGACAAAAGTTTAATAATTTTTTGTATTTCATTCACTGCTATTGATTAACTAATAAAGATAATCCACACATTTGTTCAGGACAGAAAGTATTTCAACTGAAAATATTTGTACTTTATTTTCATTCACACTTTGAACAAGGTTTGTGAAATTAAATACCATTCATTCCATGCTAGCCAGAGGAACTTCATATTTTTCTTTGCTTCTTCCAAAACAACTTGTACATGCTGTGTCTCCTTCCCCAAATTTCTCACCATCTTCTAAAGTTTGAGGCATTGGTTTATTCAGTGTTTCTGGGAGTAAAAGTGATAATAAGCCTGAAGCAATGGCAATTGTGGCAAAGATAACAGAAGGTAGCTTTTTATCAAAGGAGTCCTGCAAATTAAAAAAGAAAAAAATGTTACACATATAATATATCTTGCACTTAAGGTTCAGTTTACTCCTTTGCCAAAAGTATATTTTAATTTACAGTCAAAGAAACTTGTTGCTAATATAGAGAATATCATATTATACTTACATCTAATTTATTAGGTCATATGTGTAGTGTGATTAATATATTGAAATTCAGAAGCACATGAACAATATTAAACTCAAAATTTTCTATGAAGTTAATGTTATTTACAATTGAATATGATGTAATTAACAGAGAATTTTAGATTCATTTTATGTTATCACCACTGAAATGAAGCTTGCAAAACTGGGATCAGAATTCTGATAAAATTAGCACAGCAATAAAACACACTTTGAAAGTTCATTCATTCTGAAATTAATATACCTTTTTAAAATTATTGCTTTACAGGATCTTTTATAAATAATTGAACATGTTACGCCAAATGAAAAGACACACAAAGTTCTGTGGGCTGTAAAGCATTAGGGGATAGGCTAAATTTCTGTTGTGAAGTGTATGATACTGAGGATTAAATTCACAGTCTGATACATAAATGGTTTTGTGATATGTAGTACATTTGATTATATAAATTAAATGTTTCCTTTTGAATTGACAGTGATTAATGTAAACATTTCTTTTAGTTATTATCTGGCATATACACAAGACATAATCAACTTAAAAAAACATTTTATTTAAAGAAATACAACTGAAATTTTCAATGTAAAAAAGTCACCATTTTTTTAACATCCCATTATAAATTAAAATTTAATGTAAAGAATAGAAAATACTTTCTTGCATTTGTATTACAGTTTCACAATATATTCACATTTACTGTAATTCACTTCTGTTTAGGAAAATTTATGATGGTTAATGAAGTTTCTTTTTTTTTTTAGTAATTTTGTGAGCCAAACCATAATCTGCAAATAACCTCATAGCATGCAAAAGAATTGGTTACTTATTTCTTGTAAGTTCTTTTAACCTCACATAAACAATGTGAGGTCTGGTCAGTCAATTATTCTTGTCTCTTGTTATGGATCAATATCAACATTGTAGTGGAAATGAGTTTGAAAATTTTTGTGAAAATATCAAGCCAAAATATGGAAGAGAATAAATAATGAGATCCAAACAACTATATGTTTCATTTAAGTAAACATAAGTACCTGGGACCTGCTGGACAATGATGTAAATTATTTACCACTACCTTCAAGAAAGATGAGTATAAAAAATTAATTGTTTTATATTCCGTCCCAGCTTGAATTAATAAGTGGCAAAATATTAATGTGCTTACTAGAAGTGCACTTCACTTACTGAAATTTATACAACTTGTAAAATGAACTGTGTAATTTGTGGAAGTAGTTGAATGTTTAAAAAATTTTAATGTAGTTTCTAATTAGGAGAAGGGAGTCTACAGAGTCCATTAGCAAACTTTTTCTTTGATAACATTTTGATCTTTTACCTATCTGTCTCTTAATGGAATGTGAAGAAAGTTATGTTGAATAATGTGGCTTAAACTATCTAGACTTATTTCTATGGTGCTGTGATATCTTGATATTAAATTTTGCTGCTGATTTATTCAGAAATCTCATTCAGAAATCTCAGTATACATCAATCTAACATGACTTATATAGAATTAAATGTCAGAGCTACATCTACATATATACTCTGCAAATCACTGTGAAGTGAGCAGCAGAGGATGAATGCCTTGTACCAATTATTAGGGTTTCTTCACATCCTATTCACATATGGAGTGTGGGAAGAATGCTAGTCTGAATGCCTCTGTGCACTGTGCAATTATTCTAATCTTATCCTCATGATCTCTGTGTGAGCAATATGTAGGGGCCTGTAGTGTATTCCTAGAGTCATAATTTAAAGCCTGTTCTTTAAATTTGTTAGCAGATTTCCTTTGATAGTTTATGTCTATCTTCATGAGTCTGCCAGTTCAGCTTCTTCAGCATTTCTGAGACACTCTCCCATGAATCAAACAAACCTGTGACCATTCATGCTGCCCCTCTGTGTATATGTTCAGTATCCCCTGATTGTCCTATTTGATACAGGTCCCACACTCTGGAATAACACTCTAGAACTAGTTGCACAAGTGATTTGTAAGCAGTCTCCTTTGAAGATTGACTGCACTTCATCAGTATTCTGCCAACAAATGGAAGTCTACCAACTGCTTTACCCATGGCTGGGCCTATGTGATCATTCCATTTCATATCCCTACAAAGTGTTATACTTGGTATTTGTATGAGTTGGCTGACTCCAACAGGGACTCATTGGTAATATAGTCATAGGATACTTCCAGTATGTTTTTTTCATTTTGTGAAGTGCACAGTTTTATATTTTCAAAGAAAGTTTCCAAATATTTGCACCACTTTGAAATATTATCAAGAACTGACTGAATATTTATGCAGCTTCTTTCAGACTGTACTTCATTAAAGATAACTGCATCCTCTGCAAAAAGTATGGGGTTACTATTAACATTTTCTGCAAGGTCATTAATATACAAGATGAACAGCAAGGGTTCCAACACACTTCCCTGCAGCACACCCAAAGTTACTTCTGCATCTGATGATGACTCTCCATCCAAGATGACATGCTGCATCCTCCATATCAAAAAGTCATCAAACCAGTCACAGATTTTGCTAGAGACAGTATGTGATTGTACTTTCGACAAGAAGTGTAGGTATGGTACAAATTGAAATGCTTTTTGGAAATCAACAAATACTGCATCTTTGTGACTGACTTGGTCCAAAGCTTTCAGTATGTCATATGAGAAAAGTGTGTGTTGGGTTTGACATGACTGATGCTTCAAAATGTGAAACACTGCTCTGTTATAGATCTAAACAGCTAATTACACAGACAATTCTGTTTCAGAACATTATATAGCAAAATGAGGGAGTGTTTGCTTCTCCATTGCATTATGTGTAACTCACCAGAAGTGTGATTAGAGGTGTCAAAGCACCACTGAGACGTGCACACATACTGCCAACACCCAATGCTGTATTGCGCACTACTGTCGGAAAAAGTTCTGCTGTATAGTTGTAGATGATAGCAAACGATCCTGCTATGAAAAACTTTCCAAGCATAACTACTGTAACTGCAGAAACACTTCCTGTTGCTGTCTCTGGAAGTACAATAAAAAAAATCACATTAAAATTATATGAAAAATACAATATAACTCTGTATGAAGGCTATAATTTAAGAAAAATTTTAAATGCATTAACACAATAGTTTCTAAAAATTAAATTATCATTTTCTACAAAAAAAAATCACTGTAATTCTCAGTTGTCAGACTGGAATTAATTGGTACTGCAATGATCAATTCATATTTAAAAAATAAAATAGTTCCTAATGTTACTCTTAGTCATCTGCTGCTATAAACTGAAAGCCATTCTGTTTGTTTTTACTTATTGTTGAGTCCCTTATTTTATCTGAGGAAATTAGAACTAACCTCAAAATTATTCAAATAAAAAATACACTCCTGGAAATTGAAATAAGAACACCGTGAATTCATTGTCCCACGAAGGGGAAACTTTATTGACACATTCCTGGGGTCAGATACATCACATGATCACACTGACAGAACCACAGGCACATAGACACAGGCAACAGAGCATGCACAATGTCAGCACTAGTACAGTGTATATCCACCTTTTCGCAGCAATGCAGGCTGCTATTCTCCCGTGGAGACGATCGTAGAGATGCTGGATGTAGTCCTGTGGAACGGCTTGCCATGCCATTTCCACCTGGCGCCTCAGTTGGACCAGCGTTCGTGCTGGACGTGCAGACCGCGTGAGACAACGCTTCATCCAGTCCCAAACATGCTCAATGGGGGACAGATCCGGAGATCTTGCTGGCCAGGGTAATTGACTTACACCTTCTAGAGCACGTTGGGTGGCACGGGATACATGCGGACGTGCATTGTCCTGTTGGAACAGCAAGTTCCCTTGCCGGTCTAGGAATGGTAGAACGATGGGTTCGATGACGGTTTGGATGTACCGTGCACTATTCAGTGTCCCCTCGATGATCACCAGTGGTATACGGCCAGTGTAGGAGATCGCTCCCCACACCATGATGCCGGGTGTTGGCCCTGTGTGCCTCGGTTGTATGCAGTCCTGATTGTGGCGCTCACCTGCACGGCGCCAAACACGCATACGACCATCATTGGCACCAAGGCAGAAGCGACTCTCATCGCTGAAGACGGCACGTCTCCATTCGTCCCTCCATTCACGCCTGTCGCGACACCACTGGAGGCGGGCTGCACGATGTTGGGGCGTGAGCGGAAGACGGCCTAACGGTGTGCGGGACCGTAGCCCAGCTTCATGGAGACGGTTGCGAATGGTCCTCGCCGATACCCCAGGAGCAACAGTGTCCCTAATTTGCTGGGAAGTGGCGGTGCGGTCCCCTACGGCACTGCGTAGGATCCTACGGTCTTGGCGTGCATCCGTGCGTCGCTACGGTCCGGTCCCAGGTCGACGGGCACGTGCACCTTCCGCCGACCACTGGCGACAACATCGATGTACTGTGGAGACCTCACGCCCCACGTGTTGAGCAATTCGGCGGTACGTCCACCCGGCCTCCCGCATGCCCACTATACGCCCTCGCTCAAAGTCCGTCAACGGCACATACGGGTCACGTCCACGCTGTCGCGGCATGCTACCAGTGTTAAAGACTGCGATGGAGCTCCGTATGCCACGGCAAACTGGCTGACACTGACGGCGGCGGTGCACAAATGCTGCGCAGCTAGTGCCATTCGACGGCCAACACCGCGGTTCCTGGTGTGTCCGCTGTGCCGTGCGTGTGATCATTGCTTGTACAGCCCTCTCGCAGTGTGCGGAGCAAGTATGGTGGGTCTGACACACCGGTGTCAATGTGTTCTTTTTTCCATTTCCAGGAGTGTATATCGAAAAAAGAAAGCCAATTTATTTGCTGACATACCCATCTACTACAGTTCTTTTTGTGGTCAATCTGAACTAGTTGATATATGACTGACCATTTAAAATGGTGTGTAGTGATAGAATAAATGTATGATTTACTAGTGTACTATCAGCAATGAAATTCAAAATGTGTTTCAAATACAAGAATTTGTAGAAAACCATACAGTAAAATCACTTTACTAAAATCTGTAGCAGTAGGATGTACACAGTCATAAACACAAATTAAAAGTAAACCAGTGTATTGATTATGGATACAAATGGTCTTTGGAAGATCAAAATGATGTTCCCAGTTGTCTCCTGTGTTACAGCAATAAGCAGCTAAGAGAAAGCTGAAGTGTAATTAAGTATTTAAATAATAATAATAATGATAGTTATATTAATAATTGCAAAGAACTATGGAATCTGAGATTAAGTGAATGATGTTAAAGGAGCGGGAATCATGGAGGAATAAGAAAAGTAAGAAAGACGCGAATTTGCAGAGCAAACAGTATAGCTTTGACTGCTAGGTTTCAAAATGTGCTGTGCAACATAATTATAAATATCTGTAAAATATTCATTATCTAGAGTGAACACCAAGAAGTAGGAATATAGTTTAGAACTGGTGAAAATGCCTAAATACTGCTAAGGAAAATTAGAAGTAAAATAGCTGAAAATAACAAATTCAAGTGTAAATGGTGTTTCTTGACATGTTCTGGAACTTATTGCCCCATGGTTTTTATTATATTTGCACCTCATTTTCCAAATATAACTGAAAATGAATGCACACTACTTGAGACATATTAATTTGTTAACTGCTCTGTTTCCCTCTTAACAAAGCATTCTTAATTAGGTGTCATGTTTACCACTAATATGTGTATTTCTTCTTGCTAGTTCTTTAAAATGAAGCATACTTTTTATATTTTTCACTTTTATTGACAGACCAAATGGTATTTTCAAGCACTGGCTAATGTTTGTGTATGTTACCATTATTAACTCTTTTTCCAACTTTTCCTCTTATTTTTCTCTTTTTAATCTCTTACTTTCTTTCATAATATTTATTTTGTTTTTCACTACCACTGTTATAATGTAAAATGATAATACTCATACATTATTCATATAGTTGTTATAGCAAAGTATGTAATAATTTTATATGAAATGCAAACTGTTGGCCAGGATTAAAAAAATAAGACCTGGGAAGTTTCCCAGATCTTGCATAAATTTGTTAACACATTATACATTATACATTATACATTATAGAGGATGATCAGAAACGTTATGTAAAAATTGTTAGGGTGTTACAGGGTAGGTCATACTAAGAACTAAGTGTTAAGAAAACAATTCCATATGTTGCACTGTTTCAGTGTTAAGCAACATTGAAATTAGCCAATCAGGCCATTACACATGCAATTTCAAGTGGCTCACCAGCCTTTTGTTTGGCTTCAAGCCTTACTGCCATCTCATATCCAGTTTTTGTATTGCTCTCTTGTTCGGTTTTAGGAAACCAAAGGAAGGACACATCTGGTGATACTGTTCCTGGTGGGCCACTTCAATATGCTTGTGCAACGACTTGATTGGCTAACTCCAGTGCTAATTAACTCAGAAAAAGTGTAGGATATCAATTTTTTTTCTTAACAGTTATTTCTCAGCACAACCTACTCTCTAACAACCTTACAAGCTTTCCAGACTGTTTCTGAGCACCCTGTGTAACTGCATTAGATTTATGGACATTGGGTTATGTTATATACTGTAGTATATACTCTGAGCAAATATAATATAATGTATTTACTTTTGTGAATGGAGAAATTTAGAAAACACTGTTGACATACCTTGTGGAATGTAGCATGCTATGATACAGCATATCCCACCCAGCAGCATCAGTGAGCTTATAAGCGAACGTCTTCCAGTACGGTCCATCAACAAAATAGTCATGATATAACTGGGTATTTCTACCAACCCAAGAATGAATAAAATTAAATATGGATTTCCTGCAAGATTCCCTGTGTTCAGGGACAAACCATAGTATGCCAGGCTATTAGCAAACCTGCAAAACAGAGACCATAGACCTCGTAGATAATATTTTTGTGATTCATTGTATTTAAATGAATTGTGCATTATGAAATTTCTAAAAGAATGGAAATACCTGTATTCAAACGAAAATATGCATCCACAAGCAGAATATTCTAGAGAAAAATGTTTGGAGCAGTGAAAGACCATATCACTGGAGACTGGCATATCCAAATGACAAACAAGAACTCTATGGCCTATTTAAAGAACCTGACAATGTAGCAAGAGAATGAGATTCTAAGATGATGTGGAATAGAACTTAATTTACTTGTAAATTTCTAATTGGAGAGAACATTGTAAAAACAGACAAGTTTGGGAAACATTATGTCAGCAGCAAAGAGATTATGTAGCTTGTAATTCCTTAATAATAAATAATAATTGTATTTAATTTTGGAAAAGTATTATAATTTTGTATGAAATGCTACTTTTAAGTAGGTGTCTGTGTTATATTTCTAAGAGATTCAGTGTATTTCCTAGTCCTTAATTAAAGCCTCAGTCTTCTTTAGTTGCTTCATTTACTGAAACATTTTTTTTTCAGAATTTTACATTACACTCATCAGCAACTGAAGATGATATAGTTACTGTATTGGAAAGAGAATGTGCCAGTCACTATAGTGACTGGCATATTATGTGAGTGGGAGCTCATCAGACTTTGTAGTGGTTTTGCAATGATAGACATAAAATTGGCAAGATGTATGATATCACAGCAGTTGATTGTCACCAAATCACAGGTGCCTGTGCATGGGACAATCCACCTCTAAGATCAAGCTGGCACTGTGATTTTCATGTGTCATCTTGTCAATGCTGCACCACAAATAACTTACTTTGAGGAGATCTACCTCTACAAGTATCCACTACCAGATGCAACAACATGTTAATAACAAGAGTTGCCACCAACTACACGTAGTGTAACAGAAGAGAGAGAGGTCATAACACAGTAAATTACCACTTCAGTGCTGGCCAACAGCAACCACTGAGCTGCCACACTATCCAGAACCAGTTTCACATTACAGAAATCAGAGACTACAGTCCCACATCAGTACCTATGCTCATCACATGTTACAGGGCACATATACTTTAGCCTGGGAACAGTAACACTATCACTGGACACCCAAAGTATGAGAAAATGTTGCCTGGTCTGATGAGTCATAGTACATATTGGTAAATGGTGATGACAGGACCATTGAAAACTATATGAAGTAATGCACCCTCTTTGGAGGATGAACATGAAGTTAGATATGTGTATATGAAGAAAGAAATCTGTTGCCCAGAAAAGAATTCTTCAACATTCCTTCAAATAAGTTGCATCAATAGTATGAAAAAGGTGGCTATGATATCTAGTAGTGCCCCACATCATCATGTGAAGCATTTATTTAGTAGGACATTGAATAATGCCCATTGGGAGATTGTTTTCGCCTCTACAGTATCACATGGGGTCATTACTATAATTCACAAGGAAGCAAGACTTATTGGAAGTTTCTGTTCTTTACCAATTGGCAAGCCATGCACTGTATTGTTGAACTCATTGTAACTGTGTAATGGTCGCCTGCTCGTAGATATTGCTAATTACTATAATCGCACTATTTCACTCCCATTTACGGAGCTTGTTAGCACTTGATGTTAGGTTGGCGCCACTAAAATGCATTGTGTTGTGGTAATCGCTGCTACTTGCTGGATCGCTGCCATGTCTCGATGCTGATGCTGGCTCTAAATCTGGTTGTCTAGGGTTAAAAACATGAGGTCCCTTGTTTTTTATGTGCTTTTGATGATAAAGAACAAGCAAAACCAACAAATATGTAAACTTCAAATATTTATTACTCTGGTGGCCATCTTAATTCCACTGTCCACCAAAGACCATGACACAACACAAAGTAGTACTTCCTTTACATGTTCTTTGCATTGTTTATCCACCTCAAACAATAACACACAAACATACTTTACCAAAGTGACATTCCGACTGCCTCCCGACCCTTCTTGCTGCTTGTATTTATAACATTGTCAAAGAACTAGTAAAAAGAGATATACACTCCTGGAAATTGAAATAAGAACACCGTGAATTCATTGTCCCAGGAAGGGGAAACTTTATTGACACATTCCTGGGGTCAGATACATCACATGATCACACTGACAGAACCACACGCACATAGACACAGGCAACAGAGCATGCACAATGTCGGCACTAGTACAGTGTATATCCACCTTTCGCAGCAATGCAGGCTGCTATTCTCCCATGGAGACGATCGTAGAGATGCTGGATGTAGTCCTGTGGAACGGCTTGCCATGCCATTTCCACCTGGCGCCTCAGTTGGACCAGCGTTCGTGCTGGACGTGCAGACCGCGTGAGACGACGCTTCATCCAGTCCCAAACATGCTCAATTGGGGACAGATCCGGAGATCTTGCTGGCCAGGGTAGTTGACTTACACCTTCTAGAGCACGTTGGGTGGCACGGGATACATGCGGACGTGCATTGTCCTGTTGGAACAGCAAGTTCCCTTGCCGGTCTAGGAATGGTAGAACGATGGGTTCGATGACGGTTTGGATGTACCGTGCACTATTCAGTGTCCCCTCGACGATCACCAGTGGTGTACGGCCAGTGTAGGAGATCGCTCCCCACACCATGATGCCGGGTGTTGGCCCTGTGTGCCTTGGTCGTATGCAGTCCTGATTGTGGCGCTCACCTGCACGGCGCCAAACACGCATACGACCATCATTGGCACCAAGGCAGAAGCGACTCTCATCGCTGAAGACGACACGTCTCCATTCGTCCCTCCATTCACGCCTGTCGCGACACCACTGGAGGCGGGCTGCACGATGTTGGGGCGTGAGCGGAAGGCGGCCTAACGGTGTGCGGGACCGTAGCCCAGCTTCATGGAGACGGTTGCGAATGGTCCTCGCCGATACCCCAGGAGCAACAGTGTCCCTAATTTGCTGGGAAGTGGCGGTGCGGTCCCCTACGGCACTGCGTAGGATCCTACGGTCTTGGCGTGCATCCGTGCGTCGCTGCGGTCCGGTCCCAGGTCGACGGGCACGTGCACCTTCCGCCGACCACTGGCGACAACATCGATGTACTGTGGAGACCTCACGCCCCACGTGTTGAGCAATTCGGCGGTACGTCCACCCGGCCTCCCGCATGCCCACTATACGCCCTCGCTTAAAGTCCGTCAACTGCACATACGGTTCACGTCCACGCTGTCGCGGCATGCTACCAGTGTTAAAGACTGGGATGGAGCTCCGTATGCCACGGCAAACTGGCTGACACTGACGGCGGCGGTGCACAAATGCTGCGCAGCTAGCGCCATTCGACGGCCAACACCGCGGTTCCTGGTGTGTCCGCTGTGCCGTGCGTGTGATCATTGCTTGTACAGCCCTCTCGCAGTGTCCGGAGCAAGTATGGTGGGTCTGACACACCGGTGTCAATGTGTTCTTTTTTCCATTTCCAGGAGTGTAGTTTATAAGTCACATGTACATCTGTTATCATAATTTGTGCAGAAAAGTTATTAATTTGCATTGAGTGACATAATTTAACATGTTATTAAAATGACAGACAGATTTGTTGACTTGACAGAATAATTCTTTGTTACAAAAAGGCCGTTTTTTAGAAGTTTGTCAATTGACTTCTCTAATTTGCATAAATAAGTAAATAACATGAATTATTAAGAATTACATTGGTTTTCATCTAAAATAGGATTGATTTCGTGAATACTGAGTGAAACCGCTCCTAGTGAACAAATAGGTTTCACTGGGTGATTTTTATTTAAGGAGATCCAAAATACCTACGTTGGCCACTATTTTTCGTACTTCATATTAATTATTTAAGATGAACTTAGTGTTTTTACATGATGACATTTGCTGTATCAGTGATCAAGAGGTATAAACTTTTGTGTGGGTCAGTTATTCAGTATAATTTAATGGGTTGACTGTTTATGGAGACATGTTATGCAATCATTGTTAACATACACAATAACTTTTCTATAATCATAAATACTCGTTAAACTGGTTGAATTTGGAGGGTATACTTCGGTACAGTAAAGCCTTTAATATGTTCCGTTACAACTGGCTGTATCTCTGAATTGATAAAATACACAAATTACATGCATGAAGCATCCCCATTTACTCACTTCAAATTCTACAATTCTGTGGAAAAAAAATTCTGTGTGAGGAGTACTGATCTGCGGTGTGATGTTTACCTCTGAGTAAGACTAGTGCAAAATGTTGAACTCTCTGTGCAACAGAGTATCCATGGTTCTTGTGAGGAAGCTGATCAGCACATATGTAGACTAATTGGTTCAAAATCCTAATCATTTATATGCTTCAAATATTCTTTATATTTCAAACAACTTTCACATTTTCTTCATGATGTTACATTGTTCACAAACCTGTTCAGAGAAGTGGGTATAGTGATTACTGCTTGACACTGTGTTTATTCATCAGTTAATCGATTAGATTTGCATTAAATAATATATACAGTCTCCAAAACATCAGTTCAGTTCACAGAATTATCACAAGGAGTAGTTAAGGGTGCTTGCTTTTATTCCAAACAAGATGCCTGATTGCCAGTAAAGAAAATTTTCAGTAACTTGTTAGCAACCATAATGAGGAATCTGCTAACAAGGTACAGGCAGTTTCAATGGTAGCCACTCAGTTCCTCAATTAATTTTGTAATAAAACTAATTACTGTTTATAATGTTAATGATGTCACTATGTTACTGCTTCCACACATCTTAATTCCGTAAAGATTACCACTGCAAGTAAAAAAGACAAGGAATTATTTTATGTACAGTGCTTAAGTAATTGTGGATTTATATGTTTATGTCAATTGTATTAAACTGTGAATTAAAATGAATTCCACAGTTGAAGATTTTCTAGCTTCTGTTGTGCTAAATAAGTTTGTCATGAATATTAATATAAACATGTTAATTCTTGTATTTCACATTTTATTTTGTATTATGTCCCACATCAAGAAGGATCTCATCACAATGGGTCTATAAAATAAACAGAATATCTCTTTTATTATAATGTATTGTTGGGAATGTTCCTCCCATTCCTCGAACATTAACCCCTACTATGCTGTAATACTCTTGTACTTTATTCTTTCCTTTTACATGAAAAAAAAAAACACACATCAGTCATTTGAGAACTGTTGTTCCTTTTCAAATGTCAAATGTACTACATAATTTCAGTTATGTCAATAAAAAAAATCATGGAAAATATAGAAATTATTTTGAGAAGATTACGTACCAGTTGAGACAAACATTGAGTGTTTTATTTCTAAGATTTGGTGTTTTGAACAAATCTAATAGGCTATATGCAACAGTTTCTTGCTTCTGTGCAGACAGTGCACCTTTGGAAACAAAGTGTGCTATATCCACTTTTTCTGAGTTGCTATTGACTTGTGCACCATGATCAACGATCTTCACTGCTTCAGTGACTCGCCCTTGAGCCCATAACCAGCGGGGCGATTCATCAATAAGCCTGAAAAATAAAAATGAGCTCTCAGACATTCCCCCAAAAAATTGAGCTACATAAGGAGTACTATATGCTTAGAGGGAAATTCTAGTTGAAAAGTAAGTAATGACATGGACTACCACTTCCAACAACTGCAAAGTCAACTAGGCCACATATTACTGAAATTATATTATTAAAAGGATAGTTGCCACTCACCATATAGTGGAGATCACACACACACACACACACACACACACACACACACAGGGGTAGAGGAAAAGGAGAGAAATATGCAGACTGTGAGCATTGGTGGAATAGAGGACTATGTAGTGCTGGAATGGGAGGGTAGGGGCTAGATGGGTAACGACAATGACTAATGAAGATTGAGGCAAGAAATGTTATGGAAACATAGGATACACTGCAAGGAGAGTTCCCATCTGTTCAATTCAGAAAAACTAGAGTTGGCGGAAGGATCCAGATGGCAATGGCTGCAAAGCAGAAATGAAGAATGTCTTGCTGGATGGCATGCTCAGCAACAGGGTGGTCCAGTTGTTTCTTGGTCACAGTTTGTGGTGTCCATTCATGCAGACAGGCAGCTTGTTGGTTGTCATGCCCATGTTGAATGCAGCACAGTGATTGCAGCTTAGCTTGTAGATCACATGGCTGATTTCACAGGTAGCCCTGCCTTTGATGGGATAGGTCATGTTTGTGACTGGACTGGAATAGGTGGTAGTGGAAGGATATATGGTACAGGTCTTGCACCTAGATCTATTACAGGGATATGAGCCACGAGGCAAGGGGTTGGGAGCAGGGGTTGTGCAGGGACAGACGAGGATAATGTGTAGGTTTGGTTGGTGGCAGAATACCACTGAGGGAGAGGCGAGAAGGATATCATGTTGCAAATTTCTCATTCAGGGCACAACAAGAGGTAGTTGAAATCCTGCCAGAGGATGTAATTTAGTTGCTACAGTCCTGGGTGGTACTGAGTCATGAGGGGAATGCTCCTCTGTGGCTGGATGGTGGGACTTTGGGAGGGGGTAGGAGACTGGAAAGATAAGCCATGAGAGATCTGTTTCTGTACAAAGTTGGGAGAGTAATTATGGTCTCAGTAAGACCCTCGGTACATTTCGAGAAGGATTGCTCGTCACTACCGATGAGACGGCCATGGGTAGCTGGGCTCCATTCCATACAGCCTAGCCACCCAAGGCTGTTGCTATGATGTGACAAACCTATTTACGAGAGACATACAATTGTGCCCCTTGTAACCGTACTTATTATTTGACAAAGCAAACTGCAGACCAGCCTGCAGCAGGAACTAACTTACAAGGGGAGACCATGATGCTGGGAATGCAGATTTACTTCAAACATTGTACACTTTTAGTAGGCCATTAACACAACATAATGTGCAAGTAGTAGGGTGCACTAATCTGACAATCCTGAGAAAATTGCAAGAGAAGTTTTATGCATCTATTATGTAACTGATATTTCTGTGTGTAGGGACCAGACATTAGAGTTCATGATGGGCAAGTGTTTAGCATATGAGCATCATAAGCTGATGGTTCAGTCTTAATTTTTAACCTATATTTTTTCATCACTGGTCATATTATTTAATTTATATGACATATGAGAGTAATAGAATTAAAAAACATCATGTGTATTTGCATGAAGTTTTAGTGAATTTCATGTTACTTGACTACTTACTAGTTTTAATTAAATTTAATTATTATAACAAACACATTTATAGCTATTAACAAATAAATGAAGAGTCATGTGGAGTTTTCCTGAAAATGTATGCCTGTTGCAATTTGCAAAATTCCTTATACATGCAATCTGGTAAGGTACCTGGAACTACTTTGCACCTTGACGCTTTGAGCTGCAGACACAGAGGCAGGCCCCATTTAGCAGTTAACCTGCATAGTTGTGGGATATTGCTAATGCAGCAAGAACAAATGGTGTAGGTGCAATTTTTTGAATATAACAGAATTTACACTTGTACTACAAAAACAAAGGTTTGAGCAGGAGTTGAACCATCTCCTCATACACATACATCTTACAAAGCTCAAACATATTAACATGAATATCAACATCTGGCACCTGTGGGCAGATACATCATTTATTTAATAGATGTGTAAAACTCCTCTTGCAATTTTCTCAGAACTGCCAGAGTAGTACACCTTGCTACTTGCACATTATGTTGTTTTAATGGCCTACTAAAAGTGTACAAAGTTTGAAGTCAATGTGTGATCTCAATGTTGTGGCCTTCCCTTGTTAGTCACATGAGTAGGTTCAGCTATGTTCCAGTTGAATATAGTGTACTTTACTACTTCTCCGTGCAAGTATTGAAAGTTATCAAACAAAATGTTTCAGTGGCAGCCACTATGGTTTGGTCTCAATGGCATTAAATTTAGAGATAGTTATAAGAAAAAATGTTTGACAGTGCTGATCGTAATGGAGACAGAATGTACAATCAAAATGTTAAAGCTGTGCAAGTAAATGGTGTCCAAATGACAGTGGGTGGGAATTATGTGAAGCGGAGGGGGCTGAAGTATCTAGAAGCACTGCACACACAATAAGTATCTCATTGATGATATGGATGAATGTGTTATTAGAAAATAGTATTTGTGATACTTTGATCAACAGAAAGAAATAACAACTTTGCAGAAAATTCACAGCTTTTGTTGCTCAGAAATGGACTTCGAGCTTAGTAAGCAAATTTTGGGAAAAATTATTTTATCAATGGGATTTGATTTTAAAGGCTACCAGAATAAATGAGTCATGATGTGTACAAACAAGACAACTTAGTTTCACAAAAGGTAGATGAAATTAGTTTGTAATGAAAAAATGAAGCAACAAAATTTAAGCAGTTGTAACAAAGCAGATGGATTCTTTCCCCATTACATTTTCCTTCCTACCAAATTTTTATTTTATTTTATTTCATTTATTTATTTGCAGATATCTTCCATATTATCACCTATATGGCCTGTGCACACTACTAAATTCTCAAATATCAACTCAGACCTTAGCCAACTTGACTTTATTACCCAGTACCATCATTTTCTTAATCAGAATATGTTGATGTAATTAGATAGTTTATCGAAAAATTGTGCTAATTACAAATACCAGTAAGTGCAAACTTTGGTATCATTGTTCACATGTGAACATATATCCAGTTACTAACTTTCAGAGAGAGTAGAAGAAAAAGAGAGATAAATAATTATAGCACTTACACTGTTAATGTTGGAGATATGATACTAGCTTTTGCCCTCATTTGGTTTCAGAGTAATTAACATTGTTATCTGAAACATTGTTACTGAAACAGAATACCAAATTTTGGCAAACTAGACAGCATAATTCACCAGCAATTATTGTTTTATCTAAAAAGTCTCCAGTAAAAAAAATCGTGTTCCACTATTCAGTTATTCAGAAACAGCAATCTTTAACTGTAACTTGTAAAACCCCAGCAAATGAACATAACTGAGTTTATTGCTAATTTTTACAATCTTATAAAAGGAAGCCTGCTGGGAGCCATTTTAATCAGTCTGCAGATGTGTATAATGTGAGCAAGATCAGTGCTTCAAATTAACGCAATGTCCCACAGATGAGTTAACGCAAATTACAACTTGTACAGTGTGCTGAGTTTTAGCTAAAATCCATGTCCATGAAGCTACTCAGTGACTGTTTCATTCAACTGACTGTGAACTTGTAATTAGTTTCATGGAATGTGTTAATCTTCTTACAATCCCTTCTGCAAACTGTGACAATAGTATCAAATTGTGAACTGTGTTATTTCCAAATTATGTTTACTGTGCATACCATTTTCATTTTGATATGAATAGCTACCTGAAAGGACAATGTAATTGATGAATGTGTTAATGATTCCTTTGCCACAAATTACTTATTGTGAATCAGTCCATTTATGTTAGATTAGTGCACTCAAACAGCCTTTGTCTTTATAGGTTATCAACTGAGTGTAGTATGTGGGTGAAACATTGTCTGTGCTTAAATTACAGTGAATGAGGCTTGATTTGGCAATAAACATTAGGTTATTGGATATCAAAGTGCTATTAAAGTGTTTTGGACTGTAAACCTGGTGTGGAAACTGTCACATGAAATAGTCTACTTTCGCCAATTACTTTTCAGCCAGATTCAACAGAGATGCAGGTTGCCAGAGGCATATTAGCCCAGATAAATAGGATAATGTTACACATTTGTTGTTTATTCAGACAAATTGATGATTCATGTATATTATGCTGATAATTAAATGTTCTTAGAGTATGTGAGCAGTATTGTCATGAAGAAGTGCAGGTCAATGTTTAATTGTTGAGCCATTCAGGGTATAAACTTGTAGCACATTAAACCACTCCACTTGCAAGAATACTGGACTGTGCACTTGTACTACTTCCTTGCACTGTTCCTTGGCCATAAACACAATGGTACTGCCACTCTGGTTACGTTTGCAGTTCACTTTGGCATTTAATACTTGCTGATGTTGTACTCTTTGATGTCTACAAGGCATTGCTTTCACAATTCCTCTTTGTTTGTTGGTTCTTCACCAATTGAGCTTGGTGTAATTAATGTTATCCTAACTACTTATTACAAGTATACAAGTGCACTGCTCTACACATCACTTAAGTTTGTATTTATACATGCTATTCATTTTGGATGCTGCACTTGCACAATCATTAGTGTCTAAGGCAGTTGACAGATACTCCAAAACTCTAAGTCAGAGAAGGACACATGAAGCAGCTGATTGTGTTTATTGCAGTGGCACATTTTTTATAGACAAAACAGAAATGTGGGAATAACTGTATATGGTGGTAAACAGAAAATGAATACAATGAAGTGTAGCAGAGAAGATGCAGATTATTACTGAAAATAAAAGATAAAATTAACATTATAATTTCAAAATTAATTTGAAATAAGAAAATAAGTTTGGATCAGAAATTAAGACAATCTACTCAGTAGAACCAAGTATTTGTATTTGTTTCCTGTTTAGTAACATTATTTATAAACACCATGTAACTGTTGAAGTTACTTGTTTTCTGCACATAATACTTGAATATTTGGAGACAAGCCCCGTATGAAAGTGAGAAAAGCTGCAAAAGTAGTTGAAGCAGCATAATCCTGGTACTTAAATTTAAAACTTTGTTTACAAATAAAGAAATTTTGTGGAACTGGTGCCAATATTGATCTAAATTCTATTTTCAAATAACTTAAGTTATTTTACTCATTTACACCTATAATTTATTGATAGTAAAAACAGAAAAATTTTCTGTAATGTATTTTTTTTTTTTTGGTCTTGCAGAAATTAGACTGTACTTACCACCAGTGTGCAATGAGAATTGTACTGTGTAGTCCATATACAACTTGAAGCAGTGTGCTGTCTTTTATAAAATATCCCCAAAATGCAACCATCATAACACCAACAGCAAACATGGCTTGGAATGTTACCCCACAGATGGTTCTTTTTGATGGGCCAACTATTTCCATTGCTGATAAAGAGGAAAAAATAGTTTCAGCAATATAGCCAAATTAAAAATGCATAAGAACATTCCCAATAAACATAGAAACATACAAGATTTTAGATGTGGTAGAGAATAGAGAGTAGAAGAAACCATTAAAGATGTATAAATGTTAAAGTACAAAATAATTTATAGAAATTCTGCTTTATGTTTTGATCTGAATTGATATTTACACACATCAAAATATTTGTGTAACATTATAGGCAAGTCTTCCAGGCATTTTAAACTCACTACAACATAAACACTATTTAGAAAAAAACCAATGTTAATTTCCCAGCAGTTGGTTTATTGCCATTATTGCAGTTTTAGTAGCTTTAGTTTGTGCTGATATCATTCTTGTGTTTGTGAACAGTAATATGACGCTATAATTTTATCAAGAGTTTGTAGTTACTTTTACTTGACATTTAATAATTGGTAATCTTGCATGAAAACCTATGAAAATTCAGTGATTATGACTTACAATATAAGTTGCCAATATTTCTTTTACAGGCTTTTATGAATCTGAAATGTGGACTTATTACCACTTTCATGAACCACATTGTTGTTTTCTTGTTTCTAATTTCTCTTTGGGTCTTGAAAATCATTAAAGGCCCTTTTTAGATTCCATTAGATAACAAATATAGTTTAACAGCTATCAAAGAATAAGGAAGACATTTATTTTGGATAAACAGTGAAAGAAAATGTCACACAAAGAATTAACTAACTCTGCCAACAGTGAAATACAGTATTGGTGAATAACTAGAAATTTGTAGAGTGAGCCAAATGTACAGTGCAATTAATTCATGATAAATTAATACTGTGTTGTAGTCTGGGACCGGAAATGAGATATTTGTCTTTCATGGGCCATACTCTATCATTTAGGGCATCTAAGCTTATCTCACAGACTGAATCAATTCTTCAAGTCACTAGTATCTTTCTCTTACACTTTCAAACTCAAGGGTCTTCTTTCTCTCCTGCTCTATTATCAAACTTAGACTAAAGGTATGAGATAGAATAGCTTAATCAGAGCCCAAGGATTGGTTGCAGAATGAAACTTTTACTCTGCAGTGTGCCATGCACTAAAGTGAACATTTCAGACAATTTCAAAGGGGTGATATAACACCCAAAACAATAAACCACACACAATGTGTAAACTGGATAATAACCTACATATGAATGGAGTCTCATGAGGGGAACCCACTATATGTCCCTCTCTGATGCAGTCCAAACATTGCAGGGTGAAATAAGAACGAAAACTGTAGTGACCCACATAGATCTATACCTGAGATCAGAGTGCACAGTAATAAGCCATGCCACATAACTTGACAGATGCAGCTAGAAGTTCGACAACTGTTAGACACCACCACTTGTGGATGTGTGTGCAGGCTCTTGTCCATGCACTGTACCAGCTGGCAGATCGATTTTAGAGATTGGCCTAGCCAGCTTTAACTCAGTTACATGTTTACCTCTGCATATGTGTTATCAGACTGTTATTGTCAGCCACTATGTGGCTAATGCACCCATTATAATAAATTGTTCTCAAAATTTAATAAAGTTCTTTATATCAGTTATTGTGTGGTGTTTTCTTGCAGGATTAGAACACATTGGCGACAAGTTTTTTTCTTTGTACAGTTGCTTTCCACATTTTGGCATGGCATAGGGTCTCTGATTCATATGTTGGTGCAGGAACAGATGGACCTCATCACTGTCATGTAACAGGCTTTGCTGGTGTTGCTCACCAAAAATTCAGCTCTTGCTCCATTTCTTCTCAGTTTGTGCTATTCAATAAAGTGGCAGAAGATTGGTAGGCATGCAAACACCACCTACAGTAGCATTTTCATACTTTCAGTGTTACTGATGCAGAGGTATGTCATGTACTGTTTTTGTGATGGATTTCTTCCACCTTGTATCAGGCATTCCAGCAGTTGGCCCCATTGCAGGAGCCTTACTCATTGTCATTTGACATCTAACATTCATTGATGTCTTCATATTACTGCTTCTGCATACACATCATGGTCACTAAGGTTGAATTTTACCATCGGAAGAAGTAGTACCATCAGTCTCACCATTCCTGGGCCATGACCCTCCATGGTGGCCTTAGTTGCAAGTGCCATTTTGTCACAGATAAGGCAAAAGAGTCATATGCAGGCATCATGGTTCATGATGTTGTCATCCACTCTGCCCCAGATAAGGAAGTCTGGTAATGGGCCCTCCAGAGGTTTTGTTACTTGCCCAGTTGTATGAGGTTTCACAAGCCACTGGTCAGCAACTGGAAGCTGGGTGCAATGTCACAGTGGTACAGGGAGGCTTGGCTGTATTTGGGGAGGACAACATCATGGCACTGCAAACTGGCCCATCCAGCAGCTCCTGCACAGCATGTATACAGTGTTCCATCTGCCACCCACAGTTGCCATCATGTGTGTTGGACTGCTCCAGACATACTGATCTGGGCTTTCTGTCTTAAGTGTCATAAAAAAGGCCACACTGTGGCAGTCTGCCACTCAATTGCTCAGTTGTACAGAACACAGCATCAGAGCACATAATATGGATGTTCGGGAAGTGTTGAGGTCAGAGCTGGTTCCCAACAAGCTTTTTATTGAAGTTTAGGTCCTCTCAAGGCAGCTGCATCTGCAGGTGGACACCAGCATGGTAGTTTCTCTGCTTAATTCCCAAACATCTTCAGACCTTATCTCTCATCAGCTGTCGCAGGGAAACAGGCACCACAGGGGATAAGGTAAACAACAAATCCCTTTGCCTGGTCAGTTCACTGAGGAAGTTACCTATAAATCAGTGACTCAACCTATTACCTTTATTGTTGTTCATGATGCTAACCCAGCAAATCTTTTCACATTTGATGTCTTTTATGCCTTTGGCTTTTCAGTTATCGACTCAATATAGTTGGTATCTGTTGAGGTCCTCTATCAGTCTTTGGAATCTCTGTTTTTAGAATTTCAGGATATCTTTGCAGGAGGTCTTGGGTGCCCACAGACTTCCAAGTCCTCATAACCTTGAAGCAGTTGGCTTGTCCTAGATTTTTTTGTGCTAGATAGAGTCCCCCAGCTTACACATCAAGGTGGAGCTGGACTGGCTTGCCTCTCGCAGGATTGTGGCTCTCATTTTCTCTAGTAAATCGGCCACACTCCCTTCACTGTTAAGAAACCATCTGCTAAACTAAACCTTTGTGGTGATCTTAAGGCCCATATGAATTTGCAGTCTGTGATCGACATATACTTGTTGCCACATCCTGACAAACTTTTCACATGCTTGGCAGGGGGTCAATTCTCCTCCAAATGTGATCTTTTCATTTACCCCTGGATGATGAGTCTAAGCATATCATGGTCATTAACATGTCATTCGGCCTTTATAAATACCAATGGTTGATGTTCAGGGTGGCTAGTGCCCCCACAATTTCTCAATGCTGTTTGGAACAGGTCATGTCCAGTATTCCACACTGTTTCAACTACCAGGATGACATCGTCATTACAGGATGTACTATGAGCTACCATCTGCACAACCTCCAGGCCCTTTTTTTTTTTTTTCAAACTTTTCCATCGATCCATTGAGTATTTGTGCCCTGTTATCTCAAGGCAGGGCATTCAACCCATGGAGAGTCTTTGGGCCATTACAGACCTGCCACATCCCTTGTCATTTGGTGAACTGCAGGCTTTTTTGTTAGGTAAAATTGCCTATTACCACCAGCTCATTCGCAGGCCATACACCACTGTGCACCCACTGCATCTTCTATGCAGAGGTATTCCCTTTATCTGGTCTCCAGTGTGTGACCAGACCTTGACCACACTGAAGGAACACCTCTGGTTGGCTTCATGTCTAGCTGCCTTTGATCCCATAAAACTATTAATTTTGGCTATGGATGCCCTTCACCATGGTGATGAGGTGCTCCTCTTGTATTGGACTGCAGATGGCTTGCAGCAGACACTGGCATTTGCATCCAAAACTCTCAGTCCACTATTATCAGATCAATGAATGTCTGGCCATTGAATATGTGGTCACTACATTTCACATTTTCTTATGTGGCACCAAATTTGCATCTAATCATGGACCACAAGCCCTTACTTTTGTTATTTAGTCTGTCCATCCAGATGCCTGATAAGGCAGCCCACATGTTGTATTGGTAGGCCCTTTTCCTCTCCAAATACAACTGAGGCATTCATTTTTGCCCCATGGGGTACCATGCCAATGCAGGTGCCTTATCCCAGCTGCCCATTGGCCCCCAGTTTGATCAAGATGAGCTCATGTGCTTTCATCTGCATGTCTCCTCATCCTGAGTGATAGACAGTTTTCTGATCATGAGTGCCCAATTCGCCAAGGAAATAGCAGCCAACTCCATCCTGAGGCAGGTAGTCCGCCTCATCCAGCAGGAATGGTTTTCTCATCCTCCGGGCCACTTGTCTGATCTAATTTGCAACTTCTTTGTCTTGTACCACTGTCTCTCTGTCTTGGATGAAGTCTTTGTCATTTCCATGGACAATGCAGGTCACTTGGTGGTCATTCACAGGAGTTTGTGGTGGGAAGTTTTACAGCTGTTACATGAGGGACACTGGTGTGCTTCCCATACCAAAGTCTTGGCTCACAGAAATGTTCACTGGCTCAGCATCAACCAAGAGCTGGAACACTTGGTTGCTGCTTGTCACCAGTGTGCTAGTTGACAGGTGACTCCCAGGTCATTGTTCTCTCTGTAGACTCCAGCAACCCAGCCCTGGAAGCACTTCCATCTTGATTCTGCAGATCTGTTTCTCAACATGATCTGGCTGATTGTTATTGATGCATTTTTGCATTTTCCATATGTGGTCTTGTGCCACTCAGCCAGTTTTGAGGCCATTATTCAAGCTCTCTCTAATTTTTTTTCTTTGGAAGGTCTTACAATTACCCTTTTTTCTGACAATGGACGCCAGTTCCTGCCTCAGGCATTTCATAATTTCTGTGTATGGTCAAGTATTCACCATGTTTGCTCCCCCCCCCCCCCCCCCCAGTTCACCAAAAATCGAATGGGGAGGCTGAGCACATGGTTTGCACCTTTAACACCCAAATGAAAAAATATATGCAACACGCCCCCTCGAAGAGGGGTTAATTTTTTTTTTTTCTGGCAGCCTACCAGATGACTCCTATAGATTCCCATAGCCCACAGGAGGTTCTCCATGGGCGCCAGCTATGGACATTGCTTCATTTTCTCCATCCTGGATATTGACTGCCACAGTGTTCCAGAGTACATTAGTTTTACACCAGGGATGGCAGTCTAGGCAAATCGTTTTCACCAGTGTCCCACTGGATACCAGCAGTCATCATATGCTGGAATGGCCACTACATATACACCCTGTGAACAGGTGACTGGGAGGTCCAGCGCCATCAAAATCAGTGCTGTGTATGGGTGAGCACCCACTCCCTCCCATCCTGGGCACAACACCACGTTTGCCGGTATCCCAGTCACTGAGACTGGCTACCTGCTAGGATTCCAGCCTTCTCTTCCACCTGTGGCAGCACCTCCACCTGAAGAGTGTATGCCTCCACAGCATACAGCAGCAGCTCTGGTGGCATTTCAGTTGGAGTGCATACCCCTCACTGGTTCAATGTCACAGAAGCAGCCTCATGCTGCATTGGTGCAGATACTGGTCTGGCCAGTTATTCTGAGCCACTGTGCTGCCAGTGTATCCACAGTAAGTTGTTTTCAAAAATTAATAAATTTTATTGTGTCAGTCATCCTGTGGTGTTCTCTTGTGGGATTAGAATAGGATGCTTTTGAGGAGATGACAGTCAAAGTTTTGACACCACTTCATCAATATGTGCACATGACATTGAACTAAGCAAGCATGTAGCATAATGGCTAAGAGCATAGTTTCAGAGTTTTGCACCCCTGTTCAAATACAATCTAATTATTCTTTTTTTGCTTTGTTGTAACAAAAGTATGACAATAATATTGACAAAATAAATAAGCATTTCAGATCTTGATAAAAATAGAGTTAATCACTACAAATTGTATATAATTAACAGTAACTGAAAATTAAAAACATTTAAGTTCTAATATTTCAGTTTTTGTTTTGTTTTTTACTATCATACACTCTGTAACATCAGAAAAACCAATGCATTCCCCAGGGTAATGTTTATTATTAAACACTCGAAGTACAAAAAATTGGGACACCATGGGTACTGTACGAAGGTACATATGTGACAGTCACATGTTTAGGTGTAAATGTCATTAGAAAAAGCAGCCTCATTAACATTTTTGAGTATCTTGTGAACTGATGATAATTTTGTGACAAACCACACATATCAAAGCACATTCTTGACAGCTGGAGTGTGTAGTTGATTATGGATCAAAATGTGTATTTTAATTGCCTCAGTTCTTCATGTGATTTCTCTCTGGTGTGTGACAAGAAAGTGGCATTCCTGCAGTCAGGGAATCTTCGCCTACTGGTAAAAGTGTAAATTGCAGAGTTGACAGAATGGCATACTCTTTGGTGGAGTTACTCTTAATGAACATCTTGATATTCCAATTTCATCAACAAACAGTCCATTGTATAAGGGGACTGGTTTTGTCCACACCATGAATCAATAATATACAGAAACAGCTCCATTTTTACAAATAACTAAACTTCATAAAAAAACTAACAATAGGTATCTTGTGAAACTTTTGCAGATTTTGTTGCTGTTTTCTACACATTCTGATACCATTTCATTAACTGTTGTATGTCTTATTGGACTCAAGGACCAGATTTTCCACTGACTTCTTGGAGACAAACAAAAACTGTTTGTAACGGCAAAGGGCAAGCAAACCATACATACTGAAGCATTTTCTCAAAAGCTAAAGCCTTCAATTGATTGTGGATAAAGGCATGTATTTAACTGCATTACTTCTACAGAAGCCTGCGATGTAGGAGCAATGCAGTTAAAATACATGTCTCTACAGAATCCTGCAACATAGAAGCAATGCAGTTAAAATACATGGCTTGATCCATAATCAATTGCAGGCTTTAGCTTTTGAGGAAATGCTTCAAAATGTATGGTTTGCTACAAAATTATCACCAGTTCATGAGGTATTTGGCAACATTAACAAGGATGCATTCTCTAATGACATTTGCACTAAAAATGTGACTGTAGCATATATGCCTTTGCACATTGCTCATGGTGCTGAATTTTTGTATTTTGAATGTTTTTTTATGATAGAGCTCAACCTGGGAAATCTACCGATACTCCTGAAGTATAATAGTAAAATTCAGAGTAAAAATTGAAGTACTAGAATTTATATGTTTTTCATTTTCTGTTACTGTTAATTATATAAGAATATGTTATGGTAAAATCTATTTGTGGCAAGATATGAAATTTTATTTCTTTGGTCAGGATTGATGTTACATACTTTCATAATAACAAAAGAAAAGAAAAGCTTGAAATTGGATTTGAACACAGGACATGAAAATCAATAGCTATGTTCTTAGCCACTACACTATCAGCTTGCTAAGTTCAGTACCACATGTGCATACTGACCAAGGGGCACCAAAAATTTGAGTGTCATTGTCTTGAAAACAATTCAGTGTTGGCACCTAAGCCAAAATAGGTGTCCCTTTATTTCCACTCTTTTCTCACCCCGAGAAGTTTAGACAACATCAGAGAATGACCTATTACCAGTTCCCCTTGTCAATGACATTGTGGAAGCAACCATGATGTTAACCACTAGTGTGTGGCTCCAGCCAGAAGACATGCAGAGACAGCACTGGCTGATAACTTTGTTTGTATCCTTACTCACTGGTGGTCAGTAGGTGAATTGTTTTGCAGATTGTTTGGCCAGGGAATGGCCACTTAAAATGAGGGGTGTTACTTTGATACCATATGACACATATCCAAAAGAGTGTAGTATACTGGACATTTAACTGACAGTCTATGAGGGCAGGTGATCCTGCAGTGGGTAACAGATTACCATCAGAGAATCAATATTGTCAACAGTCTCCACAGGAAGTCAAGTAAAGGTATTAGTAGAGGCATGGCACACTGTAGATTTAAAATTAGTGCTGTAATTTTCATTGGTTAACAGAAAATGCTAAATGCTGTGGTCATACTGTGCTCACAGGGCTATGGTGGTCGGGACGGGCTTGCAGTCTAACCTGATCAAATGGTAGCCTGTAAAGATAGTCATAAAAGTTATAGATGCTATGAATGATTGATAACACTTCTTTCTCTGTTTCAGGAACACTTGTTTTGAAATGATGAGAGGGCTTTAAAGATTATGTGATTAGGGGTTGTGACCCATACAGTGTGCGTAGTTCTACACTAAGGCTATATACTGATTTGTCTATTCTCTGAATATGTTAGCAACCTGGGGTGAAGTTCTTGAGACATGGTGCTTGCAACTGACAGTTCATCAAATGGCTTAAGGCTTGTTTAAACTGAGGAGTGCAAGCAGATTGAAAGATATTATTACCAACTTAAGTAGTGAGCTGAGTGATTCTGCAGTTGTAGTAGCATCTGGGATGAACTGAACATAAGAGTTCACCTCTTGAGCCACAGATTGTTATTTAGTGATGTAAATTCTTTTTAACATAAATACTTTAGGAGTGAAGGAGACCACTCACTGAAAAGGAGAAGTGTCATTGATAGGTATACACAAAAAAGACAGAAAACTTGCTAGCTTTCAGAGCACATCCTTTCTCAAGCTAGAGTACAAATACACACACAAAACACACACATTTACAAAAACATGTGTGTACACACACACACACACACACACACACACACACACACACACACACACACCAGGTGTCCTTACACAGTGGTGGCTAGGTGCAAAATTTGAGGAATGCAGTTCAGCAGGTGAACTGGTGTAGGGTAGGGGGTAATGGTAGCTGGCAGCTTGGAGATAGGCAGCTTGTTTGCTGACTAGGAATGTGGGAGGGAGTGGTGGCAGGTGCTCAGGCTAGGTATGTGATGCATGGGAGTCAAAGCCAGTAGCAAGCAGCTCACCATGAAGGTGAAACAGAGAGGTGAATTTGGAGGGGGTGATAGAACAGGTGGATGAATGCTATGGAGACAGCCAATTAATGTAGATTGTGGCCAGGACAATTCCTGGAGTGAAGGATGTGCTGCAAGGATAACTTCCAACTGTGTAGTTCAGAAAAGAAGTTGGAAGAGAGAAAGGTACAAGTGGCATGGATCATGAAGCAGCCATTGCAATCAAGCAAGTTGTGCTCAGCTGCTTGTTGTGCCACTGGGTGTCTATTTTGTTCTTGGCCACAGTCTGGCAGTAGCCATTCATTCTGGTGGACAGCTGATTGGTTGTCATACTGACATGAAAAGCTGTGCAGTAGAGTTGGTATTTTAAGATATGGCCACTTTCACAGATGACAAGGATTTTAAGTAGAGGGATAGGATAACCCTGTGACAGCACTGGACGAGTAGGAGGTTCTGGGTGGGTGGATTGGGCAGGTCTTGCATCTGGTTCTTCCATAGGATATGATCCTTATAGCAGGGAGTTGGGAGTGGGCGTGGCATAGGGATGGACTAGGATGTTTAGCAGGGTGGGTGGGTAATGGAACCCCACTTAAGGAATGGTGGGAAAGATCTTTGGTGCAATGTTCCTCTTTTCAGGGCACGACCATAGCCCTGGTGAAGGACATGGTTCAGTTTTTCCATTCACGGATGATACTGGGTGACAAGGGGAAGTGCTCCTTTGTATCTGATTCTTGGAGGTGGTGGGAGGATTGGTGGTGTGTGAAGATATGGCATGGAAAATCTGTTTGCAGACTAGGTTTGGGGGTATTGCCTGTCTGTGAAGGCATTCAGCATACTGGGCAAGGGAGTTCTCATCACTGCCGATACATCATCCAATGGTGGGTACACTGTATGGGATGGATTTTTTTGTATCAAAATGCAGGTATTGTTGGTGTTTTTGTGTTTTGTTAGACAGAGGGTTGGATGGAACTGTCAGAGAGGTGGAGGTCAGCATCCAGGGATGTGGTATCTTGGGTAGAGGAGGACCGGTGAGGCAGATGGTAGAGAAGGCATTGAGATTGTGAAGGAATGTGGACAGGGTGTCTTGGCTCTGAGTCCAGATCAAGAAGATAACATCAGTGAACAAATCATATGCCCAGACTAGCAGTTGGGAGTTTTGGGGGGCTAGGAAGGTTTACTCTAGATAGACAATAAACAGGTTGGCATAGGAGCATGCCATGTGGGTGCCCATGGCTGAGTCTCAGATTTGTTTTTATACCTTTTGGTCCAGGATATAGTAGATAAAGTATATAAGGGATGGGGTGTTGGGTTTGGAGCCTGAAGGATGATGGGAGAGGTAATGTTTGATAGCAGCAAGGCCGTGTGCATGAGGGTTGTTGGTGTATATGGAGGCGGCAGCAACAGTGATGAAAAGGGATCCTAGAGGTAAACAGGTGAGGATGGTGGAAAGTTGGTGAAGAAATAGCCATGGATATCTGCATGGTATGTTCCTATGCCAACCTTTTTTTGGGCCATCTAGAGAAAACCTGCCTAGCCTCCCAAAACCCCAAATCCCTTGTTTGGTTCAGGTTCATTTATGATATATTCATGATCTGGACTCAGGGCCAAGACATCTATCCTCATTCCTTCACATCCTCAACACCTTCTCTCCCATCTGCTTCACCTGGTCCTCCCCTACCCAACATGCCACCTTCTTGGAAGTTGATCTTCATCTCTCTGATGGCTTCAACCACATCTCTTTCTGTATGAAACCCACTAACCACCAACAGTACCTGCATTTTGCCAGTTGACATCCTTTCCACATCAAAAAAAAACTCCACCCATACACTGTGGCCACCCATCTGCAATCATGAGAGCTCCCTTGCCCAGAGGTCTCAAAAGGGCCTTAACAGAGAAGCACTACCCCTTACCCTCCACCTCCCAAATCTAGTCCCCAAACAGATTTCAAGTGGCATATCCTCACACCCCAAATCTCCCCACAACCCCTCCCCTCCATGAGTTAGCTACAAAGCAGCAACTCCCTCATCACCCAGTATCTCCCTGAACTGGAACAGCCAAATCGTATGTTTCACCAGGCCTTTGGTTAACAGCATGCCCTGAAAAGAGGGAAATCATACCAAAGATCCTTCTGACTAATCCTAAAGTAGTGTTCTGTTGCCTACTCAACTTGCACAATGTTGTACGTAGCCCATCCCCATGCCACTCTCACTGGGTGCAGATCCTACACAATCCACCCACCCAGCACCTCCCTCTCCATTTCTGTCACAGGCTTATCCTATCCAATCAGAGGCTGAGCCATCTGTGAAAACAGCCATCTTATATACTAACTTAGCTGGAATCACAGCACAGCTTTTTATGTCAGTATGACAACCAACCAGCTGTCCACCAGAATGAATGGCCACCACCAAACTGTGGATAAGAACAAAACAGACCACCTGGTGGCACATCATCCAGCTGAGCACAACATTCTACCTCATGAGCCAGGCCATCTGGATCCTTTCCTCCACCACCAGCTTTGCTCAACTACACACATGGAAAATATCCTTGCTACACATCATTCGCTCCCAGAGCCATCGTGGATACAATATCAGTTAAACAACTGTCTGCACACCCTCTACCCAAGAGCTTCCCCTTCTTCTGTCCTATCACAATCTCTGAATTCACCTCTTCACCTCATCTTCATCATACGCTACCCTCCACTGGCTCCGACACCTGTGCTCCATACTGGCTGCCTCTCTCCAAGCTGCTAGCTACCTCTCTCCCTCTCCCCAATGCCTCCCTCTTCTGTCTCCCCCTGCCTGTCACATGTGACTCAACCCGCATCCCAGCATAATCTATCAAAGCATGTACTACAAAAGCTAGAAAGTTTTTTGTCTGTTTTGTGTGTGCCTTTCAGTGATGCTTCTACTTTTCAGCAAGTGATCTCCTTTGTTCTTTATTCCTAGAGTGTCAGGCTGTAGTTCAGTAACTTGGGAGATTCTAGAAATTGTTAGATGATTTTTAGACAGGAATTTGTAAGGCATCTGCTTCAGATATTCAATATCTGGCAGGAAGATCCGGCATTTCTGTGGGTTGGAATGCTGACCTGTCTACTTTAATAATAAGAAAACCTATCATGTGTTGTGCTGATCTATGCCTGTAACTGTAGTGTCATCAAGGGAAGGGTGCTATGAGTTACATCATTAGAATGTTATAGAAACCAATGAAATGTGACCTGTGCACTTGCAGTGCTTACGGACTTAATGAAACTGGCACAAGCCATAGAGAGTATTGATCATCATGAATTTTTGTAATGCACTATCAATGAGTAGCTGAAACTGTGCTCTCTCTAGAGTAATATTTGTGCAAGAGTGACCACATGCTGGACATGAAAACAACTTATCAGGGCTGGCATGGGATATGTATCAATCACACATACATCAACTGTTGTCTTGAAGCTGTCACATGGACTGACCACATCATATTTTCAAAGAACAATAATGAGGATTTCCAAGCACTGGTTAGAATGCAGTGAAGCTATTCACAGTTTGACTAGACAACTGAGCTCTTCATACATCACATTGTGAAAGGTATATGGAATGGGAAATGTCATAAAAAAATTAAGGGTAGTGTTGGCGTGAATGTAAATATGCACATTTAAATTCTTTGTGCTTCTGGGATCCTGCTAAAATTTAATGGTAGTTGAGTTTTTTGAATGTTATTTGCATAGAATAATGTAGAAAATCCTGAAGTGTTACATGAGCCAAGCTCAAAAATAATTGAAACATCATCCCAAGTGACCATCAAGCATATGAGGTGGCACACTGCCAAGTTGTACATGGCGTATGTGTGCTGCATGTCTAAGATTACAACCAATTACTCCATATATGAGAGCAATTCAATGATGAGTTTTAAAAGCAGATCAACTATCCATAGGTTGCTGCTGAAATTATTACTGCTGTTGGTCAGGTGTCTAGTTGAAATGAAAACTCATTTTGGGCAGTGGTGTGATAGAACCACAGCAACCTACCTTCGTGTGTATTATATCCATCTATTTCTGTAACATGAGAGGTGTGCTATTCCTCTTGAATGTAGAGAAACAAACAGTACCAGAGGAACACCAATGAGGACAGTCTACTCTTTTGTGCGGCTAGAAGCACTTAGGGCAAGATATCAAAATACAGTAATTTTGGGGAGGTAAATCAAGTCATCTTGGTAACTGGAGAGATAATGTTATAAACACAGTCTCTAGCACTATGGTATTTTCAGCATCTTGTGTTGCTTCTATTAACTGCACTGGTAAAGCTTTTGCAGTATTAGTAGTCAAAAGACTTTTGACCACACTAGTCCAGGAAATTATCACTGTGGTGGTCTGTGCCTGTAACTTGCTGCAATATGATGTGATATCTTGCATAGTCATTCAAGTTCTTGGGGGTTCTGTCAAATGACAGGAATGAGATGAGGATCACCAGGCACTGAGAAAGCAATGTGGCAAAGATGCTCATTGCACTGTAAATTTTTCACTAAGCCATTACTGACACAGAAGTTGTTGCTTTTCCAACTGTTTCTGTTGATCCACTATGAACTTTGGAATTGTCTCTTACATTATGAATATGAATTCTATCCAACTTGAATTTATGGCAATCAAAAATGTTTGTCACCATGCAGATGTGCACAGGGGAAAGACATCTGACTCTTATTTGGAAGGACAGTGGTTCAGATCATTATTCACTGTTTAGCCATCCTGATTTATGTTTTCTATGGTTCCTTATATCACTTAAGGAACATTTTGGGATGTTCCTTCACAAAGGCAACAGTTGATTTTCTTCCCCATTCTTTTTCAGTCCTAAATTGTACCCTGTCTCTAATAATCTTGCTCATGGATTACTAAACCCTTTCTTCTTCAAAATCCTTGTGTTTTCCTAGAACTAGATGGGAACTGTGTTGAATGCATTAAAATTTTATTCATTTTACATCATAATGACAAGGGAAAGCAGGCATTACCTTTGATTTTAAGTTGCTTAAAAACAATAACTCATAATGGGATGCAAATAAAACAACATTCTGAATACTAACTGCTTGGCTGCTCCTGTAAATATTTTATATAATGACTGGTTTTTGTAGCCTAGAAGCCACAGCATCAGGTTAAATGTGTTAAATTACAAAAAAGTGTACACTACAACTGCGGTTGAATTATAGTTATACTCAATAGAGAGAAGTGTAGCAAATTGCTTACATGGTGAATTATGACATGAAAGCTGCAACATCAATGGGACCAAACATTCCTTGTCTATATATAAATGATGTAATTAGCATATCATCAGGTAAGTGGAAAGTATTGGTCTAAGGTTTCTCAAGCATACCTAAATTTTTTTAAAAAAAACTGTGAGAACTGTCAAGAAATAGCCTCCCAACCTAATACAATAAAATTTTTTTTAGGCAGGATGGAGGAATCATGAACTCATACTTTCTCTTTACATCATGATTCACTAATAGCATCATTTATTTGTGGAAAAGGAGTGTGTGGTCCTGTCAATTTTGCAACTTCAATGTAATGATTCAACATGTAAGTAATTCTCTCCACTTCTCACCACTGATTGTCACTACAGTTTCATCACAATTTTAGCAAACACTTTTTGTAATATAACAGATTTAATCTGATGATGTGGCTTCTAGGCTACAAAACCAGTTGTTAAATAAATTGTTCACCAGAGCAGTAATTATTATTCAAGATGTCTACTTTTGTCTGTGGACACTTAGAAGATGCAACAAGTCCACTAAAGAGACTGCTTACACTACACTCGATCGTCCTCTGTTAGAATATTGCTGCGCGGTGTGGGATCCTTACCAGGTGGGATTGACAGAGGACATCGAAAGGGTGCAAAAAAGGGCAGCTCATTTTGTATTATCATGTAATAGGGGAGAGAGTGTGGCAGATATGATACGTAAATTGGGATGGAAGTCATTAAAGCAAAGACGTTTTTCGTTGAGGCGAGATCTATTTACGAAATTTCAGTCACCAACTTTCTCTTCTGAATGCGAAAATATTTTGTTGAGCCCAACCTACATAGGTAGGAATGATCATCAAAATAAAATAAGAGAAATCAGAGCTCGAACAGAAAGGTTTAGGTGTTCGTTTTTCCCGCGCGCTGTTCGGGAGTGGAATGGTAGAGAGATAGTGTGATTGTGGTTCGATGAACCTTCTGCCAAGCACTTAAATGTGAATTGCAGAGTAGTCATCTAGATATAGATGTAGATGGTTGTCCCTCGTACAAGATAGTGTGTAATGACCAAACAAAGTTTTAGTTGTAGTTTATGTTTGAAATGAAACACAAAGCCAAAAAATATCAGGCAATAGAATTTTGATATGAAGACTGTCAATGGGGTCAGTTAAGGTTAAACACAAAGAAACAAGATATCACTACAGCATTTATCAGTATAGGTCCCAGAATAATTTACGATTCATCACTGGTGACAAGGTTGGAAGTGAGTAAATCATGATTCATGAAAATTCATTTTAGTTTACTGTTTTTGCATGTTCTATGGATCATATTCATGACATAAACATATCAGTAGGCTCACAAGTAAGATACATTTTCTGTGTGAAAACATGGCATTTGCTGGCCATTTACAAAACTGGATTTTTTGTTGTAATCTTAGCCTACAACAAAATTTGGTGAAAGTAAACTGACCAGATGCGTAATGTCTACCCATAACTTCATCTATGGAGTAGAAAGAGATGTCAAGTAGAAATGATTTCAATTTTTTAGAACTTTCATTACTTGCTAGCACCTTTAATTCACAAGGGAGGTGGTCAAATACTCTTACACAAAGTAAATAAATTGTCTGATGATTCCATCACCAAAACCAGCAATTACATGTAGAGTGAATATTACTGATCTCAAGCATTTTTGAAGACTTCTAATTTGTGATTTCAAATTCAAGTCTAGTGTAATACAAACATCCAGGAATTTTGACTAATCAGTTTTACGTATTTCCTTTCTCCCTTACTGTATTGTTATTGATGATGATCTATCTTGTTTTGAATAGAATTCAACAAATCATGTTTCTCATAAGTTAAGTGATAGACCATTAGCAGGGAACCTATAAATAACACTTTTGAATATTTCATTTATTACTCTTTCTGTTGTTGCAGCACTGTTGGGATTGATTATTGTTTTCATCATCAGCAAAGAGCACTTTTTCTGCTTTGTGACTATAAGATGCAAGGTAATACATACATGACAAGAACAGGAGTGGTCCCAGAATTAAATCATGTGGTATTCCAGAGGTAATTTGTCCCCATTCAGAATAAGATTTATTGTGAGAGCTAAATGAGTTATCTAATATGATCCTATGCTTTGTATCAGTTAAATATGGTGTGAACAACTAACTTATTATGCCTTTAAAGTCAAGATTTTTAAGTTCTCCAAAATAATGTTGTGATTTTCTCAATACAATGCCTTGGAGAGATCTAAGAAAGTCTCAGAAGGTGAAATCTTGTCATTCAGATATTTTTAAACGTGGTCAGTGAAATGGTGAGTTGGCACGTTCATTGATGAGGAGGCCCTTCTGGAATTCAGATTGTGACTGACACATAATCTTATGTTTTGCAGATATACAATCCCATTTTTAAATATGTTACCTTATGGAAATAAATGAAAAGGAAATTGATAGTTACTAATATCTGTCCTACTACCATTCTTAAAGAAGGATATGACAACAGCATACTTTAGTCTCTGTGGAAAGTCACCTTATGAAATCAATGCATCAAATATGTGGCTGAGTGCAGTAGATATAATTATCGAAAAGACATGCTTTTAATACACTGCCTAACAGAAAACAGGAAAAATACAGAGGACTTTGTTGGATGTCACTCCTGATTTGTACATGTACACACTATTGGTGGGTAGATAAATAATTAGAGTTGCATTTCTCTGAGACAGGTAGAACTGCCACAAAAGTGCATTAGAGTTGTTTGTGTTTGGTGTTGCTACAAGCCATGATAATGTATATAAAAAGTGTGAACAGCATCAGATGTTGAGTGTTCACTGTGAAAGAAATGAAGATGCCATATACACATGTCAGAGAGAGTATCAGCACCTGACAAACTTTGAAAAGGGGAATTATTGTGGATCTTTATTTGACCAGCTGGTTGAATTATGCAATATCCAGATGTGTGAGGTATTTGGAAGTGACAATGGCCCATTGTTGGATTGCATAAGAATGTTAGGGCAGGTATACTCATTATCAAGGCTCCATCAACTACATCAAGAGAGGATTGTCATATTGTGCACCAGCCACATCATAACTGCTTCACATCTGCACCTGCCATCTGCTAACAAGTAATGAATTCCCTACAGCATTCTGTGGCATCCTGCACCATTTGTCAAAGACAAACAGCAGCCAGGCTAGGGATTTACTGATACATGCATGGGCTTCCCAAACACCACATCAGAAAAGGCTGTTTTGAAGTGGTGCTGTGATTTCAAAGCATGGACTGCAGATGAATGGCATCACATTGTGTTCAGTGATGAATCACAGATCTCCTCTATGCCAGATGACCATCATCAGTGTGTAGGGTGGGGACCTGAAGAGACATTTTATTCTTCCAGTGTTTTGGAAAGGCATAGTAGTGTTATTACTGGGGTCATGGTGTTGGCAGCCACCATGTATGACTTCAGGTCACAGCTGGTAGTGACTGAGGGAACTCTGATAGGATAGACATCATGCATCCTCATGTGTTACCTCTCATCTAACTGAATTGTGGTGCCATTTTTCAACAGGACAATTCTCTGTCTACATGATGTCGAGGTGCTCCCATGGCCAGCAAGATCCGAAGATCTGCTCCTAATAGAACACGTGTTGGATCAGGTCAGATTCAGCTCTATTTTAGTACCAGTATCTGGGACATCAAGGACCAATTGCAACAGTTGTGGGCCAGCATGCCTCATGAGAGAATACAATGGCTTTATGAATCCTTCCAAATCGTATCAGTGCATTCAACCAGATCAGAGGGGTTGCAACATGATACTGATAAGTGGGCTCTTATTGCCATGTTCTTTATAAATTTTATTCAAATTTATGATCACTGAAATAACATGACATATCCTCTCAACCCCAAAAGTTTCATTTCGCTTTTTCCTCCTGTTTGGGGTGCTTCACTTTTTTTCAGGCAATGTGTTCTGCTTGAAATGTTTTCAACTCCCTGAGAATTTTTGCTTTTGAGAACTCATCACTTTCCTGATTTTCAGGAACAAATTGGTGTGATCTAGAATTGATTGAAAGCTTTGGTACTAGCCATTACATATATGGCAATGCTTTCTCTTTTGATTTCACTGTACTTAATTACTCAGTTACTTTCAGAAAGTGATTGTTAAAGAAGACTTCTGTATGTTCTGAGTCAGGGACCATTTGGTTGTTGTACTTGATTACAAGATCATCTCGTTCCCTGATTGACTATGCTCCATATTGGTTTGATTTTAATTTCAGAATCTCTGACATGACATGAAAGCTTTTTGATTTTCTAATAACTTTTCACAAAACAACAATACTCTCCACAACATAAAATCAGTTGAACATCTGTGCTTATCTTGACCATTAGGTGTAGTTTCCTCCTTCTGAGATATGTGCTTTAATACCTTTTGTTTTCCACAGTTTCTTTGATACATCACTGGTACCATATTTCACAGTTTTTACTGGGAAATAACTTTTAAAAGTGGAGAGAAATTTATACACAAATTCAATAAATTTAGAATTTACATCCACTACGTCATACAGCTCATACCAGAATGGGACTTCCAGCAGAAATGTTATTGTCTTGCTAAGGCTAGAGGTGCTGAATGGCTGGAGACATGGAATTACTGCAGAAGAATGTGGCTAGACTACTGCTCAGAATGAACTAATTGTGGACAGGCAAAAACCATCTTATACTGACACTCAAAAGAAAGCAACTGCAATATACACAGTACATGGGATGTGCTTTATCTCTTTGGCTGGTTATATGTCATTGATCATCAAGATCAAATTTTGTTTGCATCTGCTCTGTACCCAATAATTGCCAAAGAGAAGTATGAGGTGTTGCTATAAAATAATAGGACTATTACTGTAAAACATTTTATTTCAGGAACATACAGGGTAGCACACGGAATGTGTTACCAATTGTTTCTTTCACAATTTATGACACACATTAGATATCCCGCTGGGATCTCTACAGCAGTACCAGCAGAGCTTGGAAAAACAAATGAGTTATGAAATGACGTGTAATTCGTGATACTGCCATTAGGAGACTAGTAAGCAGCAATGGCTGACAATGGAAGACTGACGACACAGTAATGGTCGGAAATTGTGTAACTTTTTCATGAAACGAAAAGCCTTGTTGTGACTCAGAGGCGTTTTTGACAACAGTTTAACACACAATGAGCCCCTTGCAAGAAGACCATCCACAGGCTGCATGATAAATTTGTACAGGAAGGAACAGTATTGGAAGCGAAGCGACGTCGTCCTAAGCCTGTATGTTTGCTGGAGAATATTGAAGCGGTATGAGTTGCTGTACAGAGAAGTCCCGGGTAATCATGTAGAAAGGCAGCAGTGCAACTGGGAATATCCAGACATTCCTTTCAATGCATTCTTAAAAGTGACCTCCATATGTATGCATACAAGATGACCTGTGTACAGAAGCTCACTGAAGAACACAAGCAGCAGAGACTACTGTTTGCTCAGTGGGCAGAGGATAGGGAAGAAACTCTCAACAACGTTTGGTTTTCAGATGAGGTGCATTTTCATATAGATGGTGTGGTTAACAAACAAAATTTACGCTTTTGGGCCACTGAAAATCCACAAGTGCTTCATGAACGACAACATTATGCTCCGAGGATTACAGCGTGGGCAGCAAATTCCAGTCACAGACTTATTGGACTCTTTTTCTTTGAAGAAACTGTGAACAGTGAGCGTTATTTGAGCATGCTTCACAATAGCTTTATTCCACAGCTTCTTGCCCTTCAACATGCAGTGGTTCATGCAAGATGGAGCAAGGCCACATACTGCAAACATTGTGCTGGAGTTTTTACATGAGCATTTCGACATGCGGATCATTTCACTCAGGTTTCCAGGTCACTTCAATGATGGACAAAATTAGCCTCCCAATAGTCCAGACCTCAATCCATGTGACTTATTTCTTTGGGGGTACCTAAAGGAAAAAATTTTCCTGAAACATCCACGTGATTTAATGGAACTCAGAAGACTTATTCTTCAAGCTTATAATGAAATTACGGAAGACATGTGCCGTAGGGTAATCACTAACTTCAGTTTTCATTTGAAGGAAGTGAGGAAACAAAATGGTGGACATATTGAGCACGTGCTGAGTTAGAACAAATCTCCATGGACGGCTCTTCATTGTAGTATACGTTCCTTTCAGATTGTATTGGCAATAAAGTTTATATTCAAAAACAAAATGCTAACACACTTAGTACACCACCCTGTATATATGTAGTTATTGTCACCCTCAATATACTCCCCTCCTCTGTCCCTACAAAGCTCAATCTGAATTTTCGATTGATGGAAACAGTGCCGGAAGTCTTTCTCTTTGAGCTCCTTGATGACGCCACTTTTCTTTCACTGCTTCAATGGATAGGAATCTTGTTCCTTTTAATGTCTTTTTTTATTTTCTGTAGAGCAAGAACCTCAAGGTAGTAATTTTGCTTAACAGTTTGAGCTTCAGGAACCCACTGAAGCAGCTAAGTGGTTACAGCTTAGTTAGTAGATCACACAACTGCTTTCACAAGTAGCCCTGCCTCTGACAGGATAGGAGGTGCCTATTACAGGACTGGAGCAGGCTTTAGTGGGAGGATGTGTGGAACACATCTTGCAGCTAGGTCTGTTGGAGGGATCTGAGCCATGAGGCAAGGGATTCGGAGCAGGGGTGGAGTAGAGATGGACAAAGATGACACGTGGGTTGAATGGTTAGCAGAATACCACTGTGGGAGTGGTGAGGAGGATAGTGGATAGGATATTCCTTGTTTCAAGGCATGGTGAGAGGTAGTCAAAACCCTGGTGGAGAATGTGATTCAGTTACTCCAGTCCTGGGTTGTACTGAGTCATGAGAGGAACCCTACTTTGTGGCCTGACAGTGGATATGTGGGAGATGGTAGCTGATTGGAGAGACAAGGCACAGGAGATCTGCTTCTGGACAAGGTTGGGAGGGAAATTTTCATCTGTGAAGGCCTCATTGAGGTTCTTGACATACTTGAAGAGGCACTGCTCATCACTACAGATGCAACGAACATGGCTGTAAGGAAGGGACATCTTGGTATGGAATGGATGGCAGCTGTTGAAGTGGAGGTGTTGTTGGTAGTTGGTAGATTTGATGTGAGTGGAGATGCTGACAAAAACATCTTTGAGATGGAGGTCAATGTTGAGGAAGGTGGTTTGTTGAGTTAAGGAGGACAAGATGAACTGAGTGGGGGAGAATGTACTGACATTCTGGAGGAAAGTAGGTAGTATGTCCTCTCCTTCTGTCCTGATTATTAAGATGTCATCACTGAATCTGAACCAATTGAAGGGTTTGGGATTCTGGGTGGTTAGGAGAGATTTCTCTGTATGGCCATTGAATAGGTTGACATAGTACAGTGCCATGTATATGCCAATTGTTGTACCATGGATCTGTTTGTAGGTGATGCTTTCAAAGGAGAACTACAATGAAGCACCAAAGAAACTGGTATAGACATGTGTATTCAAATACAGACATATGTAAACAGGCAGACAATGGTGGTGCAGTTGGCAACACCCATATAAAACAGTTTGTGTCTGGCACAGTTGTTAGATTAGTTACTGCTGCTACAGTGGCAGGTTATCAAGATTTAAGTGAGTTCGAACGTGTTGTTATAGTTGGCACATAAGTGATGGGACACAGTATCTCTGAGGTAGCGATGAAGTGGGGATTTTCCTGTATGACCATTTCATGAGTGTACTGTGAATATCAGAAATCTGGCAAAACATCAAATCTCTGACATCACTGTGGATGGAAAAAAGATCCTGCAAGAACATGACCAACAATGACTGAAGAGAATCATTCAACATGACAGAAGTGCAACCCTTCCTCAAATTGTTGTAGATTTCAATCCTGGGACATCAACAAGTGTCAGTGTGTGAACTATTCAATGAAACATCATTCAATATGGGCTTTTGGAGCCAAAGGCCAACTTGTGTACCATTGATGACTACATGACACAAAGCTTTACACCTCACCTGGGCCTGTCAGCACCAACATTGGACTGCTGATGACTGGAAACATGTTGCCTGGTCTGATGAATCTTGTTTCGAATTGTATTGAGTGGATGGACGTGTGTGAGTATGGAAACAACCTCATGAATTCATGGGCCCTGCATGTCAGCAGGGGACTATTCAAGCTGATGAAGGCTCTATAATGGTGTGGGCCATGTGCAGTTGGAGTGATATGGAACTCCTGATATGTCTAGATATGACTCTGACATGTGAGACATACGTAAGCATCCTGTGTGATCACCTGCTTCCATTCATGTCCGTTGTGCATTCCGACAGACTTGGGCAATTCCAGAAAGACAATGTGACACCCACACGTCCATAATTGCTGCAGAGTGGCTCCAGGAACACTCTTCCAAGTTTAAACACTTCTTCTGGCCATGAAACTCCCCAGGCATGAACACTATTGAGCATATCTGGGCTGCCTTGCAATGTGCTGCTCAGAAGAGATCTTCACCTCCTCGTACTCTTATGGATTTATGGACAACATAGCAGGATTCATGATGTCAATTCCCTCCAGTGCTACTTCAGACATTAGTTGAGCCCATGCCACATTGTGTTGCTGTAGTTCTGCATGCTCATGGGGGCCCTACACGATACTAGGCAGTTTCTTTGGCTCTTCAATGCAATTGAGTGTGGGGATCTAGTTGATCATGATGACCATGGAGGAGGTTTGAAGTCAATCTGGCATTGGGAAAAGTTGTGTTCAAGGCCATGGGCATTGGGGATGTTAGTGTAGAGCATCAACAGTGATGAGCAGTATATGAGGAACAGGAACAGGCACTGTAGAGAGTCCGTGGAGGAAATGAGTGGTTTATTTTATATAGGGCGGTAGGTTAAGGGTAATTTGCTGAAGGTTCACAAGAGCAGAGATTCTCTTAGTGGTGGCACAATAACCAGCCACAACATGGAATCCTGGGTGGTTGGGTTCATGGACTTTAGGAAGGATGTAGAAGACTGGAGTGTGGTGAGTGGTGAGGGTGGGGAGAGAGATAGGGGAGAGGTTCAGTAGTAGACCTAAGGATTACATCCTGATGGATTTCTGGAATGGGGACACCATGACAGAATATGTTGGTGGATGTATCAGAGAGCTGGAGGAGTCCCTCTGCCAGGAAATCAATGTGGTTCATAACCACAGCAGTGGAGCTTTTGTCAACAAGTAGCATTATAAGGTCATGATCAGTTTTTAGGTGGAAGAGTGTGGTTCTCTCTGTGGATATAAGGTGGTTTCCATGTTGACAGATTCGGGAAAGTTAACAGGGAGTGATTTGGGGGCAGTGGGGATAGATCACAGTTGGATGGATTGGATGGAGGAGGAACTGAGTCAGGAAGGGTTCAATACTGGATCACATTCTTTGCCAGGGTTTTGAATACCTCTCATCATGCCCTGAAAAGAGGAATACTGTACCCACTATCCTCCCTACAAACTCCACCGTGGTATTCCACTGCCCACTGAACTTACACAATATCCTTGTCCATTCCTACTCCATTTCTGCTCCAAACCACTTGTCTCATGGTTCATATCCTTGCAATTGACCTTGATGCAAGATGTGTCCCATACATCCTCCCACTACCACCAACTCCAGTCCTGTCACAGGAACCTCCTATCACACGAAGGCACAGTAGCTTTGAAAGCAGTCATGTGATTTAAAAACTTCTTGTCCAAAAAGCTTAAATGTTTAGCAGTATTTTCATTGCACATCACATCTGACTACAAGTCAACACCACCTCTATATGGTGAGTAGCAATTTATCATTTTCATATTGTTGTTAACTAGGAAATAAAGAAGAGCCAAGTTATTTGTTTACATTTTTATCCATTCATATGGTTAATAGAGCACTTAAAGGAGAAGAGTAAACTCTGTTGGTCCTTGTCCATCAATGGATGTGAAATAGTAGCCAACGTCTATCAAGAATGGAAGTAGAAGAGACACCTGTTATTACAAGACAGTTTTCAGACCCACCAATTGATCACCTAGCCACCACATCTTGGAAACACTGATGATAAAGACACGGTTTTTCTATGAGAGAAGGACACAAAATCAGCATATCTTCCTCTGCTAGATGTCATTTAAATGTCATGTAAAAATATAGACAATATCATGGTTTGTCAACTAGTAAGAGTATTTATCATCTCTGGTGTTTTCTTTCCAAGCTTTTCAAAAAAGTGTAATTGCAGCCAAAGGAAAGCCAAGGATTGCTGGCAACATAAATTATGCACACCACGTTTAGGGCTCTGTTGTTTGGAAATTCTACTTTCTTGAGTTTGCAACAATATGTATATACAATATTTTTGCTTGAGTGGTTCAAGTTTGGCTCAACCAGAGGCTCAGTTTTCATCAGGTCTCAGAGTAATTAGCACATTGATTTTCAGTACCTAGATTTTTACAGAATTAATTTTAATAAATGGCAGATGCAAACCATGAACAAAGAACAGAGATTAAATTTGGTAAAGAATCTCAGTGGAGTCATTGTGCTTCAACATTTGAGAAGAACATATATTTGAGAAAAACCTGCCACTAGAGAATCACATACTAATATTATCTAAATTTCAAATACTGAAGAAACAAAAGTGAAAGGGGAAATGATAACACAACAGAATGCTGAGAGCAGCATGAGAGCCTCTTGCAGAAAACTGCACCACAACTCTACCCTCCAAGCAGTTCTTGGGATCCTGCCCCTGTCCAGATGTGCTAGCTTTAGTTTTAGACATAGGCCTCTCAGCATGCTACCAACCATCTGTCTGATGGCAACACCTTCATGAGTTTTTAACCTCTGTTCGAAGTCCCTGAAAGATGAGCTACCCAATGACAACTCTGAGTGACCATTTGTCAGCAACCTGCAATAGCAATCCCTGAAAATTTTAAGATAGATGTCTTGATAAAATATTTATGGACTTTCACTACGTAATTCAGTCAATGATCTGAAAGCTATGTATTCAACCAGTAAGATGACTGTTCAATAAAGAAAAAGATTCTTTTAGTAAATTTTGTTAACTTGTGATGATTTAAAAATTTTAGCAAATCACACACTACTCTGATGGAGTTTAGTTCAGTTAATGAGTATTTTATTTCTCTCAGCGATTTGTAAAAAAAAAAAAGATCAATGGTCATACAAATAAATAATGGAGGAAATTACAGAGAAAATATTTGATTCAGATACAGCTAGAAAATTTGCATAGTTTGTCACCAACCAAAAGATGATTCCACAGAGTGGATAATTTAATCAAAGGTGAAAGTTAAATTGATTTCATTGCATTATGTGATACATATTCTTACTACTTACTCATTACAAATCCTGTGATGTAGGAACCTGCAGATCCAAAAACTCCATATAGGAATCTTATTACTAGGAATGTATAGTATTCAGGTATAAATGCCACTCCAACACCAAGAAGAAGCTGCATTACTGCTGAGAGGTAAAATATAGTCTTTCGTCCAAACCTAAGAAAAGTGTCAAAGAAGATTAGGAAATATACAACAAAAAAGTGTTTCCTATCTATACAATTTATGTGATCTGTTAAACACATTATACATATTTACAAACTAAAAACTGGATTTTTCAAGTTACATTGCAAAATTGCAAGTGTTTTCAGGGAGTACACTAAAATCTATCATCATACTAAAATTACAGATGGAATTTATACAATACTTGCCCCGGTTAACATTCAGATGTATAAATTAACATTATTTTTATACAGGGTGATTCAAAAATTGAATGAGCTGATACAGGTGACAAACTACAACAACTTTGGAATATAAATATCTGTCTCTTCAAGGAGACTACTCATAGAAAAGCAGAAGCACTGAGTTGTCAATAGGCACATTTGTAGCAAGCAGCTCAGAGGAAGGTGGCCACTTGGTGAGATTGTCAGTTAGTTACGTGGGAGGGAGGATTGGCAGGTATAGCAGCTAGCCATGTAATGCAGGATTGTAGGTGTTGGTAGAGAGCGGCACATACTGAAGATGATGTGGGAACATTAATTGAGAGGGTATGACAAGACAGGGGAAGAGGAAACAGTTGGGAGGAGGGTGCAGAGACAGTGGGTTACTACAGGCTAAGGCCAATATTAATATTGGAGTGGAGGATGTGTTACAAGGATAACTCACACCTGCATACTTCAGGGAAGCTGGTGGTGGAGGGGAAGATCCAGATGGCTCAGGTTGTGAAGCAATCATTAAAATTGAGCATGTCGTACATATTGTGACAGCAGGTGGTCAACTTGGTTCTTGGCAACAGTTTGGCATTATGGTGGACAGATGGTTGATAGTCATACCAAGATAAAAAAACTGTGCAGTGTGTAATGGTACTTGAGTTACATAACCATTACGGCACCTCACCTCAACCTCTCGATACCAGCAATATTCTACTGTGTTTCTGTAAAACAGTTAACATATTTCTGTGACAACATTCAGATTTGATTTAATTAATGTAGAGGTACTTTGATACATCGATATGTATATATTGCAATGATATTATTCTTATGTGTATTCTTTCTTTTGTCACTATGATCTTTGACGTACTTGTAACTCTGATGTTTGGGCACGTAAGCAGTTATTAGAGTGTCAAGCTTTGGTCATCCTGTTAAAAAGACGCAAATTGTAGTCAGTTTATGAAATGCTGGTATTGGGTCAATCATTAAAATTGAGCATGTCGTACATATTGTGACAGCAGGTGGTCAACTTGGTTCTTGGCAACAGTTTGGCATTATGGTGGACAGATGGTTGATAGTCATACCAAGATAAAAAAAACTGTGCAGTGTGTAATGGTACTTGAGTTACATAACCATTACAGCACCTCACCTCAACCTCTTGATACCAGCAATATTCTACTGTGTTTCTGTAAAGTAGTTAACATATTTCTGTGACAACATTCAGATTTGATTTAATTAATGTAGAGGTACTTCGATACATCGATATGTATATATTGCAATGATATCATTCTTATGTGTATTCTTTCTTTTGTCACTATGATCTTTGACGTACTTGTAACTCTGATGTTTGGGCATGTAAGCGGTTATTAGAGTGTCAAGCTTTGGTCATCATGTTAAAAAGACGTAAATTGTAGTCAGTTTATGAAATGTGAACTTTAACAGTGAGGAAGATAGTTTCAAGTATGTTTTATATTGTGAAGTGATGTTTTGGAATGATTTACGTGATATTGCAACAAAAGTAATAAAAAAGAAGTGTTAACTTAAATTCGGAGTGCTGATTACTTTTTTACATCACCATTGTCCTAACTTGCAAAAGTTTAATCTTCAAGAATGGTTTACGAAACACATCTATAAAACTTTTGAATATCACAAAATAACACCTAGGCCTCTTTGCATCTGAGCTAGGAATCATCACTACCCAGATTTTCGATGATTGAGCCATGAGTTCACATCGAGACCAGTGTGGTAAACACGAAAAGATGAGTGCCTAGTTTATCCATTATTTCAAGAAATGACGTTATTAACTGTGCTATAATGACACCTGCCACATAATATAACTCTGTTGGTGCCCAAAAATGCAATATTTAGCAGCGTGAGCAACAACACAATCATAATTAATTTTTTACCTTTGTTGTGGTAGGGTTGTTAGAAGTGTTTGTAGTGGAGCTGGTATTGGGTATGGCTGCTTTCAAGGTGGCATGGCCTTTGTGGTGTTAGATAAGCTGTGACAGGACTGGAGTAGGAGGTGCAGGTCTTGCACCATGGTCTGCCACAGGAATATGATCCATGAAGCAAGGAGTTGGGAGTGCGAGTGGCTTAGGAATGGACAAGGACGATGTGTAGGTTGGATGGGTGACTGAACACCATTTTAGGAGGGCTGAGAAGGATCTTCAGTGGAATGTCCCTCATTTTTTGGCATAATGAGAGGTAATCAATGCTCTGGCAAATGACATGGTTCAGTTGTTCCAGTTGAAGATGATACTGGGTAATGAGGAAGTGTTCTCTTGTAGCTGACACTTGGCGGTGGTGGAAGGATTGAGGACATATGAGGATATGACATGGGAAATCTGTATGTGGACTAGGTTTGAGGGATTTGGGAAGGCCTCTGTGATGATGTCAGAATACTGTGCAAGGGAGTTCTCATCCCTGCAGATACGTTGTCCATGGGTGGCTAGGCTGTATAGGAAGGATTATTTGGTGTACAAAGGATGGCAAGTGTCAAAATACAGGTGCTGTTGGTGTTTAGTAGGTTTCATGTGCACATACGTGTTGCTGGAACCATCTGAGAAATGGAGGTTGATGTCAAGAAAGGTGTTGTGTTGGGTAGAGGAGGATCAGGTGAAGAGGATGGGAGAGAAGGTGTTGAGGTTGTAAAGGAATGAGGATTGTTGTAGTTTGGCCCTGAGTCCAGATCATGAAGATAACATCAATGAACCTAAACCGGACTAGGGGTTGAGAGTTTTGGGAGGCTAGAAAGGTTTTCTCTAGATAGCTTATAAATATTTTGGCATAGGAGGGTGATATGTGGGTGTCCATGGGTGTGCCATGGATTTGTTTGAACACCTTCCCTTCAAAGGGAAGGTAATTGAGACTCAGGATGAAGTTGGTAAGGTGTATAAGGAATGAGGTGGTGGGTATGGAGTCTGAATGACATTGGAGAGATAGAGTTTGATGGCAGCAAGGCCATGGGCATGAGGGATATTGGTGTATATTCAGTGTCGTCAACAGTGACAAGTGTTAATTCAGGAGGTAAAGAGGTGATGGAAGTGATTAGTATCTTTGCTGAGGGAGGCTAGTTTCTGGGGAATTGGTTGAGGTGTTGGTCAACAGGAGTGGAACGTCTTCCCATGGGAGCACAACAGCCAACTACAAGTGGGTGTCCAGGAACATTGGGTTTGTAGATTTTGGAGAGAATATAGAAGGTGAATGTGGGGGTTGTTGTTGGGATTAAGAGAGAGATGGACTTGCAGGAAAGGTTCTGGGAAGGGTGCATGGGTTTTCAGTAGGGAGTGGAGGATATGTTGAAGGTATGTGATGGGATATTGTAGATGAAGGAGTCAGACTGTTGGTGGAGGCCTGTCAGGTAGCCACTGCAACTCATCATGACAGTGGTGGATACTTTGTCTGCAGGGAGGATGATTAGGTCAGGATCCGTTTTTGGGTTGTTTATGGCTGTCCTTTCTTCTACAGATAGCTTAGTGTTCTTGAGAAGGAATCTGAGGAAGGATGGTGAGGCCAAGTTGGATGTAGGGAATTTCTAGAAGGTGACAAGGGAGTGGTTTGGTGGGAGGTGAGGGGGGGGAGGGAGGAGGGGGACTGTTATGATTCGATGGTGGTATGAACTGAGACTGACAAAGTTCAGTGTTGGGATGAGATTGACTTTGAATGGAGGCATTGGCAGCAAAGAAGTGTTTCCAGTAGGGATTGGGAGAAGGAGAGTAGGCCTTTGAAGAGTACAACATCATTAAACTTGTGTGTGGAACTGAAGGTGAGGCCTTTGGATAGCACTGATATTTCTTTGGCAGAAGGGTTAACAACAGTGTTTTGAGTTTGTCTAGTTTCTAGGTTTTATGGGGTGCTTGGAGGGAGTTTTCAAGGATCTGATGAACTGCAGAGGTCAGCTAGATAGAATCTGGGTGCTATGAGGAGTCAATGAGGAGTTTCACTGTGAGTAGGATAAGTGTTGATGGATATTGGTTTTCCAAGGTGGGAGTAAGGTGTCCACAGGTTAGACAATTGATAGAGATTGTGTCTGGGAAGTTCTTCCAGGTGTTGGAGTGCAAAGGTTTCTATTTCTGAGATGCTTAGTAAGTAGTAAGGATAGCACAGCAGCAGTATCTTGTTGAGGGAGTAGATTTAGTTTTGAGATGTGTAGGCCTATGACATGGAGAGGCATTTCTGCAGTGGAGTTGGTGGGATATGAAACTGTGAATATCACTGTGAAAGGAATGGTGGGATCCAGAGAAGGAAATTTTTACTGTTAGGCTATTGGGGTTTTTCATAATTTAGACAGGATTTAAGACTCAAGATGTGGGACTGAGTTTTAGCCAGGGACAGGGATACTTTCCTGAACTGGTGCAGAAAAATGGAGCAGGGGTTGATTGGAATATGGACGGTGCTGGGAAATGGGAAATGATGCAGGAAATGGGTGAGTGGAAGTGTTGGGTAGTTATAAGGGAACTGGATGATATAGTGTAAGATCATGGAGTAAAAAGGACAGAAGAAGTTGTGCCAGGAGCAATAGGATGGATTTGTGGCATGTGGATATTTGATTACATGCTGGAAAGAAGGAAAGACATGAAATTCTGACAGGAGCAATGACTGAGGAGGGATGAGTGGATTTGATGGTTAAATGTGGTGGTCAGTCACTGGAAAGTGTTGTAGCTGTGATCTGGGAGACGGGATGTATGTAGAACAGCGTGTGGCGCAGTCGTAACAATAGCAACCATTGCTACACGGTGTCACAAAAGTCACATGTCACCAGGTTGGTCACCACCAGTGAAGGGTGTGCATAACATAGATGAGTGGGAAAATTTAGGAAGAAATATGGATAAACAATGCAACATAGCAAAGAGGATTTAGATTTTGAATAGTAACAAAGCAGGGCTCACATGATGTTTGGGGGGAAGAGAGCTATTAGATAGTGTAGATGTTGCAGGAAAGTTCTCATAGGTAAAATAATCATAAGGGTGGGAAAGAGAATCAGTTCTGTCAATAATACTAAAATATACATTATTATTGAAAATTGGAGGTGTACTGTTTCAGTTTTGATTGGCACAGTTATGAAGGCATCAATATTAATCACTTGTTTAACGCATGACAAAATAACTGCTCCAATAATAGTTTTATCTTACTGTTATCAAATAAAAACTTTCATTTTTGCAACTGAAATTCTAAAAATTGTTACTGATATATTAGGACCACTGTGGCAATATTTAATACACCCATACACTTGACAATTAGAATGAATAATTAGGTCACTAATTGTAAGACAAAATATTTTGTTAGCTATTCATAATTAGAATTAATTGTAGTCATAATATTAAAACAGTAAATCTGTATTTCATAATTCTAAATTAAATAGCAAAAAGCAGAAATTACATTTACACTATTCTTATTTTTATTCACATTACGTGGATTATCATCATTTCTTGGATTTCAACAAAAATGAGTTGTTATACAATCAGCCACCTTAATAACAGTTACAGTGGTATTAACAAATGTTACACTATATGGTTATATATTAATTTGATTTCTGCCCTTATTATATCATATGCAGAAAGTTTATGATCAATAAACATTAAAACTCTGTAATCCAGTTTTAACCTACCAATAATAGTTATAATTTCAACACTAGAAGTGATGTCAAGACTGACTTTAATCACTCTATGTTAAGGACTTATTTGCAGCAAAGTAATAATCCTAAAAACAATAATTAAAAGGCCAATCTTTTAAGTCTTAGTGGAAATTTACACCTCAAGAATTGCAGTATAGAATCACACTTGAATATAAAATATATTTCATGGCAAGAGAGAAATATTTTCCAGAAGTAACGTTACAACACAAGACCAAATACATAAGCTATCTTGCTTAAAAAATAATTCTTCTCAAGAATGTATAAGGAGATCAGTACTTCATTTTTTTTAATTATAGCCTGGGCAGAAATAGTCAGAATATCAGTAAGAGTATTTACTGAGGCCAAACTAGATCATTTTATATCTATAACTGGGGCTTATCAAACATATAATGTACTGTAATTACTACAGCTCAGACATTAATAATGTTCTTTATAGTAGGTGGGTTTGTTAAGTGTTTTTCAGCATTAATAATCAGGCACCAGATATTGAACTTCTACAAAAAAAAAAAAAAAAAAAAAAAAAAAACCACAATGTTTTTAAATTTTCCAATACCATTAGCAATTTTCTTAAATCTTCTATAACAGACAATGGTGCTGGTAAAGAATGAAACGTTTCTCCACCACTGGCAAGTGCTATTGGTCATGAAGAAATACTAAAAGCCATTATAATTTCTTAATTAGATTTTCCAAGTGTTTCGTCGATTTTAGGTGCAATTAACTTTATTGGAACAGTAACTAAGACATACTCAAAAGTATGATGACTGATCAAATACCATTATTTGCTTTATCAGTATCTATTACATCCCTTCATCTTCTAACATTACCTATACTAGAATGCTATGTAATAATATTATTAACTGACCAAAACTTAAACACATCTTTCTTTGAACTGGTAGGAGTTAGTGATTCCCGTTCTACAAACATTTGTTTCGATTTTTTTGGTTATGTAGAAGCTTGTACATTAATTTTATCAGGGTTTTATGTTACTTCACATACTGTTTGACAAGAAAGTGGAAAATATTTAGTACATCAGGAATAAACTATTCTATTTTATCAACTGGATTTATAAAATTAATTGTATGAGCATATCACATATATTTGAAGAACTCTGGGACCTGAAGCCAAAATTTCTTTGAATATTCATTTCATAGGGAAATGTTTAAAATTCATTCATCACATTTTATTGTCATCCCATGAGAAATTAAAGTATTAAGACGATAAACAACACTTACAGGTATAGTATATAATAAATAATAACTGATAGTCTAGTATCTTTTGGAGAATACATTTATTTTATTATTGTTTGTTATTCATGTAAGTGGATCATCATACAATAATTTTCCATTTAGTAATTTTGCCTACTGTGCACTTTGTGTTTGGGGTTGTTGAAAAGGCAGAATATACTTACTAACCTCTATTTAGGTTGATTTTACAGTTAATTCATAGTTAATGTGTTATAATCATTACTGTATTAATTGAAGAAATTAAATGTCAGTCATCTTCTATGATATCTATCTTCTCCAGGAAAAAATAATTTTTTTGGTGAATTTTCTTGTTATTTAAATTTTGAAATTAATCATTGCAACCTGTTCGTTCTTTAGGGGATAAATTCTAATAATTTATTAAGTACTGAATATAACAGTATGCTTTAAAGCAGCTATCTTCCTCTATTATATTGCATTTCGTTATTTATTATTCTAATTTTATTATTATTTTAGGTTTTCATTAATAATAATGAAATTAAAATATTGATCTTGTTTATAAAAATTAGTCAATTTATTGTAATAAGTAGGCAAATATGATTTTCAGCTGTTTACCAAAATTGTTCCTCTGCTCAATGGCTGAGATTAGAGGGACAGTATCTTCACCATTCAAAGGTAGCATAATCATTATTCTCTTAATTAGGAGCAGAATTAGTGATCTGATGAGAAATCAGTTGTTCCGTATTAACCATCTTAGTTAAAAGGCTTAAATTTTTTTTTAGGAACAGAAGGCCATACAGAGCTTGACAATTCACTTTGTATGTATTTTTATATTTACAGGTAATATTTTGTCGGGGTTATGTAGAGGACAAATAAACTCTTTATTATTACATTATTAATTTTTCTTTGTTTTGCTTCAAAAATAGCGATCATAAGTTTATTACTTAATGAGTAACAGCACAACAGTTTTAATGTAAGAGCTGATACTGCTACAGGCTGTGTTGCATGCAGTGTAGCATAGTGATTGGTGTCACTAGCTTGTGTGCTGGGGTTTGCCAGTTCAGACCCACTCATCTGCAGTTATGTGTTTTTTAGTATTTTACTTATGTGGAAGGTTCTTGAAATATCTTATGTTTTGTAATGTTTGTATGCTCTGGAATATTCGTTTGTATGAACACCAGCATTCTGAAATATCTGATGTTTGTATAAATAGCTGCACTCGCCACCGTGGGGGTCAGTTCTGTTCTGACTTTGCGTTGGTGTAAGTAATAAACGTACTTGCTGTGCTAAGTGTTTAAATTCTTTAGCTACGTTGCCTTCGGATTTAGCCTTGATTGTGGTTTAGACGTGCCACTGGTTGGTGGAGACGTTGGGAGCTCCATAACATCTATATCACTATGGCTTCAATTAGACAATGGAAGAGCCGTCGCCTAGACGGACAGAAACCGAATTATAAGCATTGTATCGTTCTTAAGATGCTTACATTCAGGAAAGAGATGGACTCCAAAACAGCAGAAAGTCAGTTGCACATCAGGCATCCATCAGATGTTTGCGGAGACACTGGTTAGGAACGGACAAAAATGGCTGAAAGTATTCGATCAAGTCGACAAATACAACAGGTGGGATGACACAAGGTGTTTTGCAAATGTTTACTTCTCCTTGGATGGCACAGGCCATTAGTGGTTAGGAAAAACGTAGAGGCTCAACAGCTGGTAAAAGTTCCAGGACAAATGGAAGAAAACGTTAGGTGACGATCAGCAGCAAGTACACTTACAGGAAGAAAAACCGAAGAACAGGGACCAACATCATGGGGAAGCGATACAGTGGTACACACAGAATGTTTCAGCCTTACGCCAAACCGAGCGAGGTGGCGCAGTGGTTAGCACACTGGACTCACATTCGGGAGGACGACGGTTCAATCCCGTCTCCGGCCATCCTGATTTAGGTTTTCCGTGATTTCCCTAAATCGCTTCAGGCAAATGCCGGGATGGTTCCTTCGAAAGGACACGGCCGATTTCCTTCTCCATCCTTCCCTCACCCGGGCTTGCGCTCCGTCTCTAATGACCTCGTTGTCGACGGGACGTTAAACACTAATATCCTCCTCCTTACGCCACATCGCGAATCCTGACATGATAGAAACTGACAACATCTCACACTTGATGAAATGAGCTGCAGAAGACATGTACCGAACTCTTCTGGTAAGTATGTCACAAGAGAGGAATTCATCATGTGGCACCAGGGAATTGAGGAAATGTAACACAAACGAGGTGGACGAAAAAGATATGACCGTCTGCCGAATGTGGCCACTATGGCAGTAGTGGAAGACCACCATGGGCTCGCCCCTTTCATACACCAATTCGTAAGATAAGAAATACAGCAGCGTATGGCATCCTGGAATGTCAGATGATCACGCAAGGTATAAGAGCCATGAATGTCGACCTCATAAAGCAGGAGGTAATAGAGAATGTTGAAGAAGAGATGTATCCGCCATTAGTGTCAATCTCCGTCGTCAGCAATGGGTGCCCATGCGATAGTTGGTAGGGGGGGAAGACTAGATCTGGGGTTGTGGAGTATTTTTAATATTTAGAAAGACGAATGGCAACTTGTTACTACACTCCTGGAAATTGAAATAAGAACACCGTGAATTCATTGTCCCAGGAAGGGGAAACTTTATTGACACATTCCTGGGGTCAGATACATCACATGATCACACTGACAGAACCACAGGCACATAGACACAGGCAACAGAGCATGCACAATGTCGGCACTAGTACAGTGTATATCCACCTTTCGCAGCAATGCAGGCTGCTATTCTCCCATGGAGACGATCGTAGAGATGCTGGATGTAGTCCTGTGGAACGGCTTGCCATGCCATTTCCACCTGGCGCCTCAGTTGGACCAGCGTTCGTGCTGGACGTGCAGACCGCGTGAGACGACGCTTCATCCAGTCCCAAACATGCTCAATGGGGGACAGATCCGGAGATCTTGCTGGCCAGGGTAGTTGACTTACACCTTCTAGAGCACGTTGGGTGGCACGGGATACATGCGGACGTGCATTGTCCTGTTGGAACAGCAAGTTCCCTTGCCGGTCTAGGAATGGTAGAACGATGGGTTCGATGACGGTTTGGATGTACCGTGCACTATTCAGTGTCCCCTCGACGATCACCAGTGGTGTACGGCCAGTGTAGGAGATCGCTCCCCACACCATGATGCCGGGTGTTGGCCCTGTGTGCCTCGGTCGTATGCAGTCCTGATTGTGGCGCTCACCTGCACGGCGCCAAACACGCATACGACCATCATTGGCACCAAGGCAGAAGCGACTCTCATCGCTGAAGACGACACGTCTCCATTCGTCCCTCCATTCACGCCTGTCGCGACACCACTGGAGGCGGGCTGCACGATGTTGGGGCGTGAGCGGAAGTCGGCCTAACAGTGTGCGGGACCGTAGCCCAGCTTCATGGAGACGGTTGCGAATGGTCCTCGCCGATACCCCAGGAGCAACAGTGTCCCTAATTTGCTGGGAAGTGGCGGTGCGGTCCCCTACGGCACTGCGTAGGATCCTACGGTCTTGGCGTGCATCCGTGCGTCGCTGCGGTCCGGTCCCAGGTCGACGGGCACGTGCACCTTCCGCCGACCACTGGCGACAACATCGATGTACTGTGGAGACCTCACGCCCCACGTGTTGAGCAATTCGGCGGTACGTCCACCCGGCCTCCCGCATGCCCACTATACGCCCTCGCTCAAAGTCCGTCAGCTGCACATACGGTTCACGTCCACGCTGTCGCGGCATGCTACCAGTGTTAAAGACTGCGATGGAGCTCCGTATGCCACGGCAAACTGGCTGACACTGACGGCGGCGGTGCACAAATGCTGCGCAGCTAGCGCCATTCGACGGCCAACACCGCGGTTCCTGGTGCGTCCGCTGTGCCGTGCCTGTGATCATTGCTTGTACAGCCCTCTCGCAGTGTCCGGAGCAAGTATGGTGGGTCTGACACACCGGTGTCAATGTGTTCTTTTTTCCATTTCCAGGAGTGTAACTATAGAAAAGTTCCAGTTCTGCTCCTGTTAAAAACCTACGTAAAACCGACTTTTAAATCATTTTATTGAGAGAGAAACACCTTACTACACTATGTTTTTTTAGCTAGGAACTGGAGGGTGAAGGAAGTGACTGCCTCTTGACCCCCGACGTAGGCGACCTCGTCACCAGAACGCGTAAGGAAGAATGGACTCAGCGTAATTGCACTTACGTTGCAGCCATCTAACGACAACCCAGCACTCCAACAACACACGTAAAATCAACTCCTATGTCAAGCAGAAGGCTCCACAGAAGAACAGACATTTGGAAGACAGAGGACAACACCCCAGCGTGTTTCCACATTGGACGACCTGCACACATTGAATGTACTGCGAAGAAAGAAGGCGAGTTTTTGAAGACTACTACGCAGCCAGACCTAGTAGATAGTGTCGGAAGTTCCATGCGGCTTTTCGCGGATGATGCTGTAGTATACAGAGGAGTTGCAGCATTAGAAAATTGCAGCGAAATGCAGGAAGATCTGCAGCGGATAGGGACTTGGTGCAGGGAGTGGCAACTGACCCTTAACATAGACAAATGTAATGTATTGCGAATATATAGAAAGAAGGATCCCTTATTGTATGATTATATGATAGCGGAACAAACACTGGTAGCAGTTACTTCTGTGAAATATCTGGGAGTATGCATGCGGAACGATTTGAAGTGGAATGATCATATAAAATTAATTGTTGGTAAGGCGGGTGCCAGGTTAAGATTCATTGGGAGAGTCCTTAGAAAATGTAGTCCATCAACAAAGGAGGTGGCTTACAAAACACTCGTTCGACCTATACTTGAGTATTGCTCATCAGTGTGGGATCCGTACCAGATCGGGTTGACGGAGGAGATAGAAAATATCCAAAGAAGAGCGGCGCATTTCGTCACAGGGTTATTTGGTAAGCGTGATAGCGTTACGGAGGTGTTCAGCAAACTCAAGTGGCAGACTCTGCAAGAGAGGCACTCTGCATCGCGGTGTAGCTTGCTGTCCAAGTTTCGAGAGGGTGCGTTTCTGGATGAGGTATCGAATATATTGCTTCCCCCTACTTATACCTCCCGAGGAGATCACGAATATAAAATTAGAGGGTTTCGAGCGCGCACGGAGGCTTTCCGGTAGTCGTTCTTCCCGCGAACCATACGTGACTGGAACAGGAAAGGAAGGTAATGACAGTGGCACGTAAAGTGCCCTCCGCCACACACCGTTGGGAAGCCCATCGCTATACAGTGGAAGAGATAGCTCTTCAACACGCCACAGCCGCTCCCTGTCGCGATTCAGAGGTACTAGCTGCTCGCCTAGCTAACTGACTTCAGGAAAATTAAGTAAGGCGACCATCTATAGAAGTGGGGTTTTCGTAGACGAAAATCCTGCATAGATGACAGTCACCAAGATATCAGAAAATCTCACTGACGTCATCATCGATGGCCAATCTCTCCGGTCACTAGCTCACTGAGGGATATCCCTTTCTGTAATGCCGGACGCTTATCGCTGTCAACTAAAGAATACCATGTTCTGTGATATGAAATAGCTTGCGGTGAAAGTTACAAACTATACATACATCCAGCAAACAGGGACGTGTATTGCAAGAATAACTACCAATGGCTGAACACAGCCACTCGAATTTGTTATTTTATCAGAATGTAATCATAGGGTTATTCTCAGATTGTGCTTGGTTCGAAATGGTTCAAATGGCTCTGAGCACTATGGGACTTAACATCTGTGGTCATCAGTCCCCTAGAACTTAGAACTACTTAAACCTAACTAACCTAAGGACATCACACACATCCATGCCCGAGGCAGGATTCGAACCTGCGACCGTAGCAGTCCCGCGGTTCCGGACTGAGCGCCTAGAACCATTAGACCACCGCGGCCGGCGTCAGATTGTGCTTGTTGCCAGCGTCACAAACTGTCATAGGCTATGGAAGATCAGAGCTCCAGACTGGCAAAGCTATTCCAACAGGTACACAAAACAAATATTGCTCTGGGCGGTTGTTTGTCACTGAAGAAATTGTTATTCCACTGTCATCAACGAGACGAGCTCCAGTCGTCAATCGAGATGCACAGTTAAATTGTGAAGCTTTTGTCGATTGCAAAGAGATATTCAGGCTCACAAAAGAAGTCTTCATGACAGCGACCATCATAATCACTGGCGATGGTCAAGGAGAACTCTGGATCACCATTGCCACGAGCAGGCGCAACACGTTCTTAGATACGCGCATAGGGACAGATGAACCAATCCAGGAATGGCAGCTCAGTGTTATCGATGAAAAATTAATCCAGGAAGGGCCAGTTTAGTGTTATCGACGAGGAATTGTGCCCTGATACCACTAAAGACAATGCAGGGTGTAAAGTCTTCCTAGCCACAAAGGTGACGCACACTCTGTGATCAAGAAACAATGCTCGGTGACCATCAATGCTACCATGAAGACACATCAGCATTGCCTGATAACACGCAAAGAATTGGAGATGCTCTGTGCTGAAAATGATATTCTACTCCAACACCTTCACAACATATCTGTATAACTTGCACACAACATATCTGCATAACTTGCACATGCACATTAGCTGTACAAAAGGCTCTCTGCCACCTCTGCATATATAGAACACACCTCATCGCCTCCACATCAAGCAGATACGCCACCGGCGCACTTGCCACACTGCACCACTCATAGGTTAGTATAGTGCCGTCTACCTCGGTTCTCAGTGTATCACTAATGTCTCTCACATCCAAATCATGAGTGAAGATCCGTCAGTGCACCATTTGGAATAGCACAACACACAGCATTCTCACGACCTGGCCCTCCAATTTGGCACAAGGCATACCTGCTGGCCTTGGGTCTTCTACTGGCAGCAAAAACAGCAATCGATGAATTGTAACAATTGGGTATAGTTCTCTTTTCGGACAGCTCCTGGACCTCACACATAAAACTGGTCACAAAAAATACTGGTGAAATACATGACAGTTACCCATACCTTACATTCAAGACTTTACACGTTACCTTGTGGGTGCGACTGGTTTTAATGTTATCGACTGCAAAAAGGCTTAACTTCAATTACCAACGCACCCAGGTGACGTCACCAAGACGGTTATCATGACACCTTTCAGCCTCTTCAAATTTCTTTTCATGCTCTACAGATTGAAAAACGCGACCCACACCTAACAACGTCTTATCGACGCAGTTCTCTTCAAACCGAACTGTTACTCAGGGTTTCTTAATCTTTCCTGCCAACAACCAGGAAAATAAAAAAGCTCAAACTCGTTCTCACCACCCTCCAAGATGTGAGGGTCATCATTAAAGAAGAAAAATCTCAGTTGTGTAGAAGTGAAGTAACTTTCATTGGACACATCGTCAATGCCAAAGGCATGAAACCCACATCTAAACAGAAGAAACTCATTCTACAGTTACCACTCCCACAAACTTAAAATGACTTCTGGCGCTTTCTAGCCATCCTTAACTTTTACCAATGTCACCTGTCGCATGCAGTGGAGATTCAGACCTGCTCACAGATGCTCTTGCCAGGTCGAATGTATAAGGCAAGAGAAAACTTGAGTGGACTCCTGCCATGCAAACTGTCAAAGTCGGCATCATGAAAGCGGCCACACTAGCACACTGCATACCAGACGCACAACTCACAGCCACTGTGGACACTAGCAGACTGGCCATTGGGGTGGTCCTACAACAAGCTGCTGCAGGCGAAATACAGTCTCTCCACTTCTTCTCTAAGAAACTCATGGTCTCAAAATCAAATGGTCCATGTTCAATCTGAGTTACTGGCTGTGTATGAAATACACTCCTGGAAATGGAAAAAAGAACACATTGACACCGGTGTGTCAGACCCACCATACTTGCTCCGGACACTGCGAGAGGGCTGTACAAGCAATGATCACACGCACGGCACAGCGGACACACCAGGAACCGCGGTGTTGGCCGTCGAATGGCGCTAGCTGCGCAGCATTTGTGCACCGCCGCCGTCAGTGTCAGCCAGTTTGCCGTGGCATACGGAGCTCCATCGCAGTCTTTAACACTGGTAGCATGCCGCGACAGCGTGGACGTGAACCGTATGTGCAGTTGACGGACTTTGAGCGAGGGCGTATAGTGGGCATGCGGGAGGCCGGGTGGACGTACCGCCGAATTGCTCAACACGTGGGGCGTGAGGTCTCCACAGTACATCGATGTTGTCGCCAGTGGTCGGCGGAAGGTGCACGTGCCCGTCGACCTGGGACCGGACCGCAGCGACGCACGGATGCACGCCAAGACCGTAGGATCCTACGCAGTGCCGTAGGGGACCGCACCGCCACTTCCCAGCAAATTAGGGACACTGTTGCTCCTGGGGTATCGGCGAGGACCATTCGCAACCGTCTCCATGAAGCTGGGCTACGGTCCCGCACACCGTTAGGCCGTCTTCCGCTCACGCCCCAACATCGTGCAGCCCGCCTCCAGTGGTGTCGCGACAGGCGTGAATGGAGGGACGAATGGAGACGTGTCGTCTTCAGCGATGAGAGTCGCTTCTGCCTTGGTGCCAATGATGGTCGTATGCGTGTTTGGCGCCGTGCAGGTGAGCGCCACAATCAGGACTGCATACGACCGAGGCACACAGGGCCAACACCCGGCATCACGGTGTGGAGAGCGATCTCCTACACTGGCCGTACACCACTGGTGATCGTCGAGGGGATACTGAATAGTGCACGGTACATCCAAACCGTCATCGAACCCATCGTTCTACCATTCCTAGACCGGCAAGGGAACTTGCTGTTCCAACAGGACAATGCACGTCCGCATGTATCCCGTGCCACCCAACGTACTCTAGAAGGTGTAAGTCAACTACCCTGGCCAGCAAGATCTCCGGATCTGTCCCCCATTGAGCATGTTTGGGACTGGATGAAGCGTCGTCTCACGCGGTCTGCACGTCCAGCACGAACGCTGGTCCAACTGAGGCGCCAGGTGGAAATGGCATGGCAAGCCGTTCCACAGGACTACATCCAGCATCTCTACGATCGTCTCCATGGGAGAATAGCAGCCTGCATTGCTGCGAAAGGTGGATATACACTGTACTAGTGCCGACATTGTGCATGCTCTGTTGCCTGTGTCTATGTGCCTGTGGTTCTGTCAGTGTGATCATGTGATGTATCTGACCCCAGGAATGTGTCAATAAAGTTTCCCCTTCCTGGGACAATGAATTCACGGTGTTCTTATTTCAATTTCCAGGAGTGTAGTTCGACATTTCAAGCAGGATATTGAAGGCAGATATGTTGTGATCAATACAGATGACAAACCACTTGCTCATGCAATATGTCAACCATCAAAGGATGCTATTCCCGCATTTTTGCCACCTTTATCTCATTGTGCACTACATGATGGACATCTGTCACTTACATAGTACCAACGTTATGCTCTTCAACTATCTCTCGTGTATCAATACTATTTCACTCCACCCTGACTACGCCTTCCTAGCAGATGAAGCAGATGAATAAGAGTGCAATCTGTGCATCATGGGCTTACTCAACAGAGCTATCTCTAATTTATACATCAAACGATGAATAGTTCCCAGTACCGACGACCATATGATCTGCAATGGTTTACGGAACAGCCTAATCCATGTGTTACCCGATCTTCAATTAGATCCACAAGCTGGCCTACCCAGGTGTCCAAGTAACAGTCTAGCTCGTAACTGAATGATTTTTTTTAGCCAAATGTCAAATGATGTTGAGGCAACTGGACGCAGACCCGTTTTGCGTGCCAAACTGTCCAAGTCAGTAGCCATGTGGAGCTTTCACTTGGCAGCTTTGATATACCGCGTGCTCAATTTGGTCACATGCACATGGACATCGTTAGCACTGTCCTAGAATCGGAAGGCTACAAACACCTGTAACCGATCGAGTCTCACACTGTGTTGAAGCATTGTAGATCAAAGATGTCACAGTAGAATCTACTGCTTGAGCTTTCATTAGATATGGATACCTCACTGCAGCTGTCCTGAAACGATTATTCCAGATCAAGGGAGACAGTTGAAATCCTCTGTGTTTCACATACTCTACCACCTCTGCGGCATTACTTGTAATTATACAACATAATATCTACAACGGCCTCATGGAGCATTGGCACTGCACCCTGATGACTGCAATCATGTGCCACGATGGATGGTGGACAGAGCCCCTGCTGAGGGAGTTGGTTGGTGATTGTACAGCATTTAAAAAGGACCTACAAGCTTCCCTACTGGATGTCTTCTACGGCAAATGTCTGCTGGCATTAGTGCAATGGTGCCACACTCAAAATTTGCAGGTACCACCGTCTATGACACACACCACTCTGGAAACCTTTACACATAAGGTGTTGTCCTACTGCGACTATATCATACTACACAATTACAGCATGTGACTGGCAGCCTGCATACCTTTGATATTTTACCCTGTGGGAAAACAATGGCAGTCTCTCTACAAAGACTGAAACTGGCATGGGTCTTCTGTGCTCCTGTGGCCTCATGTCCTATGATTCTGACCAGTCCACATATTGACTACGATGACCAGACCCCTGTCAAAACGATGTTGGCTATTACGCAGTCTGGTGACCTGGCGTGAATCATTCTCGACGTCCGTGACTTCAACTCTGAACACATCAGCATCAAATTAGCTGAATACAATCTAATAATAGATACCTAGCATGATGCTTCCGACACACCCACCACTCCGGTCACTTGTCTCCTCATTCATGTCTAACGATTATTATTATCACACACTGACTACGTAGCCTAATCCTCTTGCTGTCAGCAGACGGTTTACTCACCATCACTGCACTGGCATAGATTCCTCGCCAGTTGTTACCACGTACCATGTAGGAAACTGCTATGGAACATCCCATAGGGTGTGACCTAACCAAGGAACGATGTTGGTGAGTGATAGCCATTCTGCATCAGCTTTTGGATGCTTTCAAATTCAGAGTGGAGAAAAGGCAAACCAAATAGTCTATGACAAAAATTATTAACACTGGGGATCATTCAACAATTAGCCAGCGCTCGTATAGAGAGTCACCGACTCAATGAAGGAGAATCCAGGAGGAAGTCGAGAAGATATTGCAAGCTGTCATCAATGAACCTTCAGAGCCCCTTGGTACTTTCCTATAGTCCTTATGAAGGAGAAGGATGACGCATGGCGTTTCTGCGTCGACTACTGACGTACGAACAAAATCATAAAGAAAGATGTCTATTCATCATTGCTGCACGTTTATGACACCCTAGGAAGCTTGAAAGGAGAAAAGTATTTCTCGATTATGATCATGCAGCAAGACTAATAGCAAATCGACGGTGATGATACTGACCGACGAAGGACTGTTTTCATAACTCCTGATGGTCTCTATGAGTTTCATGCTATGCTTTTTGGACTGGTTGAAGCTCCAGACACTTTTAAACGAGTAATAGACCACTTGCTTTGACACCTTAAATGAACGACATGTCTTTGCTATATGCATTATGTGATCAAATGTATCTGGACACCTGGAAGAAAACGACTTTCAAGTTCGTGGTGTCCTCCATCGGAAATGCTGGAATTCAATATGGTGTTGGTCCATCCTTACCCTTTACGACGGCTTCCACTTTCGCAGGCATACCTTCAATCAGATGCTGGAAGGTTTCTTTGGGAATGGCAGTCCATTCTTCACGGTTTGCTGCACTGAAGAGAGGTATCGACGTCGGTCGGTGAGGCCTGGCACGAAGTTATCATTCCAAAACATCCCAGACGTGTTTTATAGGATTCAGGTCAGGACTCTGTGCAGGGCAGTCCATTACAGGGATGTTACTGTCGTGTAACCACTCCGCCACAGGCCGTGCATAATGAGCAGGTGCTCGATCATGTTGAAAGATGCAGTTGTCATCACCGAATTGTTCTTCAACAGTGGGAAGCAAGAAGGTGCTTTAAACATTAATGTTGACCTGTGCTGTAGCAGTGCCACGCAAAACAACAAGGGATGCAATCTCCCTCCATGAAAAACACGATCACACCATAACACCACCACCTCGGAATTTTACTGTTCAATCGTGCAATGTTTACGCTTCTTACACTAAGCGATGCGTCGTTTGGCATTTACCGGCGTGACGTGTGGCTTATGGGCAGCTGCTCGACCATGAAATCCAAGTTTTTTCACCTCCCGCCTAAGTTTCATAGTACTTGCAGTGGATCCTGATACAGTTTGGAATTCCTGTGTGATTGTCTGGATAAATGGCTGCCTATTACACATTACGACCCTCGTCAACTGTCGGCGGTCTCTGTCAGTCAACAGACGAGGTCGACCTGTACGCTTTTGTACTGTACGTGTCCCTTCACGTTTCCACTTCACTATCACATCGAAGACAGTGGATCTAGGGATGTTTAGGAGTGTGTAAATCTCGCTTACAGACGTATGACACAAGTGACACTCAATCACCTGACCAAGTTCGAAGTACCTGAGTTCCGCGGAGCGCCGCATTCTGCTCTCTCACGATGTCTAATGACGACTGAGGTCGCTGATATGGAGTACCTGTCAGTAGCTGCCAGCACAATGCACCTAATATGAAAAACGTATGTTTTTGGGAGTGTCCAGATTCCTTAATCACATAATGTAGGTGAGATTGTCGTTTTTTCAAAGACATTTGAAGAACGCACATTCTGCCTGACAACCGTGCTGATGTTTATTCGGACTATAGGCCTCCTCCTCCAAAGTCACCGCCCGCGCTGAGCGTGTCCCGCTTCAGACGCCCCCAGCCGTCTACCGCTCACCTGGCGCCGTATCATCTCTACAAAAAATGGCTCTGAGCACTATGGGACTTAACATCTATGGTCATCAGTCCCCTAGAACTTAGAACTACTTAAATCTAACTAACCTAAGGACATCACACAACACCCAGTCATCACGAGGCAGAGAAAATCCCTGACCCCGCCGGGAATCGAACCCGGGAACCCGGGCGCGGGAAGCGATATCATCTCTACACCACCGCCGCTGAGTACTAGACGCCAAGAAACAGTCCAGTCGTGCCCTGCATCGCAGTCGACTACGACACAACTGCTCATGTGTATCTGAACACGCTCTCTACAATTAACAACACTTACCAAGCATCACCACCCACAGTTGCGTTGGGTTGTTTGGGGGAAGAGACCAAACAGCGAGGTCAACGGTCTCATCGGATTAGGGAAGGACGGGGAAGGAAGTCGTCCGTGCCCTTTCAGAGGAACCATCCCGGCATTTGCCTGGAGCTATTTAGGGAAATTACGGAAAACCTAAAACGGGATGGCCGGACGCGGGATTGAACCGTAGTCCTGAATGCGAGTCCAGTGTGCTAACCACTGCGCCACCTCGCTCGGTCACCACCCACAGTGCTCTGCACTATTGTAGGGGGAGGGGGGAAGGGAGGGAGCCCTGTGGTGACATCAGCGTTAGAGACACCGCTGATCAGAGAGTCTCCACTGTTGTGTTGAATATCTGTGTGGAGCTCGGGAAAGACAGTTCAGTCTAGAATCTCATATAATGCAGATGTGCTGTATGTACTCTGTTATAATAAAATGTTATTGCTCAATATCGTCTCGTCTACGTTCTTGGTATTTCTACCTTACGGGAAAATGTATCGCAGTGGTGTTCGTCCATGAAATCAAGAGTGCTGTAAACGAAGGTGTCCATATTGACGGGCTGTGCCTTGACATCTGGAAGGCGTACTGTACCACTCGGGACTGTCGTTTACTGAACAAAATGTGAGCGAAGTGAGTATTGGATCGGATTTGTTACAGGATTCCGGGTTTCCTAGGAGACAGAAAGCAACAAACTGTTCTTAACAGGACGAAAACGTCGGATGTAAAGGTATCCCAAGGAAATGTGATAGTACCGTCACTTTTCGCAATATACCGGTATATAACTGATCTAGTGGATAACGTCGGGAGCTCGTTGACGCTGTTTGGAGACGATGCTGTTGTCCACAGGAATGTTGCAACACCAGAAGAGTGTAGCGAAATTCAGGAAGACCTGCAGAGGAACGATGATTGGCGCAGGGATTGGTGGTTGATCCTGAATGTAAATGAATGTAATGTGTCGTGCATAAATAGGCGAAGAGATCTATTACTGTTCGGTAACACTGTTGGTGAAAAGTGACTAGAATCATTAAAAACCGTAAAATACCTAGGAGTAACTGTCCAGTGCGACCTATAGTGTGATGACCAGATAGCACTAATTGCAGGAGAAGCAGATGCCAGGTTAAGATTCCTTGGAAGGATCTTAAGGAAATGTAATTATTCCACGAAAGAAGGGGCTTACAATACACTTATCGGCCGGTTCTTGAGTACTGCTCCTGAGTATGGGACCCCAGCCAAGTAGGATTAATAGAAGAGATAGAGAAGACCAAATGAAGAGGGCACATTTCATCAAGGGATCATTTAGAAGGTGTGAGAGCGTTATGGAGATATTCAACGAACACCAGTGACGGTCGCTACAAGAGAGGGGTTGCCCATTGTGGAGAGATGTACATATAGAATTCTGAGAGAGTACGTTCCAGGAAGTCTTGGGTGTCATCTCACTTCCTACCAAATACTTCTTGTGAAACGACCACGACAAGAAAATCAGAGAAATTAGAGCTGATATGTTGATTGATCAACAGTCATTTTTCCCACTCATCGTTTGCGAATGGAACAGGAAGAGTGAGAAATAACGCACCACCACACACCATGAGACGCTGACGTAGTTGCTAAGTGAAATACTGATGATAGCGAATTCACGCATCGATCTTAGAAGTGCTACCCAAACGTTCCCGGGATACACCGACAAATAAAATTACACTTTAACTGGACATTATTTATTACCATCACCTTCAAAGTAGTCTCATTGGTGGTATACACAGCTTCTAGCGTTTTTTTTCCCCATGAACTGAAAGTTCCTTGGAATAAATTTTTCGTGAGCCTGTTTAGTACCATTTGTGATTCTGTTTGAATCTCCTCAACTGTCTGAAATATTCAGATTTTTAACCTGAATTTCATTCCAGGGAATAAAAAAAAATCACTCGATGGCAGTTTGGGTGAATATTGCGGATGAGGAACAACAGGAATTTTGTTTTTCGCCAGAAACGCCCGGATGATCAACGCAGTGTGTGAGCTCAGACTGTCAGGAAGGAGGAACCATTCGTTCATGCGGACAAAATCCTCTGACACGTTTCGTAAGACAGCCCCAAGGCATTGCATTACGTCCTGGATGGTCTACCTACAATCTTTTAGCACCGTATTCCGAACAGCAGGTCGTCCTGAATGGGGTTCATCGTGAAACGATGTTCTGCCATCTTGAAAACTTTTAAAACAGTCGTAAATTGGACTGTGACCTAAGGCATCTTCCCCAAATGCTTCCTTCAACATGTCATATGTTTATGTAGCGGTTTGTTTTTGAGTTTGAAACAAACGTTTATACTGCATGCTGTTTCCAGGCACCCGCCCCCCCCCCCCCCTATTTTCGCAAGACACACAACACACAAGAAGGGAGAAATGCGCATAAAAACTAAACGCGACTACCTAGCACAAAGTCGCTTAAGCCACTAACTCTCAAAGAATGTATGAGATACCACCCGGCGGCGTTCCGTCGTGTTAACTAGACTTCACCAGCTACACATACATTTTGGGAACTTTCGGGTAGCACATCGTATATTGTGTGAATATATTTTCAAAACTGTGAAACAGTGTTCCTATTACATTTCTTTAATCAATTGCAAAACACATGTACTTCTCAAAGTTTTGGACGAATGCTTTTAAATTGCTATGTATCACTTAACTGCTACAATAAAAGTTACTTTAAGATGATGCAAACAAATTGATATTACTGTTGTTATATAAAACATTTCATATATTATTATAGTTGTAGGAATCTGTGGCAAGCTGAACCAGGAGATGATGGGAAGATAGATCTCTGAGGAATGAGAAGTGGGAGAGAACGTAACAATCCTTCCAGAACTTAACCCAGTGTTCATGCTTGAGCATTGGAGATGTATATAGCAGAACAAGTGAAGCACAAATGAAGACACGAGTGATACAGGTTTATGTTTTGCCTTAGTATCTATTAAAAATTATTCGTAATCCTGGTGTTGTCCAGGTGAACGACAATTAGTGGAGTGTATAAGGCAACAACGTACAGGACGAAGTCAGAACACTGTAATGTGGAGTGCCGGAGCTTACAATTGCATTTGCTGGAGTTAGAATGAACAGTGCAAAATATAGATCGAATTTCATCCATCACATTCTTTTAATGTTCCTTGAAAATCAAGGAAATATGCTTTTCCAACAGGACAGAATCTGTGCACACGCTACACACATCACTCAACACAATCGCCGAGATATCCGGCAGCTACAGTGGCCTGTTCAGTAAACAAACTGGTCCACCACCGAGCTTGTGTAAAATTGAATAGGAATGTGTCTGGTTCAGTGTACATTACTTTAACATCCATTGATAAGCTGTGAAAGCAAAAGGAAGTGGCATGGAACACTGATTTCCAAGTGGCTTTCAACAGCTCTATGCAGTATTTTTGGATGAAATTATGACTGGAAGAAGCTATACAAGATACTGTAAGTCTTATCTGAGACAATCAGTTCGAAGTTACACAACCGTGTGGTTTTAGGCATATACTTGTGTACAAGCTACTTCTCTGTGAATAAAACTTCATTCATGTGGAGCTATTACTTCCGGAGCCTTGTGTTTCAATTTCCGCTAGTGTTGTAGCATCTTTTCAACTCTGTCAATAAAAAACACTGTGAGTTTGGCTGTAACCTCGCCATAAGTAAAAGTAAAAATGAGGGTGGCTAATGTTGAGCCAATATCTTAGGATCATAGAACATACGAAATCCCGTAGAAATGACTGTAATGAAAATGTACATTTACTACAATTAAATAATAGGCCAGTCATTCTCTCCTCTTGATGTTATGTAGTAATCAATACGGTGCGAGGAAAGACAAGAAAAATATTTCTGCTGAACGGCTAATATTCTGCAGTGAAATCTGAATTATTATATCATTTGTGAAAGACCTGAAACCATATGCTTGTGGTTCTAAGAGGAAAGGATGTGTCATGCTCCTCTAATGACAAAGTACAATCTACAGTTGAAAAATGATCTTGGGCACGAGAGAGGTATGAATGGTCTGATTTTGTTTTCCATTAACATAAAAAAATTGAATTCCACTTCATTTACCTGTGAATTACAGGTAGTTTTAGTTACATGTATTAACAAATGTGGCATTTCATTACACTTCTAAGTCATAACACGATGGGCGTTGAACCCTATGCTATCACTGGACTTACTATTAGCTTTATTGTCTATTTGTCTTTCTAAGAGGTTCACAGCAGCTCCACAATCTGAGACCGTGTTTGCAGCGTCCCTCAGTGTTGACAGTCTCCTCTTAGCTCATGACATATTATTGTCGAATGCAAGGTAAGTGACACATTTAAGACTCCAATATGATTGCCCTCTGCCACTATTCACATCTTTTACGCTCTATTCACCATTCATAATTTTCTGCGGGAAGTGCCTAAGGAATAATGCTGATTTGGAATCACCTATAAATAGTGCAGAGCAAAAAGACGGTAAGATGGCGATATTTTGGACCTGCACTAAGATTCAGGAATGCTAGAAGCACATCGTCACTGATATCCAGCAAGTTACTGGCATCCATTCTATGGTGTCCTTGTCGTCTTAAGCAAGGAACTGCCGTTTGGAAATCATGTGCATACAGATGATATCACATACACAGGGTGATGAGAAACAGTCTGGAAACCTTGTAAGGGTGTTGCAGCGTAGGTTGCGCTGAGAAACAATTTAAGAAAAAAATTCGATACGTTGCTCAGTTTCCGAGTTAATTAGCGTTGAAGTTAGCCAATAAATTTGGTGCGGGTGCAAATTCAAGTAGCCTGTCATAGAGGGTGTCGCCAAACCAGTCCCTCGTTTGGTTCATACCGAACAAGATAGCGGTACAAGAATTGGACATGGAACTGTACTAAGGACTTAACCCGAGGCAAAGGCTGAGCAGTCTCGTGCGCTATGATCTATGCTAAAGAAAAACTGACGTGAATTGAATCTGTCGGGCCGCTTGATTTTGCGCGCGCAACGGCTCAATTGACTATATTCAATGCTAATTAACTCGGAAACGGTGCAACGTATCAAAGTTTTTACTTAACAACTATTTCTCAGCACAACGTACCCTGCAACACTCTTACAAGATTTTCGGATTGTTTCTGACCATCTTGTTTATATTTAACAGTAAAATGGTTCAAATGGTTCTGAGCACTATGGGACTTAACTTCTGAGGTCATCAGTCCCCTAGAACTTAGAACTACTTAAACCTAACTAACCTAAGTACATCACACACATCCATGCCCGAAGCAGGATTCGAACCTGCGACCGCAGCGGTCGCGCGGCTCCAGACTTTAGCGCCTAGAACCGCTCGGCCACTCCGGCCGGCTTTAACAGTAAAACATAAGCTCTACTTTGAAGTATTTCTGTAAAGTACAAGTCCTCTGTTTTATTATGTTTGAGTATTTGATTATAACAGTATGCGCATCTTTTCTGACATGAAATTAGTTAATCAAGAAATCAGTCTTCGTATGAAAGAAAGGAAATAAATGTAGCTCACACAAGGATCGATCTGAAATTGTTGAGAAGGTAATGCAAATTTCTAATATGTCAAATATTTACTTTCACGTCTTCTCAAAGTACTCTCCATCAATTTTTATTCACCGTTATGACTGAAACGTATTTCTTAGCCTGATGATGAAAGACTTTTTTTTTAGGTAATAAATGAATTTTTATTTAGTGCTCCATTAGGTTAGTCCACTTTGTTCAACATTCTCTAGTGAGTGTATTCTGTACCAGAAGCATGATTCTTGAAGATCTTCAAAATACCCTTCAACAACTGTTAGTATCTTCATTGGCCTCGAAATGCTTTCTAGCCAAACTTTCTTTAGGTATTGGAAATTCATGGAAGTTACAACGTGCAATATCTGTTTAATACAGTTTATATTCGATCAGTTTGTCCTGCTGATTTCTGTTCTCCTGTTGCCTTTGTAGCCAAAATTGTTGTGTTGAAACATCACGATTTTCTCCAGGTCTCTTTCCCTGTATTTCTCGCACTGTGGAAACAGTTGTTGGAACAATATCAGCAGCAGTAGGAATGATTCGGTTCCAACAGTAGCATCATTATCGTCATCATCGTGAACAACAACCACAACAGCAGCAGTAACCACTGTTGCAACAACTACAACAAGAACGACACAGAGCAGCATCAACATGTTACAGTTACTGCCTTTTACTGCCTTCAACGAAACCGAGGAAACCTGGGATGTTTAATTATGACATTTCTTACTGTATTGCAGTACAGGTGCCATTTCTCACCCAGTTCATCAGTGTGTCTACTATTTTCCAGTAGTCATTTTTATGAGACAGCTTCAAAATTTACAGCTTCTATCAGCTACAGGTACGCTTGAATTATCTGTTGTCTATGATTTAGCGACAAAAAGTAATAGCCAACAACTGTCTTTCAGGTCGGGAGTTATTTATGTGGACAGCTCCAAAATTTACATCTTCTAGCAGATAACAGTTGGCTAGAGTTTTCTGTTGTCTGTGATTTAGTTACAAAAAGTTATAGCCAACAAACTCACATTATAGACAAGTTCGAAGTCTATCAATGTACAAAGTAGCTGGCTTCATCCTTCATATACACGATCTCTAATTCGTGATGTTATTGTCAGATTGACACTGGACAAGAAAGCTGAAACGAAGGCGTTAGCATCTTCAGACCCATCATTTGATGAGATCTTAGACATAGCTCAAGCCCGTACGCCATTAAGAAACCAATAATTTACCTAGTACTGCGATGGTAGATGCTCCAGTACAAGAGCTTACGCTTCACTGTCCGTAACCAGCACGTGCGACGAGTTCATAGTCGGCCATCTACGTCAACGACTTCATGGGTAAATCTTGCCCCAGGTGTTACACAGTTCAGTGTCCGTATTACAGCGTGAAGTGTGATGTATGCCACAGATCAGGCCACCTGGGCAGCGACCATCAATAGCTACACGGCACACTGCGCTGCTCCACGCCATCACACTGATAGTACCAGTATATGGAATTCCAAGGCGATGATTCATTTAATCATTAACAATCAGCAAGCCCAGGTGGACACAGGGATAATGGTGTCACTAATTAATTGACACTCATTCAAGCAAAATGGTACCACTTGGATCCAGAAGGCAGAGAGACTAGTGGTATCCATCAGTGGCCTGGGGATAACATTAGGAGTACAAATTAAAGCGCCAGCAATTTAAACGCAAGTAGCTCGCACAATGACATTGATAATAGTTTGCCAGCTGTGAGTAACATATTCACACTGAAAACTTTCATTCATTTGGGTTCCAAATCAATAACCAAGTAGCATTCTCATCTACGATAATTCCTTTTAGTGATTTGGAAAACTTTGTGTTAGTCTTAAGCAATTCTTTGAATCCACTTTGGGGTGCACAAAAGATCAAAACCATCATAATTTTATTCATTAGGTATGAAGTCACTCAAACAGAGCTTCAAAGACTGCAGTAACTTATGGGTATAACGCTTAATCTGGGTCGCAAGTTGGCAACACTGTTGATTACAATTAAAAAGTCTGTCGGATTAATTTGTATATGTGGTGATTTTAAACTGACGGCAAATACACAGTCTAATACTAATCTTTATTTGGCAGCTATATCAGAGGAGATGGTGGTAAACTAGTTGGGGGCCAATCATCATATTCATCACCATCATCTTGACAGTTTACAGCCCTAGACTGTGTCTGTTTGGGACGTATGCTTCGTCATCTAGTCCTGTTTCCCCACCATCTTTCTGTGTTTACTCTGGTCCAGTCCTCGCCTCTTTTTTTCAACATACTCATCCGCGCCTTCCAGCCATCTATGCCTTGGTCTTCATCTTGCCCGTTTCCTTCATATCTCGATTTCATGTATCTTCTTGACAATCCTCTTGTTTTGTATTCTCTTTAAGGGCCCACCACGTTAGCCTTGATGTTTCCATCCTGTTCTGCAAGGATTCCTCTTTCACTATTTCCATACCCTTTCATCCCTCATCCTGTCTCTCCTCGTTACGCCTTCCGTACTTCCGAGGAACTTTATTTCACATACCTGTAATCTGCTTACATCTCTTTACTTCATTACCCATCTTTCAGATGCATAGGCCTGTACTGACATGTAGTAATTTCTATACAGGGTGTTACAAAAAGGTACGGCCAAATGTTAAGGAAACATTCCTCACACACAAATAAAGAAAAGATGTTATGCGGACATGTGTCCGGAAACGCTTAATTTCCATGTTAGAGCTCATTTTAGTTTCGTCAGTATGTACTGTACTTCCTCGATTCACCGCCAGTTGGCCCAATTGAAGGAAGGTAATGTTGACTTCGGTGCTTGTGTTGACATGCGACTCATTGCTCTACAGTACTAGCAGCAAGCACATCAGTACGTAGCATCAACAGGTTAGTGTTCATCACGAACGTGGTTTTTCAGTCAGTGCAATGTTTACAAATGCGGAGTTGACAGATGCCCATTTGATTTATGCATTAGCACGGGGCAATAGCCGTGGCGCGGTACGTTTGTATCGAGACAGATTTCCAGAACGAAGGTGTCCCGACAGGAAGACGTTCGAAGCAACTGATCGGCGTCTTAGGGAGCACGGAACATTCCAGCCAATGACTCGCGACTGGGGAAGACTTAGAACGACGAGGACACCTGCAACGGACGAGGCAATTCTTCGTGCAGTTGACGATAACCCTAATGTCAGCGCCAGAGAAGTTGCTGCTGTACAAGGTAACGTTGACCACGTCACTGTATGGAGAGTGCTACGGGAGAACCAGTTGTTTCCGTACCATGTACAGCGTGTGAAGGCACTATCAGCGGCTGATTGGCCTCCACGGGTACACTTCTGCGAATGGTTCATCCAACAATGTGTCAATCCTCATTTCGGTGCAAATGTTCTCTTTACGGATGAGTCTTCATTCCAACGTGATCAAATTGTAAATTTTCACAATCAACATGTGTGGGCTGACGAGAATCCGCACGCAATTGTGCAATCACGTCATCAACACAGATTTTCTGTGAACGTTTGGGCAGGCATTGTTGGTGATGTCTTGATTGGGCCCCATGTTCTTCCACCTACGCTCAATGGAGCACGTTATCATCATTTCATACGGGATACTCTACCTGTGCTGCTAGAACATGTGCCTTTACAAGTACGACACAACGTGTGCTTCATGCACGATGGAGCTCCTGCACATTTCAGTTCAAGTGTTCGTACGCTTCTCAACAACAGATTCGGTGACCGATGGATTGGTAGAGGCAGACCAATTCCATGGCCTCCACGCTCTCCTGACCTCAACCCTCTTGACTTTCATTTATGGGGGCATTTGAAAGCTCTTGTCTACGCAACCCCGGTACCAAATGTAGAGACTCTTCGTGATCGTATTGTGGACGGCTGTGATACAATACGCCATTCTCCAGGGCTTCATCAGCGCATCAGGGATTCCATGCGACGGAGGATGGATGCATGTATCCTCGCTAACGGAGGACATTTTGAACATTTCCTGTGACAAAGTGTTTGAAGTCACGCTGGTACGTTCTGTTGCTGTGTGTTTCCATTCCATGATTAATGTGATTTGAAGTAATAAAATGAGCTCTAACATGGAAAGTAAGCGTTTCCGGACACATGTCCACATAACATATTTTCTTTCTTTGTGTATGAGGAATGTTTCCTGAAAGTTTGGCCGTACCTTTTTGTAACACCCTGTATATTACTTCACTGTGTTTTTGTGGAACGTCTTCGTTCCAAACCAGGCTCTTAACACTTAGAAAGGCATTCTTGTGCCCGTCTAACACGCTCACTGATCTCTTTCTCATTTCTTCCATTTTCCTCTATCACACCTTCCAAGTGTTTGACACTTCCCACCTCCTTCGATTGTGCACCTCCAGTCCGTATTCCAGCTAGTTTGGTCTGCCTTTATTTCTAGTTGTAACCAGGATTTCACATTTGTTTACATTTAATTTCATTCCATACTGTCTCACAGCTTCTTCCCAAGCACCCAGCTGTTCCTGAATCTCGTTCTTCCTGTTTCCCCACATTATCAAGTCATCCGCGAACACTACTGATTTCATCTTGTCTTTTCCAGTTGTTTCTGACCATAAGACGACATTCAAGAGGAGAGGTGACGGCGGCCGTTGTGGTCGAGCGGCTCTAGGGGCTTCAGTCCGGAGCCGCGCGGCTGCTACGGTCGCAGGTTCGAATCATGGCTCGGGCATGGACGTGTGTGATGTCCTTAGGTTAGTTAGGTTTAAGTAGTTCTAAGTCTCGGGGACTGATGACCTCAGATGTGAAGTCCCATTGTGCTCAGAGCCATTTTTGGAGAGGTGACAATGCGCTGCCCTGTTTCACACCACTTGTGTGCTGGAACTAATCCTTCCTTCCATTTCCCACTTTCACACAACCCATACTTCCTCAATACGGCTCATCCACTCTCTTGTTTTCTACAGCTTCCCAGACCTTTCTTCTACAGACGCCATCAAATGCGTTTTCTGTATCGAGGAAGGCTACCAGAAGACCTTCCCCAAATTCATACTGGTGCTGCCAGAGATGCCTCACTATAAGTGTAAGGTCATCAGTTGACCTCCCAGGTCTGAAGCCACGCTGTTCCTCTCTCAATTTGTTGACGACCGTTGTTCGGCTTTTGATCTCCTGGATCTTTTCATACACCTTCGCACAATGTTGTATCTCTGTCACTCCTCTATAGTTTCTACAATCCTTCCTACACCTTTTCGTACATATAGAGACAATTAGCGCACTCTATCAATCTCTTGGAGTCTTCTTCTCATTCCACACCACTCTCATCACTCGTACAGTCAATATTTCCCACCCCCTTGCTTTCACCATTTCGACACTTACTTCGTCCATAACTGGTGCCTTTCCTACTTTCATCTTGTCATGTGTCACTTCCAATTTCAGGTCCCCCCACCCCTCCCCCTAGAGTTTACTTCTACTTCCTTTAGTCTATTATCATTATCTCCAAGCCTGTTCGGATTTAGCAAGTGCTCAAAGTAAACCTTCCTCACTGTCTTTAGTGTCTCTTTGTTATTAAACTCTCTCCCATTTTTATCTAGCATCCTCTCTCAGACCTTTCCTCTCATTTTTTACCATTCCATATAGTAATTCCTTAGTTCTTCTGCTATCCTCCTCCATCAACTTTGTCCATTCTTCCAATCACTTTCTTCAGTAATCAGCAATTGTCTTATTTGCCTCTTTCTTCTTTTTCTTATACTCCTCTCTTGCTAATTCGGTCCTTTCTTGTAACTATAATCTGAAGGTCTTGTTCTTCCTTCCCACTATCTCCTTGACTCTTTCTGCCACCATGATGACACTTTCAGTGCGCATACAGTTACTGCAGCTTCTACCATAGCACTTTTAAACTTTCTCCGTTCCTCTTCTCCTGTTTTTGGTTCAACCATTTGGTAACTTTTCCTTTATAACCTCCCGGTATTCTTTCGTGACTTCCTTTTCCTTCAGTTTCCATATTCCAATTCTCCTTTCCTCTCTTCTTCCATTCCTTCATGGTTCTCGTGCAGCTCACCATGGCTCTCTTTCTTCTGAAACCAGGAGTTCCCTGTCACTAAACCACTTCTGCTGCAGAATTCCAGCAATCTCTTTTCATCTTCATTTCTACTTCTCCATCCTTCTGCTCCCAATACATTTTCATACCGTTGTCTTTCACTCCATTCAAGTCTCCCATGACTGTTATCCTTTGTGTATTCATCAGTTTTCATCATTCTTCCTCAAAGTCCTACTTGAGGGGCATACACCTGAGCCACTGCCGAGCTTCTTCCCTTTGCCATTATTCTTATCTTTATTATCCTGTTGCCTGTTCTCTGTTCCTCTCCTTTTAGACCGTCCCTCACAACAACTCGCATTTCCTTCTGTCTTCCTTCCTCATTTCCACTCCAATACAACTTGTAAATTTTCCTCAGTTCCCTACTGCCTTCTCCTTTCCATTTTGTCTCTCCCACGCCTAACATATCCAGCTTTCTCCTCTCCATCATATCCACTATTTCCTCTACCTTCCTTGGTGGTGTTCCGATGTTCAGAGTACCAACTTGTGGTCTATTTGCCTTGGAGGGTCGTTGTCTTTTATACTCATCCTTTCTGGGGATAGTTCCCATGTAGAAAGCTAGTTGTTGATCCACTGTTGGCTAGCTAGGCCTATCACAGTTTTACCACAGCCCCGTTTGCCAGTATCTTTCCAAAATCAATCTCTCTGCTCCTCTCTTGGACAAGTAGTCATTTTTAATACATAATCTGGAATGTACTAGTAAAACTGATTGCTGTTCGTGGAAGCAAGCATGCCTGCTTTATTCCGAAGGTATATCGAACAGTTGATTCAGCACATCCCTAACTGTATTAATTATTTAGACGATACTTTGAGAACCAGGCCTAAGCGGTAACAACGTACGGTTAGTGGTCAACCATTGTTTAACACTGCATGGTAACAGCTTAAAATTGTGGTTCGACAAGTACAATCTTTTTCATCACAGTTTGAAATGCCAAGGGCATGCACGAGTAAAAGGGGCTCACACCCGTGAGAGAACATGTAGTGGCCATAGAGACTCTGCCAATTCTGATGAATTTAAAAGAATAAAACTAATTTATTGGAGATGTGGCAGTGATTTGTTATCTCAATAATCACACTCATTTCCTAACGTTAAAGTTACGTAATCGAGTCAGTAGAAACAGTAGTGGAACGTATCTCAGTATGTGCTCTGTTTAATTTGATACTGATTGGTGCAAAACGCACCTTCATCCAACCTTTGGACCTGTAGATTTTGAATTTTAATTGAGTGATGGCATCAGAATTTACTGGATTGTGCGACAGACGCTTCCGACCATTGTTGCACTGAGGGCTGCTGAGCGCCTGGTAAAAATGCAAGCCACCCATGGTGGGGTCGTAGTGAAACATTTGGAAGGTTCTGTGTTCTTGGCACAGGAATACTACTGAAAAATATTAAAATTAAGGCAAGTTGGTGGGGGCAGACACGCTTAGCAACAGGTGGTTGTAGTTGTCTCAAGCCCTTAAACTAGCGAGAAGCAAAGGTAGTTTACCCGTAAAAATACCTTTTCAAGAAATAGCACGTTCGTAAAATTATTTCAAACTGTATTTACCAGAGAGTTGGTACTTTAGGTATCAGTGTGTTGCAGTGTCATGTCAAAATTGTATACAGGGTGGCCAGAAACAGTCAGAGAAGCTTGTAAGGCTGTTGCAGGATACATTGTGCTGAGAAATAATTGTCAAGAAAAAAATTCGATACATTGCACCGTTTCCGAGTCAATTAGTACCGAAGTTAGCCAATCAGGCCGTTGCACGCACAAATTCAAGCTGCCCGCCAGAATCAATTAGTGTCAGTTATTCTCACATCGTAGATGATAGTGTGCGAGCCTTACCCACCGTCCCATGTCCAATTTTTGTATCGCTCTCTTGTTCGGTTTTAGGAAACCAAACGAAGGACACGTTTGGCAACACTGCCTCTGACGGGCCACTTGAATTTCCACGTGCAACGGCCTTATTGGCTAACTTCAATGCTAATTAACTCGAGAACGGCGCAACATATCGACTTCTTTCTTAACAATTATTTCTCATTGCAATCTACCCTGCAACACCCTTACAAACATTCAAACTGTTTTGACATCCTGTATATTGGGGAAAGGGACGCGTCTGTCATCTCAATTGGCTAAAAACTGGTAAGTAGGGGTCTTAGGCCTTTATCCGAGGCAGAAACCGACTTGTGTTGACTGGCGATGGATCTGCAGCTGATGGCAGTTCCACCTCAGTAGCGCAATGAGCTTTTTAATGTGCGTTTTATGCTAGCAAAGTCAAAATATGAACAGTCACGTAGGAATTTATATTTTGATTAAGACAGTACCTTCAGCCTTAGACGTTGGTAGCTTAGAAGAACAAAGTTCATGTCGCATCGCTAAGTCATCTCTCACCCCGCTGATTGTAAGTAGGACGATGCTTAATATCCTGTTGTGAACTTTCTCAGTCTTGTGTTGTAAATAGTTGCCGATAATCCTTTGATTGCGACTGTGGCTGTCCATTTTTATAGTCTTGGAAATATGGTGCTTAGTTCCCACACAGGTTCAGAACTGTCCTGGCGTTTCCTTTCCAAGTCCCCCGTGGCACCAGTATTACTGCAAAGGCCTGGAACACAGCCACAGCTCAGGGTCTTACGTAGAACTCAGCTCGGGCAACGACTTTCCTTTTCAGCAGCAGCGAGGAATTTCAACACCGAACTTCCACGGGTCAACGACTAGACCGCCGACCAACTTTCAGGAAGCTTCTGCAGAATCACTCATTACTGTGTGGCAACACGTGGACCTTGGTCGCTGACCTGAGCTCGAGACGCTTCTGCAGTTCACAGAAAGGCGACTTCTTCCGCACGCTCAGTGCCGGACTGCGGTATCTAAACCCTCAGGACCAGCCCGTTATCGTTTTGGACAGCTGGGCACTATTGCTGCGCCTAGACCTTTGAGCTACGTTGTAACAATGACGTAGCTCCGCAGCCCACAGCCCAGGATTCATCTCCCTGGACTGTATCACCCGCCACCACGCCACTACGAGGTGCATTCAAGTTCTAAGGCCTGCGATTTTTTTTCTAATTAACTACTCACCCGAAATCAATGAAACTGGCGTTACTTCTCGACGTAATCGCCCTGCAGACGTACACATTTTTCACAACGCTGACGCCATGATTCCATGGCAGCGGCGAAGGCTTCTTTAGGAGTCTGTTTTGACCACTGGAAAATCGTTGAGGCAATAGCAGCACGGCTGGTGAATGTGCGGCCATGGAGAGTGTCTTTCATTGTTGGAAAAAGCCAAAAGTCACTAGGTGCCAGGTCAGGTGAGTAGGGAGCATGAGGAATCACTTCAAAGTTGTTATCACGAAGAAACTGTTGCGTAACGTTAGCTCGATGTGCGGGTGCGTTGTCTTGGTGAAACAGCACACGCGCAGCCCTTCTCGGACGTTTTTGTTGCAGTGCAAGAAGGAATTTGTTCTTCAAAACATTTTCGTAGGATGCACCTGTTACCGTAGTGTCCTTTGGAACGCAATGAGTAAGGATTACGCCCTCGCTGTCCCAGAACATGGGACCGAGCGAGGTGGCGCAGTGGTTAGCACACTGGACTCGCATTCGGGAGGACGACGGTTCAATCCCGTCTCCGGCCATCCTGATTTAGGTTTTCCGTGATTTCCCTAAATCGCTTCAGGCAAATGCCGGGATGGTTCCTTTGAAAGGGCACGGCCGATTTCCTTCCCCATCCTTCCCTCACTCGAGCTTGCGCTCCGTCTCTAATGACCTCGTTGTCGACGGGACGTTAAACACTAATCTCCTCCTCCTCCTCCAGAACATGGACACCATCATTTTTTCAGCACTGGCGGTTACCCGAAATTTGTTTGGTGGCGGTGAATCTGTGTGCTTCCATTGAGCTGACTGGCGCTTTGTTTCTGGATTGAAAAATGGCATCCACGTCTCATCCATTGTCACAACCGACGAAAAGAAAGTCCCATTCAAGCTGTCGTTGCGCGTCAACATTGCTTGGCAACATGCCACACGGGCAGCCGTGTGGTCGTCCGTCAGCATTCGTGGCACCCACCTGGATGACACTTTTCGCATTTTCAGGTCGTCATGCAGGATTGTGTGCACAGAAATGCCAACTCTGGAGGCGATCTGTTCAACAGTCATTCGGCGATCCCCCCAAAACAATTCTCTCCACTTTCTCGATCATGTCGTCAGACCGGCTTGAGCGAGCCCAAGGTTGTTTCGGTTTGTTGTCACACGATGTTCTGCCTTCATTAAACTGTCGCACCCACGAACGCACTTTCGACACATCCATAACTCCATGACCACATGTCTCCTTCAACTGTCGATGAATTTCAATTGGTTTCACACCACGCAAATTCAGAAAATGAATGATTGCACGCTGTTCAAGTAAGGAAAACGTCACCATTTTAAGTATTTAAAACAGTTCTCATTCTCGCCGCTGGCGGTAAAATTCCATCTGCCATACGGTGCTGCCATCTCTGGGACGTATTGACAATGAACGCGGCCTCATTTTAAAACAATGCACATGTTTCTATCTCTTTCCAGTCTGGAGAAAAAAAATCAGAGGCCTTAGAACTTGAATGCACCTCGTATGACACTGCCGGCTATAGCGTTAAGATGCCTACGCTATGTTGCCGCTGGCCGCCAGCTCCGAGACTGCGTCCGTTCACGCCACCACTGACTCAACGTCCAGAGTACAGCAATGTCGACCTGAGCACGTCCGCCTCCATCGTAGCGTGCATATACAGTGATGTGACAAGTCTTATCATGGTGTCGGACCTCCTTTTTCCCGGCGTGGTGCATCAGCTCGACGTGACATGGACTCAGCAAATCGTTGGAAGTCCCCTGAAGAAATACTGAGCCTTGCTGCCTCTATAGCCGCCCATAAGGGCGAAAGTGTTGCCGGCGCAGGATTTCGTGCACGAACTGACTTCTCGATTATGTCTCATAAATGTTCGATAGATTCAGTTCTCTCGAATTGTCTAGAAGGTTCTCCAAACCAATCGCTAACAATTCTGGCCTGGTGACATTACATGAAGCCCATGAATGGCTGCAAATGATCTCCAGGAAGACGAACAGAACCGTTTCCAATCAATGATTGGTTCAGTTGGAGCCCAGGATCCAGTCCATTCCATGTAAACGCAGCCCACACCATTATGGAGCCACCAGCAGCTTGCACAGTGCCTTGTTGACAACTTGGATCCATGGCTTCATGGAGTCTGTACCACACTCGAATCGTACCATCAGCTCTTGCCACCTGAAGTCGGGACTCATCTGACCAGAACACGATTTCTAGTCGTCTAGGGTCTAGTCGTCTAGGGTCCAACCGCGCGGGAGTGGAACTGCAGGTGAAGTGCTGTTAGCAAAGATACTCGGATGGGTTGTCTGCTGCCACAGCCCACTAACGCCAAATTTCGCTGCACTGTCCTAACGGATACATTTGTCGTACGTCCCATATTGACTTCTACCGTTATTTCAAGCAGTGTTGCTTGTCTACTAGCACTGACAACTCTATACTAATGCCACTGCTCTCGGTCGTTAAGTGAAGGCCATCGGCCCCTGCGTTGTCCGCGGTGGGGTCCAATGTCTGAAATTTGGTATTCTTTGGACGCTCTTGACACTGTCGCTCCCGTAATATTGAATTCCTTACGATTTCCGAAATGAAATTTCCCATGCGTCTAGCTCCATCTACCATCCCGCGTTCGAAGTCTGTTAATTCGCCTCGTGCGGCCGTAATTACGTCGGAAACCTTTTCACATGAATCACCTGAGTACACATGACAGCTCCACCAATGCACTGCCCTTTTATACCTTGTGTTGGCGATACTACCGCCATCTGTATATGTGAATATCGCTATCCCATGACTTTCCTCGCCTCAGCATATACCGCATGCACTTTGTGCTACACATACCTCGCTTGCTGTGCTGAGAGAAAATATTACAAGACAACAGCAAGCCGTGCCAGAGATGATTGTCCAAATCAGATGGAATAATAAAGAACAGTTTTGTTCACCGTTTACTTCTCTCCACCCTTCTACAACGGTCTCATGTCTCCCTTCGAATCACCTTAACGGTATAACAGTACAGTGCACTTTTACCAGGGTAGTGTATTTATTTAATGGTGTACGACCTTCTTCCTCAATCGTTTTGTGATAATGCAAAGATTAATTTACCACACCAGTTGGACCAAGGGATGTCGGGTATCGCAACGGATTTTCGGTTACATCGTTTCTTTTCGTCTCCAGTTTAACCTGACTGTTAAAATTGTTCAAAATAACCGGTTTCGGAATTAACCGATTTTCGGGGTATTATTGCTATTACTTCTACTGACAAACGTAGGCTTCGAACAAAAGTGGATATTCTAATGAGGATGAAGGAGTAGATCATGAGCGACATGAGGCTGAAGCTGCGGCAGAAATCTGTCTCATTGTCTCCAGCAAAGATTGCGAAAGTGAAGGAGACGGAAACGGCGACAGCGAGAGCGTAAAGTCACAAGTTGATGTCTTCTCTGCATCGTCACTTTTGGATGGTATGAATTTTTCGCTCTGAAGCCGCTACAGAATTAAGGGGGGTAGGACGTCGAACGGGGCGACTTGGAGCAGCAGAGGCACCATAGGACGTTTTAATTTCCAGTGTCTATATTTTTACAAATAAAGTCATAAAACTTTGTCAGCATCTTCAGGAAGGATTCAGGATTCACACTCATTGCAGTGGAAGTTCGAAAACATAACAAAATAAAATTTTTTCATGTGCGAAATTTCATCATTTTTTTTCACTTACTAATGGCTGCATTTGTTGCTATAGGTACACTTTTCTTCATAAGTTAGAGAGATTGTACAATGAATTTTACACAGCATACATACCACACTCACAGGTGTATGAAACTCTAGAATTTATTTAATTTATGAAAAAACGAATGAACTGTTATATTTTAAACTTCATGATTAGAAAAAACACAAATTTTATAGTTAATTACCTCAATTTTTACCACAGTTTTTAATAGATTTGGAAAATTCTAGAGTTTAATACACCTTTAAGTATGGTTTGTATGCTGTGCAAAATTCATCGAAGAATCTCACTCACTTACGAAGAAAAGTGTACCTATAGCAACAAATGCAGCCATTAGTAAGTGAAAAAATGATGAAATTTCACATGTAAAAAAAAATTATTTCGTTATGTTTTCGAACTTCCACTGCTATGGGGGTGAATTCTGAATCCTTCCTGGCCATGCTGACAAATTTTTATGAATTTATTTGTAAAAGTATAGACAGTGGAAATTAAAATGTCCTGTGGTGCGTCTCCTGCTCCAAGTCGGCCTGTTTGACGTCCTACCTCCCTTAAGGGTTCAGTTCTTATTCCAAGTTTATAGCACGTCTATGTATAGACCAGGTGGGGTCAAATCTAGTAGACTGCACTTACAGGCGTGCCGTCTCTATCAGACCACTCCGCTAGGGCCGCCAGAAGTCGAGCTTTAGCCGGACATGTCTGGCTTTTTACATCCGTGTCCGGCCAGAGAGATACAGATTTTGTTACACTTTTTAGCGATGAAATAGAAAAAGCACTACTAGGGCCAGTTCCAAGCAAATGACGCAAGCACGAGTAATAAGCATGAGGAGGAATGGGGACATATACTATAATGATATACAGATAGAGCAATCATTGTTATTCTTGTGTCTGTGTCCTATGTTTCTCTTCGAAGGTCGGACGAGCCTAACACAGAATATCACAACCACACTAGATGCACAGCGAGCGAGGCAAAGAAGAAAGCGCCTATCAGCCGTTGCCAACCCGCCCCACCCAGCCGTGATCGCACGTCTCTCATATCCGTTTACAAACAAGTAAGTGCATAATGAAGAATTTTATTCGGAATTATTGAAATTGGCAGAATATTACTTTGGAATTCCAGGCAATAACGCCAAAGTCGAACGGGTGTCGTGTTTCATAAATGCCCAATGAACAAAAGAACGCAATAAATTGCAAACCAACACAATCGCAAAGATGTTTTGGTTGTGTAATTTAAAATTATATTGTCACGAGTTCCACGAAATTATTTCTAAGAAAAATAATGTTCTTGATAAAGTGGGTTTAAAAATGGTTCAAATGGCTCTTAGCACTATGGGACTTAACATCTGAGGTCTTCAGTCCCCTAGAACTTAGAACTACGTAAACCTAACTAACCTAAGGACATCACACACATCCATGCCCGACGCAGGATTCAAACCTGCGACCGTAACAGTCGCGCGGTTCCGGACTGAAGCACCTAGAACTTTATTTTTTTTTAAATCTCATTTTGTTCGCTTTCGTTCGTTGCATCTGCTCGTGGCGGACGTCGCAAGACACCCTTTTTAGTTCGTCGTTGATCCACTAACTCAGTTTTTTTTTTCTTTATTACAGAGGGCAGTTAACCCTCCGACGGAACACGTTAAGTTACCGTGTCGGCATGGCAAAGTGGTTTCAGTGAATATTAACACTTAATTGCCTATTACTGGCCTTTGTTTATAAGTCTAAATGAAATGAAGATTTTTGAATGTCTTTTCACTTTTTGTCCCTGAAGAATGTATAATTATTTACTTTGTGTGCTGGAGAGCTTTTAGTTTATTCTGACATTATATTATCATAGGTACAACACAGCAATTCAGATGACTGGGTACTTATTTGCTAACATAATTGCCAAATTATAAGGATGTTTAATGACTGTTGCTTAGTTTAAGTACGTTTATTGATGGTCTCGCAAAAAACTGACTTTAATTGGTTATTAACAAATGATTGAAAATACCCAACTGACGATTTCTATTCAAAATTTGTAGTCCGGCTTTTAGGGCAAAAAGTCCAACTAAATATAACACCGAGTCCGGGTTTCCTGGAAACCCGTACGTCACACGACAACAGGTTCATTATTATCCCCGCAATGCCGTACTGATTCGTGTGTCTTGTGTTTGTTGTTACTTCTTAACCGTAAGCGCTGTTATTAGTGCTGGTCGATTTTCCCAAATTCTATCAGATCCAGTATTTCAAAGCAATGGAAATTTTACGAATAAACAGCACTCGTTTTTAAAAAGGTTTTATTTAGAAAGCAAAAATTTTAGCACTGCTGCTGTGAAGGTATTTACTCGGTTATTAGCAAAAAATGGAAGAAACCTGTTATAGCCGAGACCAAACAAACACCGGAAAATACCGGTTATTCAGAACTAAAGCAAGCGGCGAGATGCAGCGGCCATGATGATCCTAGAGGCAACAGGGAAGCCTCAGCTATCGCCACAGGGGTGTCATCAACCCAGGCAGCACCTGGAGGCCAACTTCTAGCTGCTTGCGGACAGTGACCAATTTAATGAATTCTTCTCGGGTTATCAGCTGAATGGTGGCGTCGTCTTGTCGCAACGTTTCAATGAGTTTCGCATCCATCATCTTCTGGCGAAGACGGTACGAAACTCAATGAATCGTTGCGACAAGACGACGCCACCACTCGGCTGATAACCCGAGAAGAATTCATCAGTGGAATACGCCGAGAAAGACTGCAATCGCAGAGACCAGTTTGCCCTGCATCCATTCACAAGAATTCTCCTACCTATTCAGAATATTCAGGAAGTGAAATCGAAATAACTATATTCAAATAGTTAAACATATTACAGAGATCTACATTTACACCATCTGTTCAAAGGTATCGGCACATCTATTAGTGGACATTAATATGGGGTGTGTTCACACTTCGCCGTGGTGACGCTTGAACATTGTTGGGGGCACATTCAATGGGGTGTCTGAATGTCTGTGGGGGAATGGCAACCCATTCCTCCTCAAGAGCTGAAACCAGAAACGTTCTGACTCATCCCAAAGGTGTCCGCTCCGTTAGCTGAGTGGTCAGCGTGACGGATTGCCGTCCTACGGGCCCGGGTTCGATTCCCGGCTGTGTCAGAGATTTTCTCCGCTCAGGGACTGGGTGTTGTGTTGAGTTCATCATCATTTCATCCCCATCCGGCGCCCAGGTCGCCCAATGTGGCGTCGAATGTAATAACACCTGCACCAAGGCGGCCGGACTGCCCCGTAGGGGGCCTCCCGGCCAATGACGCCAAACGCTCATATCCATATATATCCAAAAGGTGTTCCATTGGCTTCAGGTCGGGAGTCTGTGCAGGCCAGTCTATTTCAGGAATGTTACCGTCCACAAACCATTGCTCCACAGACGCTGTTTATGACAGGATGCATTGTCATGCTGATACAAACAACTGTCGTGTCCGATTGGTGTTTGGTGCTGACGGGCGCTCAACGGCGAGGTTATCAGCAGATCGTGTCCGAACTGTTTCTCTGCTGTACACAGTAAAACGTGCTCATATCCTACCGCATTTAAATTTCTTAAGCACAATAAGAGCGCTACACTCTGATCACGGAAAACACCCCATACCGTAACACTGTGTTCTCTGTACTCAACTGTTTAAACTACACATGATCGCAGATAACATCTGCATCTACGTCTACATCTACATCTACATCTACGTGATTACTCTGCTATTCACAATAAAGTGCCTGGCAGAGGGTCCAATAAACCGCCTTCAAGCTGTCTCTCTACCGTTCCACTCTCGAACGGCGCGCGGGAAAAACGAGCACATAAATTTTTCTGCGCGAGCCCTGATTTCTCTTATTTTATCGTGATGATCATTTCTCCCTATGTAGGTGGGTGCCAACAGAATGTTTCCACAATCGGAGGAGAAAACTGGTGATTGAAATTTCATAAGAAGATCCCGCTGCAACGTACAACGCCTTTGTTTTAATGACTGCCACCCCAATTCACGTATCATGTCTGTGTCACTATCTCCCCTATTTCGCGATATTACAAAACGAGCTGCCCTTCTTTGTTCTTTTTCGATGTCATTCGTCAGTCCCACCTGATGCGGCTCCCACATCCCGTCAGCAATACTCCAGAATAGGGTGGACAAGCGTGGTGTAAGCAGTCTCTTTAGTAGGCCTGTTGCACCTTCTAACCGTTCTGCCAATGAATCGCAGTCTCTGGTTTGCTTTGCCCACAACATTATCTATGTGACCATTCCAATTTAGGTTATTTGTAATTGTTATCCCTAAGTATTTAGTTGAATTTACAGCCTTCAGATTTGTGTGACTTATCGCGTAATCGAAATTTAATGGATTTCTTTTAGTACTCATGTGAATCACTTCACACTTTTCTTTATTCAGGGTCAATTGCCACTTTTCGCACTATACAGATATGTTATCTAAATCATTTTGCAATTCGTTTTGGTCATCTGATGACTTCACAAGACGGTAAATGATACCAACATCTGCAAACAATCTAAGACGGCCACTCAGATTGTCTCCTATGTCGTTAATACGAGGGCAGTTCAATAAGTAATGCAACACATTTTTTTCTGAAACAGGGGTTGTTTTATTCAGCATTGAAATACACCAGGTTATTCCCCAATCTTTTAGCTACACAACACTATTTTTCAACGTAATCTCCATTCAATGCTACGGCCTTACGCCACCTTGAAATGAGGGCCTGTACGCCTGCACGGTACCATTCCACTGGTCGATGTCGGAGCCAACGTCGTACTGCATCAATAACTTCTTCATCATCCGCGTAGTGCCTCCCACGGATTGCGTCCTTCATTGGGCCAAACATATGGAAATCCGACGGTGCGAGATCGGGGCTGTAGGGTGAATGAGGAAGAACAGTCCACTGAAGTTTTGTGAGCTCCTCTCGGGTGCGAAGACTTGTGTGAGGGCTTGCGTTGTCATGAAGAAGGAGAAGTTCGTTCAGATTTTTGTGCCTACGAACACGCAGAAGTCGTTTCTTCAATTTCTGAAGAGTAGCACAATACACTTCAGAGTTGATCGTTTGACCATGGGGAAGGACATCGAACAGAATAACCCCTTCAGCGTCCCAGAAGACTGTAACCATGACTTTACCGGCTGAGGGTATGGCTTTAAACTTTTTCTTGGTAGGGGAGTGGGTGTGGCGCCACTCCATTGATTGCCGTTTTGTTTCAGGTTCGAAGTGATGAACCCATGTTTCATCGCCTGTAACAATCTTTGACAAGAAATTGTCACCCTCAGCCACATGACGAGCAAGCAATTCCGCACAGATGGTTCTCCTTTGCTCTTTATGGTGTTCGGTTAGACAACGAGGGACCCAGCGGGTACAAACCTTTGAATATCCCAACTGGCGAACAATTGTGACAGCACTACCAACAGAGATGTCAAGTTGAGCACTGAGTTGTTTGATGGTGATCCGTCGATCATCTCGAACGAGTGTGTTCGCACGCTCCGCCATTGCAGGAGTCACAGCTGTGCACGGCCGGCCCGCACGCGGGAGATCAGACAGTCTAGCTTGACCTTGCGGCGATGATGACACACGCTTTGCCCAACGACTCACCGTGCTTTTGTCCACTGCCAGATCACCGTAGACATTCTGCAATCGCCTATGAATATCTGAGATGCCCTGGTTTTCCGCCAAAAGAAACTCGATCACTGCCCGTTGTTTGCAACGCACATCCGTTACAGACGCCATTTTAACAGCTCCGTACAGCGCTGCCACCAGCGGAAGTCAATGAAACTATACGAGACGAAGCGGGAATGTTTGAAAATATTCCACAAGAGATTTCCGGTTTTTTCAACCAAAATTGGCCGAGAAAAAAAATGTGTTGCATTTCTTATTGAACTGCCCTCGTATATATGATGAACAATAGATGACCTGTAACACTTCCTTGCGGAACGCCGGATATTACTTCTATTTTACTCTATGACTTTCCGTTTATTACTACGAACTGTGACCTTTCTGACAGGAAATTCCGAATCCAGTCACACAACTGAGGCGATATTCCATAGGCACGCAGTTTTGTTAGAAGACGCTTGTTAGGAACAGCGTCGAAAGCCTTCTGGAAATCTAAAAATACGGATTCAATTTGACAGCCCCTGTCGGTAGCACTCATTACTTCATGAGTATAAAGAGCTAGTTGTGTTTCACAAGAACGGTATTTTCTGAATCCGTGCTGATTATGTACCAATAAATCGTTTTCCTCGAGGCACTTCATAATGTTCGAACACAGTATATGTTCCAAAACCCTACTGCAAATCGACGTTAGGGATATGGGCCTATAATTCAGCGGATTACTCCTACTTCTCTTTTTTGGTATTAGTGTGACTTAACATTCTCCGGTCACCTGCCAACGGAGACCCATCCATGGGATTGCCACGGGGTATAGTGTGATTCATCACTCCAAATCACTCTTTTCAAGTCATCCACTGTTCAGTGGCGTCGCTTTTTACGGAATGACCTATATCTCTGACATCGATCTGTTGTAGAATTTTAGAACATGTTTTTTGTTCACGTATGATGTCATTTCTGGAAACCCAGAATCTACTCTGTAGGAATCAACACGCATTCCGGAAACAGCGATCGTGTGAGACCCAACTCGCTTTATTTGTTCATGAGACCCAGAAAATATTAGATACAGGCTCCCAGGCAGATGCCATTTTCCTTGATTTCCGGAAGGCGTTCGATACAGTTCCACACTGTCGCCTGATAAACAAAGTAAGAGCCTACGGAATTCAGACCAGCTATCTGGCTGGACTGAAGAGTTTTTAGCAAACAGAACACAGCGTGTTGTTCTCAACGTCTACAGACGTTAAGGTAACCTCTGGCGTGCCGCAGGGGAGTGTTATGGGACCATTGCTTTTTACAATATATATAAATGACCTAGTAGATATTGCCGGAAGTTCCATGCGGTTTTTCGCGGATGATGCTGTGGTATACAGAGAAGTTGCAGCATTAGAAAATTGCAGCGAAATGCAGGAAGATCTGCAGCGGATAGGCACTTGGTGCAGGGAGTGGCAACTGACCCTTAACATAGACAAATGTAATGTATTGCGAATACATTTAAAAAAGAATCCTTTTTTGTATGATTATATGATAGCGGAACAAACACTGGTAGCCCTTGCTTCTGTAAAATATTTGGGAGTATGCGAGCGGAACGATTTGAAGTGGAATGATCATACAAAATTAGTTGTTGGTAAGGCGGGTGCCAGGTTGAGATTCATTGGGAGAGTCCTTAGAAAATGTAGTCCATCAACAAAGGAAGTGGCTTACAAAACACTCGTTCGACCTATACTTGGGTATTGCTCATCAGTGTGGGATCCGTACCAGATCGGGTTGACGGAGGAGATAGAGAAGATCCAAAGAAGAGCGGCGCGTTTCGTCACAGGGTTATTTGGTAAGGGTGATAGCGTTACGGAGACGCTTAGCAAACTCAAGTGGCAGACTCTGCAAGAGAGGCGCTCTGCATCGCGGTGTAGCTTGCTGTCCGGGTTTCGAGAGGGTGCGTTTCTGGATGAGGTATCGTATATATTGCTTCCCCCTACTTATACCTTACGAGGAGATCACGAATGTAAAATTAGAGAGATTCGAGCGGGCACGGAGGCTCTCCAGCAGTCGTTCTTCCCGCGTACCATACGCAACTGGAACAGGAAAGGGAGGTAATGACAGTGGCACGTAAAGTGCCCTCCGCCACACGCCGTTGGGTGGCTTGCGGAGTATAAATGTAGATGTAGATGTACATCTCTAGCGTCGCTGAGCACTGGCGACAGAAATGTGTATCCTATGGAGAGCTGCCCGACCGCTCTACCCCATTCTTTTTAACTCCCTAAGCACAGTCATTGTGCTAGTAGGACTGCTGGTCGCGTTTTGGAACTCAAAAATTATTTCTTCCGCTTATTTCGTGCCATATTTTATTACCACCCTCCGCAATGCTCGACCTTGGCAGCCCGTCTGTGCATGAGGTCCACTTGGTCTTGGTTTAGTTGTGGTTATTCCTTCGTGTTTCCACTTCATAGTCACATCACCAACAGTTGACTTGGGCATCTTGAGAAGGGGTGAAATGTCCCTAATGGATTTGTTACTTAGGTGGCATCCAATGACTAATACGACGGGCGTTTGAAAAGTCCGTGCAAAAATAAAAACTACTGACATGTTTGGGGTAAACCTTTTTTATTTTTCAGCATAGTCTCCTTTTAGACTTATTGACTTAGTCCAACGCTGTTCTAATTTGTTGATCCCTTCCAAATAATAGGAATTGTCCAAGTCTGCAAATCAGTTGCTGCAATCACCTCCTCGTTTGAATAAAATCTTTGTCCCGCCAGCCATTTCTTCAAATTGGGGAACAAATAGTAACCCGACGGAGCTAAGTCTGAAGAATAGGCGGAATCTGAAACGAGTTGGAATTCTATTTCCATTAATTTTGCGACCACAACTGCTGAAGTGTGTGCTGGTGCATTGTCGTGATGGAAAAGGACTATTTGCGGTCCAATCGCCGGCGTTTTTCTTGCAGCTTGGTTTTCAAACGGTCCAATAACGATGAATAATATTCACCTCTAATAGTTTTACCCTTTTCCAGATAGTCGATGAGGATTATCTCTTGAGAATCCTAAAAGACAGTCGCCATAACCTTTCCGCTCGAAGGAATGGTCTTCGCCTTTTTTGGTGCAGATTCTCCCTTAGTGACCCATTGTTTAGATTGTTGTTTGGTCGCAGGAGTGTAGTAATGTATCCATGTTTCATCCACAGTGACGAAACGATGCTTGAAGTCCTGCAGATTCTTCCTGAACACCTGCAAACAATCCTGGCAACACTTCACACGATTCCGTTTTTGGTCAAGCATGAGCAATCATGGAACCCATCTTGCGGATATCTTTCTCATGTCCAAATGTTCATGCAAAATATTATGTACCCGTTCATTCGAGATGCCCCCAGCACTAGCAATCTCACGCACCGTATCTCTTCTGTCAATCTTTACCATATCATGGATTTCGTCAATGATTTCTGGAGTCATAACCTCCACAGGACGTCCAGAACGTTTAGCATCACTTGTGCCAATATGGACACTCCGAAAATTTTGAAACCACTTATAAACTGTTCTAATCGAAGGTGCAGAGTCACCGTAATGTTTGTCAAGCTCCTCTTTAGTCTCCTGGGGTGTTTTGCCTGTCATAAAGTAATGTTTAATCACCACCTGAAATTCTTTTTCATCCATTTTTTGACAATCACTCGACTTCCTTGATTCACACGAAAACCAAAAACAAAGAAAGAGACCAATATGGCTGAAACTTGGTGTGCATTCTTACCAAAGATGCTACTAACTAAATATGACCTCGATACGCGCTGGTGGTGCCATCTCTCGGACTTTGCACGGACTTTTCAGACGCCCCTCGTACACGTTCGAAGTGACTGAACGCTTCCGGCCGAGCAAATGTCAAAGTCGAAATAACAGCTCGCAACAAATAATGCTCGTCTGGCATTTGCGCAGTTCGTACACCACCACTAGACTGGATCAGAAAGTAATGCGATTCGTTACTTCGTTTGTTACTCTGAATTGCTGTAGGCCTGTGAGCAACGTGTTTTCTATCACCGTGATCGGCAGCAAACAGCTGATGTGGTCCTTCGTTTGTGCGCCTCCTTCTCACCTGTGGTATCCCAGCACATATTTCTCTGAACAAATGGTATGAATATTAACATCTTTTAAGTGGAAATCGAATGTTTTGATATTTATCGGGCAGCCGAAGTGGCCGAGCGGTTCTAGGTGCTACAGTCTGGAACCGCGCGACAGCTACGGTCGCAGGTTCGAATCCTGCCTCGGGCATGGATGTGTGTGATGTCCTTAGGTTAGTTAGGTTTAAGTATTTCTAAGTTCTAGGGGACTGATGACCTCAGATGTTAAGTCCCATAGTGCTCAGAGCCATTTGAACCATTTTGATATTTATGAAGGTGTAGGTGCCCCCTGTTTGCGAGTATTTTCGACTCCCATGATCGAGACTGGTAAAGGGCTGATAAAAAAGTCTCCGTTTGCGGCCCTTGCTGCAGCGTATATGCAATGTAGTGCGACTTCGATGCGGGTATACAAGCTCCGACATTTAGGCAAGGGAGTAGTGGGGCATTCGTGCGTGCGGTAAATGCGGAAACGTGAACTATGGCGACGTTATTACCAAATGCGTGCAAACAGGACCAACGTGCTGCTATTCTTTTCTTGGTTGCCGAAGGATAAACGCCGTAGACGGGCATTGGAGAATCAAGAACGTGTTTGGGGCAGCATGTCTGCCGAAAACCATCTTGGTGGAATGATATGCCAAGCTCCGTGCTAGTCACGATTAAACACAAGACGCTGATCGATCTGGGAGGCCAGCCTCATCCATCAACTCAAGCGGAAGACAGTCGAGCACCCGCCATATAGCACTGATATTGTTGTGGCGTAGCAAGACAGCCACACCACTCGGAGGTAGCCGAAAGGCACGCTAACTAATGCAGACGGGCGTGAAGTCTGAAACAGGATAACTATTGAATGGTAGCAAGAAAAGTACGTAGTTGCTTTATACTTAACTTTTATTCTCTGATGAATACAGCGTTCTTCTTGAGACATTTATACTATAACTCTCAAAGTAGGTAAGGCTAATGGCGCCTTGCTAGGTCGTAGTCATGTGCTTAGCTGAAGGCTATTCTAACTGTCTCTCGGCAAATGAGAGGAAGGCCTCGTACGTCTAGTCGCTAGCAATGTCGTCCGTACAACTGGGGCGAGTGCTAGTCCGTCTTTCTAGACCTGCCATGTGGTGGCGCTAGGTCTGCAAGTACTGACAGTGGCGACACGCGGGTCCGACATGTACTAATGGACCGCGGCCGATTTAAGCTACCACCTAGCAAGTGTGGTGTCTGGCGGTGACACCACAGATATCTCGCCATGCGATTGTCACTCCTTCGGTCCCTTAAAAAAGGCCTTGAAGAGTCGACTATTCCTGTCGAATGGCGATGTGCAGTAGGCGGTTTCAGACTTCTTCACGCAGCGGGACACAATGTTTTACCAAACTGCTATATTCATCCTGGTGCGTAGGTGGGATGATTGTCTCAATGCTAACAGCGATTCTGCCTGACCGACATGCCGATTCTGGACCGTACAGCCTTCGAACAAAAAAAATTTTTTGATCGCCCTTTGTATCTTGCAAACCACAAATTTTTCCTGTTTTGCTACGTCATCCACTGTTGAATATGGAATGTGAAATTTGACCTAAATCTCACAGAAGGGCAACTGCGTTAGTAGAAACTATAAAACTACTCCTAGAATTCACATCTCTGTGTCTTTGCGGTGTTTCGGATAGCGTAGCTGGAATCTAATGTAGAGGTCCGGGGCTCAATCCAGAGAGCTACAGCATACTTTTCTGTAGTGGAAAGTTTTCGACAGGAGTCTACTGTATCATGGAATTAAATGAGAAGCTATTTAGCAAAAGAAACGATAATGACACACAGTCCTTCTAAGTGGCGTCCAGTCGAAATGCTTGTAACAGGTAAGGAGTCTTACGTCCAGCGCTTGTCGTTTGTTCTTTTAGTCTTCTGCAGCTAGTGAATAAGTCTTCTGAGCCGCTAGATTCCAGTAAAGAAGATTACTGTTTAACGTTCCATCGATGATAAGGTCATGATGGACGAATCACAAGTTCGGAGTAGGGAAGAAATCGACTGTGTACTTTATACAGGAACCATAGTGGCATCTCCCTTAAAAAACAACGGAAAACCTCAATCTGGATGGGTGGACGAATATCTGAACCGCTGTCTTCCCGAATGTGAATCCAAAATCATAACAGTTGCGCCAGTTCACGCAGCCAATACATTTCTGATATCGCTAAGTGACCTATGACAACAATCTACACTGTCTAAAACCGTTATTCCGTAAGAAAAAAATTAATGTAAATATGTGAATTATGCTCATTCACTTGAAAGGGAACATTTCCAAGCGTTGATAAACATCTTTGCGAAGCTTTGCAGGTGTGTTGAGGGAACAAAATAATGCAATACATTTTTTTTTGTTTGTGCCTAATTTCATTTTTAAAGAGTAAAACACACTCCAAAACGTAATTTGGCGTATTAATTTTAGAGAGAATATCTTCGCAACGACGATGTATAACAAATGTTTTTGATATAAAAGCTGTTACGTAATTAACGTTCTTGAAAACTGTATAATCAACTTTCGTAACATTTAGAAATTTTGCAAAATACACCACCATTATTAATTAATTTTGAAAAATGAAAAATTTTCTTACAACGTTAATCAAAGAAGTTTTGAAGCCACATACATCCATGTGTAATACATCTGTTTTTTGAAATACTATTTTTGGAAAATAAGCTGCACACAATGTGCTGTCAGTGTAATTTCAACGTACTTAATAAATATTGTAAATATTTGCATCCACTTTCTTCAATTGCCAATAATAACTTCATTTATTTTTTATCATAAAGATAAGAAAACTTCCATCTTTTGCGACGGAAATTTACTCTTGAGTACCAGACATGTTTCGCCTGTTCATGTTGGGCACTTTCAGTATAATACATATAAAATTATTTAATTATACATATTTTTGTGTGGGATTTGCAGTGATTTTAGGCAGTTTGTTCTGATCTGGTTATTTCTATTTATAAATGAATGCTTGTGTTTTTTACTTACATTAATTTATGTGACATTTTCATCCAGCTATTTGTTGTTCTATATGTGCTAAGTTTCTGAAAGTATTTGTATGGAGTGTAGGCATGTATGGAAGTGAAACATGGACGATAAATAGTTTGGACAAGAAGAGAATAGAAGCTTTCGAAATGTGGTGCTATAGAAGAATGCTGAAGATTAGATGGGTAGATCACATAACTAATGAGGAGGTATTGAATAGAATCGGGGAGAAGAGTAATTTGTGACACAACTTGACAAGAAGAAGGGACCGGTTGGTAGGACATGTTCTGAGGCATAAAGGGATCACAAATTTAGCATTGGAGGGCAGCGTGGAGGGTAAAAATCGTAGAGGGAGACCAAGAGATGAATACACTAAGCAGATTCAGAAGGATGTAGGTTGCAGAAAGTACTGGGAGATGAAGAAGCTTGCACAGGATAGAGTAGCATGGAGAGCTGCATCAAACCAGTCTCAGGACTGAAGACAACAACAATAATATGTGCTAAATGCACATTTTATAGGGTTCTTCCAGTAAATACTTCTATCAACATAATGTGTGCCGTAGAAAAGTGCATGTGTTTGCACTGTTCTTGGCCACGTGCTATAGAGATGACTGAGGGATCATGAGAACTGACTGAGGGATCCTGGGGGAATGGAGTGGCGTGTTGAGTTGGGGACTGAGGGAGGATGGGTAGTGAGGCACTGTCTGTGTGTGTGTGTGTGTGTGTGTAAATTTTTATTTATTTATTTATTCTTATTTACATTTTCTTTTCAATTCTTTTAATTTTTTAATATTTTGAAACATAATTTCATGGTAGATTGTGAATTAGTTTGGATATGGGTCTTCTGTTGTTGGTGTTTCCGTCATTGAGAATATTTTCATTTTTATTTATGGCCTTTTTGTATGAAATGTTCATCTTTTGGGGTGACCATTCCCTAGCTTTTGTTGTTGTGGTATAAGACTGCCATGTCTGTTTTTACCCCAGTGTGGTGGTGATTTTCTTTTATTCGATGTTAAGCGTATGTGTAGTGGGTGCATTCACTCTTCAGTGCCCTTATACAGAGTGTTCGGAAATTCTAGGACTTGTAGAGGGGAGTGCGTACATAACCTTTGTAATAAGAACCCATGTCCGGAAACGTACCTTTTCCATTCCACGACGGTTTCATTTCAGATTCTGAACTCATCCACTTCTGCTTGAGGATTGAATTACGCGTGACGCAGAACGATTATTTGGTAATAATTCGAAAGGAAACATAACGAAACGTCCATTTATCACTTAAGCACATTTGTTTGTATTCAAACTGAAACCTTACATGTTAACACTAACCCAAAACAAAAAAAGAACCCGGCGTACTGTATATACAGAATAGTACTGATGCATTACAACAGCGACTGGATGTGGTGACCCTCAACGTTGTTACAGACATTGTACCAAGTTCTGGTACACACTCTCCATACCACCAGGTATCTCTTCAATTTCTAATGCAGCAGTCAGAATTCGTGCCAGCAGATCTGTCTCTACAGGAGACTCGTAAATTAAACATTGCATACGGCCCCACAAGAAGTAGTCTGTAGGAGTTAAATTCGGCGATCGCGGTAACTACGTCACTGAACCACCTCGGCCTCTCCATCTTCCACTATATCGTCTCCGAACGGCACACGAGAAGTAAGGTGGTTCACGATCATGCTGAAACCACATTTCCTGACGGATATTCAGTGGCACAGCTTCCGAGAACGGGTCTAATACGTTTCGTATGCAGATCAAGTGTGCAGGACCAGTTAGCTTCAGTGGAAGGAGGTATGGCCCAGTCACACGACCGTCCAGAATACCTGCCCACACGTTAATACCGATCCACTGCTGAAATCCCTGAACATACGAGGCATGAAGGTTTTATTCTGCCCAGACGTGGCTGTTTTGCATATTCAGAACACAATCCCCAGTGAACTTACATTCATCTGTCAACAGAAGTCGAAATGGGAAGAGGGGTATTTGGATGCACCAGTGCAGAAGCCACTTGCAATAAGCAACGCCTTGTGGAAAATCTGCTGAACCTATAACGTGTACGCTTTGTAAGTGGTATGGAAGTAATTGTTGCATGGCCCGCCCGGTTAGCTGTGCGGTCTCACGCACGGCTTTCTGGACTGGGAAGGAGTGCGTGGTTCCCGGCACGAATCCGCCCGGCGGACTTGTGTCGAAGTCCGCTGAGCCGTCCGGTCTGTGAATGGATTTTAGGCGGTTTTCCATCTGTCTCCGCGAATGCGGGCTGGTTCCCTATATTCCGCCTCAGCTACACTATGACGGCGATTGCTGCGCAAACAAGTTCTCCACGTACGCGTACACCACCATTACTCTACCACGCAAACATGGGGGTTACACTCGTCTGGTGTGAGACGTTCCCGGGGTCCTAACCGCACAGTAACCCTGAAAGAGTGGTTCGGTGTGGGGCGGCGGAGGGGTGAAGTGGACTGCGGTAGTCGTCGTGGGGTTGTGGACCACTGCGGCTGCGGCGGGGACGGAGCCTCCCCGTCGTTTCTAGCCCCCGGTTAAAGGCCTGCCCAGACAGAATGCGGCCTGGCCGTCCGGCCTGTGGCCTTGAACCGCAGCCGGCACGCCGCACTGTTGAATCACTCGTTATTGTATGGCGGCGGTCACATAGAGTGCGGCTTTGACGCATCGGCATGCGGCCTGCCGCACCGGCCGCTGCCGGGTTGTCACAGATTACAGATTCGGCGCAAGCCGCAGCGGCTGCTTGCCTCTGTTGGACCATTCAACTGCTCTGCTGTCACACTAGAAGCAGCGGCGTGAGGCGGTTTTTGTCTTGCAGCTCGTAGTGCATGCACACAGAAAGACTTGTAGAGGAGGTGAGAGAACACAACTTTTTGTATGATACACGCGATCCTGATTTGGAGGTAGAATGCATTTGTCCTCGATATACTGTTGATAGAAAGGTGAATGGTGTTGTCACTGTGACGTCCATAACTTCCAATATCAACTACTGTAAACTCCGTAGTATGGATCAACAATCGCCAGGAGAACTAGCGAAAAGAACTGTTTGTAACAGAACTGGGGTCCACCGTCCTTCGGGCATTTTAACCTGATAGCCTTTCCGTCTATGCTTCCAAGGCAGTTCGGAAACCCCCAGTTCTATAAATCCTTCTTCAGATTTCTTCCACATCTCTGCTGTAGGAGTAGGAAAATACTTGGGCTGTAGAACAGTCCTTATTGCCTGGCACACTTGTTTCACAATATCTGAGACTGTTGAACGTCCTAACCGAAAAGAAAAAGCTATGGACTGGTGACTGTCGCCTGTAGTCAAGTATCTGGAAAAGATTAAAATCAATTATGCCGATAGAACGAATAGATAAGTTAAATTCAATGACAATGGAATGAATACAATGAAACAAAGCAATCTATTAAGTAGAAAGTTCTCTCTAGCGGACCGAGCGAGGTGGCGCAGTGGTTAGCACACTGGACTCGCATTCGGGAGGACGACGGTTCAATCCCGTCTCCGGCCATCCTGATTTAGGTTTTCCGTGATTTCCCTAAATCGTTTCAGGCAAATGCCGGGATGGTTCCTTTGAAAGGGCACGGCCGATTTCCTTCCCAATCCTTCCCTAACCCGAGCTTGCGCTCCGTCTCTAATGACCTCGTTGTCGACGGGACGTTAAACACTAACCACCACCACCACCATCTCTCTAGCGGGACATACGGAACTAGATGTTACTATCGTTTGCTGTTTTCGTAAACACTGCAGATAAATTTATCACTCCACTCGTAACTACGTTGTGGGATAGCACTTTCTTCCGCCGAACCTTTCATATGATACAGCAAAACTGAAATGGAGTAATTTATATGACTTCTATTTCAAGCACAAAGAGGCCACAAACGGTAAAACTTACCTCAGACAAACGGCTTGTCTGTGCCTTGTATCAATTGGCTTTCTCCAGTTCGTTGTGCACTTCTCGGTACTACCTTTTTATCAGGCGACGCATTTCCTCGAAACATTCTCACGACATACGAAAATATTTGAAGAACCTATATTCGTCAGACTCTAGATCAATACACAGACGATGGTATTCTCCTAAGCTTTCTCTCTTGTTATCAATGTCGTGCACCCAACATCTCCTCTTCTTGGTGCCATTTCGTATCGCTAGTGCAAGCTACTCATTTCTGCAATTAAAAGAACTCGCACAAAGATAACGTGTCCCGCTTGAAGATTTCAAATAGTCTAACGCAAGACAATCGCACTACGCATGCAAGCTTAATAATGGGTTTCGGCCCCTCCCACAGTGCAACAGCTGACGCATCAAGAGTCGCTGGGGCCGGCCAGCCGGCCGTTGCCTGTGTGGCGTCCCTGGCCGCTGACAGGTCCGGCCCACCCCTGCGCCGTCCGTCGCATCGGCAGGCCGGATTCTGTCTGGCCAGGCCTTAACATACAATACAATACAATAGTTGCTTTCGTAGAATTTCCCAGACGATACTGTGACTAACACCCATTGCACGCACAATTGTTAGAGTACTCGTTGAAGGGTCCTCTTCGACGCGATGCAGTACATCTTGCTCAAATTGTGGCGTGCGGCATTGCACCACAGTCCTGCCTCCTCATGGTGAAGGTACCTGCTTCTGGGAACCGCTGATACAGCCGACTAGCAGTTCTTCCGTTACCTCGAACTTCGCCATACACGAGGAGCCTGTCGGTGTATTCCGAAAACGCGTAACGAAGCATGTTCACTATATCGGAGACGCACAGGTATTGAATAGGTCTCGCAGCAAAGCAGAAGTTAAGTGAGATCAGGTAATCGTGTGACGTAGTGCACATGATCCTGTCCACCCTGTTACATGCCAGCACAATCAGCTCTCATACACTTCTCTTTCCTTCAGCAGACGTGGACACGTTACACATCTGATCTTAACTTTTGTACAATGGAACGGTAGGTTTCAGGACATGGATTTCTGTTCAAAATATTACTTACTCATTCTCCTCTACAAGTATTAGAAGTTTATAACAGGAATTTCCGAACACTCTGTATGTTCTTGTACAAAAAAAAGCTACGAACTTACGCTTCAATCTAATTGTTTACCATTTCACATAAATGTATTTTGTTAAATAAAAATAATAAGTAACTCAAAACGATTTTTTCACTCTGACCACGTTTTTTCAGAGATTTAAAAGAAACTAATAGTGAGTTAAGACCAAGAATTAATCTCTTTTTGAAGCCACAAATGTCCTTGTAACAACGTAGAAATCTGGTAAACAAATGTCTTACCAGGTCAAAAGATATTTGAAAGATGTTTTGTTTCCCAAGGGGGGAGAAAAATCTGCACTGTTGTTACAATCTTGGAGTGGTCAATGTGCAAGAACCGTTTAGAGCACACCAATTGAGGACAAGAAAGTTGCACATCTGGTGATCCCAAAGGGCTCGTCAGCACGGGTTAGCCGTGCGACTTATACTGCCTCTATGTTGGGAAAACTTTATGGGAAGGTTTTCAGATCTAGTTCTGTAAAATGATTATGATGTCTATCTTCACTTGAGAAACAATATAATACAGCTGCAGTCACTGATACATAATCAATTCTCTTCGCCAAGCCTTACCAATGTACTGAAATATTCCTGATACAAAGCAGATTATTTAGTGGATCACCCATGACAATTCGAAATACTGCTGAATTTTGTTTCATATTTTCTCAGTCGTGCATATTATGTGAAGAAATTTTGTCAATTTTATGTGAATACCGTAAAAAACGTTATGTTTTAAATATTTCTATACAGATAATGATTATTGTAATGATTTTGTATCGTAATAGTGAGTTACTATTTTCAATTAACAAAATACACATACGTAAACAACAATCTAAAATACAAAAAACCATCAACGTGAAACGTCAAATAACAATTTAAAACACAAAATAAATGTAAGTAAAATAAAGAATTAGGATAATATAAAACGTTTCGATGTTCTAATTAGGCATGATGAAAATGCTCCGACAGCACATTGCGTACAGATTATTTTCCAGAAAGTTGTTTTAGAAATGAACTTTATTACACATCGAAGGATGTGGCTTGATAGCTTTTTAATTAATGTTGTAACACAATTTTTCGTTTTTGAAAATTGATTAATGGTGCTTGAGTACTTTATAAGATTTCAAATTATTAAAAAAGTTGATTATACAGTTTTCAAGAACGTTAATTATATATCAACTTTTATATGAGAAACATTTTTAATGCCTCATCGTTTTGGAGATACTCACTCAAAGCTTAATCTGCCAAATTACCTTTCAGGGTGTGTTTTACCCCTTAAAACAGACATCGGGCACAAACAATAAAATACGTAGGTCATTATTATGCCCACTCTACACACTTGACAAGTTTCATCAAGACTGTTTATTTACACTTGGGAATATTCCATTGTCAGTGATTGAGTGATCCACTTGAAGTAAAATCAGGCTAACGAGACTAACGAACACAGGCTTGTGGTACCGTACTGTTTTGCCATGATCTCTCAGCTGTACCAGATGGCTAATAACTATAGATGATTAGCCATTTCTATCGTCATTATGAACATTTGTCCTTCCAATTTTTTATTAAGCTACAGAGACGTGCTGTGCGTAGGTCCAGTAGCGCTCTCTTTTCTGTGAGCGGAGAAGTTAATGTTACGCTCTATTCAGTGGATGCAGAGCCTTAAAACGAAGTGGAAACGTGCAAGCAAGTGTCTATACGCTTCGTCAACGTCAGGGGCGGCAATGTCCGCTTTTGAGTGAGTTCTACCGGGGCAGAATGAACGGTCCCAGGAAAATGGCTTTGTAGTAGTTTGGCACTGCAGCTCGTACAAGCCATGCTGCGAAGGCGAAGAGGGTCTTACTCGGCGGCGAGTGGGCACTGCACCACAGAAGGCGACCACAGCAAGGGATCACCGCTATCTTCTCCGCATGGCCGTAACCGACAGAACAGCATCGTCCACAATGTTTGGCTCAATGTCGAAGCACTGTAGCGGATGTGGATATGTCTTCGCCGAAGGTTCGATGCTTTCTACTGAGAACTGGACTGGTGGCATGCCCGCCATTCTGAAGCATTCCACTGACCAGAAACAACCAACGCCTCAGACTGCTATGGGCAGAGAACGCCGTCAGTATCATGCTGAGTGGAAAAATATGGTGTTTTCGCTCAAGTCTCACTGCAGCTTGTCGTACAGTGATAGCCGCGTAGGGGAGTTCGGGGCAGAACGGAATAGCGGGGCAAATGGGAAATTGCTCTTTTCTAGACTACACAGTGCTGCAACCTGTTGTATGGGCATGTAACTATTTCTCCGAATGGAAGGGCAGCCATTTTTATTTAGTTTGAAGTGCGAGATCTAAGTGAATTGTTGTCCGTCACGTTACCGCTTGCGTTGTTCTAACGTTTGGTGAATTTCAACGCCAGGTAAGCTGTTAATTGTTAATTGTATACCCTAAAATGGCACATTCCCTTAAAGTGCATGGCATTTGTTATACTTTAGTTACTTAATGCGTCTAAATACGTCAGTTATTATACTCCATAAAAGTTGTTAACCTCAAAAGTGCTCTTGGGGCGGAACGGGACGGGGCAGAATGGGATAGTGTCCCGTTCTGCCCCGTCGTATTTTGATGCATGTAGAAAGCAAACTGTATTCTTTTTTCTTTCCCCCTTGCTGTTCCAGATGGTGCTAACGTACATGAAAAAGACTGATAGACAGCAATGGGACGTAAAAGCGATGGAAATGGCAGTTTCAGCCGTTTCATCTTCCCAAATGGGATTTTTAAAAGCATCTAAGCAGTTCAACGTACCGAAATCAACATTGGAAAGATATGTTCCTAAAGCTACGAAAAATCCTGACTACATAATTGACAAATCAGATGGGAAATTTAAAAAGGTGTTCACTGCAGAAGGAGAACATGAGCTGGTAACATATCTCAAGTCAATGGAAAGCAGACTTTTTGGTCTAACAATGAAAGATCTCAGATCACTAGCCTATCAACTAGCCAAAAGAAATGGCTTACCACACAGATTTGACAAACAAACTTGTCTAGCTGGACAAGACTGGGTTAAAGGATTTACTACGAGGCATCCTACACTGTCTATTAGCAAGCCAGAAAAAACTTCTGGTGCCCGAGCAATGGGATTCAACAAAGGAGCAGTTTCACAATTTAACTCTCCCAACCAGCTATGTTCACCGAACAACTCAGCTTTCCAGATATCAACTCAGCTTTCCAGATATCGCTCGAGGCTGTCATTCCAATCCCAGTAATCTGTCAAAATACTCGGCGGACTACAAGACGAAAAGGAAAAACCGTCGTATTAACAGATTCTCGTTATAAGAAGGAACTGCAGAATGCTGTCGCACGTAAAGTAGGCCTACAGATAGGAGGATGGTGCACAAATACGAACAATGTCAGGACAGAGACGTCAGGTGCAATGCAGCTTAAGGCAAAAATATCAAACTGTACACAAAAAAAAAACAGAGGACATCAAAGACATTAAGAAAAATAAAAGGAAGAAGGTGACGGGGAAGAGAGGATCAGAGAGAGAGTGAGAGAGTGCAGAGCGCCTCTACTGTGGGGACTTCTACTCCGTTTCTAATGAAGACTGGGTCGCATGCCAGAGGCGTTTCAAGCGGGCACACAATTCATGTGCTGGCATAGACAGTGAAGATGAAGAGGAAACACTGATTAGTGACTATCGTCGAAAGGACTAGTAGTTAGTGGTTCGGTGGTTATTAAGCATTGTACATTTTTCAAAATGATATTAAAATATTTTCTTATTTTGAAGAATGACTTTTTAATTGTCTGAATTACACATTCCTTAGTCTGAATTGCTTTTTACACAACATTTTTTCATAGTTTAATACGATATTCGTAATTCAAATTCAACTTTTATGCAATAATTTAACAAAAATAGCCTTATCCCATTCTGCCCAGAGGGTGGAGCGGAAGAGGAAATATGCAAGACTTTCTTTGAAAAATTGTAAAAAAAGGCAAAATGTATTGTTTTAAGTGATTTTAGAATAAGGTACATTAGGTTATACTACAAGGTGTTTTTTTATAACTTTAAGGAGTGTTTCCTTGTGTTCCCTTATTTTATACACATTGTTAAACATTAAGAATCCCGTTCCGTCTCGTGTTCCCCTACACGTTACACGCTAACGTGGTGAACGCAATCGGGCAGACTCCGCTGTTATGCGGCAAAGCGCACAAACGCCAATTGTCATAGTTTGGGATGCCATTGGCTATAACATACCATCTCGCCTCCTACGTAGTGAGGGAAACCTGAATAGCAACCGCAGCATCAGGGGCGTCTTAGAGCCTGAGGCAATGTCCCTCCTGTAGCAGCTCCATATGCCGTATTTCATCAGGACACTATCGAGCCACATATAGGAAGGAATTTTCTAGCCATCGTCCAAGAATGACAGGTACCACTGCTTCCCTGCTTCACTTTGATCTTCCAAACTGAATGCTGTTCAGGGTGTTTCAGGAGGAATAGTAAATATTTTAGGAGGCGTTGGTAGACTAGTACGAATAAAACATTTCATAAAACATGTGTCCAGTTCTTATTATTTACAACGATAGAGCTGATTACATAGATAACTTTCCGTTTCCCGTGTTGCTATCCAGTTGTTATGTGCTTATTTATCAACTCTTATTGTTGTTTTGAAGCTCAGGCAGTTAAGTTCTGCTCGGGTTTACGTAACTGAACTTTTCGAGTGTGATTGTGATTGCGGTATGTTGATCAATTGTAATGCATCGTTTAAGTATACTGCACCTATTTACAAATAACACATAGAAAATACTGAAGGAACAAAGTTACATTTGGCTGTAAGGTTAGGTACGTTCTGTAGTGTCGCGGAATAGTAAAGAGTTGGAAACGTGGAATATCGTCAAAGTTTCGTTGCCTATGCCGAGAGCCAGAGGCAGTAGGTTAGCCAAGAGGTAAGAGGATTGCACATGTATCGGAATGTGACGTCACGCAGGAGCAGTGGCCTGGTTACACACAACAGGCGAGAGATGATTGCTTAGCACGCGGGTTTGTGTTAGACGGAGACTTTCATAGAGTGTAAGACTGAGGTATACAGTCAGCTGTACTGCATTTCATAACTTCGTGTAAGTTTGCCGTAACAACACGTAACTCTGTCACAAGAACACCTAAGGGGCGAGTACGACAGATAAATCAGCAGTATAAGTGGAACGAATGCGGTCATTACAAACGAGCATGACGTCAGGATGTCGCTCGTGCTTCCTTTAAATACGCCAGCTTTGATAGCAACAAGGCACTCGCACTCGCAGTTAGACCTGCAGTTAGATGTGTACTGGGACGCTGCGTAGCGCTCAGCTCGGTGATCGACATGTTAATCTTTATTATGGAGATGTTGCAGTAAGGTTCAAATGGCTCTGAGCACTATGGGACTCAACATCTTAGGTCATAAGTCCCCTAGAACTTAGAACTACTTAAACCTAACTAACCTAAGGACATCACACACCCATGCCCGAGGCAGGATTCGAACCTGCGACCGTAGCAGTCCCGCGGTTCCGGACTGCAGCGCCAGAACCGCACGGCCACCGCGGCCGGCTGTTGCAGTAAGGGCGGCCCATCCAGCAGCAGACACGAGGTGACAGTACCAGCTCTGGTCGTCTCTGCTGCCGCTGCCAATCATCGACCCAGGATTAGCAGACATCGCGGCAGACTCGTTCGCCGCCAATGCTGACCACATCAGTGAGCCGTCGTCGAGATCGTGCGGGGCCTAGGCCCTGTGCATCCGCCGTCACAACTGGGTGAGCCGACGACGCTGGGGGATCGCAGCCCGTTCCGCCCGTCCGCCACGGACGAGCCTCCAGGAGGAGCAGGGAAGAAGACGGGGCGGGATAGAGTACACTCTGCACTACTAGAACGCCTCTCGTGCCGACAGCGCCGGTCGGGACTCCAACCCGGAGCCTCCTACGTGCAGTGGCCTGCTGTCCGCCGCCGAGCCGGCCGGCCACCCGGGCGCCGCCAGCCACGAGCGCCCGAAGTAAGGGCATTCCACCACTACGTCACCGCACGCGGCGCTGCGCTAGCAAGACTGGTATGGCCCGGAGCTGGTGTCATCGCTCCGAGTCAGCGAGGACTCGGGGAGGTCGTTGATATCACCAAGCTCAGCCAGCCTGTGTTACGCGGGCCACACTGTACTCGGCAGGAATAAAGGTGTCACGAATTAATAATGTTTCTTTGACGTTTCTGACGCGTCCACAGTCATTTCCTAGCATCCTGACAACTGGAAAGGTCACCGCTCGGCTTCCAGTCCACCGTAGGCGACCAGGACCACCCGAGCGCCTACAGTTCTTCCAGCATGACGAGGCCCCTGCACATTCTAGTCGAGAGGTGACACATCATTTAAACTTAACATCCCTCGGAAGATGGATCGGCAGAAATGATCACGTTCCTTGGACACCAAAGTCCCCTCTACTTACGACTTTAGATTTTTACCTGTTGGGGTGGTTGAAAGGTGGAGTCTACAAAAGGTACAAAGGAAATCTAAACACAAGAGTCGAACTGATCGTTCGGATTACGAATATTACTACCCCCATCAAATATCGCCGAAGTAGCCTCAGAAGACATTGCCAAGAGAATTCAAAAGCGCTGTTGCATGCCCACCTTGTACAAGGCAACAAACGGTTAAAATTTACATTTACATTATAGTGGTGCTGACACGAGGCGGGCGCGGAGAATAACATTTCACGATAGAGAGTAGATCAAGGGAAAACACGTCATCGGGGATTCTGGCGAGCCAGACAGCGGACCTCAGCAGAAATGTAGTGAGGCAAGGCAGCTGGGTAGGATCGCGTCACCTTCGTTACGTCATGAGAGAAACGCTTTTGCTAATGCAACAATGTGTACCAAGAGCTTTTACGGACCAGTCTTATACTGTAACAAATTAGCTGAGCTTCCCAGCTGAGTGAGAACCGCTGATATCTGCGTAACAACAAGACCGACGTATGTGGTCGTAGCGTCGGGTAAGCATTAACCACAACGTCGCTGCATAGATACCTCAGTATTTTAGCTCGTAAGGCAGTGGGTCACACGGCTCGATGGCGTACATTACGTTCACACTCGACTCCCTGATTTCAGCAAAGCGACGTTTGGCACAAGTCTCTTGTAGATTTCCTGCACGCTACTGAGCAACGACAGCCGCTATTGGGCTGTCTAGCTATAAGCATCATTCGCAGAGTTCAATATCACAGCCTGCTGCTGTCTACAGCTACATCTACATCTACATCCATACTCCGCAAGCCACCTGACGGTGTGTGGCGGAGGGTACCTTGAGTACCTCTATCGGTTCTCCCTTCTATTCCAGGCTCGTATGGTTCGTGGAGAGAAGGATTGTCGGTATGCTTCTGTGTGGGCTCTAATCTCTCTGATTTTATCCTCATGGTCTCTTCGCGAGATATACGTAGGAGGGAGCAATTTACTGCTTGACTCTTCGCTGAAGGTCTGTTCTCGAAACTTCAACAAAGCCCGTACCGAGCTACTGAGCCTCTCTCCTGCAGAGTCTTCCACTGGAGTTTACCTATCATCTCCGTAACGCTTTCGCGATTACTAAATGATCCTGTTACGAAGCGCGCTGCTCTCCGTTGAATCTTCTCTATCTCTTCTATCAACCTTATCTGGTACGGATCCCACACTGCTGAGCAGTATTCAAGCAGTGGGCGAACAAGTTTACTGTAACCTACTTCTTTTGTTTTTGGATTGCATTTCCTTAGGATTCTTCCAATGAATCTCAGTCTGGCATTTGCTTTACCGACGATCAACTTTATATGATCATTCCATTTTAAATCACTCCTAGTGCGCACTCCTAGATAATTTATGGAATTAATTGCTTCCAGTTGCTGACCTGATATATTGTAGCTAAATTATAAGGGATCTTTCTTTCTATGTATTCGCAGCACATTACACTTGTCTACATTGAGATTCACTTGCCATTCCCTGCACCATGCGTCAATTCGCTGCAGATCCTCCTGCATTTCAGTACAATTTTCCATTGTTACAACCTCTCGATATACCACAGCATCATCCGCAAAAAGTCTCAGTGAAATTCATCCACAAGGTCATTTATGTATATTGTGAATAGCAACGGTCCTACGACACTCCCCTGCGGCACACCTGAAATCACTCTTACTTCGGAAGACTTCTCTCCGTTGAGAATGACATGCTGCGTTCTGTTATCTAGGAACTCTTCAATCCATTCACACAATTGATCTGATAGTCCATATGCTCTTACTTTGTTCAGTAAACGACTGTGGGGAACTGTATCGTAGGCCTTGCGGAAGTCAAGAAACACGGCATCTACCTGTGAACCCGTGTCTATGGCCCTCTGAGTCTCGTGGACGAATAGCGCGAGCTGGGTTTCACACGACTTTCTTTTTCGAAACCCATGCTGATTCCTACAGAGTAGATTTCTAGTCTCCAGAAAAGTCATTATACTCGAACATAATACGTGTTCCAAAATTCTACAACTGATCGATGTTAGAGATATAGGTCTATAGACTGTCACGGATGGTTGGACTCCGGTGTGTTCCCTATCGTCCCAGGTCAGGACGCCAGCGATCCTGATACTTCGGCTGACTGACCATGGCCTTCCTGAACGACAGGCAAAGATCGTTGTACAACACTTCCATACGGCAGTCACTATAGCAGTTCAATAGATGAAGAAGAACGGTGGCGAGTGGGAGGGGACAGATCACCTCCCAAATCGTCGTGTGTGAATCCAGCATACGCGCCGCCATTACTCACTGTCGCAGATTCACAGTATGGCCAGCGCCGGAGCCACCGCGTGGCAACCGCCACAGCAGCAGCCGGCGAGAAACGAGCGTGCGGCGTCATCTACCTTAAGCGGCTAAACGCCAGTTACGGCGAGTCAAGACACTGGTTATGGCTTACGGAAATAAATAACTACACTACTGGCCCTTAAAATTGCTACACCAAGAAGAAATACAGATGACAAACGGGTATTCACTGGACAAATATATTATACTAGAACTGTGATGTGATTACATTTTCACGCAATTTGGGTGCATAGATCCTGAGAAATCAGTACCCAGAACAACCACCTCTGGCCGTAATAACGGTCTTGATACGCCTGGGCATTGAGTCAAACACAACTTGGATGGCGTCTACAGGTACAGCTGCCCATGCAGCTTCAACACGATACCAGAGTTCATCAAGAGTAGTGACTGGCGTATTATGACGAGCCAGTTGCTCGGCCACCGTTGAGCAGACGTTTTCAATTGGTGAGAGATCTGGAGAATGTGCTGGCCAGGGCAGCAGTCGAACATTTTCTGTATTCAGAAAGGCCCGTACAGGACCTGCAACATACGGTCGTGCATTATCCTGCTGAAATGTAGGGTTTCGCAGGGATCGGATGAAGGGTAGAGCCACGGGTCGTAACACATCTGAAATGTAACGTCCACTGTTCAAAGTGCCGTCAATGCGAACAAGAGGTGACCGAGACGTGTAACCAATGGCACCCCATACTATCACGCTGGGTGATACGCCAGTATGGCGATGATGAATACACGCTTCCAATGTGCGTTCACCGCGATATCGCCAAACACGGATGCGACCATCATGATGCTGTAAACAGAACCTGGATTCATCCGAAAAAATGACGTTTTGCGATTCGTGCACCCAGGTTCGTCGTTGAGTACACAATCGCAGGCGCTCCTGTCTGTGATGCAGCGTCTAGGGTAACCGCAGCTATGGTCTCCGAGCTGATAGTCCATGCTGCTGCAAACGTCGTCGAACTGTTCGTGCAGATGGTTGTTGTCTTGCAAACGTCCCCATCTGTTGACTCAGGGATCGAGTCGTGGCTGCACGATCCGATACAGCCATGCGGATAAGATGCCTGTCATCTCGACTGCTAGTGGTACGAGGCCGTTGGGATCCAGCACGGCGTTCCGTATTACCTTCCTGAACCCATCGATTCCATATTCTGCTAACAGTCATTGGATCTCGACCAACGCGAGCAGCAACGTTACGATACGATAACCGCAATCGCGATAGGCTGCAATACGACCTTTATCAAAGTCGGAAACGTGATGGTACGCATTTCTCTTCCTTACACGAGGCATCACAACATCGTTTCACCAGGCAACGCCGGTCAACTGCTGTTTGTGTATGGGAAATCGGTTGGAAACTTTCCTCATGTCAGCACGTTGTAGGTGTCGCCATCGGCGCCAACCTTGTGTGAATGCTCTGAAAAGCTAATCATTTGCATATCACAGCATCTTCTTCCTGTCGGTTAAATTTCACGTCTGTAGCACGTCATCTTCATGGTGTAGCAATTTTAATGGCCAGTAGTGTAATTTTGAATCTTCTTTGACTGCGGTTACAGGAGACAACAGGTTACCGCTATCCTTCAGAGGAAAACTGGCGAGGAGCGATCTGGAAGAGTCCTTACTTTACAGAACTATCTTTACTTCCACCCTCCAAACAGTGGCCTCTCTGAGTGGATAGAAGTCGGAGATGGAGCTCCGAAAATTAACTTTCATCTTAATCATTTGCCTAAGCTTAACACCTTCTTTGAGTATTTGTTTGGGTTGCATTCTAACAGCTGCGTCTCTGTAATTAATAAAAACTGGACACATGCTATACGGTATTTTTTCCCAAATCAGTCTGAACTACAACCTCCTAAAATATTTACTGTTCCTCCTTAATTATCCTTTAAACCTTATGGCAATGGAAGTGTTTCACGAAAGTACCGTTGCAGAAAGTTCTCTACGAGAAGTAACTGCAGAGACTCCGAGAGGCGTGTTGCAGCTCTAAGTCCACCTCTGCAAACTTCTGCCTGACTGAGAGGAGCTTTCCGAGGGGAATGGCAGTCACTGTCTGTATGCTTTGTGTTGTTTCTCAACCTAATAGTGCTCCTATTACCTGCACCATTCTGAATGGACTCATCCAATTTACACATTTCATTGATGGTTTGGAAGGTTTGTGGAACAAAGATGTTTATGGAAGCTATCTATTGTAAGCCGTCTATTTGCTTGTTCTACAATTGTTTTAATTGTTTTAACGTTTCCTTCATCTACTTCTGACAACGCCCTTGCCGCAGTGGTAACACCGGTTCCCGTCAGATCACCAAGGTTCGCGCTGTCGGGCTTGGCTAGCACTTGGATGCGGGATCGTCCGGATCCAACGAGAGCTGTTGGCAAGTGGGGTGCACTCAGCCCTTGTGAGGCCAATTGAGTAGCTACGTGACTGGTAAGTACCCGCATCCAGTGATACCTACCGGCTGAGGATGATACGGAATTTAGCTCACCTACATCTACATGATTATTCTGCTGTTCACATTCTGCATCCTCAGCTGTCCACTTCGTCACATCTCAGACTATACAGCGAGATGGCTCTGCCATCTCCTCTGTAGGAATGAGGTATGTGGCGTCTTGCATGGCACCTAACGACCCAGCCACAGGCCACACACCCGAGTGCCACGGGTTGCCTCCCTGCCAAGGCGCCCATAAACCAATCCCAAGTTTTCCTGCCTGCGTCAGCCGCCGCGGTATCTGGTGGCACCACAGCGCCGCTATTGACGACACTAGCTCTCCCATGTGGCCACGTGATAGAAACACGACTTCCCAGTATTCGTCTGCTTGACGGCTTTACAAGACGCCGCCCAGCAGCGCTCCTGTCGGTCTGTGAGTGTGCGAGTTAAACATCGACGTTTACCGAGTGCCATTCGTCATAGCGCAGCGCACGCCAGTCGGAACAGAGACATCGATAGTGGGGCAGATACGGACTTTATCTATGGCAGTCATTTCTTACTGCGACAGACTGCGTTCTCAAACGGTACATTCAAGAACTGCTATCGAGTAGTCAAATTTCTCATTAAATCAGGCCGACCTTTCAGTTGCTTTTTTCAGAAGCTATTCAGACCCAAACGTTAGTGTGTATTCTTTGCGTCAGTAATAAAGTTGTACGGTTTTTGGTTAACTTGGCACATCTCTCTTGCAGTGGTTAGCACATTGGACTTGCATACGGGAGGACGACGGTTCACTCCCGCGTCCGGCTATCCTGATTTAGGTTTTCCGTGATTTCCCTAAATCGCTTCTGGAAAATGCCGGGATGGTTCCTTTCACAGGGCACGGCCCACTTCATTCCCTATCCTTCCCTAATTCGACGAGACCGATGACCTCGCAGTTTGGCCTATTCCCCCAAATCAATCCAAGCACATCTCTCTTCTGGCGTGCATCACCCATACAACGGAATACTAAATCAGACTTAAATGCGGAACCAAAGGTTCACAGAACCATTTTCACATTATTTCTCAACTGTTCCACTCACGAATAGTGCATTGGAGAAATGTGCACCTAAATCTTTTCGTGTGTGCTCCGATTTATCTTACTTTGTCACGATGGTAATTTCTTTCTACGTAGGTGGGAGTCAACAAAATATTTTGGCATTCGGAAGAGAAAGACGGCGAGCGTTCATCAGTGACAAGGGTACTGTCAGTAGTGCTCCAGGGAAGTGTGACAGGACCACTGTTTATGTCATCATCATTTTCTTGAGGCCTTATTCCCGCTGCAATGCGGAGTCGGCCTTGTTATTATTGATTGGGCAGTGTTAGTTGCAAAGGGTGACCGGATGCCCTTCGTGCCGCCACTCCGAATCCCCGGGATGGAATCAGTGTACCCCAGCTGTCTGCGTCTAGTGTAAGCTATGAAAGAGTGCGAACGTGTTTCAAATATCTGCGAGTCGTGTAACTGAGGCGGGACGTGGGGACCAGCCCAGTATTCACCTAGCGGGATGTGGAAAACCACCTAAAAACCACATCCAGGCAGGCTAGCATGCCGGCCCTCGTCGTTAATCCAACGGGCGGATTCGATCCAGGGCCGACGCGCCTGCCAGAGTCCAGGACCACTGTTTTGGTATATACATAAATGATCTAGCGGACACGATAAGTAGCAATCTGCGGCTGTTATCTGATGATGCTGCGGTGTATGGGAAGGTGTCGTCGTTGAGTGTCTGTAGGAGAATACAAGATGACTTACATTAAATTTCTAGTTGGTGTTATGAATGGCAGCTAGCTATAAATGCAGAAAAATTTAAGTTAATGCAGATGAGTAGTAGAAACAAAACCCTAATGTTCCAATACAGTATTAGTAGTGTGCAGCTTGACACAGGCCCATCGATTAAATATCTAGGCGTAACATTGCAAAGCAATATGAAATGGAACGAGCATGTAAGGACTGCAGTAGGGAAGGCAAACGGTCGACTTAGATTTATTGGGAGAATTTTAGGAAAATGTTGTTCATCTGTAAAGGAGACCGCATATGGTACACTAGTGTGACCCGTTGTTGAATACTGTTCGAGTGTTTGGGATTAAAGGAAGACATCGAAGTAATCCAGAGGCGGATTGCTAGATTTGTCACCGGTAGGTTCCAAAAACACGCTAGTAGTAAGGAGATGCTTCCGGAACGTGGAAAAAAAATCATCCTGAAGACAATCTTTTTTCCCACGCTCTATTTGCGAGTGGAACAGAAAAGGAAATGACTACTAATGGTACAGGGTACTCTCCACCACGAACAAGATGGTCGCTTGCGGAGTGTGTATGTAGATGCAGATGTAGAAGTTACATGAAAAGATCTCGCCTCAAATAAAACACCTTTGTTTTAATGATTGGCACCCTATTTCACTTATCATGTCCGCGACACTCTTTCACCCTATTTGACGATAATACCAAACGAGTTGCTCTTCTTCGAAAGTTTTCGATGTATCCCGTCAATTGTATCTGGCGCTTTAGTCTGGAACCGCGCGACCGCTACGGTCGCAGGTTCGAATCCTGCCTTGGGCATGGATGTGTGTGATGTCCTTAGGTTAGTTAGGTTTAAGTAGTTCTAAGTTCTAGGGGACTGATGACCTCAGATGTTAAGTCCCATAGTGTTCAGAGCCACTGTATCTGGTAAGAATCCCATACCGCACGGCAATACTTCAGACGGCGTAATGTGGGTAGTCTCTTTAGAAGATTTGTTGGATCTTCTAAGTTTTCTGCTTATAAAACGTAATCTTTGGTTCACCTTCGCCAATACATTTTCTAAGTGATGGTTTCAATTAACGTTGATCATAGTTGAACTGACAACCTTCGAACACATGTGGATTTTCGTTTTACCGAAATGTGACGAATTTTTTTTTGTACTGAAGTGGAGGTGCACACAATTTTTATTGTTTGTGGTCATCCTCATTTTTCGCGTCGTGCCGATCTTCTTCTCCTTTTCTGTAGCGTGTATACCACCTAGTATGGGGTCCGCTTTTTCAGGAGTTTGCACATTTTATTTTGCTATTTAACTGTGTGGCTCAAAGCCTTTCCTGACGCCACAGTCGTCAGGGTAACCTAAGGGAGGGATTTCGTCAGCACCATTTGCCTGTGAATCGTACCGGAAATAATTAGTACACCCTTTAAGAGATTTCCAATTCATTCAAGAGTTATAGTTGCAACAGCGAATATGGAATACATGAAATGACTACATTTACAGATCAACAGCACAAGCGATTATGAGGTACCAGGTGTCGCCCATTGCTCAGACACCTACACTACTGGCCATTAAAATTGCTACACCAAGAAGAATGGCAGATGATAAACGGGTATTCATCGGACAAATATATTATACTAGAACTGACATGTGATTACATTTTCACGCAATTTGAGTGCATAGATCCTGAGAAATCAGTACCCAGAACAACCACCTCTGGCCTTGATACGCCTGGGCATTGAGTCAAACAGAGCTTGGATGGCGTGTACACGTACAGCTGCCCATACAGCTTCAACACAATACGACAGTTGATCAAGAAGAGTGACTGGCGTGTTGTGAAGAGCCTGACATTTTCAGTTGGTGAGAGATCTGGAGAATGTGCTGGCCAGGGCAGCAGTCGAAGATGTTCTGTATCCAGAAAGGCCCGTACAGGACCTGCAACATGCGGTCGTGCATTATCCTGCTGAAATGTAGGGTTTCGCAGGGATCGAATGAAGGGTAGAGCCACGGGTCGTAACACATCTGAAATGTAACGTCCACTGTTCAAAGTGCCGTCAATACGAACAAGAGGTGACCGAGAGGTGTAACTAATGGCACCCTATACCATCACGCCGGATGATACGCCAGTATGGCGATGAGGAATACACGCTTCCAATGTGCGTTCACCGCGATGTCAATAAACAAGGATGCGACCATCATGATGCTGTAAACAGAACCTGGATACATCCGAAAAAATGACGTTTTGCCATTCGTGCACCCAGGTTCGTCGTTGAGTACACCATCGCAGGCGCTCCTGTCTGTGATGCAGCGTCTAGGGTAACCGCAGCCATGGTCTCCGAGCTGATAGTCCATGCTGCTGCAAACGTCGTCGAGCTGTTCGTGCAGATGCTTGTTGTCTTGCAAACGTCCCCATCTGTTGACTCAGGGATCGAGTCGTGGCTGCACGATCCGATACAGCCATGCGGATAAGATGCCTGTCATCTCGACGGCTAGTGATACGAGGCCATTGGGATCTGGCACGGCGTTCCGTATTAGCCTCCTGAACCCACCGATTCCATATTCTGCTAACAGTCATTGGATCTCGACCAACGCTAGCAGCAATGTCGCGATACGATAAACCGCAATCGTGATAGGCTACAATGCGACCTTTATCAAAGTCGGAAACGTGATGGTACGCATTTCTCCTCCTTACACGAGGCATCACAATAACGTTTCACCAGGTAACGCCGGTCAACTGCTGTTTGTGTATGAGAAATCGGTTGGAAACTTTCCTCATGTCAGCACGTTGTAGGTATCGCCACCGGCGCCAACCTTGTGTGAATGCTCTGAAAAGCTAATCATTTGCATATCACAGCATCTTCTTCCTGTCGGTTAAATTTCGCGACTGTAGCACGTCATATTCGTGGTGCAGCAATTTTAATGGCCAGTAATGTACACTCCAGGAAATGGAAAAAAGAACACATTGACACCGGTGTGTCAGACCCACCATACTTGCTCCGGACACTGCGGGAGGGCTGTACAAGCAATGATCACACGCACGGCACAGCGGACACACCAGGAACCGCGGTGTTGGCCGTCGAATGGCGCTAGCTGCGCAGCATTTGTGCACCGCCGCCGTCAGTGTCAGCCAGTTTGCCGTGGCATACGGAGCTCCATCGCAGTCTTTAACACTGGTAGCATGCCGCGACAGCGTGGACGTGAACCGTATGTGCAGTTGACGGACTTTGAGCGAGGGCGTATAGTGGGCATGCGGGAGGCCGGGTGGACGTACCGCCGAATTGTTCAACACGTGGGGCGTGAGGTCTCCACAGTACATCGATGTTGTCGCCAGTGGTCGGCGGAAGGTGCACGTGCCCGTCGACCTGGGACCGGACCGCAGCGACGCACGGATGCACGCCAAGACCGTAGGATCCTACGCAGTGCCGTAGGGGACCGCACCGCCACTTCCCAGCAAATTAGGGACACTGTTGCTCCTGGGGTATCGGCGAGGACCATTCGCAACCGTCTCCATGAATCTGGGCTACGGTCCCGCACACCGTTAGGCCGTCTTCCGCTCACGCCCCAACATCGTGCAGCCCGCCTCCAGTGGTGTCGCGACAGGCGTGAATGGAGGGACGAATGGAGACGTGTCGTCTTCAGCGATGAGAGTCGCTTCTGCCATGGTGCCAATGATGGTCGTATGCGTGTTTGGCGCCGTGCAGGTGAGCGCCACAATCAGGACTGCATACGACCGAGGCACACAGGGCCAACACCCGGCATCATGGTGTGGGGAGCGATCTCCTACACTGGCCGTACACCACTGGTGATCGTCGAGGGGACACTGAATAGTGCACGGTACATCCAAACCGTCATCGAACCCATCGTTCTACCATTCCTAGACCGGCAAGGGAACCTGCTGTTCCAACAGGACAATGCACGTCCGCATGTATCCCGTGCCACCCAACGTGCTCTAGAAGGTGTAAGTCAACTACCCTGGCCAGCAAGATCTCCGGATCTGTCCCCCATTGAGCATGTTTGGGACTGGATGAAGCGTCGTCTCACGCTGGTCCAACTGAGGCGCCAGGTGGAAATGGCATGGCAAGCCGTTCCACAGGACTACATCCAGCATCTCTACGATCGTCTCCATGGGAGAATAGCAGCCTGCATTGCTGCGAAAGGTGGATATACACTGTACTAGTGCCGACATTGTGCATGCTCTGTTGCCTGTGTCTATGTGCCTGTGGTTCTGTCAGTGTGATCATGTGATGTATCTGACCCCAGGAATGTGTCAATAAAGTTTCCCCTTCCTGGGACAATGAATTCACGGTGTTCTTATTTCAATTTCCAGGAGTGTATATTAGTACGTGGTGTAGCCCCCACGGCAGTAATGCGGGCACTGACTGTGGTTTCCCGTCGGTTGTACAAATGCCGAATGCTGACCTGCTACGCCTGCTCGACATATCCACGTAGTTCTGCGAGATTTGTTGGCTGACGAATCGCATGAAACATTTCTCGTCCCTTCATATCCCACACGTGCTCGGTTGGAGACAACACCGGGGATCTTGTTGGACAGGGACGTCGCTGCACGACTTTCAGAGCACGTTGTATTTCACGGGCAGCGTGTTTGCGAGCAGTATTCTTTTGGAACAACACATCACCTTCCTTTTGCAAAGACGCCAAAATAACGGTGCCTCAGCAATGCCTCTGCGACGTGGTTACCGTCGTCGCTGGCGGCGCAGTGCACCTATTTACAAGACATTAAGGGTGACTGCAACTGATCTCGACGGACAGGTTAATAAGCAACAACTGATGGGAGGTCCTAAAGCGTTTTGTGGACTACGAATGCAGTTTACTTGTGATGTACAAGCTGTGTTTGGAGGCAGTACATAGCTGACCTTGGCAGTTGTATGGGGCAACCAAGCAGATTATGGTGGCCTTGAAGCTTTTCCAGGCTCTAACATGGAGTATAGCAGAGAATACAGGACTGCTTGCTAAAGTTCGTTCCAAGAACATTCTGCACGTACCGAGAGCTAGTTACCGTCCATTCCAGAAACACCAAAAGCGTACGAGAGTTGTAGCTTATAGTACCCTAGACCATGAAGCCTGGGGTAGGGGCAGCGTGCCCTGCACGAATGCACTTCACGAGACAGCGCTTACCAGTAAGTTTTATGCAGAAACGACCATAACTTGCTTGCAGGCAGAAGTTACTTTCATCGATGAAGATCATGGCGCGTCATTTCATCTTACAAGTGATCCTCTGATGGCACAAGTCAAACCATGCACGTCGATCCTGTGGCGTGAGTGGAAGACGGGCTAGAGTGTGCATGTCCGTAGTCCCACTGTTAATTACGAGTTGGAAACAGTTCCTGTTGCTACGCATGGACTTACAAGTACTCTCGGCGACTTGCGTGTCGATGGGAATGAAATGATGATGATAAGGACAACACAACACCCAGTCCCTGAGCGGAGAAAATCTCCGACCCAGCCGGGAATCGAACTCGGGCCGTTAGGTATGACATTCCGTCGTGCTGACCACTCAGATACCACCCAGAACCTCGTCTACGAGTGTGAGTGTGTTCATGTGACCACGAATACCATCATCGTTGCACAAGTGACGCAGCATGTCCAACTCGTGTGGCAATTCTCCGAAAGGACCATTTCACCATTCGGAAGACTATAATTTAACTCTTTTCAAACTCGTTCATTTGGCTGTAGGAAGCACGAGTGCGTCTCCGTAGCATAGTGGCCTGCTTGCTTCACACTCTTGAGCCATACTGAGGCTTATCGCTGAGAACATTCCGTATTAAAGGATAGACAAAAATGGTTCAAATGGCTCTGAGCACTATGGGACTTAACTTCTGAGGTCATTAGTCCCATAGAACTTAGAACTAATTAAACCTAACTAACCTAAGGACATCACACACATCCATGCCAGAGGCAGGATTCGAACCTGCGACCGTAGCGGTCCTGCGGTTCCAGACTGCAACGCCTAGAACCGCACGGCCACTCCGGCCGGCAAGGATAGACACAGATGGCACTCTGGTAGTTATGCCACTATGATATCTGTTGGCGGACGACGTTGAAACCATTATCAGTACTTCTACTATTCCCCAGGTGGCATATGCCGTTATCGAATCAAAATCGACGTCGTGGTTTTAAGTGTACTAATTTTTCTTCCAAGCAGTATACATCCTGTGTCTTACTATATTTTAACCGTTTGTGTATCATACACTCCTGGAATTTGAAATAAGAACACCGTGAATTCATTGTCCCAGGAAGGGGAAACATTATTGACACATTCCTGGGGTCAGATACATCACATGATCACACTGACAGAACCACAGGCACATAGACACAGGCAACAGAGCATGCACAATGTCGGCACTAGTACAGTGTATATCCACCTTTCGCAGCAATGCAGGCTGCTATTCTCCCATGGAGACGATCGTAGAGATGCTGGATGTAGTCCTGTGGAACGGCTTGCCATGCCATTTCCACCTGGCGCCTCAGTTGGACCAGCGTTCGTGTTGGACGTGCAGACCGCGTGAGACGACGCTTCATCCAGTCCCAAACATGCTCAATGGGGGACAGATCCGGAGATCTGTAGTTGACTTACACCTTCTAGAGCACGTTGGGTGGCACGGGATACATGCGGACGTGCATTGTCCTGTTGGAACAGCAAGTTCCCTTGCCGGTCTAGGAATGGTAGAACGATGGGTTCGATGACGGTTTGGATGTACCGTGCACTATTCAGTGTCCCCTCGACGATCACCAGTGGTGTACGGCCAGTGTAGGAGATCGCTCCCCACACCATGATGCCGGGTGTTAGCCCTGTGTGCCTCGGTCGTATGCAGTCCTGATTGTGGCGCTCACCTGCACGGCGCCAAACACGCATACGACCATCATTGGCACCAAGGCAGAAGCGACTCTTATCGCTGAAGACGACACGTCTCCATTCGTCCCTCCATTCACGACTGTCGCGACACCACTGGAGGCGGGCTGCACGATGTTGGGGCGTGAGCGGAAGACGGCCTAACGGTGTGCGGGACCGTAGCCCAGATTCATGGAGACGGTTGCGAATGGTCCTCGCCGATACCCCAGGAGCAACAGTGTCCCTAATTTGCTGGGAAGTGGCGGTGCGGTCCCCTACGGCACTGCGTAGGATCCTACGGTCTTGGCGTGCATCCGTGCGTCGCTGCGGTCCGGTCCCAGGTCGACGGGCACGTGCACCTTCCGCCGACCACTGGCGACAACATCGATGTACTGTGGAGACCTCACGCCCCACGTGTTGAGCAATTCGGCGGTACGTCCACCCGGCCTCCCGCATGCCCACTATACGCCCTCGCTCAACGTCCGTCAACTGCACATACGGTTCACGTCCACGCTGTCGCGGCATGCTACCAGTGTTAAAGACTGCGATGGAGCTCCGTATGCCACGGCAAACTGGCTGACACTGACGGCGGCGGTGCACAAATGCTGCGCAGCTAGCGCCATTCGACGGCCAACACCGCGGTTCCTGGTGTGTCCGCTGTGCCGTGCGTGTGATCATTGCTTGTGCAGCCCTCTCGCAGTGTCCGGAGCAAGTATGGTGGGTCTGACACACCGGTGTCAATGTGTTCTTTTTTCCATTTCCAGGAGTGTATTATCTGACGCGGAAGTGAGGTACCAACTTTTCATTTGCCTAAACGGTCCTGGTAAACACCATCCAAACAGCACGCTCAGGCTGACTGATGTACTAGTGAACGGTCATTAATCTGCTGCGCTGATTCGATTCGTGTGTGGTTCATCGCCATGGCTCACAAAGTAGTGCACTGTACGGTCCGCTAATAGAGCAGGTCCTCCGCACCCTGCAGACACCTTGTCAAAATCATTTTGCAATTCGTTTTGATATTCTGATGAGTGTACAAGATGGTAAACGATAGCATCATTTGTAAACAATTTAAAATAGCTTACAAGAACATCTCATAAATCGTGTGTATAGATTAAGAACTGGAGAGGGCCTATAACAACTCCTTGGCGAACTCCAGATATCAATCCGTTTTCACGAGATGACTTCGCGTCTATTACTACGAATTGTGTCCGTGATGACTGCAAATCACGAATCCAGCCACACAACTGAGACGATACTCCGTAGGCATGCGTTTTGATTAGAAGCCGCTTGTGAGGGACGGTGTCAAAATACTTCTGGACATGTAAAAATATAAAATGAACGTGAGGTCCCCTGTCTTGAGTTCAGGTCCTTTGGCAATATCGTCATTTCACGAAGAACACCGTATTTGATGTTTTCGATTTCTAAACATAGTTTTTGCCACGTGATGGCAATTGGGGAGCTACCTGCCCAAGTACTAACGGCTCTAAGGTCTGTAAAATCGGCAAAACAGCCCACATGCGTCTCCACACTGCATCCGCACGACATTGCAAGGCATAGGATGACACGCCGGCCGGTCGACATCCATTGGGCCCTCACGGCCTAGAAGAGGACCTTGTTATGTTTTTCTCTTGTGTTTTTAATGTATTTTTTGTGTGAGTGCCTGACAAACGAGGCAGGTCACTGCCGCGAACAACACATCCTATGGAAACTACGATCGACATTAAATCGATGGCCGAAAACGTAGATGTGTGCGAATGTTACCACTGAAAGGCATGTAAGCTCAAATAGGTACTAGTGAAAAAAGCAAAAATCGTCTTGACCACAATATACATAATCAGAGTTCCGTTTCAAAATTCCAATCGAGAAAGCGAGGTAATTGAAATACAGATGCTTCGAAAGCAAGATACACAAGATACAAACTCGCGATCCAGCCGCCAGCATGACTGCCATTCCCATGTGACATTTTTTCAGCAACTGCTGGGGTAGCGGAGGCTATACAGATAACATCTTCCCCACTCTCTGAGCATGTTTCCATATTGTTGCAGTGGCAGAATGTTAGAGAGATGATGCATTTCTCCTCTATAGTGTAGTATACGTAGTGACGAACGTTAGCGACAAGTTACAACTGTGTCGGATTCTGATCTGAAGCCAGTTCCACGCTTTTCATAGTTAGAGGTACATAGGATGACCTTGGAGTTTTAGAAATTAGTTAAAGTTTCGAATATTTTTCAGCTGGGGTTTACTTTCTCGTTGCTATCATACGATACGAGCACACATCGTTAACTGAGCCATAGCTTCGACTTGCCACTAATTCTTCTCCTAAGGTTACAAACATTCCCACATCTCATCTCAATAGCATCCATGAGGCTGTGATTTAGTACAACTCTCGGCTGTATCCTTTCTCCCAGATAGACTACTTCAGAAAGGCTTTGTAGAGTTTGGAGGAAGAGGAGAGGCGGAAGTGGCAATCTGAAGCCTTGTGACAACGGCGGGACGTTTCCAGGTCGTACAATTCGTGACTAAGTACTCACGAAACACTAGAATGGCACACAGCTTTCACTTATAACATACACTACGTGGTCAAAAGTATCCGGACACCTGGCTGAAAATGACTTAAAAGTTCGTGGCGCCCTCCATCGGTAATTCTGGAATTCAATATGGTGTTGGCCCATCCTTAACCTTGATGACAGCTTCCACTCTCACAGGCATACTTTAGTCAGGTGCTAGAAGGTTTCTTGGGGAATGGCAACCCATTTTTCATGGAGTGCTGCACTGAGAAGAGCTATCAATGTCGGTCGGTGAGGCCTGGCACAAAGTCGGCTTTCCAAAACATTCTATAGGCTTCACGTCAGGAGTCTGTGTAGGCCAGTCCATTACAGGGATGTTACTGTCGTGTAACCACTCCGCTATAGGCCGTGCATTATGAACAGGGGCTCGATCGTGTTGAAAGATGCAGTCGCCATCCCCGAATTGCTCTTCATCAGTGGGAACCAAGAAGGTATTTAAAGCAGGCCTGAGTGGCCGAGCGGTTCTAGGCGCTACAGTTTGGAACCGCGCGACCGCTACGCTCGCAGGTTCGAATCCTGCCTCGGGCATGGATGTGTGTGATGTCCTTAGGTTAGTTAGGTTTAAGTAGTTCTAAGTTCTAGGGGACTGATGACCTTAGAAGTTAAGTCCCATAGTGCTCAGAGCCATTTGAACCATTTGAACCATTTGAACCAAGGTACTTAAAACATCAATGTAGGCCTGTGCTGTGATAGTGCCACGCAAAACAACAAGGGGTGCAAGCCCCTCCATGGAAAACACGACCACACCATAACACCACTACCTCCGAATTTTACTGTTGGCACTACACACGCTGGCAGATGACGTTTACCGGGCATTCACCATACCCACACCCTGCCATCGGATCGCTACTTTGTGTACCGTGATTCGTCACTGCACACAACGCTTTAACACTGTTCAAACGTCCAATGTTTACGCACCTTACACCAAGCGAGGCGTCGTTTGGCATTTACCGGCCTGATGTGTGGCTTACGAGCAGCCGCTCGACCATGAAATCCAAGTTTTCTCACCTCCCGCGTAAGTGTCACATTACTTGCAGTGGATCCTGATGCAGTTTGGAATTCCTGTATGATGGTCTGGATAGATGTCTGCCTATTACACATTACAGCCCTCTTCAACTGTCGGCTGTCTCTGTCAGTCGACAGACGAGGTCGGTCTGTACGCTATTGTGCTGTACATGTCCCTTCACGTTTCCACTTCATTATCACATTGGAAACAGGGGACCTAGGGGATATTTAGGAGTGTGGAAATCTCGCGTATAGACGCATGAAACAAGTGACACCCAATCATCTGACCACGTTCGAAGTCCGTGAGTTCCGCGGAGCGCCCCATTCTGCTCTCTCACGATGTCTAGTGACTACTGAGATCGCTGATATGGAGTACTTGCCAGTAGGTGGCAGCACAATGCACCTAATATGGGATACGTACGTTTTTGGTGGTGTCCAGATACCTTTGATGACATAGTGTACGTTATTACGTCATACTGGCGGTTCGTTAATTTGATGAAAGGTATTCAATTTATTCTGCCCTATATACTAACAGTTCGTGAATTGACCGGTTGAAGGCTTACAATGCATATGAAATCCAAGCAGTTTATTTGGTGAAGTTCATATAGAATGTTGTTGGTAAAGACAAAACCTAACAGCCTACCTTGTGCGAACATAATAGAAGATAAACTCTGAAGCTAGGAATATGATTTTACCTGTATAATTTCAGAACAGATCAACGTGCGAAGTATGGATTATAGAGGAGCTCTGGAGAAACAGGTAAATCGAGCTGTATGCTATTTCTGTGTCTCATCGCCTATAGTGAGGTGAGACTACTGCCTGTTTCAGACAGTAGGAAATGCACTAAAAGCCACTGAATTATTAAAAAGCGAAGAAGGCTACCTATTCATATCAGGGCAAAATTATAATATTTCACTTGACACATCGTTGAAAATAAATCTGATAATATTTTTGGAGTCCAAATAATCTTCTGATTTTGGCTGTCATGTGTAATTTAAATGTAAAATCATCTAGTGAAGAATAGTGAGCACACCTGAGTCTCTTGCGGCTGAGTAAGTAGTGTTATTATATCGTTGCCGTGTTTTTCGCAAAAAAGAGTCGGAATTCACTGAATGTGGTGGTCATTGATATATTTATGTTTCCATTTGTCTCACTGACAAAAGAGTGAATCATAGCCACTTGACATCAGTTATCATTCAATTTTGTTTACTACATAATAAATTCATTGTTATTTTTCACCTTCAGAGCTACACTGGAATATACATAGTTTCTGTATTCTTGATGACACAATTTTGGAATTTGTTGAACCTTTTCTTGGTGATATTTCTCCGTTGAATAGGGCTATTTCTGTGATTGAAATAAAATCCTCTCATTCTGGTGCATAATTATTTTGTTTATAAGGTTTTACTCAATTTTTTTGCATTTGTGTTGAATTTCACTGTTCAAGAAAATGTTAACTTTATGGTGCAGTAGTGGCATAAAAAGTGTGAACTTTCTTATCTACAGTGACTGTATGACACATCCATTATTTCATGTGGGATCTAATTATTTGGTTCAAATAATTAGAATATTATCTTTCACATAATATTTGTTTCACATTACTTGTAATATATATGAATCGATTTATTGTTAAGGCTATTATTATAAAAAAATTATCTTATCACATATTTTGCATCATTGTAAGCTATTAAATCCAGAAACAGTTTATTAAAAGTTCCCGTAATAGTTCTTTTTGTCCTAATGAGGTTCTGCAATAAGGAATTAAAAGATCGATACCATCTCTCCAAGTGATCTCTGTACAAGTACAGAACTGATGTTACTATAATTCTTTATTTTTGTCTGATGTGTTTTATTAATAGAGTTGCTCATTAATCAGCGAAAAATTTAAAGTATTCCTCATAGAAGCCTCTGTCATTCTTAGGTCACAAAGAATTTCAAAATATTTATTGAGTATTGAAAATTAAAGTTTCCATAATGGCTCTGCTTTTTGTATAAACAGCTATTCTTCATTTCATGTTATTACTTGTGCAGTAACACATAACCTATTTCCCTTAAGAAAAAATTAGTCCACAACACATATGGACATACAGGTGGAAAGTCTGTGACAATTTGTTATTACTTAAAGAAACGTAAATACTTAATCTCTAATGTTTGAAATTTGTACATTTGATTAATCTTCTTACTTTTAAAATTTGATGCGGTCATTGTTTTATGAAGATATTACTGATCTTCTATTTCAGTATGAGTTTTTATATTTAATTATATATTTGTCAAATAATTGTCGCAGAAACTTTAGCTGTGCCTGCTGTATTGTAATATATATATATATATTTTATTTGAGAATGACATCTATTTAAAAAATATTCATAAATTTTGAAGCTGCAGTCATTTTTCACTGTTTAATGAACTACACTTAGAAAATGTTTCTCATGTAACAATCCTTTGGCATTTGTTCAATTATTTTTAACAACTGATTAATTTCTAGAATGGGATGTAATTTTTTATTCAGACGAACAGTAGAGTAGTTGGAATATGAATGTAATATACTGTTAACATGCCCATCTTAACAAAAGGAAATATAGCAAGAACTCCACTGACAATACACTTTCAGCTAGTTTATAACATTGATCGAATTATCTAATGACTGTGAAACACAATTTTTATCAAAGTTAATCGCTATTTTAGATTTGGCTTTGAGAGAAATATGGCAGTAGCAAAACAGAATTTTGTATTAATATATAGTTTTAAACAATCTTTCTTTGTATTTTGAAAGGGAGATACTTCCCACTAGTTATGTACCCCTTTACTTTCATTGCAGTACTGCACTTTGTCCCATTAGAAAAGAATATGCTGAAATATTTTGTTGGTCAAATGTCTTTAAGAAAATTTATTGGGAAAAAAGTTACTATTGTCTTTTCAATGATGCTCATTATCATTTATTTTTAATTTACGACAAGACTCACAAGATAGAACTACTTACTATATTTTTTACTTCCCGCTCATAATGCAAAATGAATGCGATTCACTTTTACACGAATAAGTAAGGGAAAGATCACTATGTATATATAAGTGAGCACTTTTAATGTACTTCTTATCTGAAAAATGCCCTGTGTTTAATAGCTACCTGTTACCTTCTAAGAGTCGTAACTTTTGATTGAATGTACAGAGAGGCATTAGATAATTTCTGCGTGCTTCATTTCAACTATACTAAATCAAAAACTTTAAAAAATACTTTGTTCAATATTTTCCATCCCATTTTATCAGATCATATGGTGAAATAAATTATTTTTTCTTGGTTCTAGTGTATTTCTCCCAATCTGAGAATACTTCACCAGTCAAATTTGCAGTTGTGTGGAGGAAAAGTTTATATCAGCAAGCTGTCAAACTGCATGTTAAACAGTGATTTGTGCTACATACGTAAATGTAATGTCTGTTCTGTGTGCTTTTTTATCCTTAATGTGATAGTGGCCACGCTTGAACAAAGATAGCCATTTCTTGAAACGATCATTCATGGACGTGAGACAGTTGTGCAGAAATGATACTCGAGTGTTAACTGAAAATGTAATAAGTGATCTTTAATCACATCTGTTTCAGATTTTTCGATTTACTTCTCTATATATCATACTCTGCTTCTCTCATCAGATGTACAAAAGCATGTTCAAGTATCTCACTTGTCAGCGAGGCTCCCCAGCACAACAGCGCCAGTAAAAACACCGAACATGTACGCAGATTGTGCAACAGCTCCCATCCATCGGCGGTCACAAACAAAATTCCACTGCAAACAATAATAAAAAGTCTTCAGGCATCTTATTGTGAACATGATATTTTTATGTACATTGAAAATTGACGAGAAATTAGTTATATACATCAGAAATGAAACCAAATCACAGGAAACAAACTCAACTGATTATGTCTCAAATTATTTCTCAGACTTTCTGAGTTTGCATTCCAAGAGTTTGTTTCTGGATTACTTTTTTCTTTTGTGATTGTGCAGATATTTATCAATTTCACTTTTCTGATCTCCTTATGCATAGAACGCAGTATTAAGTAATGTGGAAGAGAAAGATGCGACATACAGATTTATGGAAAGTCACAGTGGCATTACGTCCTTGATAATTTCACACATACGAAGCAATCTACGCCATAGTTAGAAAACACATTAAACGTACTTGAGGGGCCATGTGAATACCAATATTGTAAATAGATCTTTGGATTCTATCTCAGGCACTTTACTGATCGAGCTTCTAGTCTCTGAGAAAGGGGTATGGTGGAGTGTAAATTCTGAGATCGCAAGAAAATGTTTGCTTTTCACAGGCCTCAGTTCTTAAAAGACCTATTTACATTCTAAATTATAAAATTTAAATTCCTTATAAATGTTACTCTACTTGGACTTGTTATAATGTTTTCTATGAGCGGACGTAGCGTTTCTGAAAGTCTAAATTTTCACTATCTGCTAACTTAGCGTCATAAAGATGCAGGTAATTTTGGCACAGCAGAAGTGTTAACGTTGAAGATATTAACCAGCAGCGTCATTTTTTATGTGTTCTGAAGTTCATCAATAAATACATTTCACAAAGTATACCGTTGCTACAGCAAGGAGATGTATGACAGTATATAGGTACGCCTGTTTTGAAATGCGGTCTTCATCACACAGTGTTTGAAACTCACTTGCTTGGGTGTGCTTGAAGTAATTTGCGGCACATCACCCAAATTGTATCGTAATCTCAACAGTGGCAGTAGATGTGAAAAGAAAAGAAAAAGAGAGTAATAATAGGGAATTCGAATACCAATATAGTATTCATAATTTCACGCCTATGAATCAAACTGTACCACAGATAAATAATGAGTAATTTTTCAGACCCGCTCGGTTTCGAATTATCGATTAAAAAAAAAACTGATGGATTCCTCGAATTTTCAATACCCAGAGGCTATTTAGAACCATTGTTTGTTACGAGGGAAATATGTGAATTTCTGAGGCGGAGTGGAAGACGGGATTGTTTACGTAAAAAATGTACTTATTTTCTGATGATGTCCACTTTTATGAGGTCTCCTGGCCAGTGTTTTTCCAGTGAGTAGATTTCATTCCTGAAATGCGATTTCAGGGGATCTGAAAAAACATCTGTGTATGGCTTCCATAGCCTCATCATTGCACTTACAACGTTATCCATCCATAAATTTTGTTTTTGGAAATAGTTGGAACTCACAGACTGACAGATCTCGTGAATATCGTCCAAGATGCAGAAGTTTTCTTCAGGTGAGAGAATCTTTTGTTTAGTCGCCGAATCTGGTGTACGTCTCCTTCGTTTTGTTTTGACATCCAGTTGGTCGAGATGACTTGTGTATCATTCATCAGTTTTTGTTTTATCTCTGTAGGTAGAAAACAGGATATTTTACAGACCATAAAAAACTGATTATGTTCTTTCCGACTGATGAAACCAATTTAGCCATTTTTGGTACGGGGCTATCGACTTCCACTCACTGCTTTGATAACTGCTTCGTATCTTGCATGAAGTGCTGGATCCACGTCCCATCCACAATAACAAGTTGGTACTCACCATTTGGTGGTTTGTTTATGAAAGGGTTCAAACATTGGTAACAAACAAGTTTTCCCAATTTCTTTTGGTCAGTATTCAACAAAAGCGGAACCCGTCTTGCACCAAGTTTCTCGTCCATAATTTGACACATAACGTTACTGTTTCTTCTGATATGTCTACGGAGTTAGCTATTCCACGTTAAGCACTTTCTCAGTGTTTTCATATGTGGTTGCAGGTTTGAGACGTCTTTCACTTCTCCTTCAAGAGAAATACCGCAAGTTTTGAATTCAGCCATCCATTTCCTAACTGTTAAAATGGAGAATTCGTTGGCGATAAACAGTCCATAACAAAGTTTAATGACGGCTCTATTTTCCAGTTAATCAGTTTGTGCGAATCACAAACAAGAGAATAACTTAAAATAGCAGAAGAAACTGAACTCTTTATAGATACAGTAAATACTTGATGAACGTTACAAAATATGCCAAAATAACAAAAACAAAATTTCATTGCTAACAACACCATCTCTGCAGCTGGTGCCTCGCCCTCTTTCTCTACCGGTTCTTGTAGAACAGAGTCAGAACGTCTCATTCTGGTAATACATTAACTGCCAAAACTCCGTTGGCTCTTCTCTTGTGAACTGTCTATTGGCAAGATTCTCCATATAATCTGATATGGAGACGTTCTTGGCTGCATGAGAACCGGAAGTGCATTGCGGAACGTCACATAGTTAGCAGATATTGATTCAAGACCACAGCTGTCATAATGAAATAGTATGTTGTGGAAATTCTATAATAATGTTTCCTGGAGCAGTCCCAAAGCCCTACGTTATTGCACAGTAATGCAAAATGCCATACAGACAAGTTACCCATCGACGGCATTCCTGGTGCGACATGTTACCCTGGCGTGCAAGATCCACTGACCAATCACACAGTCGACATGGTGTGGCCCGATGTGAAGGTTACAGTCTGGTACTAGGGATCTGGAATGCCCGTTGCAGAACTACGGCACATTTCCTCAGCAATACGTCAAGCGCCTTTATGACGCAATGGGTGTTCGCCCCAATGTGCAGTGTCTCATTTTAACAGTTGGCCATATTTGTGGTGCAGATAATTTTATATTATTTTTATATACATATTAACGAAAAAAATAGATTTTGTGATTTTAGAATATTTTTATACGTGTTCTACAAATGCAAATCGCAAATAATATTTACAGAGAAACACGTGAAAACAATCATGAAGTAACAGAACATAAAACGGAGCCACTATAATATTCGGCTGTCCATAAACGACCCAATAAATTTCTACTTTAAAAAGTTCTCAATATACTGTTTGACATTGTTTTAGTCTTAGAATCTCTTAAATGTTTATACCGGTACCTGTTTCCTTAGAATTTTTCTGTTTTTTTTTTCGAGTGGCTAATGTATAATTCTTCAATTCTGTCTATACGGAAATTATCTAGGCCATACTCTTCTTCTCAGAATTTCTCATTACTTCTCCATGAGCCTGAGCTACAGAGATTGCGAAATTATTTAAATAGCTTTAGAGCAGCTAAAAGGCAGTCACAGACGCACTGCGAAATCCTCATGTTTTATATCTTGGTAGAATATGATCGTCAATCTGACGCAAAGTATTTTGTTCGACTTTTGTGTAAATACTCCAATAAAAGATTCAGGTACTTGCCTCTAGTCAATTTCCGTCAATAAATGTAAGTTCACCTCCCCTAGTCGAAGATATAGATTACATATAATTACACCAGTTCCAATGTGGTTTATTGTGATGCGACGATTTTACTTTGTAATATTTCGTCGATCAAGTTCCACTCACGCGCTCTGTCATCTGATTTATTACTTTCGTCCTTAAATACATTTCCTACCAGTCAGGTTCTTTACTCGTGTAGCTCGGATCCATCGTACAACTGATCACATTAAATAGGTAATTTTTCCTTTCTTTCCACCCGGTGTAATCTTAACAAAAATGCATTGTCCTCTCTGAGGGTTGATTTTGGTGCCACTGTTCTGAAAAAAATTACGCTGCTAACTAAAGCAATTACACAAGGGGTTTCCCTTAACTTATGGCTGATGAGACGTCTATGTGTTTCACTAAGCTTCCCTTGCTGCCGCTGTTGTGAAAGTGAGAGGATTCTCTCTTCATTTTTGTACGAACGAATAGATGATGACGATTTACGGCGGAGGGCGCTAAGCAGAAAGGTCATCCGCGCTCGAGCGTATAGAGCCGATAGCGATGGAAAGAGATGTGTTGAAAGCGAATCATATCCCTGACCGAATCGCGCTTTTTATAGCAACAGGCCAGCAGCTGTCACTAATAGAAAGATATTGTTGGAGACAAGTATTGCTGGAATGTAAAGAAGGTATTTGTTACAGTTTCAATGAGGAAACAAACGCTCGAGCCATTGGTAGCCGCATGTTTGTATATTATAACTTAATGCTATTTTAACAACAAAAAAGGAAATTTTTTCCTACAGTTGAAGCCAGAAATAATCGAACGGAAAAGTACCTATCTGGAGATTTACTTCGTTTATGTCGTTACTTAGTTGCTGTCATGCCTGCTTTTTGTCTGCGGAATTTCGACGTTGATGTACTAGGGTGGCCAAATATTAAAATAATGCACTGTATATCACCATGAAAACCTGATATAAGTAACGTAATTAAAACGAACATTCCAGTACAAAACAGTGTCGCAAAATTCTGATATGGAGTGTCCAGTTTTATTCCCTGGCGGACGTGCCATAATCGTGAAGTCTAACTGCGTTACGCATGTTCTCGGGTCACTTTCCATACTTACGGCAATGGAATTAATTTCAAAATGGTTGCAATTCGAATGCAGTGTTAGGCTGATACTACTAAGTTTACAGAACTTGACGAGGAGACGGAATAATTTTAGATTTGTAACCACGATAGCTGTAAAAACAGACTGCACAAGGTATAGCTCGACAAGAAATAATATGACACTTTTCATTTAGAAATAATATTAACTCTGAGAGATCTGAATTTTGGAGAATTGAAATTTAAAAAAAAGAGCTACTTAGAGAACATGTTTAAAGGAAATGCAGCTAATAAACCTTGCTTCGAAGCGGTAATGGCTCCTGGGTATAACTAACTGCTATCCAAGCTTCACTCGCAACTGGCGTGTGACGGAAAAATCTTCTCAACATGTCTCGTGCCACTGGACCTCAGACTGACTGATGGGTATTTTATTGGAGTCATTCAAGCAATATCACGTACATAAGGCTTTGTCTCAGACATCTACCCCGGTTGAGCCCAGTGTCAAAAAAACTAGCATGTCCCGTTAATCGGCTGCAGATATGCAGCGCTGACAGCACTTCCGTAAGCAGTATATGCTGCAGAACGTTTGGGCATGGGCAGTCTGGATAATCAGGTTTGAATGCATGATGCTACTTGTACGGGTCATCACTCATTCCATGAGGGGTACAGAGGGCTTGCCCAACTGGTAGGTGACTGGCAAAGGACATGGAAATATGATTTGAGTTTAACGTCTCACGGTGATCAAAGTCAATGGAAACGGAATGCTAGTTCAGTTATAGAGGTATCAAGGAAGGAAGCAGTCGTGGCCTATTTAAAGATTCATTCCATTGTTCGACTGAAATGACTTAGAGAATACACGCAAACGAGGTTATCTGGATTAGTAGATGGGTGAAAGTGTTTCCCTTACGGTAAGTCCCTCCTGGCACCGCCTACCCCCCCCCCCCCCTCCACATCGTCCCGCTGCCCACCCCATGCTGCACGTGTTAGTTGTACTAAAATTTGGTGTCAGGAAATGGCGATGACCGGAACTTGTGATGTAACGACTGCTAAGGATTCTCATGTACCAACATACTTCACTCATTGTCTAACTGTGTGACCAACAACGTCCGTTGCAAAACAATTTATTTACAATATTTACTGTCCTGTTAACAATGTGAAAGCCGAGCAAAGTACTAGATGATAAGGAGAAAGAAAACTGGGTCTCTTACATTGTTAAAGCGCTTGGGCTGCATTGACTTGATAAGATAGCTGAGCTTGTCAGTCAATACAAGGGGCAAACCGACGTAGCTGAGACTCATCAGTTGGAGAAGACTGAAGTCTATGAACATGACGTCGTGCTTATGGTTTCAAGCGATTCCAGAAATTTACAGAGGCAAATGTACGTCTAATATTGAGTACTTCTCAAATTGTCATATGATAACGTAACGTAACTTCAGCGTACGCACTGTGAACGGTTTTTGCAAAAGATGAAGATTCGCCTACACCTGACAACGCTAGAATAGGGTAAAACTCAATATTCTAACACCAGTCTAAAAGGGAATCGCACTGAGTCTATGTCATTAGCTCTGGGATGCGAACTGCGTTGGGCGATAGGCAATACGAAATGCCTGATTGCGCTGTGGAGGGAGAAACATCCTGTGGGCAGCTAAGTCGCTAGAGGCTCTATTCAAGCGGTTTCCTTCCTCGAGTTGTTTACATCGCAGTGTTTCCTCCGATTGCAGAGATTTCCGGTCAATATAGGCTATTTGCACGCAGAATTAAAGTTAATAACTACGAAACTCTAAGCGGAAAACAGATTATTTCTCTTTACCGTGCTGATTTTTCTAAATTATCATCTTCTATGTACAGTATTTGCGCTGTATCATCTTTATCTACTTTGGGAACGATAGAAGATCAATTATTAGTCATTTTTTGTAGGTAGAAGATTTATTCAAGATTTATAGCGGTCTAGTTAATATCACGTGTGGAACATTGGTAGACAATAAACAGAAAGGTTTAATGTGACCTAGTAAACAGTATTAGGATGGACTTTAAAACACATCACCTATATTAGCTTAAGGCGCAACCGATAAACGATGCGTAGACTGAAAGGTTATACCGACACCTAGAAAGAGCTAATTACGGTTTAAGTTCCCGCCGGGCTTTTATAGGAGGTTCTCGTTTGTTTACTTTTCAAAAACTTCTCTAAGCCGAGCCAAAATATGTACCTGTAGCCCACAGTATACGATGGACTAACAAAATCGACTAGACTACACCTCCATGCTGTACGTTGCGTGGAAAGTGTCTAGTCGCCAAGAAGAGCGTTAGAATGGTTTCCATGTCTTCTTGCCACTTTACATAGACATATACTACTAAGCTACGGTATAGACGGACCTCATCTCTTTCTTGCAGCGTATAACACGGGCGTAGTGTCTCTACAGAGATAGCGAGCTCCTCAAATGCACTCTCTATCATCCATCCTGCTGCGGATAAGCTGTCCGACAGTCCATAATACATATTTTCTTAATTATTATAGAACTAGAAACATGCGACTGCATCATTTCATCACTCACCTCTATTGCTTTGCTCGATTCGTAATACGTATTATCAAACACCCAAGAGTCACACTTGATTGTTTGGTTCGTCGAGTGGTCTATTATACGGCAGGAATCGAGACCGCCCTTTCCACGCGGTATATGGAATGTCAGCTCACTTGTGTTCCAAGGAGCTACACTGCCATTCACGTCAACTCCGGGAATTGCACACCTGTCAAGAGAAACAAACACGTAAATTGTTGAAGGAATGTTAACTGGCATTTGTTACTGAAAGGAGAAACACAATTATTCTTATGAGAAAGTATTGAGCAAATTAAGAATTAGACAGTCAAACGGTGTTCACTATGTTCTACGTTATGTTTCTGCAAAAATATTCTGCAATTAATTCATTTATAACTTTTTTGAAAAATCAAATGTTTTTTGGTATGACTTGCTTAAAAGTAAGTGATGAAATCGATTGGAGAAACGTTTGACATGCCTCTGAATGATGCTTGAAGTCATTTACACCAGCTGAGATGCTCATATGTTAGTGACATAAGGAGACTAATGAGTGAAGTTCTACCAGAAAAATACTCTCCAGCACACTTTAAAATTCTAAGATTCTAAGTTACACATTGGACTTTAAATTTTCAATCGGCACCTCATTTTCTTTACATAATTAAAAGTATTGTTCAAAAGTGCGTAAATGTTCCTCTAATCTAGTTTATTTTTTATATTCAGACAAATTATTTCACAAAACGTATGTTGGTCTTTCATTAAATTTTTATTTTCAATCTCGATCGACAGTCTGTTATTATTAAGAGTATACAGAGTGTATCAAAAAGAACCATCCGATTTGGCACGTCTATATTTCTGGAACTAATAAACATATACAATGAATTTTGTTTTTTTATGAACGGGAAACTGAAAAAGTTTTTTGTTTCATACCTTTTCATAGGTGTTCAATGCCCCCCCCTCCCCCTGTAGATGCACGGCATATGTCAACGCGGTATTAAAATTGTTCCCATACTACAGCGAGTATTTCTTGAGTTACAGCTTCCACAGCTGCTGTTATTCGATGTCCCAGTTCATTCGTTGTTGTTGGTAACGGAGGCACGCGAACAGAGTGTTTTATAAACCCCGACAGGAAATAATCACATACAGTCAGGTCCGGTGATCTAGGGGGCCAGTAATGTAGGGCTGAATTATTTGGTCAAGTGTGACCGATTCACCGTTCAGTAATCCTTCGATTTAAAAATTCCCGCAATTACAGATGCCAGTGTGGTGGTGCCCCATCCTGTTGGGAAATAGAGTCGTTCGAATCAGTCTCCAACTGTAGGAAAAGAAAATTCTGAAGCAAATCGAGATATGTGCTTCTTGTAACAGTGTTCTCGGCAAAGAAAACTGGACCATACACCTTTTGCCGTGAAACTGCACAAAACGCATTAAATTTTGGAGAGTCGTTCTCATATTGTAAAACTTCATGTGGTTCCTCCGTACCCCATATTCTCACATTAAGACGGTTCACCTTTCCATTCAAATGGAATGTTACCTCGTCACCAAACACTAATAGTGGAAGAAAACTGTCATTCTCCATCTTGCCAAGAACGAAATTACGGAACTCCACACGTTATTGTTTGTCACCATCACGAAGAGCTTGCAGTAGCTGAATTTTGTATGGTATCATGTATCAACGTCGACGGTACATACTCCAGATGGACATAGGGGGCATGTTGAGTTGTCGACCTGCACGGAGAACGGATTTCTGCGGACTCCTGCCTACATTAGCGTCGTTAGTGATACTGTGCTCCCTGCCGCCGTTGGATAAGCAGCTGCAGCAGCAAGTCGTATACTCCTAGCTCACTCATTTGTTACATAGTTTAATTCTTAATTTCTTTGCGTGTTTTTGGTACTTGCATTGTTTAATTCATAAATTTCGGGCGTATTATAGTATCTGAGAGTTGTAGCATCGCGTTTTAGTACCTGAATAGTGTAAATTCGCGTAGTCGTCTGTCATCTGTTTTCGTTTTGAACGGCCAGTGTCGGTTGGTCACAGTCAGTGTGCTCCCTGCCGCCGTTGGGAAAGCAGCTGCAGCAGCAAGTCGTATACTCCTAGCTCACTCATTTGTTACATAGTTTAATTCTTAATTTCTTTGCGTGTTTTTGGTACTTGCATTGTTTAATTCATAAATTTCGGGCGTATTATAGTATCTGAGAGTTGTAGCATCGCGTTTTAGTACCTTAATAGTGTAAATTCGCGTAGTCGTCTGTCATCTGTTTTCGTTTTGAACGGCCAGTGTCGGTTGGTCACAGTCAGTGTGCTCCCTGCCGCCGTTGGATAAGCAGCTGCAGCAGCAAGTCGTATACTCCTAGCTCACTCATTTGTTACATAGTTTAATTCTTAATTTCTTTGCGTGTTTTTGGTACTTGCATTGTTTAATTCATAAATTTCGGGCGTATTATAGTATCTGAGAGTTGTAGCATCGCGTTTTAGTACCTGAATAGTGTAAATTCGCGTAGTCGTCTGTCATCTGTTTTCGTTTTGAACGGCCAGTGTCGGTTGGTCAGTCAGTGTGCTCCCTGCCGCCGTTGGATAAGCAGCTGCAGCAGCAAGTCGTATACTCCTAGCTCTACCACATAAATTTCGGGCGTATTATAGTATTTGAGAGTTGTAGCATCACGTTTTAGTACTCGAATAGTGTTAAATCGCGTAGTCTCCTTCCGCCGCCGAGCAGTGTGTCAGCAGTGCACAAGTGGCAGCATTACTGCATTTACTAGGCAATCTTGTATTTTAATAACCGCTTCAATTTTGTCGTTTTGTTTGACCTCTCTGTAGATTAGTTCAGACGTTCTTTGCACAAGTTTTTAGCATGGATAGGGACTGCAACTGCTGTGTTCGGATGCAGGCTGAGTTGGCATCCCTTCGCTCCCAGCTTCAGGCAGTGTTGGCTTCGGTCACACAGCTTGAGGCTGTTGCCAATCGGCATCACGGGGGGGGTCCGGATGGGGGTTTGTCGGGGACGGCCAGCTCGTCCCACGCATCCCCCGATCGGACTACGACTGTGGTTGCCCGGGATACTGCCCGCATTGAGGCTGATCCCTCACCAGTGGTAGAGTGGGAGGTCGTCTCAAGGTGTGGCAGGGGGCGAAAGACATTCCGGAGGGCTGAACGGAAGGCCTCTCCAGTTTGTCTGACGAACCGGTTTCAGGCTCTGTCTCAGGCTGATACTGATCTTCAGCCTGACATGGCTGCTTGTCCTGTTCCAGAGGTTGCCCCTCAGTCTGCAAGATCCGGGCAGTCGCAGAGGGTGGGCTTACTGGTAGTTGGGAGCTCCAACGTGAGGCGCGTAATGGGGCCCCTTAGGGATATGGCAGCAAGGGAGGGGAAGAAAACCAAAGTGCACTCCGTGTGCATACCGGGGGGAGTCATTCCAGATGTGGAAAGGGTCCTTCCGGATGCCATGAAGGGTACAGGGTGCACCCATCTGCAGGTGGTCGCTCATGTCGGCACCAATGATGTGTGTCGCTATGGATCGGAGGAAATCCTCTCTGGCTTCCGGCGGCTATCTGATTTGGTGAAGACTGCCAGTCTCGCTAGCGGGATGAAAGCAGAGCTCACCATCTGCAGCATCGTCGACAGGACTGACTGCGGACCTTTGGTACAGAGCCGAGTGGAGGGTCAGAATCAGAGGCTGAGACGGTTCTGCGACAATGTGGGCTGCAGATTCCTCGACTTGCGCCATAGGGTGGTGGGGTTTCGGGTTCCGCTGGATAGGTCAGGAGTCCACTACACGCAACAAGCGGCTACACGGGTAGCAGGGGTTGTGTGGCGTGGGCTGGGCGGTTTTTTAGGTTAGATGGCCTCGGGCAAGTGCAGAAAGGGCAACAGCCTCAACGGGTGCGGGGCAAAGTCAGGACATGCGGGGACCAAGCAGCAATCGGTATTGTAATTGTAAACTGTCGAAGCTGCGTTGGTAAAGTACCGGAACTTCAAGCGCTGATAGAAAGCACCGAAGCTGAAATCGTTATAGGTACAGAAAGCTGGCTGAAGCCAGAGATAAATTCTGCCGAAATTTTTACAAAGGCACAGACGGTGTTTAGAAAGGATAGATTGCATGCAACCGGTAGTGGAGTGTTCGTCGCTGTTAGTAGTAGTTTATCCTGTAGTGAAGTAGAAGTGGATAGTTCCTGTGAATTATTATGGGTGGAGGTTACACTCAACAACCGAGCTAGGTTAATAATTGGCTCCTTTTACCGACCCCCCGACTCAGCAGCATTAGTGGCAGAACAACTGAGAGAAAATTTGGAATACATTTCACATAAATTTTCTCAGCATGTTATGGTCTTAGGTGGAGATTTCAATTTACCAGATATAGACTGGGACACTCAGATGTTTAGGACGGGTGGTAGGGACAGAGCATCGAGTGACATTATACTGAGTGCACTATCCGAAAATTACCTCGAGCAATTAAACAGAGAACCGACTCGTGGAGATAACATCTTGGACCTACTGATAACAAACAGACCCGAACTTTTCGACTCTGTAAGAGCAGAACAGGGAATCAGTGATCATAAGGCCGTTGCAGCATCCCTGAATATGGAAGTTAATAGGAATATAAAAAAAGGGAGGAAGGTTTATCTGTTTAGCAAGAGTAATAGAAGGCAGATTTCAGACTACCTAACAGATCAAAACGAAAATTTCTGTTCAGACACTGACAATGTTGAGTGTTTATGGAAAAAGTTCAAGGCAATCGTAAAATGCGTTTTAGACAGGTACGTGCCGAGCAAAACTGTGAGGGACGGGAAAAACCCACCGTGGTACAACAACAAAGTTAGGAAACTACTGCGAAAGCAAAGAGAGCTTCACTCCAAGTTTAAACGCAGCCAAAACCTCTCAGACAAACAGAAGCTAAACGATGTCAAAGTTAGCGTAAGGAGGGCTATGCGTGAAGCGTTCAGTGAATTCGAAAGTAAAATACTAGGTACCGACTTGACAGAAAATCCTAGGAAGTTCTGGTCTCACGTTAAATCAGTAAGTGGCTCGAAACATCATGTCCAGACACTCCGGGATGATGATGGCATTGAAACAGAGGATGACAAGCGTAAAGCTGAAATACTAAACACCTTTTTCCAAAGCTGTTTCACAGAGGAAGACCGCACTGCAGTTCCTTCTCTAAATCCTCGCACCAACGAAAAAATGACTGACATTGAAATAAGTGTCCAAGGAATAGAAAAGCAACTGGAATCACTCAACAGAGGAAAGTCCACTGGACCTGACGGGATACCAATTCGATTCTACACAGAGTACGCGAAAGAACTTGCCCCCCTTCTAACAGCCGTGTACCGCAAGTCTCTAGAGGAACGGAAGGTTCCAAATGATTGGAAAAGAGCACAGGTAGTCCCAGTCTTCAAGAAGGGTCGTCGAGCAGATGCGCAAAACTATAGACCTATCTCTCTGACGTCGATCTGTTGTAGAATTTTAGAACATGTCTTTTGCTCGAGTATCATGTCGTTTTTGGAAACTCAGAATCTACTATGTAGGAATCAACACGGATTCCGGAAACAGCGATCGTGTGAAACCCAACTCGCTTTATTTGTTCATGAGACCCAGAAAATATTAGATACAGGCTCCCAGGTAGATGCCATTTTCCTTGACTTCCGGAAGGCGTTCGATACAGTTCCGCACTGTCGCCTGATAAACAAAGTAAGAGCCTACGGAATATCAGACCAGCTGTGTGGCTGGATTGAAGAGTTTTTAGCAAACAGAACACAGCATGTTGTTCTCAATGGAGAGACATCTACAGACGTTAAAGTAACCTCTGGCGTGCCACAGGGGAGTGTTATGGGACCATTGCTTTTCACAATATATATAAATGACCTAGTAGATAGTGTCGGAATTTCCATGCGGCTTTTCGCGGATGATGCTGTAGTATACAGAGAAGTTGCAGCATTAGAAAATTGTAGCGAAATGCAGGAAGATCTGCAGCGGATAGGCACTTGGTGCAGGGAGTGGCAACTGACCATTAACATAGACAAATGTAATGTATTGCGAATACATAGAAAGAAGGATCCTTTATTGTATGATTATATGATAGCGGAACAAACACTGGTAGCAGTTACTTCTGTAAAATATCTGGGAGTATGCGTGCGGAACGATTTGAAGTGGAATGATCATATAAAATTAATTGTTGGTAAGGCGGGTACCAGGTTGAGATTCATTGGGAGAGTCCTTAGAAAATGTAGTCCATCAACAAAGGAGGTGGCTTACAAAACACTCGTTCGACCTATACTTGAGTATTGCTCATCAGTGTGGGATCCGTACCAGATCGGGTTGACGGAGGAGATAGAGAAGATCCAAAGAAGAGCGGCGCGTTTCGTCACAGGGTTATTTGGTAACCGTGATAGCGTTACGGACATGTTTAGCAAACTCAAGTGGCAGACTCTGCAAGAGAGGCGCTCTGCATCGCGGTGTAGCTTGCTCGCCAGGTTTCGAGAGGGTGCGTTTCTGGATGAGGTATCGAATATATTGCTTCCCCCTACTTATACCTCCCGAGGAGATCACGAATGTAAAATTAGAGAGATTAGAGCGCGCACAGAGGCTTTCAGACAGTCGTTCTTCCTGCGAACCATACGCGACTGGAACAGGAAAGGGAGATAATGACAGTGGCACGTAAAGTGCCCTCCGCCACACACCGTTGGGTGGCTTGCGGAGTATAAATGTAGATGTAGATGTAGATGTTAATGCCAGCTACGGATTATCGTAGTACTTATACACGAAGGAGGATTAGTAAACTTTTACGTCACTAGATCCCATGTATTCCAGAAAAAAATACGAGAAATGTAGTTAATAGAACTGAACTCTGTTGAATTGGCAGCACTCAACACTTCAGCGGATACGAGTTTTGCATCAAGGGGCCACCAGGTTTTTACTCAATGTTGCGGCACTGTAATTATTTTTTCACTGATGTCATGCCGAGTGAAACAGCACAGAAATTACTTTTTAGGTCTAACCTTAAAAATCTTAAATATGTATAAGAACGTGCAAAATAAATAAGATTTATAGTGTTTTTTGTTCCTTTTTTTAAGCTTCCAAGATTCTGTAGTCTGACTCAAACTGGGAAACAGAGAGTCTAGTTCTATGGTCAATAGAGGACAGCTGATTAGAGCATCGCCGCAACAAAACTGCCTTAACAGGGAATGTGTAAAATTTCTTTTAATATCTTTCACAGTGAGGGAGAAGTTAAGTCCTGTGGTCATATAAAATATATCAGTAAAGAGAATTAGAAGAAATGTGACACAATCACAGTGAAGGACCCAGCTATCAGTTGCATAAAACTTGTAGAATACAAAAATTGAAATTTTTTAATTTTATTTTATGGCCAGTTTCGATCTATAATACCAACATCATCCATTGGTCAGCAAAACTTAAGGACGCGCCTGATATGTCTCTGCCAAGGAACATAGCTTGATGAAACTCAGACCATACATAGAAAGACAGAATGTAACTGAAGCAAATACGCAATAAGACGGAAAAAATGACACCTTTGCTCAAAGACAGTAATTACAGTGGAGTCACCACATTTTATGATGATGTCCTGCACACTACAAAAGGCGGGTGTGTGATCAACACAGGCGGTAGTGAACGCTCTAGAACGTGCTTCCATGTCGGCCACAAAGTTGATATGAATTTCTTGTGGTAGGTCGTTCCATTCTTCAAATGGTTCAAATGGCTCTGAGCACTATGGGACTTAATACCTGAGGTCATCAGTCCCCTAGAACTTAGGACTACTTAAATCTAACTAACCTAAGGACATCGCACACACCCATGCCCGAGGCAGGATTCGAACCTGCTACCGCAGCGGACGCGCGGTTCCAGACTGAAGCTTCCAGAACCGCTCGGTCATTCCGTTTCCATTCTTCCACCAGCGCTGTTGACAACTGCTGAATGGCCATTCGTGCATGTGGACGTCTCCCCAACACATAGGACCTGACTTCATCTTTATGGATGACAATGCGCGACCGCATCGAAAAGAGCAGGTAGAGTAGCTCTTGGAAAGAGAAGAATTTGGCGAATGGACTGGACTGCCCTGCCCGTCCCCCCGACTTAAACTCCGCCGAGCATGCGTGGGATGCGTTGAGGAGACGTACTGTGGCACATCCACGTGCATCAACGACCATCCAGTGTTTGTCAACTGTACTGTCGTTTCTGTAAACCCAGAATTTACTCTGTAGGAATCAACATGGATTCCGGAAACAGCGATCGTGTGACACCCAACTCGCTTTATTTGTTCATGAGACCCAGAAAATATTAGATACAGGTTCCCAGGTAGATGCTATTTTCCTTGACTTCCGGAAGGCGTTCGATACAGTTCCGCACTGTCGCCTGATAAACAAAGTAAGAGCTTACGGAATATAAGACAAGCTGTGTGGCTGGATTGAAGAGTTTTTAGCAAACAGGACACAGCATGTTGTTCTCAATGGAGAGACGTCTACAGACGTTAAAGTAACCTCTGGCGTGCCACAGCGGAGTGTTATGGGACCATTGCTTTTCACAATATATATAAATGACCTAGTAGATAGTGTCGGAAGTTCCATGCGGCTTTTCGCGGATGATGCTGTGGTATACAGAGAAGTTGCAGCATTAGAAAATTGCAGCGAAATGCAGGAAGATCTGCAGCGGATAGGCACTTGGTGCAGGGAGTGGCAACTGACCATTAACATAGACAAATGTAATGTATTGCGAATACATAGAAAAAAGGATCCTTTATTGTATGATTATATGATAGCAGAACAAACACTGGTAACAGTTACTTCTGTAAAATATCTGGGAGTATGCGTGCGGAACGATTTGAAGTGGAATGATCATTTAACATTAATTGTTTGTAAGGCGGGTGCCAGGTTGAGATTCATTGGGAGAGTCCTTAGAAAATGTAGTCCATCAACAAAGGAGGTGGCTTACAAAACACTAGTTCGACCTATACTTGAGTATTGCTCATCAGTGTGGGATCCGTACCAGATCGGGTTGACGGATGAGATAGAGAAGATCCAAAGAAGAGCGGCCCGTTTCGTCACAGCGTTATTTGGTAAGCGTGATAGCGTTACGGAGATGTTTAGCAAACTCAAGTGGCAGACTCTGCAAGAGAGGCGCTCTGCATCGCGGTGTAGCTTGCTGTCCGGGTTTCGAGAGGGTGCGTTTCTGTAAGAGGTATCGAATATATTGCTTCCCCCCACTTATACCTCCCGAGGAGATCACGAATGTAAAATTAGAGAGATTCGAGCGCGCACGGAGGCTTTCCGGCAGTTGTTCTTCCCGCGAACCATACGCGACTGGAACAGAAAAGGGAAATAATGACAGTGGCACGTAAAGTGCCCTCCGCCACGCACCGTTGGGTGGCTTGCGGAGTATAAATGTAGGTAAAGATGTACTGATAGAGGAATGGAACGCTCGACCACAAGAACTCCTTATCAACCTTATCGCCAGCATGGAAACACGTTGCAGAACATGACTGTTTGTTGCGATCACCTACCATATTACGAACTACGTTCCGCCTTTTGTAATGTCCAGAGGACCACCATGAATACCGGTGACTTCAATGTAATTTATTTATTTAATCGTATGGCTAGGGCCCCCGATCGGGCAGGCCGTTCTCCAGGTGCCGGTCTGTCAATTTGACGCCACTTCGGCGACCTGCAGACTATGAGGATGATGATGAGGACAACACACGCCCAGTCCCTGGGCGGAGTAAATTCCCCGACCCAGCCGGGAGTCGAACCCGGGCCCAGAGGATTGACAATCCGTCACGCTGACCATTCAGCTACTGGGGGCGGACACTTCAGTGTAATTATTGTCTTTTAACAAAATTGTTATTTCTGTTCGTCTCATAGCGTATTTCATTCAGTTACTATCTGTCCCAGACGGTAGCTGTTACTTCTGTGTATTGTCCAAGTTTCATCGAAGCACACTGTCCATTAAAATTCATGTGACGACCTATCAAATGCCTGAATAGCCACCTTTTGCCACGCTGATCGCTGCGAAACGTGCAGGAGAAGGAGGAGGAGAGGATTAGTGTTCAACATCACGTAGACAGTATGGTCATTAGAGACGGAGCACAAGGTCGGATTAGGAAAGGACGGGGAAGGAAATCGGCCACGCGCTTTTAAAGGAACCGTCCCGGCATTTGTCTTAAGCGATTTAGGGAAATCGCGGTAAACCTAAATGAGGATAGCCGGACGCGGGCTTGAAGTGTCGTCCTCCCAAATGCGAGTCCAGTGTTCTAACCGCTGGAAGAGAGTCAGCGAAGTTGTGGAAAGTACAGACAGGGACGTGGAGCGATGTCAATCCCAGTGCCGTGGCCACCTGCGCTAGATTCCTCGGTTGAGGATCCATGTCGCGTACAGGCCGACTGAGGTGGTCCCGCAGCTTGGTGGCCGCAGGAATACTGTAAACGCAGCCTGATGCTCTTCGAACCACGCATATACGTTGCGAGGTGTGTGACACTTTGCATTGTCCTGCTGATAGATGTCATCGTGCTGCAGAGGAACAAACTGCGTGTAGAGGTGGACACGATGCCCAAGAATAGATGCATGCTTGTGACATCCAGAATGACGAGATCACCTTGGAGGTGCTGCTGTTAGCTGCTTGGTTCATCTGGGCGGTCAGTTTCTTAATAGTTGCACGTCGGTTCGCCGTACTCATCTTCGCAACCGTCATTTAACCGTTTCATCTACGGCCCATGATGCGACACAACTGCCTCCGCGCCGGTTTTGGATAGTGCCTTTTTTACCGTACACAGTATACGTTAAAAATAGTGGCACGTGAACAGTTTACAAACTTAGCCGTTTCGGAAACGCTTCCACTCTTGGCGAGAAGCTAATGACTATTCCGTTTTGAACGTCAGGTACACTATGTGATCAAAAGTATCCGGACACCTCCCAAACCTTTGTTTTTCTTATTAGGTGCATTGTGCTGCCACTGACTGCCAGGTACTTTATATCAGCGATCTCAGTAGTCATTAGACATCGTGAGAGAGTAGATTGGGGCGCTCCGCGGAACTCACGGACTTCGAACGTGGTCAAGTCTCTTGGGTGTCACTTTTGTTATACGTATGTACGCGAGATTTCCACACTACTAAACATCCCTAGGTCTACTGTTTCCGATGTGATAGTGAAGTGGAAACGTGAAGGGGCACGTACAGCACAAAAGCGTACAGACCGACCTCGTCTGTCGACTGACAGATATCGCCGACAGTTGAAGAGGGTCCTGATGTGTAATAGGCAGACATCTATCCAGACCATCACACAGGAATTCCAAACTGCATCAGGATCCACTGCAAATACTATGACACTTGAGCGGGAGGTGAGAAAACTTGGATTTCATGGTCGAGCCGCTGCTCATGAGCCACACATCACGTCGGTAAATGCCAAACGACACCTCGCTTGGTGTAAGGAACGTAAACATTGGACGATTGAACAGCGTTAAAACGTTGTGTGCAGTGACGAATCACGGTTCACAATGTGGCGATCCGATGGCAGGGTGTGGTTATGGCGAAAGCCCTGTGAATGTCATCTGCCAGCGTGTGTAGTGCCACCAGTATAATTCGGTGGCGGTGGTGTTATGGTGTGGTCGTGTTTTTCATGGAGGGGGTTACACCCCTTGTTGTTTTGCGTGGCACTATCACAGCACAGGCCAATATTGATGTTTTAAACACCTTCTTGCTTCCCACTGTTTCGGGGATGGCGACTGCATCTTTCAACACGATCGAGCACCTGTTCATAATGCACGACAGTAACATCCCTGTAATGGACTGGCCTGCACAGAGTCCTGACCTGAATCCTACAGAACACCTTTGGGATGTTTTGGAACGCCGACTTCGTGCAAGGCCTCACCGACCGACATCGATATGTCTCCTCAGAGCAGCAGTCCGTGAAGAATGGGTTGCCATTCCACAAGAAATCTTCCAGCACCTAATTGAACGTATGCCTGCGAGAGTGTAAGCTTTCATCAAGGCTATGAGTAGGCCAACACCATACTGAATCCCAGCATTACCGATGGAGGGCGTTACGAACTTGTAAGTTATCTTCAGCCAGTTGTCCGGATACTTTTGATCACATACTGTAAATCGTTCCGTTTCCGCGTTTCGCCAACATTTCACTGTTTCGTTGAACAAGTGTTAGAGATCCATGCAACAACGTTCGAATGGACTGGTGTTAAATTTTTAGAAATAGTGATTTATAGATCATCCAAATTCAACACTGGGATGTTTCTGAGAAATAGGGGGGAAGATTAGTCGTTAAAGTACCATCGACGACGAGGTCATTAGAGATAGAGCACAAGTTCGAACGATGGAGGGATGTGGAAGGGAATCTGCTTCATCCGTTCGGAAGAAATCATCTTGAAACTTACTTTAAGCCATTTAGGGAAACAACAAAAATCTAAATCTGGATGGTCGGACGGAGAGTTGAATTATCGGTCCCCCGAATGTGAGTCCAGTATCTTACCATTGCACCCACACTCGATGTTCGTTCTGTGCAAACGTGATGCTTATAACGAGGAAGACTAGAATGATTCTGTTTGAGGCATGCGGTATTGACTTCATGAGACATTCTCCAAACAAGAAAGAACCTTTCCTTTCTTTACTTACTTTACTCTCAGTTGTAACTTTGTTAACAAGAAGCATCTGCACAGCAATAGACAATATCTTCTTTAATATCTCGTAGATGGATAGATTCAGTGTATAAACTGTTAATAACTCGTTATCAGGCAATGAGTTACTCACTCCAAGGCTGGCAGACGCTATGAAAGAAACGAATAGTCCACGAATATGTAAGAAATTTAAAATCTCCAATCCAATAAAACAGATTCATTTTTTTACTCTTAAAGGAATATTAGCGGCAGGGCAGTAGATATACATAAGATGGAAGGAAGATTAAGGATTAACGTCCTGTCAGGATTAACGTCCTGTCAACGTCGATGTCATTAGAGACGGATCACAAGGTCGAAATGTTTCAAGGACGGGGAAGAAAGTCATCCGTGCCTTTCCAAAGAACCATACAGGCATTTTCCAGGGGCGAAATGGGAAAATCATGGGAGACCTATATCTGGATGGCCAGATGCGGATTTGAATGGTCTCTTCTCGAATGCGAGCCCAATATGCCAACCACTGCGCCATCTAGTTCGGTCAGAAGTTATACAGGGCATACAAGTTGGTCGATGAACAAAATACATTCAAACACACTTTTATTACAATTTATGAAAGCTGTTTTCCACTAACGTACTTAGAACGAAATGTCTGTCGCGAAGAGTATACAATGTGAATAACACCAGGCATCGGAACTCAAGCAAAAGAAAGAGGTAACTGAATCTAAGCTTACGACACAGTCAACAGATATCTGTCCTGGCTCATGACGGAAAAGACTGTAAGGTCTAAAGAACTTTCAGTAGCAAAGCTAAGAGTACGAGCTCCCCAAATATGAAGCATATGTATCAGAATAAAGGAAATTTAATATCGAGTACAGTGAGAGTATAAGAGAAGAACCAAAACGGTTCAGGTGTCATTTCGTTGATAGCAGGTAATGAAAGAAGATTAGGACTTAATTTTCCGTGCAGTCGATGACTATGTCATTAGAAAGAGGAGCAAAATTAGGATAGGGGGATTAAATCGGCTGTGCCCATTTGCTTTAAGTGATTTAGAGAAATTACAGAAAACTCAAATCCGCGGATGGGGGTTTAACCGACTATCATTACGAATACGAGTCCAATGTTTTACCGCTGATCCACCGCGCTCGAAGAAATCAAATAATGAAGCTGTTACTGATATAACTGAGATGTGCAGGGTCTTCAATGGCCAATCCTCATCTTTTACGGATTCTGGAGAGATGCAGCTCTTAGTTCACAGCCAATAAGCTAACTCCAAATTGCTATAAAATACGAGGGATAAAGTTTCTTACACCCGGCTGTATTCGCGCTACATTCAATTTTCTAACAATACTATAATGATTAGAGAAGCTGAAGACACCAGATATTTGGGACTGAGGGTAGATGGTAAGCTCTCGTGGATGGGATATGTTGGTGAACTCATTCAGAAGCTGAGTGCTGCTAATTTAACAATAACGATGTTGTCAATAGCTATCACTAGGGATGCACTAAAGTTAGGTTACTCTGTATGCTTTCATTCCTTGATACCCTGTAGGAAAATATTTAAAGGCAACATATTAATGGTAGAAATAATATTTTTAGCCCAAAAGTGAGCCGCCCAGAGTAATTTACAAAGTGCAGTTAGGCCTCTATTTAACACTCTAGAGATTTCTAAACTGACATCACGTTAGATCTACTAGTCGAAGATATTTAAGGTTGACAACATGAACATGCCTCAAACGAACAAAAATATTTCGTGAACACGAAACAGAGGAGTGGCCTTTATTCTGGGAATACCTAACTAAAGTTGTGCAGCATACTAGAACACATGTTGTCGCTAGACCCCTACGAGTGTAGAACGCTGTCAGTAATAAAGTACAAGTTTCAAACCATAGATTGAATAATTTACCCTAGCAAGCGCCTTTACTTTCCAGCAGGAATCCTTGACTGTGTTATGGGGAGATGAAATAGTAACAATATAGTTCATGTGTGAGTATTTTAGGTTCGGTTACTTGTGTTATTACTACTGTAAGTCTCTAGCATGGACCGGGAGGTACGAAAACAGTTCATGCAAACAGTATACAGGCATTTTATGTGATCGAGTCATCTTTTCCGTCAATAGACAATATTTCCTCGGAAAACACCATATTTCATTGTTTACTTATCCAACTTACGTTTTCACTTTGAAAGTTAATTTTACGATGTTCTTTAAATACAAATATACTTTTGCACTTTAATACCACGTACGTCTGTCCATTTAGCCCCTTCCTTCATTCCTTTCCTCCAACTGTCCTTCCTTCCTGTTATACCTCTACTCATTATTCCTGACATGCCTCTCCAATACGAATTGGTTTTAGTTGTACGTTGCGTAGCTTTAGAAACTGGCAAAAAGTTGGTATGATGGATTTTATTTTGATGTATGAGTTCTTTTATTTAAAATATTTTGACCTACCTCGATTTGTGTAAAAATTATGATTTAAAATTATTAACAAGTTTTTACCTTATATTAATCTACTTAAAAAATTTATTAATTACTATTTTTCTTTTTCTTTCATAGAAATGAAGTTCTTCATATCATCATCGAAATTAGTCACTTAAAACATATTCAACTGAGACTGTGAAAATAAACATCCGTATTTCTGGTTTTCTGTAGCCGGCCGCTGTAGTCGAACGGTTGTAGGCGCTTCAGTCCGGAACCGCACTGCTGCTACGGTCGCAGGTTCGAATTTTGCCTCGGTCATGGATGTGTGTGATGTCTTTAGGTTAGTTAAGTTTAAGTAGTTGTAAGTCTAGGGGACTGATGATCTCAGACGTTAAGTCCCATAGTGCTTAGAGCCATATGAACCATATATGGTTTTCTGTGTTTTCCCAAATCATTCCAGTTGAACGTCTTTATGATAATAGGCAATAACAGACACCCTCCCCACTCCTTGCTCATTACTGAGACCTGCAAATTGAAATAAATCATTTCATATGTTTATACAATTTTCATAAACATTTTTGGAACAGTGATTAAAATTTTTTTAAATTTTGATTTTTAAATTCAGTCTTAATCACACCACGTATGTTACAAGAACATAGGTGACCGGTTTGGGTCATATCATTGACCTTCATCAGACCCATGGCATCCTTCGAAGATGGTAGGTGGAGCAGTGTTCTCAGCTGCTGTGATGTCAACTGGAGCAGTTGACATCACAGCAGCTAAGAAGAGTGCTCCACCTACCATCTTCGAAGGATGCCATGTCGACTGGACCAGTTGACATCACAGCAGCTGAGAACAGTGCTCCACCTACCATCTTCGAAGGATGCCATGGGTCTGATGATGGTCATGTGATATGGCCGAAACAGGTCACCTATGTTCTTGTAACATACGTGGTGTGATTAAGACTGAATTTTAAAAACAAAATTTCATATGTTTATTATTATTATTACACTGTTCAGTCACATTAATGTGATAACTTGTTGAAGTCTGAATGCTCGTGCGCTGGCAATAACACCACATTTAGACTCACTTAAATGTTGATCACCTGCCATTTTAGCAGCAGTAACCGACCTAACAACTGAGCCAGACACTTGTTGTCTTATACAGGGTGGTCCATTGATCGTGACCGGGCCAAATATCTCACGAAATAAGCGTCAAACGAAAAAACTACAAAGAACGAAACTTGTCTAGCTTGAAGGGGGAAACAAGATGGGGCTATGGTTTGCCCGCTAGATGACGCTGCCATAGGTCAAACGGATATCAACTGCGTTTTTTAAAATAGGAACCCACATTTTTTATTACATATTCGTGTAGCACGTAAAGAAATATGAAAGTTTTAGTTGGACCACTTTTTTCGCTTTGTGATAGATGGCGCTGTAATAGTCGCAAACATGTGGCTCACAATTTTAGACGAACAGTTGGCAACAGGTAGGTTTTTTAAATTAAAATACAGAACGTAGGTACGTTTGAACATTTTATTTCGGTTGTTCCAATGTGATACATGTACCTTTGTGAACTTATCATTTCTGAGAACGCATGCTGTTACAACGTGATTACCTGTAAATACCACATTAATGCAATAAATGCTCAAAATGATTTCCATCCACCTAATGACTTTGGCAATACGTGTAAAGACATTCCTCTCAACAGCGAGTAGTTCGCCTTCAGTAACGTTCGCACATGCAATGACAATGCGCTGACGCATGTTGTCAGGCGTTGTCGGTGGATCACGATAGCAAATATCCTTCAACTTTCCCCACAGAAAGAAATCCGGGAACGTCAGATACGGTGAGCGTGCGGGCCATGGTATGGTGCTTCAACTTCAACCGCACGCGAGCTATGTGCCGGACATCCATCATGTTGGAAGTACATCGCCATTCTGTCATGCAGTGAAACATTTTGTAGTAACACCGGTAGAACATAACGTAGTAAATCAGCATACATTGCACCATTTAGATTGTCATCGACAAAATGGGGCCACTTACCCTTCCTCCAATAATGCCGCACCATACATTAACCCGCCAAGGTCGCTGATGTTCCACTTGTCGCAGCCATCGTGGATTTCCGTTGCCCAGTAGTGCATATAATGCCGGTTTACGTTACCGCCGTTGGTGAATGACACTTCGTCGCTAAATAGAACGCGTGCAAAAAATCTGTCATCGTCCCGTAATTTCTCTTGTGCCCAGTGGCAGAACTGTACACGACGTTCAAAGTCGTCGCCATGCAATTCCTGGTGCATAGAGATATGGTACGAGTGCAATCGATGTTGATGTAGCATTCGCAACACCAACGTTTTTGAGATTCCCGATTCTCGCGCAATTTGTCTGCTACTGACATGCGGATTAGCCGCAACAGCAGTTAAAACACCTACTTGGGCATCATCATTTGTTGCAGGTCGTGGTTGACGTTTCACGTGTGGCTGAACACATCCTGTTTCCTTAAATAACGTAACTATCTGGTGAACGGTCCGTACCCTTGGATGATGTCGTCCAGGATACCGAGCAGCATACATGGCACACGCCCGTTGGGCATTTTGATCACAATAGCCATACATCAACACGATATCGACCTTTTCCGGTCCATTTTAACACGGGTAATGTATCACGAAGCAAATACCGTCCGCACTGGCGGAATGTTACGTGATACCACGTACTTATACGTTTGTGACTATTACAGCGCCATCTATCACAAAGCGAAAAAAGTGGTCCAACTAAAACATTCACATTTGTTTACGTACTACACGAATATGTAATAAAAATGGGGGTTCCTATTTAAAAAAAAACGCTGTTGATATCCGTTTGACCTATGGCAGCGCCATCTAGCGGGCCAACCATAACGCCATCTGGTTTCCCCCTTCAAGCTAGACAAGTTTCGTCCGTTGTAGTTTTTTCGATTGATGCTAATTTCGTGACATATTTGGCCCGGTCACTATCAATGGACCACCGTGTATAGGAGTTACCGACCGCAGCGCAGTATTCTGCCTGTTTACATATGTCTGTATTTGAATACGCATGCCTATACCACTTTCTTTTGTTTATCAGTGTATAACGGTCCCTCCTCCATCCTGGATCCTTCAGACTATTGTTGGAGGTCATTTGTTTTCAGATGTTTCACGCCGAACACGTCAAAAGCCACCTATGCAATGGAGAATAAAACGTGGTTCATCTTAAAAGGGCACCTGCCGACATTCAGTGGACGCTCACTTGCGGTATTGACGTGCAAATTGTTCAAATGGCTCTGAGCACTATGGGACTTAACATCTGAGGTCATCAGTCCCCTCGAACTTAGAACTACTTAAACCTAACTAACCTAAGGACATCACACACATCCATGCCCGAGGCAGGATTTGAACCTGCGACCGTTGCAGCCGCGCGGTTCCGGGCTGAAGCGCACAGAACCGCTCGGCCACCGCGGCTGGCTATTGACGTGCAAATTCCAGCCTTTGTACTGATAACAACAGTCAGCGAGAGCGTATGACCAGGCCAGGGCTGCAGTGGTCCATACGCAGCAACGATCCCTGAACAGTCGTTGAGGAGACACTGCTAGTTGGTAGCCATTGGCTCATCTCATGGTCAGTTGCTAAACAGTTGCACGTCTATTCGCCCGCACACATTTCCGCAGCTGTCACTCACCCCTGCCACCTACGGCCCGTGGTGCATCTCAGTTGTCACGGCGCCGATTTTGCATAGCGCCATTTTTCCATGCACGGTATATTTTAAGCAAGGCGGCACGCGAATACTTTACAAACTTAGCCTTTCGGAAATATTTTTACCTTTGACCCGAAAGCCAATGGTCATGCCCTTTTGGACGCCCGATAAATCGCTCCCTTTCCGCATTACAACGATTGCTTCGTTTTCCGCGTCGCACCGACACGCTTTGCATACCCTCCACTGCTAGTGTTGCCACATGCCGTCTGTGAGTGGTTATGCTACGGTCGCAGGTTCGAATCCTGCCTCGGGCATGGATGTGTGTGATGCCCTTAGGTTAGTTAGATTTAAGTAGTTCTAAGTTCTAGGGGACAGATGACCACAGATGTTAAGTCCCATAGTGCTCAGAGCCATTTGAACCATTTTTGTGAGTGGTTATTGCAATTAGACGTAAAACATAGGCGGTGGTCACACTAATGTGAATGGACCCTGTATTATTATTAGTATTATTGCTATTATTATTATTATGTTTTTCGTGTTACTCCATACTATCACACTATAACCCCACACTTTATTATTCTGTTATTCCTTCTTTCTGTAATTTCGTGTATTTCACACGTATACTGTGACATTATCATAGCGTAGATGTGTAGCTGAATAAAAATTAAATAAAAATGCACATTCTCATAGTAATAGTGCTCAGCTGACTGGTACAGGAGCAGGCGCTGTTTAACGATGTCTCGTGCCAAAGGGAAACTAGCGATTTATATAAAAACAACGTCACGCGTTCAAATTCAGATTTTAATTGTTGGATGACCAACTCCGGAAGTGTGCAGGGCAATTACAAGTATAAAGAGAAAAAGCATTATGCATCTCTTTTAATTAATGACTGACTTCAGTACACAAAATACTAAGAAGGTAAGACTGAAGAAACTGTTCGAGTTACGACTATTACGATAGAGTAGGTGAATAGCGCGTTAGCTAAGATGAAGAATGGCCGATCACCCCGTCCTGGAAATATTCTTGTGGAATTGTTGAAAACTGGACACCATTTGAATAAAAGAATAAGGACGTTATGAGCAATTGTTATGAAAGGATTGAAATATCCACAGAGTGGATAAGAAGGGGAGCAGAAGAGACATTACCTGCTCCAGAGGCATTATTGTGAACTGCACAATGAGCTGTTTATTTGGCAAAATTACACTACACGCATTAAAATTGCTACACCACAAAGATTACGTGCTACAGACGCGAAATTTAACTGACAGGAAGAATGTTGTGATATGGAAATGATTAGATTTTCAGAGCATTCACACAAGGTTCACGCCGGTGGCGACACCTACAGCGTGCTGACATGAGGAAAGTTTCCAACCGATTTCTCATACACAAACAGCAGTTGACCGGCGTCGCCTGGTGAAACGTTGTTGTGATGCCTCGTCTAAGGAGGAGAAATGCGTACCATCACGTTTCCGACTTTGATAAAGGTCGGATGGTAGCCTATCGCTATTGCGGTTTATCGTATCGCGACATTGCTGCTCGCGGTGGTCGAGATCCAATGACTGTTAGCAGAATATGAAATCGGTGGGTTCAGGAGGGTGATACGGAACGCCGTGCTGGATCCCAACAGCCTCGTATCACTAGCAGTCGATATGATTGGCATCTTACCCGCATGGCTGTAACGGATCGTGCAGCCACGTCTCGATCCCTGAGTAAACAGATGGGGACGTTTGCAAGACAATAACCATCTGCACGAACAGTTCGACGACGTTTGCAGCAGTATGGAGTATCATCTCGGAGACCATGGCTGCGGTTACCCTTGACGTTGCATCACAGACAGGAGCGCCTGGGATGGTGTGCCCAACGACGAACCTGGGTGCACGAATGGGAAAACGTCATTTTTTAGGATGAATCCAGGTTCTGTGTACAGCATCATGATGGTCGCATCCGTGTTTATTGACATCGCGGTGAACGCACATTGGAAGCGTGTATTCGTCATCAGCATACTGGCGTATCACAAGGCGTGATGATACGGGGTGCCATTGGTTACACGTCTCGGTCACCTCTTGTTCGCATTGACGGCACTTTGAACAGTGGACGTTACATTTCATTTCAGATGTTTTACGACCCGTGGCTCTACCCTTCATTCGATCCCCGCTAAACCCTACATTTCAGCAGGATAATGCACGACCGCATGTTGCAGGTCCTGTACGGGCCTTTCTGGATACAGAAAATGTTCGACTGCTGCCCTGGCCACCACATTCTCCAGATCTCTCACCAATTGAAAACGTCTGCTCAACGGTGGCCGAGCAACTGGCTCGTCACAATACGCCAGTCACTACTCTTGATGAACTGTGGTATCGTGTTGAAGCTGCATGGGCAGCTATACCTGTACACGCCATCCAAGCTCTGTTTGACTCAATGCCCAGGCGTATCAAGACCGTTATTACGGCCAGAGGTGGTTGTTCTGGGTACTGATTTCTCAGGATCTATGCACCCAAATTGCGTGAAAATGTAATCACATGTCAGTTCTAGTATAATATATTTGTCCAATGAATACCCGTTTATCATCTGCATTTCTTCTTGGTGTAGCAATTTTAATGGCCAGTAGTGTATGTATGATAAAATAAGGTAGAATGTTGGCCACCATGTTGGGGAAGACCAGAGAGGGTATAGACACACCTCATCCTGTACAGATAACTTCTTTATTATAAAACAGCTAATGAAGAAATTCATAGCAGTACGGCAGGAGTTACAGATTTAGCAAAACCTTGTGACCCGGTTCGTAGAACAAAGCTGTGGGAGGCTCTGAAATACAATCCGCAGCGGAATGAAAGGGTCACTTCTTCGAAATAGCGTAATTGCCTCCCACTTCGAGGATATGTTTGAATTTGACTTCAAAGTGCCTACAACCTTCCTCCGTAGTAGTGCAAAAGCGTGGCGCCCTGTGACGCCACCCTCGGGCTCGGTGACGCTTCAGACAACAATGTGTGACACATACGAAAAAAAGGCCTGAGCCGTTTGGCTCGATCAGCGATATTCCCTCCGCCGGTATGGGTCATCTTTCTTCGGTTCGCGCAGAGCGCGCGCTGGCGCCAACTGCCGGGCCGATCTGGAACGAGAGGAAAAGCTGAGGAAGAGCAAGTGATTTTGCTTTTGGACGCCGAGCAGTAACGGCGTTTAGGGAACTATGGCGGAGAGCTAACGTCCGGTGTCAACCACCAAGCAGGGCACATCTAAAGCCGTCGGCACATGGACCGTGCATCCGATCGTTGAGCGTGGCGAGTTTCTGACGTCATACCGTGGAATAGCACTTTCGGGAGTCTTTCCGAAAGTGCAGAGCAATATCTGGCATGTCAGATATTCTGAGCGTGCGTCTGAGCATTGGCCAATGAGATGGCACAACGCCACCTACGTCACATGCATGCCGTCTCCCTTCAGTACAGAGTTGTGATGCGCCATATTGGCAATCATTTCAAGCGTATATGTGTATATGCCGTTTCTGAGCACCAGAAAATTGAGAAACACTGGAAAACCTGTTGTTAACTGTGTGATCCGTCGCAATAAAACAATGAGAAACATCATATTCGTGGCCAAAGGATTATTGTAACTTGCGTATTATGAGAGTATGCTGTTTGAAGGCAGCAATACACTGAGGATGCACCCAAAACTCATTGTTGTTGGTACAATTTGTTATAATTAAATTTCAGTTAGTAACATAGCTACGATTAAAGCTTTCAGCAAGTGCTAAGGTAGGTAAGATCCTAGGAATAGCAACTAACATCATAATGTTTGTTTAGCGTGGAAAGTAGCGTCTTTGTAAGGTGAAATTTTTATGTTTAGGCGGTGGTTCGCGACTCGCCAGTACGTAAATTTTTTTCCTAACATAGGCGTTTTTATTAGGTTCTGTTATTTTATTATTAGTTTAATATAAGTATATACTATAATTTTTGATGTTATGTAAATATAAGTTCACTTTTCTTTGGGTGGTCTATTGGCTTGATCTACAGGACACCTTGCACTACTTGTGTAAAGCTATTTTGGTCCTTTTCCTTTTACGCTTCGTAATTCACGTGTTGCAAAGATTCTGCTACTGGGTAGGAACAGTGATCAAGTAACACTGACCTTAGAGTTTTACTAAAATGTGGGAATGATGAAATAAATCTTAAATGAAGATGTATTGCAAATCTGTATCGCACTGTTTGTAATGGAACTTTTATAAGCCAGTGTCCTTATTGATTGTACATGGTACTTTCCTTTTCGTGGGCCGGCCGGAGTGGCCGTGCGGTTCTAGGCGCTACAGTCTAGAACCGAGCGACCGCTACGGTCGCAGGTTCGAATCCTGCCTCGGACATGGATGTGTGTGATGTCCTTAGGTTAGTTAGGTTTAACTAAGTTCTAGGCGACTGATGACCTCAGAAGTTAAGATGGTGCTCAGAGCCATTTGAACCATTTTTAGCCTTTTCGTGGACAATGGAGGAAATGTGCGTTTTAATATAGCTAACGTGGGAATTTTACGCTCGCCCGTTTAGTGAACAGAGTGATTTACGAACTAAAGACTTCCCGCAACTGCCGCCGGAGTGCGTTGCGATCGCGTGTACCACGTTGGGGCCCACGTACCATAGGCACAAGTCATTTCTGAGCGTCCAGCAGCACGTTGAACTTAGCACGCTCAACGTTGACGTTCGACAGCACGGTTCGTGTGCCGACGGCTTCAAAGGGGCTGTTACCCGGGTGACGGTGCCGTGGCAAATATCGCCGGCGTGGAAAGAGACGTTACTGGGAAGCCGTTGGTATTTTTTCCGCTTGCTTCATGCCTCTGCGGCGGCTGGCTTCGTCGAACAAGCAAGAGGGTAAGGGCCTTGCTTGTCCTGTAAATTGTGGTCGGATCCACTACTGGCTTCTGTGCGGTTGACTGCATTTTCTTGGGCGGCCGTCGCTACTCCTACTGAGTCTGGCCTTCAATGTGTTGATTTTAATTGGTTTAATACGTCATGTTTTAAGGTGTGTGTGGTGTGATCATTAACATTTACGAGGGCCTGGAGTGCTGAGACATTCCGTTGCAGATCCCTACTGTCAAGGTTTAACCGCCATTGAAAGCATTTTGCTGGCCCTTGTTTAAGTACCGCCTGGTTACTGTATGTATATCACACCACGTAGTTAAGATGGGCAGTCGATATATATACATATATATATATATATATATATATATATATATATATATATATATATATATAATATTTCCCTGGATATATTTATCTCTGAATTTTCAAATACCTCTGAGCAGTATGGGACTTAACATCTAAGGTCATCAGTCCCCTAGAACTTAGAACTACTTAAACCTAAACTAACCTAAGGATATCACACATCCATGCCCGAGGCCGGATTAGAACCTGCGACCGTAGAGGTCGCGCGGTTCCAGACTGTAGCGCCTAGAACCGCTCGGACACCCGGGCCGGCAGTTTCATGTATTAATTTTACTGATTAGCCCGCATCTCGTGGTCGTGCGGTAGCGTTCTCGCTTCCCACGCCCCGGTTCCCGGGTTCGATTCCCGGCGGGGTCAGGGATTTTCTCTGCCTCGTGATGGCTGGGTGTTGTGTGCTGTCCTTAGGTTAGTTAGGTTTAAGTAGTTCTAAGTTCTAGGGGACTTATGACCACAGCAGTTGAGTCCCATAGTGCTCAGAGCCATTTGAACCATTTTTTTACTGATTATGTGTTGTAATGAGTTATTGTGTTTCTAGTTATTTTAGGCAGTTGTCAGTCAGTCTGGTTCTGGGTTTCTCTCGTGCCCGTTCGTGACCGTTGCTGCTCCCGTCTGATGGTCCATGTCGAGCCTGTATTGGAAACAGCTGATCGGACGGGTGTCCGTTTTCTGAGCGTAGTTGTTGAATCTTACGCGCTTGTTTGCTCACATGAAATTTTATATTTTATATGCCAAATCGTGTGGTGCCTACCATTTAAGTAACCTGTTGTGTGCCATGGTATTGATTGTTGTCTGAACTCTGAATTATTTTGGTAATAACAATCACTGTCGTAATGAAAGAGTACATTTGTTAAATTTTAGTAAATTGTTCTTCAGCTTGATTGCAATTTAGAGTATACAAAATTTATCTCATTTCAGTAAATGTGTAATAGGCCATAAGGGCCGTGTTTTTTGTCAATTTTAAAAATGAAGTAATTTATTTTCACCTGAATGGTAATTTTTAAAGATGTGTGGTAGGTTTAAACATGTGATGGTTTTATTTGTTAAGTTATTTTGTTTAAAGTTACCAAATAAAATGTTCGGTGCAACTGTCGATGGTGATTGCCTGATGTGTTACTTTGGTCCAGTCCTACCAGCCTACAGCCTATTGTGCAGAGTTTTGTGTCGTTGCGTAAAAGGTGGAATTACATGTTGTTTAGACACTTCAAGGCCACAGCTCAGAAGTTCATGTGAGCTGTAAGATGTGTTAATGACGTCACGTTGCCCAAAGCCACCATAGACGTGTCGCACTATGAGAAGGTCGTCACAGCGGCTGGTGCCCACATTTCACCCATTCTTTTGACGTCCCTGCGATGGAGGTCAAAACCGTGGCTCCCAGCGTTGGAAGTACGCCGTTTTCTTATGAGTGGCCTAGGAAAATTTTTCAGACACCGCCGCTCAGAATCGGTACGGAAAGGCCTCAGGGGGTGGCATGGAGCAGGTCAATGAAGCCACCCTTTTCCCTGGGGCGTTCATTCCCACACACTTCGCGACCCATAAACGACAGTTCGCAGTACGATTAGCAACGGTAAGATGTTCGAGACAACCTTTGACACTGCTCACACCCTCGGCCGTTTCATCCGTCTCTAAGGACAATGTGGGGCTGCATCCACATTGACCGTGATCGTACCCCTTCGGTGGTAGCGCGATCCCAGTTTCTTCTCTCGTGTGCAGACTGGAATCAACAGGGATCGTTAAAAACCATTCGACGAAATTTGAACGTGATCCGAAGCAATAAAATGTACTTACGCTTTTTCAGCCCTCCTGCTTTCCGCTCTCCTGTGACGTGATCGCGCAGAAGTGTAACATAAACATGTCCGTGAATAAAACAGAAAAGGGTCCCTCAAAGACACCTCCCCTCCCCCCCCCTCCAGTTGGGCAACACCCTCGGTGGCACCCACGCAACTTCACTGAGCATGCTACAAATACATCTGACGAAAACTTCGCCAGCAATTCCACCTAGAGGCTGCTGGAGTGCCTGAAGGACAAACTCCACCCATGAGTGTCGGAAGGGTTGCCTAACCTTCAAGCGCTGTAATATTGCAGGCTGCAAAATTCCTTCGGACATTCCGCCGACCCGGGCATGCAACTTTCAAGTAAAATGTCTCCCCTGTACGGTAATATCCATAACGAATGTACGAGCTCAGGTTGTAGACAAACACATGGTTGACGACATGTGAAAGTTTGGATGTGGCCTGTGAGTCGTGCTCGGATAGCCAAATGGTAAGGCGACCGCTCACAATAAGCGGAAAATTCGGGTTCGTGTCCCTGTCCGGCACAAATTTTCATTTTCATCATTCAGTTATATAGCTGATGGATATCCATCTTCGCAACAGCGAATAAATGTAATGTATTTAGTGTATACGGCTGAATTGCTGTCGAAGTTTGTGACCGCTTACATTTCGAACATGCTCAGTAAAGCTGCGTAGGCGCACCGAGGGTTTTTCCCAACTGGAGGTCTTAGAGGAACACTTTGCCGTTTTGTTCACGCACATGTTAATGTTGCAGTCCCGCGTCGCAGTGGGAGGCAGTTCCACCGCTTCGATAAAGTAGTTCCTTGCACAATGTATATAAATATGAATGATCATCTTATACAGATTATTAATGAAACACAGGGAGCGAATAAGGTACAGATTAAAAGACGGACAAAGTTATCAGAACTTACTAGTGCCACAAAAGGGAGATATAAAATTCCAGCAGGTCACCTATCTTATGCAGTTTAAACGTAGAAGTAGCTAGTTGGAGCAACAGCTGTGCAATAACTTGAATCATTGTTAATGACACATGGCTGTTTTTATTGAGTTTTCCTGTTCATTAATGCATACTAAGACAAGATGAATACGATCTTGAGTTATTGATACGACATTTGTGTAAGGAATATGACAAATCTGGACTAGAGATGAATCTGTCAGAAACCAAATATCTGGTGGAAAATAGTGACACTAGGTTTTAAGTACACACGTATGACGGAGCAGTTACCAGACAGATAAATTTAAGCATGTAGGGGCGTGTGTTGACAAAAACTGACTGTGTAATACAGACGTAAAATGCATAATACAACAAAACAGAAGAGTAGTAAATTGTGTCGGCTCGTTTTTTTTTTTTTTTTTTTTTTGTGGTAAGAACATTTCCAAGAACAATAAGAAAAGAATGGGTATGCTAATGCTTGAATTTGTCCCGTACTACGAATCAAAACTACAAATTCTTTGTGTGAACCTTAAAAGAAGACTGATAGTTGTGCAAATGGATTATTTACCAAGGAGCGCTAGAATATCAAGAACAGACAGGAAACTAATGATGAAGATGGAACTAGAAGTATGACAAATTAATCAGTGGTAGACAAATTTCAAAGAAAATCTTTGAACAAATTTCGTGAGAATGCCAGATCATTGGTGGTCAAAGAAAGTTATTGAATGGAAATCACCTGGTAAACGGAAACCCGGCATATCACAACCTTCTTTGTAGACCACATCAACGAAACAATGGAGCATAGTGGTGTATGCAAGAAGGATGTCCTGAATAGAGAGAAATGACAGAAGATAGCAGGAATGCTGCAAAATGTTGTTATTAACTGATATTTGTATTAATTTATCCTGTGTAAGAATAAAATGAAAATAGTAGTGTAGGACAGGGATCAGGGTTTGTCAATAAAATGTTTTCAGTGCCGGCTGTGGGTTGTTTCGTAGCGTAACGAAAGCGAGTGAGTAACACCGAGTCAGCACCTTGGCAGCGTGCCTTTTCACTCGCGTGGAAAGAACATTTCACGAGGTTGGACAACAAGAAATCTGCTTTACGTTCCTTGACAAACATAAAAGGAAGTCAGCCGGCCAAATAAGATACAGTAGATCCCGGATAGGTACCATCATAACTGAAAAACACAACAGAGGAAGTTGGTGCAGTAGTTATGCCAGCGGACTCGCAATTGACAGGAACGAGTTTCAAACACTCGACGACAATCCAGATTTAGATTTTTTGTGGATTCCTTTGATCAGTTAAGGAAAATGTCGGAATGGCTCCCACAGAAAGCTCATGACCCACTTCCTTCCTCATACTTGTCCAACTCAATCTTTGCTACGTCTCGAATGACCTTGTCGTCGATAACCCCATATTAGCATGCATAAGAGTGGGCCACCAAAGCCAACAAGAACATTGGTGAGCAAACCTTAAGGACGAAAGTCACTGCCAAATAACATATCTCGATGAAACTTGGACATATATAGGAAGAACTGATACAGTATAGAACAAAAGATAACTGAAAGAAATACACAGTGAGACGAACAGAATTGACACTTTTATTCAAAGGCAATAAATACGCTGAAGTGACCGCGATTCATAATGGTCCCTGGACATTACAAAACGCGGGAAGTTTTCCTTAAAAGGGTGTTGTAGGAGAGCAAGGACATTTATGGATCCAAAATCGCTGATGTTAGCACATTCCAGTGTCAGCGTTCCAGCAGCTAAAACATTAGCACTTCTGGTGTCAGCATTCCAGGAATTGCCCTCATGTTGTTCTGAGGGAATTTTGCTTCTTACATTCAAGGTCACTGACTTTTCATCTCTGCCCTCTCCTCTTCCCTGCTTTGATCTCCGTCAATTGCGTTAAATGAACGTCATGATGCTCTGAGCCAATCGCCGGAGGCCCCACTGCTCTAAGCCAATTTGCTCTCCATTGTAGGTCTGTACACTGTAGTGAGAGAATCAGCGTGTGGGTATTTGTTATAACTAATAATAACAAACTAATTTCATTAGTATTCCAACGACACTAGTTTCGTCATTCGAGGTCTGTACACTATAGTGAGGAGACCATCAACAACATAGTTATCTTACATTTAAAAAATGCCTGCAAATATTACCATAAATTAAGGGCTAAGGCACTTAAGATACAATATTAATTAATGATGGCAGAGCATATTCTGAAAATGGCGGTAAATAGTAACGTAAGATTCTTTGACATTACAGTGTGCGTATAATTTAATGGTGTCATGGTAAGTTCTGCACAATGACAGAAAAAAATGTTAGTCCATCCGCTCCCCTAGGTGAACTGTGTTTGAGACAGGGTGCTATCCCACCTAAAAATGCTGGTCAATATTACCATATTTAATGGCTGACGTCAAGTTTCGTATCTTACTTAACACAATTAGCAGTAAAGTATAGGTAATTTTCTGCTATTTGACATAATTGTAGATTTTTTTTTGTACAAATGCCCACTCTAAGCAGGAGACTGAAACAATTGCTACGAGCAAACACGTCCTCTGAACTCTTACAGTGCCTCCGCTCATCCCTCCATGTGCATTTACATGAAATATTTCAGTTTCTGTGAATATGTACAGGCAAGGGCTTTGCCGCAGTGGTGACACTGGTTCCCGTCAGTTCACAGAAGTTTAGCGCTATCGGGCTTGGCTAGCACTTTGGATGGGTCACGGTATAGGTGTGCCAAGTACTGTTGGCAAATGGGGTGCACTACGCCCTTGTGAAGCCAATTGAGGAGCTACTTGTTGAAAAGTAGAGGCGCCCCTCACGAATACTGTCAACAGCCGGGAGAGAGGTGTGCTGATCACATGTCCCTCCGTATCCGCATCCGGTGACGCCAAAGGACTGAGGATGACACGGTGGCCGGTCGGTAACCGTTGGGCCTTCAAGGCCTGTCAGACGGTGTTTATTTGTTTGTTTTGAGAATATGTACAATCTATACTACGCATTAGCGATCGCGACAGACAGACTGAGCCACTACTATCCGTATGTAAGAGGTACATACTATGACTTTGAAGAGTATTTGTTTGGCGTAATATGACACTCATCTCGATTAGGTAGCAGCTGGGCTGAACTCGCAGACTAAGAACTTTTGCTAGCCTCAGCCTGTCCTGCGAAAAGCACGTATGCATTTCTCACGAGTTGGTAAAATGTGACTAAGCACTTTTGCAAACCCCAACTTGTTAGGACTTGTCAAGTCTGTGAAATTGCAGACGGATGTTAATATGAGATCCGTCATCTAGTTGCTAGTTGAATAAAATGTAAATGTCGTGTGACTAGGGCCTCCCGTCGGATAGACCGTTTGCCGGGTGCAAGTCTTTCGATTTGACGCCACTTCGGCGATTTGCGCGTCGATGGAGATGAAATGATAGTGATGATGATTAGGACAACACGACACCCAGTCCCTGAGTAGAGAAAATCTCCGACCCAGCCGGGAATCGAACCCGGGCCCTTAGGATTGACATCTGTCGCGCTGACTACTCAGCTACTGGGGGGGGGGGGGGGGGGACGCTAGTTGAATGAATGCCGTGTGTAAACGGTTTTAAACGCTCAGAAATCTAGGAGGATGAATTTTACCTAGTTGCACATGGTACATGAAAAATGCGATCTGTGGTGTTTCCTCCATAATTTTGTAACTGTAATGTGCTCTATGAAGTACGGTATATTTGGTAATGTAATGGAGCCGAGGCTCGAATGCAGTAAGCAGGTATAAAGAAATATAAGCAGCTGTTAATAACGAAACCTAATGAGAAATACTTAAACAGTTGTTATAATTTATCCGGATACTTCTACCACTATGTGGAATAGAGTTCTTGTTGAGGTCGTTACATATGTATTCTCTTCTCCAGTCACAACAGAGAATTTCTTACTGCTTATCTAGCAAGAGATACACCGGTTCCCGTGAGATCACCGAAGCTAAGAGCTGTTGGGCGTGGCCGGCACTTGGACGGGTGACCATCCAGTCGCCATGCGCTGTTGCCATTTTTCGGGGTGCACTCAGCCTCGTGATGTCAATTGAGGAGCTTCTCAACCGAATAGTAGCGGCTTCGGTCAAGAATACCATCATAACGACCGGAAGAGCGGTGTGCTGACCTCACGCCCTTCCTATCTGCATCCTCCACTGAGGATGACACGGCGGTCGGATGGTCCCGGTAGGCGACTAGTGGCCTGAAGACGGAGTGCTTTGTCTAGTAAGAGATGAAAATCCAAAGTGTAAACTCATTGTTGCTTAATAGTGATAACTTTTCGGGCCAGATCGTATACCAGTTAGGTTTTTCCCAGAGTATGCCGATGAAATACGTCCATGTTTTATAATCATATACAACCACTTTGCACAACAGAATATCTGTACTTAAAGACTTGAGAGTTGTCCATGTTACATCAGTGCACAAGAAAGGAGATGTACATCACTGTCATCAATGTACAGAAAGGATTTGGAAGATACACTCCTGGAAATGGAAAAAAGAACACATTGACACCGGTGTGTCAGACCCACCATACTTGCTCCGGACACTGCGAGAGGGCTGTACAAGCAATGATCACACGCACGCCACAGCGGACACACCAGGAACCGCGGTGTTGGCCGTCGAATGGCGCTAGCTGCGCAGCATTTGTGCACCGCCGCCGTCAGTGTCAGCCAGTTTGCCGTGGCATACGGAGCTCCATCGCAGTCTTGAACACTGGTAGCATGCCGCGACAGCGTGGACGTGAACCGTATGTGCAGTTGACGGACTTTGAGCGAGGGCGTATAGTGGGCATGCGGGAGGCCGGGTGGACGTACCGCCGAATTGCTCAACACGTGGGGCGTGAGGTCTCCACAGTACATCGATGTTGTCGCCAGTGGTCGGCGGAAGGTGCACGTGCCCGTCGACCTGGGACCGGACCGCAGCGACGCACGGATGCACGCCAAGACCGTAGGATCCTACGCAGTGCCGTAGGGGACCGCACCGCCACTTCCCAGCAAATTAGGGACACTGTTGCTCCTGGGGTATCGGCGAGGACCATTCGCAACCGTCTCCATGAAGCTGGGCTACGGTCCCGCACACCGTTAGGCCGTCTTCCGCTCACGCCCCAACATCGTGCAGCCCGCCTCCAGTGGTGTCGCGACAGGCGTGAATGGAGGGACGAATGGAGACGTGTCGTCTTCAGCGATGAGAGTCGCTTCTGCCTTGGTGCCAATGATGGTCGTATGCGTGTTTGGCGCCGTGCAGGTGAGCGCCACAATCAGGACTGCATACGACCGAGGCACACAGGGCCAACACCCGGCATCATGGTGTGGGGAGCGATCTCCTACACTGGCCGTACACCACTGGTGATCGTCGAGGGGACACTGAATAGTGCACGGTACATCCAAACCGTCATCGAACCCATCGTTCTACCATTCCTAGACCGGCAAGGGAACTTGCTGTTCCAACAGGACAATGCACGTCCGCATGTATCCCGTGCCACCCAACGTGCTCTAGAAGGTGTAAGTCAACTACCCTGGCCAGCAAGATCTCCGGATCTGTCCCCCATTGAGCATGTTTGAGACTGGATGAAGCGTCGTCTCACGCGGTCTGCACGTCCAGCACGAACGCTGGTCCAACTGAAGCGCCAGGTGGAAATGGCATGGCAAGCCGTTCCACAGGACTACATCCAGCATCTCTACGATCGTCTCCATGGGAGAATAGCAGCCTGCATTGCTGCGAAAGGTGGATATACATTGTACTAGTGCCGACATTGTGGATGCTCATTTGCCTGTGTCTATGTGCCTGTGGTTCTGTCAGTGTGATCATGTGATGTATCTGACCCCAGGAATGTGTCAATAAAGTTTCCACTTCCTGGGACAATGAATTCACGGTGTTCTTATTTCAATTTCCAGGAGTGTATACTGTGTTCGAACATTATGAAATACCTTGAAGAAAACGATATATAGTCAGAACAGAACAAAAAATATCGTTCTTGTGTTCTTTAATTCATACGAAGTAATGAGTGTTATTGACAGGTGATATAGTGGTGCTTCATCTGAATTAAACATAGTAAGGATATTTCAATATCTTTTTCTTAGAGGACATGAAAAAAGAGTGCAGCTTCAACAGTTCATCAAGAGTAGTGACTGACGTTTTGTGACGAGCCAGTTGCTCGACCACCGTTGAGCAGACGTTTTCAATTGGTGAGAGATCTGGAGAATGTGATGGCCAGGGCAGCAGTCGAACATTTTCTGTGTCCAGAAAGGCCCGTACAGGACCTGCAACATGCGGTCGTGCATTATCCTGCTGAAATGTAGGGTTTAGCGGGGATCGAATGAAGGGTAGAGCCACGGGTCGTAACACATCTGAAAAGAAATGTAACGTCCACTGTTCAAAGTGTCGTCAATGCGAACAAGAGGTGACCGAGACGTGTAACCAATGGCACCCCATACCATCACGCCTGGTGATACGCCAGTATGACGAAGACGAATACACGCTTCCAACGTGCGTTCACCGCGATGTCGCCAAACGCGGATGCTACCATCATGATGCTGTAAACAGAACCTGGATTCATCCGAAAAAATGACGTTTTGCCATTTGTGCACCCAGGTTCGTCATTGAGTACACCATCGAAGGCGCTCCTGTCTATGACGCAGCGTCAAGGGTAACCGCAGCCATGGTCTCTGAGCTGATAGTCCATGCTGCTGCAAACGTCGTCGTACTGTTCATGCAGATGGTTGTTGGCTTGAAAACGTCCCCATCTGTGGACTCAGGGATCGAGACGTGGCTGCACGATCAGTTACAGCCATGCGGATAAGATGCTTGTCACCTCGACTGCTAGTGATACGAGGCCGTTGGGATCCAGCACGGCGTTCTGTATTACCCTACTGAACCCACCGATTCCATATTCTGTTAACAGTCATTGGATCCCGACCAATGCGAGCAGCAATGTCGCGATACGATAAACCGCAATCGCGATAGGCTACAATCCGATCTTTCTCAAAGACGGAAACGTGATGGTACGTACGCATTTCTCCTCCTTAGACGAGGCATCACAACAACGTTTCAGCAGGCAACGGCGGTCAACTGCTGTTTGTGTATGAGAAATCGGTTGGAAACTTTCCTCATGTTAGCACGTTGTAGGTGTCACCACCGGCCCCAACCTTGTGTGAATGCTCTGAAAAGCTAATCATTTGAATATCACAGCATCGTCTCCCTGTCGGTTAAATTTCGCGTCTGTAGCACGTTATCTTCGTGGTGTAGCAATTTTAATGGCCAGTAGTGTATTAATGCTGGAAGTTACTCGAACGTTATGAGTTACCAGTCATCATCATACTGTATGGATGACTTTGATACCGTTCTAAGTACAACTAGAAGGAAAATTTGGACAAAAAATAATATTGGCATGTATCTATACACGGGCAGTGTCTATTCTGTAGGACACAACTAGTGATGACGCGGTGGTGTACACATTACAGTTAATGAAATATACGAATGAGAAGGAAAGAGAAAGGGTGGGTGGGAAACTAGTGAGTTACAGGCGCACAGAGCACTGTAGAAATGCAATGTGCAAAATTGAAAAGCTGCTCCGAATTAGGATTTGAACCTAGATTTAGTGCTTCTCATGAACGGTTGCCTTAACTGTTTCGGCCATCCCGAAACGGTCCCTGGCCGACCGAAATTTCCAAGTCATCGCACGCTGCAGTCAGCATCCCTTGTTCATTAACTCCCTACTCGCAAATTATTGATTCCTGTAGGAGTTCGGGAAGTATTAGTGCCTCCGCACAGAAGAAAATACATGTTCGACAAAACAGACGCCAATCGTGATAACACGGCTAGTGTAGACATTGTATATGAAATAGAGGAATGGGAATGACAGAGAATTGGTGGGTGGGAAACTAGTGACTTCCAGCCGCATGGAGCATTGTGGAGCTGCAATGGCGGGACTCAAACCCGGACTTATGGCTTCTCGTGAGCGGCCATCAGCACATAGTCACTGACCGACCCAAATTTCCAACTTATCGCAAGCTGCAAATGCAGCGTTCCTCACCATTAATCCGCTACTCGCAAGTTACTGATCCTCGTAGCAATTAGGACAATATTAGTGCATCCGCACTGAGGAAAATGACGTGGAGTCGTTACGCTATCACAGAAATGCATGTATACACATGTCCAACAGAGGAGACACCTCTCGCATATAAAGGGGGATAAAAAAAACTGTCGAATACTTTGAGATATGGTAGTACTCATCGAGACAAGAGAAAAAGGTCCAATAAACATGGTCCGGAAACACATACTTTTCGAGATAAACATGCGTTTATAGGAATGGCTGCGCGACGCTTGGTTGCGGATATTAGCAGAGCCGTTGTATTGGCGCTCCGTTAAATGTGTCCGCAAGGTATTATGATGTCTTAATCACAGTACTCTTTCTAGGCGCTTCAGTCCGGAACCGCGCGACTGCTACGGTCGCAGGTTCGAATCCTGCCTCGGGCATGGATGTGTGTGATGTCCTTAGGTTAGTTAGGTTTAAGTAGTTCTAAGTTCTAGGGGGCTGATGACCTCAGATGTTAAGTCCCATAGTGCTCAGAGCCATTTGAACCATTTTGAACCACAGTACTTTACCTAACATTAGGTGGTCTGCAGTCAGTTGTGTGGTTCGAGTCGTGTTGTAGGCTACGTTAGTTTCCGTCGTGTTTGTGTGCTTTATTTTACAGTACTGTCAACTCTGGGTACGTATCATGGTGTTTTACCTTCTTTCAAAGGCGGATTAACTTATATGTTTACTGTTATTGCGCTGTTTGCACGTACGGATGGTGTAATACACTTAGATTTTCCTTCTTCCACCACTTGTTAGTAGTGGAAGCCTATTATTCGGCAAGTGAAATGGCGGATATGATATTCTGCTATGGTTTAGCAAATGGACGTAACCTGTAATCCCGTACCCTTTACGCTGAAAACTACCCACAGAGCAGAGTGCCCTCTGATAGGCTGTCCGGCAGACTTTTGCAGCGTCTGAGGGACAAAGGTACCCTTGCGCCTCGGAAGACTGACAGTGGAAGGCCCCGTGTAGTGGGTTGGCAGGAGAGCCAACACCGTGATATTAGAGGAAGCCGAAAGGCACGCGTTTTAGCTCACGCACGCTGGCGTGAGATCTGGAAAAGGTCAAGGAAATTAGACTTTAGCAAAAAAGTACGTAGTTGTGGAATACTTAACTTTAATCCATAAATGGTGAACATCGCTCTTGAGGGTACATTATTCATAATCTCGATAGTAACTGGTAATGGCGCCTTGCTAGGTCGTAGCAAATGACGTAGCTGAAGGCTATGCTAACTATCGTCTCGGCAAATGAGAGCGTATTTTGTCAGTGAACCATCGCTAGCAAAATCGGTTGTACAACTGGGGCGAGTGCTAGGAAGTCTCTCTAGACCTGCCGTGTGGCGGCGCTCGGTCTGCAATCACTGATAGTGGCGACACGCGGGTCCGACGTATACTAACGGACCGCAGCCGATTTAAAGGCTACCACCTAGCAAGTGTGGTGTCTGGCGGTGACACCACATCCCGCACAATCCACACTCCTGACATGGAGGAGCGTGTGCTACGTTCGGTGCAAGAAACCCCTGGGACCAGTGTGTGACGATTAGCAGCAGCAAAAGGCGTGTCCACTCTCTTATTTTTTTGGGGGGGGGGGGTTTACTTCATGAACAATTGCTGTAACCATATCATTTACAGCGCGTTCAGGCCCCAAAGCCACAGAATCATCATGGCAGATGGCGATTCTGTCAATGGTTGTTGCAGAAGTGTGCCACAGATCCACTGTTCACATCCAAGATTTTATTTACCGACGAGCCAGGGGTCACAATAGATGGTGTTGTGAATCCCCAAGCAATTCAGGAAAGCGGGAGTCAACTCCGAGTCTCAATAAACGTATGGACAGGCGTACTTGACGATAGATTAATAGGGCCATACGTGCTACCACAAATGTTAAATAGGGCGCATTGTCTGGACTTCCTCATCAATGTACTGCCTACCTTGTTGGAGGCTGTGGTATTGCAGCAACAAATGCACACGTGGTTCATGCATGATGGTACACCAGCACACTTTTGTCACAATGTGCGCGAACATCTGACGCAGACATTTCAGGACCGCTGGATTGTACGGGAGGCTCCACACCTTGGCCTGCTCGTTCCCCAGACCTCAATCCCCCCAGAGTTTTGGTTATGGAGACACTTGAAGAATTGACCTACACTACGCCAGTCAACGATGTGCAGACACTACAGGGTCTTCCATGTGTGTCAGCAGGTACAACAACAACCGGGTATACTACAAAGGGGCGTCATTCCTTACCCCAGAGGGCAGAAGGGTGTACTGTCATGAATGGACACCACGTTGAACACCACCTGCAAACAAGTGTTTATAGCAGAAAGTATGCATTTCCAGACCCATGTTTATTAGACTTATCTCAGAAAGCATGTATTTTCGGACCCATATTTATTGAACTTATCTGTCTTGTATCGATGATTACTATCACCTTTCAAAGTATTCAGAACTTCTTTTTGAAAACCCTGTATATACGTTACTGTGATTCAGTTACATGACAGTCCCTTCAGTGCGGATGCAGTAATGTCGTCTGAACTCCTAGCGGAATCAATAATTTGCCAGTAGTAGGTTAGTGGAAGAAGGACGCGGCATCGAAGCGTGCGGTAAGTTGGAAATTCGGATCTGTTAGGGACCGTGTCCGGATGGCCAAATCAGTTAGCACAGGGCTTCACAACATACGTGCTCGCGGAGCAAGGTGTGAGCAGCAAGGCGCGAGCACGGAGCAGCGCGAGCACGCTACCCCCACTACCGGACCAGAGCGGAGAGTGGGGAGAGTCACGTGAGGCACACAACAGCTGCCACCAGTCAATGTAAATCCGCGGCCACCTGCAGGGATATCACTCACGAATTATTACTGCGACAAATTAAACAAATAAAGGAGAATGTACATGTGCCACATAATTTCATTAGCTTAGTGTATGCCTCTACATTCGTATTAATTTGTGAACTGTTACGCAATAAAAGATGTCACTGAAGTGTGGGATTCTCGGTTATCTTGTACTTTTTTCCCTTTACAATTGCGTCTATGTTCGGAGTAATTGTTCTTGTGCATAGTAGGCGCAGCGTGCAGTTTAAATTTCGATCAGACAATGCCGGCCCGTTCCTCGGATGTAACGCCTGTAGACTTTTTCCTGTGGGGAAAGCTGAAAGACGCTGTCTTTCTCTAGCTCTGGACGAAAGTGTTGATATCACTGGAACAGCGCAGCTTGCCATATTTATTAGAGGAGTTAATAGAGATCTTCAGGTGAGGGAGGAGCTCCTCGATGTAGTAGCCATGAAGAACACTACAACCGGAGGTGATATTTTAAGTAGTGTTGAAGAAAGTGTTGAAAATATAGGATTGTCGTGGACGAGAGGCGTTGCATTGCAGCGTCCGGTAAGTTGGAAATTTGGGTCGGTCAGTGACTATGTGCGGGTGGCCGAAGCGGTTAGGGCACCGCTCATGAGAGTTGTAAATCCGTGTTCGAGCTTCCGTAGTCTTTCGCGTGGTACGACATATAATGTCGCTGCAAATTAAATTTCCTAAAAGAATTCAGCGTTTTGTGACATACTAAACATTTTGCAACACCATCTTTTTCTGTAAACAGATACATTTCCTCCAAATGGGGGTTGAACTGCGAAATCATGGTTATAAATAATATTAACACAAGAAACGCGTTTGGACAGACTCTATATAAAGCTCCGCGTAGTGTCGTACTCTACTAGAAGAGTAAGTGATTCTTGTCACACCATACGGTAACTGAAGTGTTCTTCGGAGACATACGGAACTTTGGATCGTTCCTGGAGGCGTGCTCGGATAGCCAATGTGGTTAAGATGATCGCTCGCGATAAGCGGGAAATCCTGTTTCGAGTCCCGGCTCGGCACAAGTTTCCATGTGTCACAAACAGCTGATGACAACACACTCGCTCCTTTTAAAATTTGTAAGGGTTTTGATATCCTTGCCGTTGAGCGACACACACACACACACACACACACACACACACACACACACACACACACACGAGCGTGCGCGCTGTTTCATGACGTCCAGAATCCACTCACTGGTCCGCGCCATGATGACCATAAATTCGATGAAGTATCAGCCATCTGGTGAGATCCACTCCCAGCACGAGACTGTGATGCGACCAACACATGAATGTTGGGCCACGTGGGCTTTCTGTGGGTTGTAACGTGCTCCTCATGGCTTGTAAACGATCACAGGACCGTCATCCACTGAGCTAAATATTGACTTCTCTGAAAAGATGACATGGTGTCTGTCACGGCCTACATCAAGTTCAGCTTGGCTGCAAATGGTTTGCTAGCATCCAGGGAAATTGGTCTCTTTCTTGAATTGGACGGCATCTAAAAACCGACTTTCCATACATGTGTCAACTAACACGTTTTCTTCCTGAGGCTTCGACACCCTTCCTTACTCCGACTCTCGAAGTCGGCCAAGTACTCTGTCCCGCGTCACCGCTTTGTCCACTTCTGGCACAGCGAGGTTGAACGCCACTCCTAGCTGCCACTTCACGCGCACTGGTCGAGTGCGAGGATGCTATCTGTCGTGGCCCGCGTATGCAGAGACAGTCTGGCAGTAAATGACTGTCATTTACTCGTCCATGGCGCCGTGTGTTATCTTGTTCGGTATACCTCAGCTATATCCGTGTTGCGCTTGTAACACAATAACGAACAATACAATGTAAAAAAAAAGCGGTATGAGGGGGGCGAACGCAAATTACTTCAGTAGAATTGCACTGCATCGAACGCCGCCACACGGTTACCCAGTAACTGTACAGGTTTTTTTCTTACTTGTTTATTCGTGGCTGAAGCGTCTCGCCGTTTCGAACAGATAAAAGAAATTGCCGTATTGTACAGTCGTGGACAAACGAGCGAGACCCCTCGCCTTTTCGTTATGCTGATCCGCACAGCTTTAAAGTCTGCTACACAGCATAACAGGCAAGGCGACGAAGTGCTACCAACATAATATGCACAGGTGTGAAATTGAAAAACTATCTTAACTTTGTCAGACAGTTTTCAGTCACGTGTAAGACTATATTTATGCTGGTTAGTGTGTTAAACAACACGTAAATATAGGATATAAATGAAAGAAGAAACGCTAATTAGTATTAACTGTACTAATAAAAATTAATTTCTTACACCACCAAGGGACCGTATACCGGAGGAAGTGCGATACATTTCCGCTTATTAGGTCTACCTGTACTCGAGGTAAATGGGTTTTAAGGGTTGGGTAGACAGATGACGGTCAAGAAATTGAGACTAGTGGGGTTCCATTTTTACCGATTTAGGTGACGAAATCCTAACAACGAAAATAGCTACAGCAGTTACTGAAGATGAGGGCCACATAAATAATTCCCCCTACTCTTTATTCGAAATGTTCTAGTTGCAGTCGATACATTAATCGCAGCTACGCTTTCGATCCAAATCACGTTTACAGGAATGCAAATAAAATACATTTGCCTATACACGTGGTAATTCAGATCCCAGTATTAATGCCACCGCGTTTTAGAAGTGCGAGCATTCCCATTGCTAGCTAGCTTAAGAAACACTTCGGCTAATGAACGTTTTCTGGCTGTGGCGAGTCTAATGGAGAATTCGATACATTGTAGAATACGTTTGGAGCTATGCAGCCGTTTATTTCCTGGGATGGTGCAGAATTATCCTACTAAATTTACTCGCTTATAACAGTATTTTGTAATTTCGACAAACATTCCGAATGATTGTCACATAAGCGGTGACATAAAGGTAGAGAATTCATGTTTTTGACTCCAGAAAGCTCTATGCAACAGAAATTGCAAATCATTTTGCCATTTTCAGTGCGAAATTGCCGGCTCATTCATGTGTGGGATAATAATAGAGGGCTGTTTACCTGGGTTGTCTGCTAGCGTAGTGAAAGGTGTTTGCTACTGCAAGGGAGGTCTGGTTTTTTTTCGGCTCTAATCTCGATGGAGGCAGATAGACTGTCAGTAATGCAATTGTAAGAAATTCTCGTGCCCCTCCAATACGTTTTATTGCTACTTTTATTATGTACCGGCGGCCTGTGGATGTAAATATGAAAATCTTGTAGAATTTCATACTTGTTACTGCCTACTTTTTCCTCTTTTGTCAATAAATGAATTGACTTAACTGTGGCAATGAATGATTTTTAACTGAATTTCGTTATGAATCTTCACGCATTGCTAAATTTGCTCACTTTCATGGTAGATCAGCAACGGTAATCCAGTATGACTGGTCTGAACGTTGACACAGACCGTTTTGCGGCCGAATGCGCATAATATTTTGCTAATTCGTAACCATCTGGGGTACTTTGTCTTACTAAAACAGTTATGTTATCTCGATAAGCTGAAATTCATTTTTATTAGTTCAGTTCATACTAATTAGCGTTTCTTCTTTCATTTATATCTTCATTTACGTGTTGTGTTTAACACACTAATCAGCATTAATATAGTCTTACACATGATTGCTAACAGTCTGACAAAGTTCAGATAGGTTTCAGTTTCACGCCTATGCATATATGCACTTCGTCGCCTTGCCTGTTACGCTGTGTAGCACACTTTAAAGCTGTGCGGATCAGCATAACGAAAAGGCGAGGGGTATCGCTCGTTTTGTTCACGACTGGACATGTAAAACAATACGCTGTAATTATACCCTGGCACAGAAAATCAAAAGCTCTAGGGGTAAAACTGTTACAATAATAAGGGAACAAATACACTTCTAAAAGTGTGTTACATGTGATGCTGTTGCCGTTGCCAGTGCATGTCGCATTAACATTGGTGCGAGCTGTACACAACCGAAGGTACCAGAGCTTATCAAGACACGCGAACAGTTTTGTTTTGTCGACTGTACAGGTGCCACACAATTAATTTAAGAACTATAATAGCAGCAAACTCTCACGACTTTGATATCGTCGTAATTTACACAATACAAAATCTAACTGTGCGCTCAGATTTATCTGTTATCTCACTAAGCATAACGACTGCGATCTGTGTATGTAAATGAGGGAAATGCCATTTCTTTGAGTCGTTTCCACACACGTTTGGAAAATCCGTTTTTCTGGGTCTTCTCATTCATAGATGTTCTTTCCCTTTCCCTCTTGCCTTACTCAAGATTTTTCTCTGCCTCGTGATGACTGGGTGTTGTGTGATGTCCTTAGGTTAGTTAGGTTTAAGTAGTTCTAAGTTCTAGGGGACTGATGACCACAGATGTTAAGTCCCATAGTGCTCAGAGCCATTTGAACCATTTTACTCAAGATGTGGTTTGGTGGTTCTACTTGCGAATGCAGGAACTGCATCCGATTTGTTGTTGGCATCAGGCATGGTCAGGCCGTGGATGTGTGTTTTTCCATGACTGGAATCTCACTTGTCAGGCTGGGAGCCCATCCACCTCGGCCATCACGCAACCAACTGAAAAGCATCCTGTGCTAAATGTGGTTTGAAAGTTCTGGAATTCCTTGCCGTTTTCGAGAATCTTAGTCTTCGCGCTACTTTATTATCCGAAAGTTAGCTGTGGAATTTGGAAATTAACATATGGGGTGATTCCGTGATGATGTTACGAAACTTCAGGGATGATGTAGAAGGGAGAAAGGATCAATTTCAGGCAGGGGACCCTGGTCCAAAAACGACCTAGTCGCAAGTTGTAAGTGGAAATCGACTCAAGTTCCGTTTTACCCACGCTTATCGCTCAAACTACTAACGCGAATTCTTTACAGACGAATGGAAAAACTGGTAGAAGCCGACCTCGGTGAAGATCAGTTTGGATTCCGTAGAAATGTTGGAACACGTGAGGCAATACTGACCCTACGACTTATCTTAAAAGCTAGATTAAGGAAAGGCAAACCTACATTTCTAGCATTCGTAGACTTAGAGAAAGCTTTTGACAATGTTGACTGGAATACTCTTTTTCAAATTCTGAAGGTGGCAGGGGTAAAATACAGGGAGCGAAAGGCTATTTACAATTTGTACAGAAACCAGATGGCAGTTATAAGAGTCAAGGAGCATGAAAGGGAAGCAGTGGTTGGGAAGGGAGTGAGACAGGGTTGTAGCCTCTCCCCGATGTTATTCAATCTGTATATTGAGCAAGCAGTGAAGGAAACAAAGGAAAAATTCGGAGTAGGTATTAAAATCCATGGAGAAGAAATAAAAACTTTGAGGTTCGCCGATGACATTGTAATTCTGTCAGAGACAGCAAAGGACTTAGAAGAGCAGTTGAACGGAATGGATAGTGTCTTGAAAGAAGGCTGTAAGATGAACATCAACAAAAGCAAAACGAGGATAATGGAATGTAGTCGAGTTAAGTCGGGTGATGCTGAGGGAGTTAGATTAGGAAATGAGACACTTAAAGTAGTAAAGGAGTTTTGCTATTTGGGGAGCAAAATAACTAATGGTCGCAGTAGAGAGGATATAAAATGTAGACTGGCAATGGCAAAGAAAGCGTTTATGAAGAAGAGAAATTTGTTAGCATCGAGTATAGATTTAAGTGTCAGGAAGTCGTTTCTGAAAGTATTTGTATGGAGCGTAGCCATGTATGGAAGCGAAACGTGGACGATAACTAGTTTGGACAAGAAGAGAATAGAAGCTTTCGAAATGTGGTGCTACAGAAGAATGCTGAAGATTAGATGGGTAGATCATATAACTAATGAGGAGGTATTGAATAGGATTGGGGAGAAGAGAAGTTTGTGGCACAACTTTACTAGAAGAAGGGATCGGTTGGTAGGACATGTTCTGAGGCATCGAGGGATCACCAATTTAGTATTGGAGGGCAGCGTGGAGGGTTAAAATCGTAGAGGGAGACCAAGAGATGAATACACTAAACAGATTCAGAAGGATCTAGGTTGCAGTAGGTACTGGGAGATGAAGAAGCTTGCACAGGATAGAGTAGCATGGAGAGCTGCATCAAACCAGTCTCAGGACTGACAACCACAACAACAACAACAACAACATAGCTCAAACTAAGTAATGGTTCAAATGGCTCTAAGCACTATGGGACTTAACATCTGAGGTCATCAGTCCCCTAGACTTAGAAATACTTAAACTTAACTAACCTAAGGACATCACAGACATCCATGCCTGAGGCAGGATTCGAACCTGCGACCATAGCAGCCGCGTGGTTCCGGACTGAAGCGCCAATAACTCAAACTAAGAGCCCCAGCTTCCGAACCTTGATCATGACGTACAGAATTCCCGTTGATTATTCTCATATACCCTCAGATAATATCCCCTGTTGATGGATTAGCAACTTGATGTCACAGAGCCCGGAAATCGTAAGTCTAAGGTACGGTAATAATGGCTTCCATTTACCTGCACAAGTTTCAGAAGCCGCTACCCTTACAACAGTCGTTCGTAATGGCGTCCCTCAGCGTCAATGCAGGCATGGCATCTTCGCATAAAGTTCTGTCGTACCCGTTATAATAAGCCCGGTGTCGTTTGAACAGTGGCGCAGGCTGCGAGAATTCTTGCCAGGAGGACCTTTTCAGTCTCGACAGACATTTCGTACACAAGACTTTTCACAGGGCCCCACATGAAGGAATCAAATGGGGTGATATCAGGTGAACATGCTGGTTACGAAACAGAACCTCTTCTGCCTCTTCACTCTTCGCGGAATGTCTAATCCAGGTGTTCACGAACCCTCAGTTCAAAGTGAGGCGGGCTCCACCATGTTGGAGCCACATCCGTTGATGAATAACAAATGGCATATGTTACAGGAACCTGGATAGTATGTCCGCTGGTGCATTAAAGTGGGGAGGAAGATTAAACTGGTCTAGTACGTAATCACAGACTATGCGTGCCCACACCCTGACGGAAAATCTGTGTTGATGGCTCTTCACAACTGCAACGTGGGGCTTCTCATCGGCTCAAACATAACTACAAGGTGTGATTGGAAAGTTTTAAGAATGGGCTTGTAATTGTACAATGGTGGTACTTACATACTACTGTGATGCATCTCCTTCGAAATAGTCTCCTTCTGACTAAACACACCGACTCCAGCGGTGTTTCCACTTTTGAAACATGCCTGTAAATTTTTTTCCTGAAGGACGCTCTCCATCTTTGCCTGGATGTTTTCAGTAGAGTCAAATCGCTTCCATTTCAGTGAAAATTTCAGTTTAGGTAACAGGTAGAAGTCCGCAGGGGCCAAATCAGGGGAATATGGCGGTTGTGGAAGCACAGAAATTTTGAATTTGGTCAAAAATTCAACGATGGCGAAGGCATGATGAGCCGGATCATTGTCATGGTGTAGCACCCAATTCCCGTCTTTCCTCAATGCAGGCGTTTTCTTCTGCACGTTCAAGGACACGTTGTAGTATTCCTGGTCATTTGTCTGTCCTCTAGGGGTAAATTCATGATGCACAATACCGGTATAATCGAAAAAATTCACCAACATAGTTTCCATCTTTGCCGGCCGGGGTGGCCGAGCGGTTCTAGGCGCTACAGTCTGGATCCGCGAGACCGCTACGGTCGCAGGTACGAAACCTGCCTCAGGCATGGGTGTGTGTGATGTCCTTAGGTTAGTTAGGTTTAAGTAGTTCTAAGTTCAAGGGGACTGATGACCTCAGAAGTTAAGTCCCATACTGCTCAGAGCCATTTGAACCATTTGAATCTTCATCTTTGACCGACTTTGCCGTGCTTTTTTTGGTCGTGGTGAACCTGAAGTCTTCCACTGCGAAGACTGCACTTTAGTTTCAGGATCATATCCATATACCCACTATTCGTCACCTTTAATTACCCTATTTAACAAATCTGGGTCATTTTCAGTCCAATTAATCAGTTCTTGGCATACTTCAAATCGGTATCGTCTCTGGTCACTTGACAACACTTTTGGAATGAATTTTGCAAACACTCAACGCATGTTCAGATCTTCAGTTAAAATTGCCTGAACTGCATAGAAACTTAAATTAAGTTCATCAGCCATCTCGCTAATTGTAAGTCTATGATCAGAGCGCACTAAGTCGCGAACTTTCATAACATTTTCATTCGTTTTTGAGGTGGAAGGACGGCCGGATCGTGGTTCATATTCAAATGATTCACGGCCATTTTTAAATCTGTTGAACCAGACAAAAACATTTGACTGGCTCATACAGTTATCTCCAAAAGCTGTTTTTAACAGTTCGTAAGTCTCCCAAGCTGATTTCTCGTTTTTAAAACAAAATTTCACAGAAACTCGTTGCTCCGTTTTTACGTCTATTTTCACGCAGACAGCTGCCACAAGGAACTGAATAAAGGAAACGCAGTTTTCTGTCAGAGGGCGTTCAAGGACAAGGCAATGACTCAGTCCCCACCCTCTGTGTACCTGCCTGCCAAACCAGTAAACAGTAGTGGATCCATTCTTAAAACTTTCTAATCACACTTCGTATTTCGACCATTTAGCATTCCGTCTCTGGTGAAACAGACTTCATCCGTGAAATATACAGGATATTAAGGATCGACTGTAAGGGCCTGTAATAAACATTGGCTGAACACGGCATGTTGTCGGAAATCAGCAGGAACCAAAGCATGCACTTTTTGTGGATAGTAGGCTTGTAGCAGCATTTCGTGTAATACTCGCCACACTGTACTCTACGAAACATTCATTTCACGTGCGTGTGATCGAGTGCTGATTGTAGGTGCGTCATCCACTTGACCAAACACTGCATCTTCTAAGCCGATAGTCCGTATAGTTTTACATCCTCCTCGGCCGTTTGTACTGTGATACCAATTGCCCCGCTTCCCTTAATCGTTGGAACAGTATTGTAAAAATGGTGCGAGCAGAATGTTTTCTACGCAGATATTTGGTCCAGCACAACATTTCCGCTTCTCTGCTGTTTTCATTTGCTTGCCCATACATGGCAATCAAGTCTGGAAGATCTGCCACCGGGTACAATCCAATTTGGTTAGCTTTTAGTCACAGACTGTAGTCTATTACAGTACAGACATTGTACTCCAGGACTGCTCATGTCGGTATACAGTACGCCATCTGCACTGTATTAGTTGAGTTATGATCCCAACCTCTACACCTAAGTGCTCTTCAGGATTCCGTACCCAACAATCTTAGCGACAACATTACCGATACATGTATTCCATGATACATGTATTTCCAGAAGTATCAGAACGATTTTCGATTACAGCTTTCGACTCGATCGTTTCCGGACTAGGGTTCCTTACCTCAGATTGATATATTTACCCTTCTACATAATCGCTGAAAGTTTAGGTCGTCATCACGGAATCACCCTCTCTGTAGAATATAAATGTTTCTACAATTTTTTTGGGGGGGAGGGGGGCATGGGAGTCTTGTACCTTATGACACCACTACCCCCCTGCCCCCCCCCCCCCCTCCCATTTTTCCGATTCGGGGGTACTGAAGACTTACGGAATATATCTTAAGAGTCGCAAGACTGTATAGTAATGTACTTGGAAATGTTAATTCGTTTTGTCATATATGACATAAGAGCAAATCCGTACCGACAATGCAGTGCGTAAAGACGCGCACAGCTTATGTCATTTACAGACTTAGCCTTATCTAAGGGCACTATACTGCCGCACTCAAGTGAGTCCTCAGGCTGAAAGATTACATTTTAACCTAGTATTCCTGATCCCCTTGTATCTGTGTAACCAATGAATCGTGCACTGACTTAATTTCAAGAGTAGGTTTGCAGGTATTAAGGACTTACCTGTGATCCGGCACTGCGGCGACGGTTACCAGTGACAGCATATGCATGCCGGCTGTGAATGCGGCCATTATGTGTAGTGCGAACTGGCGCATCTGGTAGGGCCCAAACTCCCCTGCAAGCAAACGAGACAAAGTTAACACACTTCGTTAAAAAATGGCTCTGAGCACAATGGGACTTAACTTCTAAGGTCATCAGTCTCCGAGAACTTAGAACTACTTAAACCTAACTAACCTAAGAACATCACACACATCCATGCCCGAGGCAGGGTTCGAACCTGCGACCGTAGCGATCGCGCGGTTCCAGAATGTAGCGCTTAGAACCGTTCGGCCACCCCGGACGGCAACACACTTCGTTCTCGCATTACTTAGCATAATAAGTAATAAGCTCTGATAGGCATTCGTTGAATGCTATCCAGTTCTCTGTGACCTTTTTTCCACTGTATTTAATTTCGTGTTTTTTTCTGTGTATACGGAAAACACGAATTTGGTTGAAAATGTGAAAGCCTGTAGCTTTACATAATGATACACTGCATGACAGCACACAACCCGAGATAACATACCATACACTACTGCAACAGAGCGTTGCAATCTCTGAAAAATGGAGAAGATAGACTCTTTGTAATTTGTTCGCATTAAGAGGGAGAGAACTGCAATGAAATGGGACTAACACGGTCTGAGGTTTCGTGGAGATACTATATGCAATTGTTAGAATGTATTATTGTGAGCCGGCCACTGTGGCCGAGCGGTTCTAGGCGCTTCAGTCTGGAACCACGTGACAGTTACGGTCGCATGTTCGAATCCTGCCTCGGACATGGATGTGTGTGATGTCCTTAGGTTAGTTAGGTTTAAGTAGTTCTAAGTCTAGGAGACTGATAACCTCGGATGTTAAGTCCCATAGTGCTTAGAACCATTTGAACCATTTTTATTATTGTGAGACATCTCGATAAATTTATAATTGACAGAAGTACGTCCGGCCGTCGGCGAATTCTGAACTGTGATTGTGACTAATTGTAACGGGGATTGTTTCAAATGGCTCTGAGCACTATGCGACTTAACTTCTGAGGTCATCAGTCGCCTAGAACTTAGAACTAATTAAACCTAACTAACCTAAGGACATCACACACATCCATGCCCGAGGCAGGATTCGAACCTGCGACGTAGCGATCGAGCGGTTCCAGACTGTAGCACCTAGAACCGCTCGGCCGCCTCGGCCGGCGGGACCGATGACCTCAGCAGTTTGGTCCCATAGGAGTCCACACATACACACACACACACACACACACACACACACACACACACACACACACGACGCTTAAGGGAAGAGTGAACGCTTTTGTAATTGTACTATTATTAACCCATTTCAGCTCGGATGTAGCACAGCTTCGCTGAAAATGTGAAATCACATTCACCTTGAGAAGCTATTCAAATTCTATTTCAATTGTCCGCCTAATAGCTGCGTGTTAGTTTGTTCGCCTCCCATGCAAGGGGCCCGGGTTCGATTCCCGGTGTTGTGTTGTCTTCGCCATCATTTTATCCTCCTCACCGGCGCGCAAGTCGACTGAAATAAGACTCGCACTTGGCGGCCGAACTTTCCCTCCCGGCCAACGATGCCATACTCTAATTTCAATCGGTGATTTATTGCTCTCAAACGATAAAATTCCTAGGACAAAGCTTTCATTTAACAACAATTTTCAGAGTTCCATTTTCAGTTACATACGCAGTTAAAAACGTCTGTGTCAGATTAAATAAATCATTGTAGAAATACAATAGTTACGGGAGTACAGAATTTTCTTTTCTCTCGTTCGAGTTCACATGAGTGTTGCACTAATTCTCTAACTGTGTCTTCAGCAATTCAGCGTGCAAAACATTCCAAATAAACGCACACGAGTCACAGGCAGTTGGTTCAAAATGGTTCAAATGGCTCTGAGCACTATGGGACTATGGTCATCAGTCCCCTAGAACTTAGAACTACTTAAACCTAACTAACCTAAGGACATCACACACACATCGATGCCCGAGGCAGGATTCGAACCTGCGACCGTAGCAGTCGCGCGGTTCCCAGGCAGTTGGCAGACTGAAGGTTTTCACTTCACGGAAAGCAGGCGAATTGTGCATCGGAAGCAAAACATGTCGAGTAGCAGCAGGTCCATACCAAATTCTTGCCGACACACAAAGAAGACATCAAGACTAAGTCACAATATTATAATCATAAAATAAATACCGCTGTCAGTAGTAAGTCGATGAATTGGGTAATGCGTTCTACAGGCCCTTGTAAGTGGTCAGGGAGGACAGCTTTTGAACTCTTCCAATAGCAGATTTCGTGAGTCATATGTGATGCATATACGAGGGGGCACGCAAAGAAAATCGGAATAACATTGCCGCGGGTGCATCTTGTGTAATACGCTTTTCTGCCGCTAGGCATGTATAGCGCAACTCCTTGCCCGTTCAGTGCCGCCTGTGTTGTCGACCTGGCTGGCTCTGTTCATCTGCTGTGGTTATTTTTTTTCTGCTAGCGCTGTTTTGCCCTTGTTTCGTTTTTTATGATGGCAAGATTAAGTAAACAACGTGCAGCTGTGAAATTTTGTTTTCCCCTCGGTAAAAATGATGCTGAAACTGCTTTAATGTTGAAAACAGCTGACCAGGATGACGCTATGGGAAAAACTGAAGTGTACGACTGGTTTGCTCGATCTGAAAATGGCGACATGACGATTGATGACAAACCTCGTTCTGGACGTCCATCAACTGCCCCAATCGACGAAAATCTTGAAAAAATTCGAGAGCTTGTGGTCACACACCGTCTGCAGACAATTGATCAACTGGCAGAGATTAGTGGGTTGTCTTGGAGCTCAGTTTAGCGAATTTTAACGGACGATTTGGGAATGAAAAGGGTTGCTGCCAACGCACCTGTACACACAGCCATCTCTGTTAGACAGTTTTTAGCTAAAAATGGCATAGTTCCGCTGCCTCACACACCTTACTCTCCTGACATGGCTCACTGCAACTTTTTCTCATATCCAAGCATGAAAAGGGGCATGAAAGGACACAGATTTGACAACATTGAAGAAGTTAAGAGAAAAGCGAGGGAGGAGATGTCAGCCATTTCTATAGATGACTACAAAAATATTTCGAACAATGGAAGCACCGGTGGGACGAAAGTATTAGCTGTAATGGAGAGTATTTGGGAGGGGATACGGTTATTTCCTAAACGATCTGAAGACATATAGATTTTAAAAAATTATTCCCTTATTTTTTAGGTACCCTCTCGTATGATAGTTATACGGGGAAAACAAGTTATATCGCTAGCAGCAAGAGGCACCACAGCTTCAACATGAAGCTGTAGTCCTCTGAGATACTGTTCCCATAACGTGACTGTTCGTCTCCAAGATAAAGAAGTACTTACTTGTTATATCAGTGGCTTTATCCAACATTTAAAAGGTATGTTTTGTAGTGTATTGGTTATTACCAGGTATCTTATTCACTACTAGTTTAGGCAGCTAAACGTGGAATGCTTATATTTCTGTTTATAAACTAAGCGTTGCGGAGCAGAGGTTATGAAACTGGAGAACTGATGGGCGATTGAAACTGCCGTCCGGTGATCCTAGTGCAAGTTCCCTGTAAGTTCTCTAAATCACTCCATGCCAAGACCGAAGAATTTCTGTCAATGAAATTACAGCCGATTTACTCCCCTTCCCTTGTCCAGTTGAACAAATGCCCCGTCTCTAGTTATGGCAGCGTCAGCAAGACGCTACACTCTAATCAACCCATTTTTCTTATTTTTGTAGGATTTGCGGTATAGTGTAGTTCGATGTAGTGCGATGCCTACAGTTTCGAACATTGGCAAAGTGTACTGTCAATATATTTAAAAGTCACTTGTAAGTCCTTCAGTTGATGACACACATTCCTGTTTAGAAAGAAACACTTGCTAAGAATATTGTACGCTAAGACAATAATTAGAGCTGGAAAAAACACACGCTACGTATGACGGTACGAGAAACTATCCAGGTGATAACAAGTACGTACGTGAGAATGTGAGAAGAAGGCAAACAAAATCCTAAGAAGGCTCATAAAAACGACTGTGACATGATGTTTGTGCATAAAATGCTTGTGGTCTAGTAGTAGTCTAGTTACGAAAGTAATTTATAATGTAACAGTTACTGCGATGCTTTCGCGCAAGAAGCGTAATAGCTTGATGACAGTAGAGAAAAAAATAAAGTCACTAAATGTGAACGATTTTTGTTCAACTTCATCAGTGCTACTGAAGACTTAGGTAACATCGAGTAGAAAGTAAAAACTTAGAGCAAACAACGAAAGAAAAAGAATAAGGAAGAGAAAGAATAGAAAATAATAGCAGAAAATTTAGTTTTTTTGCACGCAGAAGAGAAGATCTTGCACATACATGTTACATAAAATTTTATACTAAAAGTACATAGATGCAAAGTAGAACTGGTGCTGGGTTAGTGGATAGCCTTGAGAGAAAAACATGTTTCAAACAATTAACAAAATTTCACTACAGAATTCTGCAGATGGAAAACATGTGGTTGATGATGACTGTGCATTTTTTAAAAATAGTATGTAGGCGTTTTCATCACAAGACATCAAATGGAAGGAGGAGTTATGACTGGTGGGATAACGTTGATTTAAAGTAAACGGAAGTTGCATCATATATTTCCTTTACTACCTGGTTCATCTTATCTGGATACTTGGTTCAAATGGCTCTGCCGGCCGTGGTGGCCAAGCGGTTAAAGGCGCTACAGTCTGGAACCGCGCGGCCGCTACGGTCGCAGGTTCGAATCCTGCCTCGGGCATGGATGTGTGTGATGTCCTTAGGTTGGTTAGGTTTAAGTAGTTCAAAGTTCTAGGGGACTGATGACCTTAGAAGTTAAGTCCCATAGTGCTCAGAGCCATTTGAACCATTTGAACCATCAAATGGCTCTGAGCACTGTGGGACTTAACTGCTGAGGTCATCAGTCCCCTAGAACTTAGAACTACTTAAACCTAACTAACCTAAGGACATCACACACATCCACGCCCGAGGCAGGGTTCGAACCTGCGACCGTGGCGATCGCGCGGCTCCTGACTGTAGCGCCTAGAACCGCTCGGCCACCCCGGCCGGCTATCTGGATAATTTATGAGCAAGACTGAAACAACAATGAGGGCGTGCCAAGTTAGTGCCACATTAATCACAGCAACCCGCTTCTGTAGCCGAGGTCACTAACGTACGCCTGTGTGCTGGAGTTCGACGTGGAGGTAATCCTGCTGGCGGATGAAAGTTTCACGGCCAGTATTTGGCCGGCAAGAGGAGGAGGGGCGGCAGCGTACAGTCTTTGCACCAATGTCCTGGATTAAATTCCAACTCTCTTCGTAGTGTCTCATAAAGAGAGGGACGTGACTGTGGTTGGTGGTGATCCGTCCGTCGGATGGGGACGTTGAGTTCGGCGGTCCCCTTTGTATTATTCGAGAAGCGTAGGCTACGTACCAGCACCGGCTTTCACTCTTTCCTTTCACTCATCATGATCACACAACTCAAAAAAAAAAAAAAAGACTGTACTATACACGCATCCATTACACTTACCCTTACTATACAAACACATATACGACACAACTCTCACATATCCGCAAAGAAAGGCGCTGAAGATCGCGGAAGAAAACCACTCTTTGCTAGTAGTGACTGAACCCACACGTGGGATTTTCCAGCCAACACTAATGACAGCGTTTGCCGTTGTATTGATGTTCTGTTACAGAAATGTAGAACTAACATCGAAAGCACGATAATTGTAACGACTGAAACCAAATAATAATATTTTAAAAAACGGTAATACACTACTGGCCATTAAAATTGCTACACCAAGAAGGAATGCAGATGATAAACGGGTATTCATTGGGCAAATATATTATACTTGAACTGACATGTGATTACATTTTCACGCAATTTACGTGCATAGATCCTGAAAAATGAGTACCCAGAACAACCACCTCTGGCCCTAATAACGGCCTTGATACGCCTGGGCATTTAGACAAGCAGTGCTTGGATGGCGTGTACAGGTACAGCTGCCCATGCGGCTTCAACACGATACCACAGTTCATCAAGAGTAATGACTGGCGTATTGTGACGAGCCAGTTGCTCGGCCACCACTGACCAGACATTTTCAATTGGTGAGAGATCTGGAGAATGTGGTGGCCAGGGCAGCAGTCGAACATGTTCTGTAACCAGAAAGGCCCGTACAGGACCTGCAACATGCGGTCGTGCATTATCCTGCTGGAATGTAGGGTTTCACAGCGATCCAATGAAGGATAGAGCCACGGGTCGTAACACATCTGAAATGGAACGTCCACTGTTCAAAGTGCCGTCAATGCGAACAAGAGGTGACCGAGACGTGTAACCAATGGCACCCCATACCATCACGCCAGGTGATACGCCAGTATGGCGATGACGAATACACGCTTCCAATGTGCGTTCACCGCCATGTCGCCAAACACGGATGCGACCATCTCGATGCTGTAAACAGAACCTGGATTCATTCGAAAAAATGACGTTTTACCACTCGTGCATCCAGGTTCGTCGTTGAGCACACCATCGCAGGCGGTCCTGTCTGTGATGCAGCGTCAAGGGTAACTGCAGCCATGGTCTCCGAGCTGATAGTCCGATAGTCCATGCTGCTGCAAACGTCGTCGAACTGTTCATGCAGATGGTTATTGCCTTGCAAACGTCCCCATCTGTTCTCAGGGATCGAGACGTGGCTGCACGATCCGTTACAGCCATGCGGATAAGATGCCTGTCATCTCGACTGCTAGTGATACGAGGCCGCTGGGTTCCAGCACGGCCGTCCGTATTACCTCCTGAACCCACCGATTCGATATTCCGCTAACAGTCATTGGATATCGTCCAACGCGAGCAGCAATGTCGCGATACGGTAAACCGCAATCGCGATAGGACAATCCGACCTTTATCAAAGTCGGAAACGTGATGATACGCATTTCTCCTCCTTACACGAGGCATCACAACAACGTTTCACCAGGCAACGCCGGTCAACTGCTGTTTGTGTATGAGAAATGGGTTGCAAACTTTCCTCATGTCAGCACGTTATAGGTGTCGCCACCGGCACGAACCTTGTGTGAATGCTCTGAAAAGCTAATCATTTGTATATCACAGCATCTTCTTCCTGTCGGTAAAGTTTCGCGTCTGTAGCACGTCATCTTCGTGGAGTAGCAATTTTCATGTCCAGTAGTGTATGTCTACTCTGCCACACCTCAAGGTCGTTTATCTGTAAAACTATGCATTTATGTACAATCTATGTTTGAAAATTAATTAAAATGAGGACCACAGAATCAAACATCATTGAAGAAACAATACAGTGTAACAGACAATTGTAACCGGCAGATTCATAAGAGTCATAAATGAGGTAGTATTTGGGAGAAAGGTATACATCTGAAAGTTAATGGCAGATTAAAACTGCGTGCCGGACCGATACTCGAACTCGGGACCTTTGCCTTTCGGGGGCAAGTGCTCCGCCAGCTGAGCTACGCAAGCTCGACTCACGACCCGTCCTCACAGCTTCTGTTCTGCCAGTACCTCGTCTCCTACCTTCCAAACTTCACAGGCGCTCTTCTGCGAACCTTGCAGAACTAGCACTCCTGGAAGAAACGATATTGCGGGGATATGGCTTAGCCACAGCCTGGGGGATGTTTCCAAAATGAGATTTTCACTTTGAAGCGGAGGGTGCGCTGACATGAAACATCCTGGCAGATTGAAACTGTGTGTCAGACCGAGACTCGAACTCGGGACATTTGCCTTTCGCGGGCAAGTACTCTGCCATCTGAACTACCCAAGCACTACCCACCACACGTATTTACAGCTTCAGTTCTGCTAATACCTCGTCTCTTACCTTCCAGACTTCACAGAAGCTCCTCTGCGAACCTTGCAGAACTAGCACTCCTGGAAGAAAGTATATTGCGGAGACATGGCTAGCTCTGCAAGGTTCGCAGAAGAGCTTCTGTGAAATTTGGAAGTTGGGACACGAGGTACTGGCAGTATTGAAGCTGGGTAGCTCAGATGGCACAGCACTTGCACGTGAAAGGCAAAGGTCCCAAGTTCGAGTCTCAGTCCAGTACACAGTTTTAATCTGACAGGAAGTTTCATATCAGCGCACACTCCGCTGCAGGGTGAAAATCTCATTCTGGAGTTATACATTTAGTTGAAACAATTTGCGTTAACACATGCAACACTTACAAAGCCACTCTGTACAGCAGGAGAAAGTGGCGATCTATGGAATAGCTGAGGATAGAGTACAATTCTCTAGGCGAAAGGCTACTCGAGAAATGCACCGTGTCACGGACGTAGGCCGATTGGGGGCAGTTATTACACCATTGAGGAGATCCACTTGGTGTTTCACGAGACGTGTGGACTATTTCAGCATTTTGCGGACCACCGATACCCTTTAAACCTTATGTCTTTCCAGCCAGCAATGGTATCTTCCAGTAGCTTAAATGCCAATGTGGTGAGCCCAGAACCGTGCTACAGTGGTCTGAGGAACATGAAAGTGAACTCATGTTGATGCCTTGGCCAAGAAACTCGTCTGACCTAAACCAGGTTGAGCTGGGACACTATCGGACGCCAGTTAGCCACAAACCACCAGCCCATGGCTTAACGGCATTGTGTGACCTGTGCATAGACACATACTGCCATATACCGCCTGAAATCTACGAATTACTCGTCTAATCCGTGCCACCAAGAATCGCTGCTATATTGTGCTCCAAATTTCGACTAAGACGCTAGTAAGCAGGTGATCATAAAGTTTAGGCTCATCATTGTCTGTACTTGCAGCAGTTACAGAGTTATATTTTCCAAAATAGTTGCTGTGTTGTCGTACGTTCTTCCATTCTTCCTCATCAAAGTGTAAATACAGAGTTTAGATGAAATAATTAAAAGGCGGCGTATTGGAAAAATATAGATAAGAGGAATATGTTGAGTCGGTGTATCCGCACTGCATTATTATTATTATTATTTTTTCTTTTCTCAGACGTTATGTCTGGTCAAAAATGGAAAGTGACGCGGACCTTGAACAAGCGTGACTTCCTTTTAACTGTACGGTATATGTTACATTGCATTTAGGAACTTCGGGTAATTGAACATGTATCAATAATTACTGAATTCTGTAGTTGTATATATAAGTTTGGATGTAGCTGTATTGCGTTGATGTACTGGTGGATATTGTGTGGTATGACTCCTGTAGTTGATAGTATAATTGGTATAATGTCAACTTCATCCTGATGCCACATGTCCTTGACTTCCTCAGCCAGTTGGATGTATTTTTCAATTTTTTCTCCTGTTTACTTCTGTATATTTGTTGTATTGGGTATGGATATTTCGATTAGTTGTGTTAATTTTTTCTTTTTATTGGTGAGTATGACGTCAGGTTTGTTATGTGGTATTGTTTTACTGTTATAATGGTTCTGTTCCAGAATAATTTGTATTCATCATTCTCCAGTACATTTTGTGGTGCATATTTGTATGTGGAAACGTGTTGTTTTATTAGTTTATGTTGTATGGCAAGTTGTTGATGTATTATTTTTGCTACATTGTCATGTCTTCTGGGGTATTCTGTATTTGCTAGTATTGTACATCCGCTTGTGACGTGACCTACTGTTTCTATTTGTTGTTTGCAAAGTCTGCATTTATCTGTTGTGGTATTGGGATCTTTAATAATATGCTTGCTGTAATATCTGGTGTTTATTGTTTGAACCTGTATTGCAATAATGAATCCTTCCGTCTCACTGTATATATTGCCTTTTCTTAGCCATGTGTTGTATGCGTCTTGATCGATGTGAGGCTGTGTTAGATGATACGGATGCTTGCCATGTAGTGTTTTCTTTTTCCAATTTACTTTCTTCGTATCTGTTGATGTTATGTGATCTAAAGGGTTGTAGAAGTGGTTATGAAATTGCAGTGGTGTAGCCGATGTATTTATATGAGTGATTGCTTTGTGTATTTTGCTAGTTTCTGCTCGTTCTAGAAAGAATTTTCTTAAATTGTCTACCTGTCCACAATGTAGGTCTTTTTATATCGATAAATCCCCTTCCTCCTTCCTTTCTGCTTAATGTGAATGTTTCTGTTGCTGAATGTATGTGATGTGTTCTATATTTGTGACATTGTGATCGTGTAAGTGTATTGAGTGCTTCTAGGTCTGTGTTACTCCATTTCAATACTCCAAATGAGTAGGTCAATATTGGTATAGCATAAGTATTTATAGCTTTTGTCTTGTTTCTTGCTGTCAGTTCTGTTTTCAGTATTTTTGTTAGTCTTTGTCTATATTTTTCTTTTAGTTCTTCTTTAATATTTGTATGATATATTCCTATTTTTTGTCTGAATCCTAGATATTTATAGGCATCTGTTTTTCCATCGCTTCTATGCAGTCGCTGTGGTTATCCGATATGTAATCTTTTTGTTTAGTGTGTTTTCCCTTTACTATGCTATTTCTCTTACATTTGTCTGTTCCAAAAGCCATATTTATATCATTGCTGAATACTTCTGTTATCTTTAGTAATTGGTTGAGTTGTTGATTTGTTGCTGCCAGTAGTTTTAGATCATCCATGTATAGCAAATGTGTGATTTTCAGTTGGTATGTTCCAGTAATATTATATCCATAATTTGTATTATTTAGCATGTTGGATAGTGGGTTCAGAGCAAGGCAGAACCAGAAAGAACTTAATGAGTCTCCTTGGTATGTTCCACGCTTAATCTGTATTGGCTGTGATGTGATATTATTTGAATTTGTTTGGATATTAAGTGTGGTTTCCCAATTTTTCATTACTATGTTTAGGAACTGTATCAATTTAGGATCTACTTTGTATATTTCCAATATTTGTAGTAACCATGAGTGGGGTACACTATAAAAAGCTTTTTGGTAATCAATGTATGCGTAGTGTAGCGACCTTTGTTTAGTTTTAGCTTGATATGTCACCTCTGCATCTATTATCAGTTGCTCTTTACATCCTCGTGCTCCTTTGCAGCAGCCTTTTTGTTCTTCATTTATAATTTTGTTCTGTGTTGTATGTGTCATTAATTTCTGTGTAATGACTGAAGTTAATATTTTGTATATTGTTGGTAGGCATGTTATTGAGCGATATTTTGCTGGGTTTGCTGTGTCTGCTTGATCTTTAGGTTTCAGATAAGTTATTCCTTGTGTAAGTGTGTCAGGGACTGTGTATTGGTCTGCAGTGTAACTGTTAAATAATTTATTTAATGTGAATGTGTTGAGGTGAACTTCTTTAGCCAGAAATTTGCTATTTTATCTTATTATTATTATTATTATTATTATTATTATTATTATTATTACTATTCGTATGGCTTACATGGTCACTTTACGTCCTATATAAATGTTAAATATACATAAAATACATAGTATGAAAGCAAACGCAACATAAAAAACAAACACTCAAAAAATTAAAACTTAATATATAAGTTTCTTAACTAGTCCACAGATTTTGGTATCATCAAATATATTCACTGAGTCCACCAGGATATTTTTGTAATACACATTCTTCAGTCAGGCGTTGGTAGTTTGCACAGCAATCCCACAGTTGCACGTAGGCGCACCCTTGCCGTACAAACCGGCACCACATCTTCCGTGCCCTGTAAGGAATCGGTTAGAGCTGTCCATAGTTTCTTGGGAAGAGCAAATCCATTTACGCGTTTCGTAGGATCGGCAGTGAGGCAAAAATTTGCTGTCGGAAACGCCTACCAAACATCCCTCCATCCTTGACACACATCATATATAACAGATGCATCTTAGGTTGTTCTGGGTGGTTTTCTGGACTTAAGTCAACTGGCAGATATATTCTGTGGCTGGTTATACAGAAGTAAATTTTGCTGAATAACACGCTTTTGGAACTCTGTTACAACTGCTGCTTTTCGTCTAATTGATGGTGGTGCCGTATTACATAATACATGGAAGTAGTGTTGATTTAGTAGTGCCGCTTATTATCCTCACAGCATCATTTAGCTTCACATCAAATTGCGTGCATCTGTACCGTTTCTCCATACTGGAGCACGGTACTCTGCCATAGAGTAAACCAATGCCAGTGTAGCAGAGTATCTGCATTTGCACCACATCCTGACCGAGCTAGTTTTCTAATTCATGAGTCCAATACCAAAAACCACAGTTATTCCATTATCAAGATCTTCGCCACAAGGTGCCCCCTTTCGCTGTATTATAATCATTTCATTTGAACCACACGTTCGCTGTGATGAATAAGGGAAGAACGTGCAATACAGCAATTTTATTTTAGGAAATATCACTCTGTAAGTACAGTATGTGTTAACATATACCGTTTCAATTAAATGTGTATCTTGTTTCCAAATAATACCTCGTTTATGACTCTTATGAATCTACTGCTCTTACCTCTCTGTTACGCGTATTATTGGTGCTACGACGTTTGCTTCTATAGTCTGTAGATATGTTAACTTTCAAACATCAACTGTACACAGACACAGAATTTGACAGATAAATAACCTTGATGAATGGTAGAAAATATGTATTTTCGACTATAAAAATATTTTGTATTCGGTTTCAGCCGTTAAAACAGCCTCGCTACCTTTGTCAGAATACGAGGTCATATCTCGAAGAGCAGAATCGAGCGGCAGATAAGAGAGGCAGAAACGGCAAGCTGGAGTACGGCCATTATCCTGAAGTTGAATGAGACACGTAACGTTACGAAATCTCGTAAAGAAGGTCACTGGTGCAAGCAGAGCTACAGACTTAATACGAGGCTTGTGACACAATTCCCGTTTACAGCATCGCGGACGTGCTTACCGAAGAACGTGTAAGGCTCACAAGAGCATGACTAAGAACACAGGTAGGAATGTAGTGAGGATGAAAAGTTTGAGGCGTTGAACCAATAGTTTTGTAGGCGATGAAAAAGAAAAAGAAGGTTAGGGTTTAACGTCCCGTTCGACGTCGAGGTCATCAGGGGCAGAGCACAAGCTCGGAAGGTTTCAAGGATGGAGAAGGAACCCGGCAGTGCCTTTTTAAAAGGAACCATCCTGGCATTTGCCTGGAGCGACTGAAGGAAATCACGGAAGACCTAAATGTGGATGCCCGGACGCCGACTCGACCCATCGTCCTGCCGAATGCGGGTCCAGTGTGCTAACGGGCAATGGAGGAAAAATATTAGTGTCTTGTACTTACTGCAGAAGCTATCTGCAGGAAAGGATGGAGGGGGAGGGGGGGCAAACCGGGGTATCTGCCCCGGGCGGCAGTTTCAGGGGGCGCCAAATTCGTAGTCTTGAAGAAAAAAACCTTGTTTCACAAAGCACCTGGCAACCAGCGCACGTTGGTCTATCGATTGCTCATACGCTTTTGAAACGCATCCCTGTTGGTTTTTGAACACATTCCATATTTGAACTAATAATAAGTTGATTTTTGAATGCGTGCATAGTGTACGTGCTGTCTCTGCCAGGGGAAACCCCGTCGCATCTAGAAATAAAAAACCTTCCGGCAGAGAAAAGGGGACGGCGCTATACGAGCTGAGCTGAATAAACCCGAACAAGTCAATGCTAATTGCGGTTTGTTTATGTGGTTGACTGGGTGTGCGAATGATAAGCGTTGTTGTAATTGTTAGCGAAATCCATATACTCAGACCACCAGAGTGGAAATAAACGCCGTCCGGTGTGACCGAGCGGTTCTTGGCGCGACTGCTACGGTCGCAAGTTCGAATCCTGCCTCGCGAATGGATATGTGTGATGTCCTTAGGTTAGTTAGGTTTAAGTAGTTCTAAGTTCTAGGGGACTGATGACCTCTGATGTTTAAGTCTTGAACCATTTTTTTAAAATAAACGACTCACTGGAATAACTGATAAGAAATATTACATATTATCTTCTAGGTATATCCTAGAAAATTAAATTCTGACAGAAAATTTTTGCTATATCGCTACACTACTAATGGCCAGTTTCAAACTCCACGGTTAGTAGTCACCTAATTCTATTTTCGGAATAGCGCAGAAAACGCGTTGTAAAATCGCCTAACCGGATAATAAAACGTGGGATAACTAAACCGATGATTCTGGCAGGATTAGTGAAGTTAACCGGAGAATAAGTTTTGACAATAACATGAATAGTTACTGAATTAGTGATGACAAGATTGTTTGTTAGAACGAGGAAAGAGAAGAAACGGAGATATCACACAAATTACATCGAAGAATATGACGATTCCAAATTCACATAAAAATTTCGTACTATTACTACTTTTCGATTCCATGCTTGAGAAACTGGAGCGTATGAATGAAATGTGAAACTACTTTCTAACACAAAACTTTTTGCTTGTAGTAGGAATAAGAGACATCTGATATTGGTACCTTGTGAATTATGGTCTGTCGTGTTATTTATGTATGTGACATTGATAAAAATGACCATTTGTGCCAAAACAGTCTTGCTTATTTTGGCGTATGTTACAACGTTTTATTTAGCAGACAGTGACAAAATGAATCTAGAAACCACACCAGTTTTGGGTACTATTCGTATTAACAGCGTTTTCAATGACAGACAACGACATTTTGATATTTCATGCAGCAAAAGTTTGACGAACTTTGATAAGGTAATAGATTCTTTCGCATAAGGCAAATGGCTAGAAGATTCGTTTCAAAAGGACACGGTACCACTCCAATCTCCATCTCTAATGACCTCGTCGTTGACGGGAAATTAAACCAAACCTTCCTTTTTTATTTGTAGAGGTTCATTCTTACGACGATAAAGTGAAAACAGGAACCAGACACTGTTAATAGTGTTATTTTTTAAGAAAATATAGCGCCCCATTACCGGTTTAGGGCTGACAGGTTATTCATTAGACGGCTGTTCATATTTAAAATTACATTTAGCTTATGCTGTACATGCTGTGTTTGCTGATTTCCTTTGTGGTGAAAGTTCCTTGGCGTAGTGGCGCCCTACAGCAAAAGAAAGTAATGAAACGGAATAATTTAGTATAACTGCACCTAACAATGAATTAAAGCAATGTAAACAAAAAAAATGGTTCAAATGGCTCTAAGCACTATGGGATTTAACATCTGAGGTCATCAGTCCCCTAGACTTAGGAAATACTTAAACTTAACTAACCTAAGGACATCACACACATCCATGCCCTAGGCAGGATTCGAACCTGCGACCGTAGCAGCAGCGTGGTTCCGGACTGAAGCGCCTAGAACTGCTCGGCCACAGCGGCCGGCCGCAATGTAAAAGACTGATCCTTCTGTCTGCATGTGGTAAGGCTAATCTCAGGAATTACTGTAGGGATTTTGATACGGTTTTCATTAATACATAAACTTATTCACGAGGGAGGTTTGTGTATATAATTTTTAATTATAGTAATGATGAGTATGTGATGTGTGTGTCGGTACGCACGGGACAGCATGCTTACCAATATATTCCATAACACCGAGCATGAAAACTTGATGTTCCTGTGCTTGTGGGTGACAAACAGATAGGGTCAACTGTTCTGGATAGCCCTTGCGCTGGAGACCATTTGCATACCTATCAGAAGGGTCGTGTTAGTGTCACTTCCCAAAGCACAGGGTCAATGTATGAATATTACACGCTTCCTCCGGCATAGGCCAATGGAGCAAATCGGTGTGTTCTTTTTGCATTTGATGTGGTCTACTGTGGGCTTGATGAGACTTATGGAGGCACCATTATTTTATGGGCGATTCCTCGGGAAAACACAAAAAAGGTTTTTTTACTATGTTTAGCCCTCACCAACGGTCCAAATTAGCCAGCCAAGGATTCCAAGATAGCTATGCACAGCAAATGGCTAAATTTTTTAAGATGTATTCCTAAGATGTTATGTTAGATTTACTGATAAAGAAGCGATAAAACTGGCATTAAAATCTCAAAGGTATTAGCGTGCAAGTGCGAGTTCAAATGGTTCAAATGTCTCTCAGAAGTATGGGACTTAACATCTGAGGTCATCAGTCCCCTAGAACTACTTAAACCTATCTAACCTAAGGACATCACACACTTCCATACCCGAGGCAGGATTCGAACCTGCGACCGTAGCGGTCGCGCGGTTCCAGACTGAAGCGCCTAGAACCGTTCTGCCGCAGCGGCCGGCCGCAACGAACTATACCGACCAAAACTCAAAAAAAAAGAATGGTAAATCATTGACTTTATCGATAGCAAGAAATCCGGATTCGAACCCCGTTCCAGCGCAAATTTTCTTTCTCGTCATTCCATTATGCAGCTGATGAGTCTCCATATCTGCAACCGCGCATACATTTCGTCTACTGTAATGTTTAATTCTACTAACACATTTGGAACTAGGTTAAAATGTTGTGTGTTATATTCACATATACCAATTGATATGCAACATTTAGACTGTTCTTTTATCTGGGTAACAAACTAAAATAAAATAGCAAATAAAAAATAAGTAATAAAAATGTATATATTTCTGAGACGCTGTCGCGCTGCCTAAACAAACCCGCAACGCATTGTGCAGCTCATTTTTGAATATCCTCCATCTCTTTTGCTAATAATGGTAGCAACATGCAGGTTTTTGTGGTATTGAGGTGACGACACTACCTCATGTAACAGTGGTCGTAGATTCGAGTCCCACTTCAGGCAAGGGTGTGAGTTTTAAGTATGCCGTTTCTCTCTCTCTCTCTCTCTCTCTCTCTCTCTCTCTGTGTGTGTGTGTGTGTGTGTGTGTGTGTGTTTGTTTGTTCGTAAAATTCTAAAGTATGAGTTATAAATTTTGAACCACATGATGAAGAAATTAATGTAAAACATTAAAACTGATAGATTATTTCATATCTGTACGTACTCGTATTAGAAAGTCCTCCGCTGCGCTTTTCAATCTGTATGTGAAGGCTATTCTTAGGAGCCACTGTGGGAACTGTGATACGGCTTTGACTAATAGACTGATTCACGACGAAGGTTAGTGTATAATTTATTACCGCTAAGCCAGACAAGTCGTCCGATCATACAGGTATATACACTCCTGGACACTCCTGGAAATGGAAAAAAGAACACATTGACACCGGCATGGCATGGCAAGCCGTTCCACAGGACTACATCCAGCATCTCTACGATCGTCTCCATGGGAGAATAGCAGCCTGCATTGCTGCGAAAGGTGGATATACACTGTACTAGTGCCGACATTGTGCATGCTCTGTTGCCTGTGTCTATGTGCCTGTGGTTCTGTCAGTGTGATCATGTGATGTATGTGACCCCAGGAATGTGTCAATAAAGTTTCCCCTTCCTGGGACAATGAATTCACGGTGTTCTTATTTCAATTTCCAGGAGTGTACTTCGCGCTGCCCGCATAAGCCGGGGCGGGTCGCTTGTACTTACGTAAAGAGCACAAACGTCTACTTGGCTGTATGGTCGAGTTGTCAAATGAGAATTATTTTCATGAAAATAGCTTGGTAAAAATGGACTACGTAAAAGTTCCCGTCGTATTATTATATTCGTGCCGGATCAGTGGCCGGATTATCCTCATCTCCTTACTGTCCACGGTTCACGTCAGGAACCAGTTCCAGCGAGATGTAACAAGCCCACGTATGAGCTCAAGTAAGCTGCCAAATCGTCCGCTAACATGTTGTGTGAGGTCAACTGTGTGATACGACTGAAGATCTGACAGGAATATAATCAATAAAAGAAGCTTGGTTATGAGCTCTGACCGACCAACAACACTCAAGAATTCGCCGAACGGGGTTCCTGCTTGTCACCATTTTAGTGTATAAATTACACTTACTAAGGGTCATTTCGACAAATATCATTCCAGCACCTGGTTTCTCAATGGCTAGATTGGTTAAGTATATTTAGGTGCTTGACAGTTGAGACTCATTGTAGTGACTAATAGCTGATGGTGTAGTCAAACGGAGCCGGGTCTTCTTTTTAATTAATATTTACACACACTAGATTACATTTATTGATGTTAAATGCCAGCTGCTAGTCTTTGCAACAGGTTCTGGTATTCTGTATGTGTCTTTTCTTTGTTGCCCGCAAAGACAACGCTGAGTCCGAGACGCCAATGCAACTAGCAGTTTCTCGTCAGAGGGCAGTGTTGTGAGCTGCCGCCAACACTGCGACACACTAGTGAAACACGGGCCGGGCCTCTAGCGAAATGGTTCCCAACCTTTACTCCTGAGTGTAATCAGGTAGAACTCCCGCCCCAATCTCTCACCATCACCAACATTATCGACAAACTAAATTTTATAATGAAAGAGAATTTTCTTTGAACTCTTATTTTTAAAATGACCAAAGATAAACATTTAATTTTTTGGGTGTTTTATTAAACCACGAACTAATGAGTCAGCGCCATAACTGGTAATACTTGCTTCTCAACAACCATTTTTATGAAGCTCCCTATATACAGCTGCTTCTAAGAAAAGATAAAAGAAAAGCTAACTATCCACATTGAGAGTAGACCCTTGTTACAAAACATGATTCTGCTCTACCACTCCTCTCCCTAGCGATATTTGCTTCACCCGTAATTTTGCACCCCCTGTTAACAGCAACCAAGTTCAGACTGTCAATGCTTTGCGTCTGACCAATGATAATAATAATAATAATAATAATAATAATAATACTGTGTAGGCTGTAGGCAGTGTAGAAACTATTACATAGTTACCGTTGTGTTGTGCTGTCAATTAGTTTATCTCATGCGAAGTGAATAATGAAGCTTTTTCTGGTTCATTCCGCAAAATAGGTAGAACTCGACAAAGGAATATGTGACATATATGTCTCGGTTTTACTGTCATAGATGCATGGTAAAAAGTGCAAAGTATGTGTGTAATGTAAGGACTATGAGAAAAAGATGTTGCTCATATATTCATTTCACGAGCTGTAGCCTTCTCCACATTGTGTCATGCGTTAAGACTAGTACTATTAAAATGTATTATATTGTAATCAGTATTGCAGTCTTACGAGATAGTGATAATGGCAATGACATTTTAAAAATAATTTAGTTTGGTGACAGAAACATAGTCAAATCCTTTCGTTTTTTAACCTTCAGGAAATTTCGTTTACACCGGGTTGGGAGCCACTGCTGTATCGTGTAATCCCCGGCCTCGAGCGGTCCCAGCAGCCGTTCATCGCCGTAAGTCGTGGGGCTCATTGCTGAGCGTTGTGACCCCGTGAACTAAGCGTCTCCATCCCGGACGGCTGCCAGCTTCTCTTAGAGCCAGCTGAAGAGGTACACCCGAGATCTTCTTGGTCTGACCTATACACCTGCTCGCTGGTCTTCCCTGGTCTGTTCCCCTCGATCTTCCCAAGCAGGATTATTTTCTCTAAATTTCCTCCATCTCTTCTCTCAATACGCCCAAAGAAACGGAGAATTTTTTGGTTGACTTGAAAAGAAAGGCACCTGGGGAATGAGTTGCTCAATAATGGACACGCTGCGGCCTTAAGGGTCAATTTTTCGCTTTTATAAAAAAAGACTTCTTCGTAGACACTCGCCCTAACGTGATCCGTCTTCTGATCTCATCTTAACAGCTTCCCGTGTCGCAGATTGTTGACCTGAGCTAGATGAAAGAATACACGACTTCCAATTCCTTTTCTTGACCTGGGAATTGAACCTGTGCTCCTCAGTCAATTATGATAATTTTGGACTTGCTGAGATTGATGTCTATTCGCCGGCCGCGGTGGTCTAGCGGTTCTGGCGCTGCAGTCCGGAACCGCGGGACTGCTACGGTCGCAGGTTCGAATCCTGCCTCGGGCGTGGGTGTGTGTGATGTCCTTAGGTTAGTTAGGTTTAAGCAGTTCTAAGTTCTAGGGGACTTATGACCTAAGATGTTGAGTCCCATAGTGCTCAGAGCCATTTGAACCATTTTTTGATGTCTATTCCATATGATAAACTAATTTTCTTTATTTTCGTTAGTAGCTCAGCAGGTTCATCTTCGCTGCTGGCTAAAATCAGGTTGTCATAAGCAAATCGGAGGTTATTAACAGTTTTACTACCAACTGCGATGTCTTTAGTCCAACTATCGAGAGCATTCCCAATGACATGTTCTGCATAGATGTTGTACAGTTGGGATAGAACACAACCCTGTCTGATATCTTTTGATAAACTGAAGAAATCAGACGTTCCAGCACTTGTTTTTAGTAGTTTATGTTTACTGCCAAACTGCTGCTTCTCTGGTTGATGTTAGTGATCGAAGTGGCACATTGGACTCGCATGCTTCAGGAGGTGGTTCGAGTTCCTTTTCGGCCACACAAATTTAGATTTACCATGGTTTCCATAAATTGTTTAAGATAAATCCTCCGATGGTTCCCTTGAAAGGATACGGTCTCTATCCTTCCTCAGACGAAGCTGGAGCTCCTCTCTAAAGACCTCGTCGCCGACCTGACTTTAAATCCTAATGTTGCTTCTTTTTCTGGTTGTTGCTTGGAAATTTGTTCAGGTGCACTGTACTTGTGAAATACCTTGACCCTTGACACGGCTCGATGTGAATTACGTTTAGGTGGGACTTGGACTTTACTGCTGATAGCTGAACACCCTCGGTTATTGTTTATAATACTCTAAAAAAATGGTTCAAATGGTTCTGAGCACTGTGGGACTTAACATCTTAGGTCATCAGTCCCCTAGAACTTAAAACTACTTAAACCTAACTAACCTAAGGACATCACACACATCTATGCCCGAGGCAGGATTCGAACCTGCGACTGTAGCAGTCCCGCGGTTCCGGACTGAAGCGCCTAGAACCGCATGGCCACCGCGGCCGGCTATAATACTCTCTTATGCTGTCATTCGTTATTAGGTTCAAGTAATCACGGAGTCGTGCTCACCTTCTTGCGGACAGCAGTGTAATCTGAGAACAACTTTAGAGAACTACAAAAGTTACGTGCTTTGCTAGTAGTGCCAGTAATAGGAGGCCATAGGACAGCTGGATTTTTGCAATTTTCTAATTTGTGGTAAGTGAAGTTCAGAACTCAAACATCAATCTACCGAAGTATACCGTTGCAACTCTCAAAAACTCTCGAGAAAATCGACTTCGAAGTTTTCCGAGCGTCTTTAAAATCCGAAAGAATGGTTGGATTTTATTTCGAGAGGCTGCCTGGCTCTGTGGTAGGATGCTCAACAACCACGTAAGGTTCCTGCTTTTGATTCCTGGCCGACAGAAATTTTTTATAAAAAGTTACGTGTTCTACGAGCATTTCTGTGAAGCTGAAAATGTAGGGTGGTTATAACTAAACATTCGTACACGAGAGGGCTTCCATGAAAAAGGAGTAACTGTCGGACAATGAAACTTTGTGGAAACATTTGTAAGGACATGCAGAACAGAAATAACGAGTAAACAAGTGAAAGGAACATTTTAATTTTCGCATGAGAGAGTAATATCTGTCAGTTGCGTACCACGTTTACGTTCCAGGTTACGGATGTTGCTCATTCTGCCTACCATCTGCACCCTCTACACACACAAAAAAAGAAAAAGGCTCTGAGCACTATGGGACTTAACTTCTAACGTCATCAGTCCCCTAGAACTTAGAACTACTTAAACCTAACTAACCTAAGGACATCACACACATCCATGCCCGAGGCAGGATTCGAACCTGCGACCGTAGCGGTCGCGCTGTTCCAGACTGTAGCGCCTAGAACCGCTCGGCCACCCTGGCCGGGGCACCCTCTACAGTCTGTAACAGCACAAGTGATACCATTTCACAATTGTTCAGCTGTTGTGTCACAGCTCGAGCTGTGCAGACACAGCTCGAGCTGTGCAGTATTCTAAGTCACAGAAACAATAATTTTTCCAGCAATCTGTGGCAAAATTGACCGTCGGCCTCTCCCAGGAGCAATTTACAAATTGCCAGTTAATTCGAACTTCTGAATCATGTTCTTCAGTCCTACTGCGGGCAGGGGACCTCTCCGTATTGTTTTAATGCGTCAGAACTCGCGAAGAGCAGCAGAACTTTTTCTGTTGTTTTGATAAAGCGGCATTAAGAGTAAAGCACTGTCCACCTTGTTCAGACTCATATTGACTGTCTGCAACTGTAATGCAGACCGATGTTTGTGTTTCAGCCCTACGTCACCGGACCAGTTCCGGTGTCTAACGCCAAGGCATGATATTAATACTACTAATAAGGAAAATCATGCAGCGGAACAGTCTGAAAATCATCCGCTTAATGTTGGGTACCCATACGGTAAATAGTTTTCCTTCTATACTGGCTCCAGTAGTGAAAGTTTAGTTACAGCCACCCCGTACACAAAGATGGAAAGAAGTTAGAGCGTACGAGACTGGTAATTGCTGTTTCAAGTCTCGTTTCTGTCTGTTTGTTTACTTTTCCTTTCAGTTCAAATACCTACGTCATTTGAATATAAAATTCATCAAATGTATGCCAATTATCACATATCTATCATTTTTAAGAAAAATGCACGTCTTCTTATTACTAGTTACATATCGTACACGGTAACCCAGTTTTCATTGCAAATACAAAATCTTAATTATTGACATATAAAATATTGTTAATAAAGATTGTTTAAACTAAAAAAACACTGCAAGATGTTTTTAACGATTCACAGAAATGGTTATAGAAGATGAATCTATGTTTAAAAATTCACCATGGCTTGGAGTGAACCTGGTTGGCCACATGCTAAACAAGCATTCTACCACAGACCCACATATCCGGTCTGAAACAGGACCTGACTTTAAGATATTAAAGACACTTGGAAAAGCTTGATAGTCGATTTTCTCGATTATTTTTGAGAGTTGCATCGAACTGCTTCGGGAAATTGATATCTGTAGTTTGAACTTCACGCACCATAAATATAAATAAATATAAAAATTCGATTGGCGTGTGGTGTGTTTGTGAGACGTGGAGTTACGTCGGCTGGGGATGTTCCCAACATATTTTACGTGTCGAGCTGCAGGTAGATGTGCTAACATAATGGAGTTGAGCTGTCCGTCAATAAAAGCAATACGGTTCATTTTTGGAAATATTATCAGTTAGATCTTATTATAGTAACGAAGACCATAACAAGGTTTATTTTTTATTTGTAGATTTATTCTGGTAGTGTGAGTGAGCGGGCGGAGGGGGGGGGGGGGGGGGGGGGAGGGGCGGTAGGGAGTCAGTAGGTTCCAACAAAAAAATTTTTAAAAAATCGTACTGTCCTGAATGATACTCGACGAACTGATCTTTTTCTACTTGACGTCAGAGGAAACAGATTTAGATTGTTCAGTTTGCCCTTATGTTGCCTTCGATTAAAATCGAGCTTCTTTGGCCAGCTACGTCTGATTGCCATTGTGAGGCAGTTGTTTCATTTTTAACAGGTTATTAATAAGTTTTGTTTTACAGTTCAACCAGGCCGGCCGGAGTGGCCGAGCGGTTAAAGGCGCTACAGTCTGGAACCGCACGACCGCTACGGTCGCAGGTTCGAATCCTGCCTCGGGCATGGATGTGTGTGATGTCCTTAGGTTAGTTAGGTTTAAGTAGTTCTAAGTTCTAGGGGACTTATGACCACAGCAGTTGAGTCCCATAGTGCTCAGAGCCATTTGAACCATTTGAACAGTTCAACTGTTTATTTATTTATGGACCTCCACGGTAGAAACGGACATGAAATAATTTCGTCTTGGAGCTTAAGGTTTGATTTCTTCTAGTCAGCCGTGTGCTTATTACGTTCATGAGACTCCCCAATTCAGTACTACTACAATATCACCTGTGACAATCGTCAGGGTTGCACGGTGTGTGCGAGAAATGCACCTATAAGCTTAGGTCGCGTTAACGTAAATTCACTGGCCGCAACTACTCGAAAGTGTAGTGACATAGGGGTCAAAAGTACCTAAGTGAATTGAAACAGAAGTAATACGAAATAAAGCAGAACTAGCTTGTCACAGCCTGACATTGGTCCTATTAAAAACACTCGTGATCACCCGTCGAGAGCAAAGTGTGCGCTTCCTATAGAGTACTCATGTGTTGCGAAGGTTCCACATTGCATTCGACGACTTGCTGAATCCGTCTTACGACTGCCCAACGTCGTCTGCAAGACGAAAACAAGAGCGACATGTCACTGAGACGGTGAATGCCTCTCAGTGGATCATTGGTTTTCAAGAACCTTCTGTAACGTCAACAGTCCGTTAAAACTGTCCTAGATTAACAGCCGTTGTTATCCTTGAGGCTTCTCCAATTTTAGAAAACACTGATGAAGGATCTTGCCGCGGAATAGCTTAAATAAACGTTACCGTATTTGACAGGAGAAGCTCTGGGAAGAACTGGAATATCTAGAACAGCATCGCTGCACAATTAGAAACGGAACCACCTTGACTGATCGTTTTACAGCATGCATTCTCTCTCGGTGTGATAGACTGCTGCAGCTACACACGCACGGCTTTCGAGGAGGTAGTAAGGGGAGCTGTCAGTTTGAGCAGCAGACGACACCTGAACCTCTGCTATTGGCCAAACATATGGTCCACGAAGTAAGCTGGCTGTCAGATGCGCAAAAGCTGGTCTGAAGGGGTCTGCGAGTTGTTTTCCCTAGGCGAACGGCCGTTGCAGGTGCGCCAGGGGTAAAAGCTCAGAGATTGAAAATTATTTCACGGCCGCCAAATGACTAAAATCCATATTAATAAAGATAAAGGAAATGCAATGGCACGGAGCACGTCTCAAAACCTACTCTGTAGATATACACTGAAGCGCCAAAGAAGCTGGTATAGGCCTGCATATTCAGATACAGGGATATGTAAACAGGCTGAATACGGCGCTGCGGTCGGCAACGACTATATAAGACAACAAGGGTGGACGCAGTTGTTAGATCCGTTACTGGTGCTACAATGGCAGGTTATCAAGATTTAACCGAGTTTGAACGTGGTGTTACAGTTGGTGCACGAGCGATGGGACACATCTCCGAGGTAGCGATCAAGTGGGGATTTTCCCGTACAACCATTTCACGAGTGTACCGTGAATACCAGGAATCCGGTAAAACTTCAAAAGTCCGCCGCTCGTGGTCTCGCGGTAGCGTTCTCGCTTCCCGAGCACGGGGTCCCGGGTTCGATTCCCGGCGGGGTCGGGGATTTTCCCTGCCTCGAGATGACTGGGTGTTTGTGTTGTCCTCATCATTTCATCATCATCGAGGAAAGTGGCGAAATTGGACTGAGCAAAGATTGGGTAATTGTACGGGCGCTGATAACCACGCAGTTGAGCGCCCCACAAACCAAACATCATCATCATCATCAAAACTTCAAATCTCCGACATCGCTGCGGCCGGGAAAAGATCCTGCAAGAACGGGACCAACGACGACTGGAAAGAATCGTTCAACGTGACAGCAGTGCAACCTTTCCGCAAATTGCTACAGATTTAAATGCTGGACCATCAACAAGTGTCAGCGTGCGACACATTCAACGAAACATCGACGATATGGGCTTTCGGAACCGAAGGCCCACTCGTGTACCCTTGATAACTGCACAACACAAAGCTTTAAGCCTCGCCTAGACCCGTCAACACCGACATTGGACTGTTGACCACAGGAAACATGTTGCCTGGTCGGACGAGTCTCATTTCAAATTGTATCGATAGGATGGACGTGAGCGGGTATGGAGACAACCTGATGAATCCATGGATCGTGCATGTCAGCAGGGGACTGTTCAAGCCGGTGAAGGCTATGTAATGATGTGGGGTGCGTGCAGTTAAGAGTGATATGGGACCCCTGACACGCCTAGGTACGATTTTGACAGGTGACACGTACGTAAGCATCATGTCTGATCACCTGCATCCATTCATGCCCATTGGGCATTCTGACTGACTTGGGCAGTTCCAGCAGAACTACGCGACAACCTACACGTCCAGAATTGTTACGGAGTGACTCCAGATACACTCTTCTGAGTTTAAACACTTCCGCTAGGCACCAAGCGCCGCAGACATATCTAGGATGCCTTACAACCTGCTGTTCACAAGAGATCTCCACCCCCTTGTACTCTTACGGATTTATGGACTGCCCTGCAGGATTCATGGAGTCAATTCCCTAGAGCACTACCTCAGACATTAGTCGAATCCATACCACGACGTGTTACGCCACTTCTACGTGCTCGCGGGGGCCCTACACGATATCAGGCAGGTGTACCAGTTTCTTTGTTTCTTGAGTGTAATTATACCTTTCTGAGTATGGAAGAAATTAGTAACTTCTAATAGCTTTAAGCGAAATTAACGAACGAATTATCAACTGATATCGTTTCAACAGCTCTACCGGAAAGCAGCTTCAGAATTTCTATTAAAGCAGTTGAATCTGAACTATAAAATGTCATGTTGATCCCATGGGCTAAAAAAACGTGTTTTACTACAAAATAAGCAGCAAAACATTAAGTGTAGTGGTAGTATAAGAGAATAAACAGTACCTATCTGCAGAAGTTAGATTACCCGTAGGTTTAAACTAGGTAATAGTAAAGGAGCACAAATTTGACTATTTCACTGAATTAGTTAGAAATAACCCAAGAACCAAGGACCTCAGCAAAAAACTAGATAGGGACGCAAAATCTAATGAAATTCTAGTCCTAATTATTCATACGTAATACTTACAGTAGCGGTAAGTTTAATGTATTTTTTATCAGCTATAAAGTTCATACCCAAACAACGAGGAACGATATGTTAAATTTACTGATAAAAAAAGAGATAAAACTGGCATTAACATCTCAAATGTATCAGCGCGCAAGTGCGAGTCATGTAAAGTGTTTACATTTGTAGTCCTTACAGTGTCCGTAGGTTTGTGGCTTTTTGGGGCGACAGATCGAGGCTACATAGGGGCAGTGACCTTTTGGCATAGGTCATTTTAGGTGAGTGAGATAGAAAAGCCAAGTCCTGCTCTGATGAGCGACATGTCAGTTTGATTAAAATGTTTGAAATATTTCGAGCAAAAAGTACAGAAATTTATAGAATTTCTGCAGGAGTTCGTGAACTTGACAAGTTTTAGACAATCGCGTTCGTCAATAGCAGAGCGGTGTTAAAGTCTTGTAAAATTTACGTACGCTATCTGATCAAAAGTCTCCAGACACCTACACTCCTGGAAATTGAAATAAGAACACCGTGAATTCATTGTCCCAGGAAGGGGAAACTTTATTGACACATTCCTGGGGTCAGATACATCACATGATCACACTGACAGAACCACAGGCACATAGACACAGGCAACAGAGCATGCACAATGTCGGCAGTAGTACAGTGTATATCCACCTTTCGCAGCAATGCAGGCTGCTATTCTCCCATGGAGACGATCGTAGAGATGCTGGATGTAGTCCTGTGGAACGGCTTGCCATGCCATTTCCACCTGCCGCCTCAGTTGGACCAGCGTTCGTGCTGGACGTGCAGACCGCGTGAGACGACGCTTCATCCAGTCCCAAACATGCTCAATGGGGGACAGATCCGGAGATCTTGCTGGCCAGGGTAGTTGACTTACACCTTCTAGAGCACGTTGGGTGGCACGGGATACATGCGGACGTGCATTGTCCTGTTGGAACAGCAAGTTCCCTTGCCGGTCTAGGAATGGTAGAACGATGGGATCGATGACGGTTTGGATGTACCGTGCACTATTCAGTGTCCCCTCGACGATCACCAGTGGTGTACGGCCAGTGTAGGAGATCGCTCCCCACACCATGATGCCGGGTGTTGGCCCTGTGTGCCTCGGTCGTATGCAGTCCTGATTGTGGCGCTCACCTGCACGGCGCCAAACACGCATACGACCATCATTGGCACCAAGGCAGAAGCGACTCTCATCGCTGAAGACGACACGTCTCCATTCGTCCCTCCATTCACGCCTGTCGCGACACCACTGGAGGCGGGCTGCACGATGTTGGGGCGTGAGCGGAAGACGGCCTAACGGTGTGCGGGACCGTAGCCCAGCTTCATGGAGGCGGTTGCGAATGGTCCTCGCCGATACCCCAGGAGCAACAGTGTCCCTAATTTGCTGGGAAGTGGCGGTGCGGTCCCCTACGGCACTGCGTAGGATCCTACGGTCTTGGCGTGCATCCGTGCGTCGCTGCGGTCCGGTCCCAGGTCGACGGGCACGTGCACCTTCCGCCGACCACTGGCGACAACATCGATGTACTGTGGAGACCTCACGCCCCACGTGTTGAGCAATTCGGCGGTACAACCACCCGGCCTCCCGCATGCCCACTATACGCCCTCGCTCAAAGTCCGTCAACTGCACATACGGTTCACGTCCACGTTGTCGCGGCATGCTACCAGTGTTAAAGACTGCGATGGAGCTCCGTATGCCACGGCAAACTGGCTGACACTGACGGCGGCGGTGCACAAATGCTGCGCAGCTAGCGCCATTCGACGGCCAACACCGCGGTTCCTGGTGTGCCCGCTGTGCCGTGCGTGTGATCATTGCTTGTACAGCCCTCTCGCAGTGTCCGGAGCAAGTATGGTGGGTCTGACACACCGGTGTCAATGTGTTCTTTTTTCCATTTCCAGGAGTGTATTAGTGAACATAAGTACGGCGTGTGTCCACCCTTCGCCTTTATGACGGCTGGAACTCTGCGGCGGACACTTTCAGTGACGTGTCTGAATGTCTGTGCACGAGTGGCATCCCATTCTCCCTCAAGAGCCGAAACGAGAGGAGGTAGTGATGTTGGATGATGAAGGCCCGAAGCGAAGTCGACATTCTGACTCGTTCCAAAGGTGTTCCATTGCTTTCGTGTCGGTACTGTGGGCAGATCAGTCCAGGAAAGTTATTGTCTATAAACCAGTGCCTCATAGATGCAGGTTGCATTGCCGTGTTGATACAATCATCTCCGAACTGTTCCATTACTGTACACAGTAGAATTGTAAAATTTGTTCATATCCTTCCACATTTAACGTTTCCTGAAGCGAAACAAAGGCAACACTCCCTAACCAAGAGAAACACGTAACCTCCTCCGTACTTCACTGTTGGCACTACACATGACGGCAGGTAACGTTCTCCACGCATTCGCCAAATCCAAACCCAACCATCGGATTCCCACAGAATGCAGTATGATTAATCACTCCACATTAGTCGTTTTTAATCATCCAATGTTCAGTGCTGTCGCTCTTTTCACCATCTCAAGCATATCTTAGCATTGCTTTCAGAAATGAGTGGTTTATGAGGAGCTGATCGACCATTGTACCCTATTGTTTTTAACTCCTTACACAGCCATTGTGATAACTGGACTGCTGATAGCAGTTTCAAACTGACGAGTGATTCCTTCCATTGATATCATGTGATTTTTTTACAACCACCTTCGCTACGGTCGCAGGTTCGAATCCTGCCTCGGGCATGGATGTGTGTGATGTCCTTAGGTTATTGATTGGCGACTCCATGTTGTCTTGTGCACTACGACCAGGTAACAGGTATACTTGAAAAAAGAGACAGCATTGGTCGTATATTTTTCTATTGCAAAATCGATTATCTGTCACTGAGTGACCATCTTCAGTGCTATATTGTATAACAAATTGGGATGCACTGTTGTTACTAAGCTTACGGCAATCACATAGACGGCAATCACATAGACGGCAATCACATAGTCTATGTGATTGCCGTAAGCTTAGTAACAACAGTGCATCCCAATTTGTTATACAATATAGCACTGAAGATGGTCACTCAGTGACAAAAAATCGATTTTGCAATAGAAAAATATACGACCAATGCTGTCTCTTTTTTCAAGTCCTTAGGTTAGTTAGGTTTAAGTAGTTCTAACTTCTAGGGGAAGGATGACCTCAGATGTTTTGTCCCATAGTGCTCAGAGCCATTTTTACAACCACCTTCCGCAGCGCTCGACTGTTTCTGTACGCAATTATATGAAGTGGGACAAGCATGTAATGGCAGTTGTGGGGAAGGCTGATAGTCGTCTTCGGTTCATTGGTAGAATTTTGGGAAGGTGTGGTTCATCTGTAAAGGAGACCGCTTATAAAACACTAATACGACCTATTCTTGAGTACTGCTCGAGCGTTTGGGATCCCTATCAGGTCGGATTGAGGGAGGACATAGAAGCAATTCAGAGGCGGGCTGCTAGATTTGTTTCTGGTAGGTTTGATCATCGCGCGAGTATTACGGAAATGATTCAGGAACTCGGGTGAAGTCTCTAGAGGAAAGAAGGTGTTCTTTTCGTGAATCGCTACTGAGGAAATTTAGAGAACCACCATTTGAGGCTGACTGCAGTACAATTTTACTGCCGCCAACGTATATTTCGCGGAAAGACCACAAATATAAGATAAGAGAGATTAGGGCTAGTACAGCGGCATATAGGCAGTCATTTTTCCCTCGTTCTGTTTGGGATTGGAACAGGGAGAGAAGATGCTGGTTGTGGTACGAGGTACCCTCCGCCACGCACCGTATGGTGGATTGTGGAGTATGAATGTAGATGTAGATATGAGGACTGCCTGGTTGTGGTTCAGCTGCGGCTGTTCCTTCGCGTTTCCACTTAACAGTCACATCACCCACAGGCCTGTTGGGCAGCTTTAAGGATTGAAATGTCGCTGATAGATTATATACTGATGTTATATTCAATTGCTAGTCCACGTTCGAAGTAACTGAATCTCTCTGACCGACCCGTCTTGCTGTTTCTGCTTCTCTACTGACAAGACAGTATTCCTCGTCTCATTTTGTGCTGGCGGGTCCACCTACCGTGTAATCTAGTCGTGAACTCCACATTACTTAGGGGCGTCCGGATACTTCTGATCAGATAGGCCCGCGGACTGTAACTCTGAACAACAATGTGGTGTGCCGGCCGGGGTGGCCGAGCGGTTTTAGGCGCTACAGTCTGGAACCGCGCGACAGCTACGGTCGCAGGTTCGAATCCTGCCTCGGGCATGGATGTGTGTGATGTCCTTCGGTTAGTTAGGTTTAAGTAGTTATAAATTCTAGGGGACTGATGACCTTAGAAGTTAAGTCCTATAGTGCTCAGAGCCATTTGAACCATTTTTTGAACAATGTGGTGTAAGAGAATTGCATAATTTATACATCGGCTCGTGGACCTTAACTGTGGACAACAGCGTCGTGTTCTAAGATTTGTGAAACTTCTGCTTAGGTTGGTGGACGGTAAAATTATCCAGAACCGATTTTTCGAACTTTAACTCCCAACAGCAACGTGGTGAGACCGACTTAGCGCATTCGTAATATAGTTCGCGAATCGATCTGTCCTTGCACTCACAAAAACAATTTTAAGTATTGAACAGTACGCAGCTTATGTTATGGACGTTTCTCAATACTGTTAACCATAATCCTCCCTACAGTTTAGTAAAGCTAATGGATGTTAACAGAACAGTAAGAGGGTTATATGAAAGGTGTGCGGCTGTTCCCTGGACACCTACGAAGCCAACGAACTCTAAAAATCGGCCATGAACTTAGTTTCTTTCTCTTACACGAAGGCAGTGTAAAGAAAGAGTTAGTTGGTCACATCGGGACTTCCATAAGTTGATCGTTTTATTATGTTAAAATAGTACCTCATTCTATTATGTAACATTTACCTTCTCGAAATACTATTTGCTACTCCATTATTCAGTTTCTTCAGATTATACTGGTAGTAGGAGTAGGCAATTACAAAGCTCTTTCCAAGAAACTGTTTTAGGTATTAAACGCTTGATAACCTCTGAAACGTTTCTAGTCGTCCGCCGTTTCGGAGCTTCCGTGGCGTCTGGCGAAACCCCACTCGCGACCATGACCAGAGTCCAGGCACTCTGGGCCGTGCGGACTGCGAAGCAAACCAGGCGACGTATTGCTGCGTACACTCCTCCGAAACGGTTGTTGGCGGGCTCGAATTATTTCTATGGACTGTTACACATATAGTATCACGGTATATATTGAAGCATTATGTGAAGAGCTCTCCGAATAACTCGGAATTTTTACGACCTAACGGGCCAGTTGAACAGAATTTGGCACGATATCCTGCACCAGAGGGCTTCAAACTCCCTCCTGCTCCCCTCCAGGGCTTCCGACCGACTCTTCCATTTAGTGATATTTAGTGAGCTTCTCACAGCTCCACGACACTCTTTTCAAATGCTGAAGTTTCGGCCAATCAGCCTCCAGACCAGAAAGTAGGTATTGCGATTGTACATTTCATGTTAACGCTCGCAGTACTACTGTCACGTACTGCTGCCTGTTGACACTTTCAGGAGTTTGTTTCTCAAAGGGTACTGAAAACGTTTGTCATTCCAAGGGGCCGGCCGCGGTGGCCGAGCGGTTCTCGGCGCTACAGTCTGGAACCGCGAGACCGCTACGGTCGCACGTTCGAATCCTGCCTCGGGCATGGATGTGTGTGATGTCCTTAGGTTAGTTAGGTTTAAGTAGTTCTAAGTTCTAGGGGACTGATGACCTCAGAACTTAAGTCCCATAGTGCTCAGAGCCATTTGAACTATTCCGTGGGACCGAGCGAGGTGGCGCAGTGGTTAGCACATTGGACTCGCATTCGGGAGGACGACGGTTCAATCTCACGTCCTGCCATCCTGATTTAGGTTTTCCGTAATTTCCCTAAATCGCTCCAGGCAAATGCCGGGATGGTCCTTTGAAAGGGCAGGGCCGACTTCCTTCCCCGTCCTTCCCTAATCCGATGAGACCGATGACCTCGCTGTTTGGTCTCTTCCCCCAAACGACCCAATCCATCCATTCTGAGGGGAAACCCTCGAATTTGTGTTAACGTGCCTCAGCAATGCCTCAGCGACGAGCGTTTCATCGTCGCTGACGGCGCAGCGCCTTAGTGTATAAGACACTAAGAGCAATAGACATTGATTTGACTGGACTATTTAACAAGCAACAGCTTCTGGGTGGCCCTAATGTCTTTCGTGGATGACGAATGGAGTTCACCTGTGATATACAAGCTGTTTTTGGAGGCAGTACATGGCTGACCTTGGCTGTTGTTTGGGGCAATCATGCAGACTATGGTGGTCTTGAAGCTTTCCCTGATGCTAATATCTTGGCATGGAAGACTTGGAGTATAGCAGAGACTACAGGATTACTTGGTAAAGTTCCGTATGGGACCCTTGTTCCAGATAAGCCATTTACTTTGTCTACAAGAAGAAAGAAGAAGCTCAATGCAGACGAATATCTTTTTATTTGGGCCAAAGTTGGCAATGGTAATTGTAAAATAAAGATTAATGGTAACTGTATGTTCTATTACAGACAATAAATGTCGTGTTCCTAGTCCTTAATCCTCCCTCCTACGGATCAGATCACCACCCGTTAGCCAGATTAACGAAGACCAGACAGCCGGCCGCTGTGGCTGAGCGGTTCTAGGCGTTTCAGTCTGGAACCGCGCTGCTGCTACGTTCGTAGGTTCGAATCCTGCCTCCGGCATGGATGTGTGTGATGTCCTTAGGTTAGTTAGGTTTAAGTAGTTCTAAGTTCTAGGGGACTGATGACCTCAGATGTTAAGTCCCATAGTGCTCAGAGCCATTTGAACCAAAGACCAGACATTTCATTACAGGCGTGAGGACGGTTTCTGTTCCCCGGAGGTAGGGAAACCGATGCTGCCGCTCACAGTACCGACCAGCACTCGCGGCCTGCAAATGATACTTACACCTCGTGATTAGAGATGGTCGAATGGCCACTCTGGATAAGTGTGAGTGAAGGTATTCGCTGGGGATGACAGCTGAAATTACACTCCTGGAAATTGAAATAAGAACACCGTGAATTCATTGTCCCAGGAAGGGGAAACTTTATTGACACATTCCTGGGGTCAGATACATCACATGATCACACTGACAGAACCACAGGCACATAGACACAGGCAACAGAGCATGCACAATGTCGGCAGTAGTACAGTGTATATCCACCTTTCGCAGCAATGCAGGCTGCTATTCTCCCATGGAGACGATCGTAGAGATGCTGGATGTAGTCCTGTGGAACGGCTTGCCATGCCATTTCCACCTGGCGCCTCAGTTGGACCAGCGTTCGTGCTGGACGTGCAGACCGCGTGAGACGACGCTTCATCCAGTCCCAAACATGCTCAATGGGGGACAGATCCGGAGATCTTGCTGGCCAGGGTAGTTGACTTACACCTTCTACAGCACGTTGGGTAGCACGGGATACATGCGGACGTGCATTGTCCTGTTGGAACAGCAAGTTCCCTTGCCGGTCTAGGAATGGTAGAACGATGGGTTCGATGACGGTTTGGATGTACCGTGCACTATTCAGTGTCCCCTCGACGATCACCAGTGGTGTACGGCCAGTGTAGGAGATCGCTCCCAACACCATGATGCCGGGTGTTGGCCCTGTGTGCCTCGGTCGTATGCAGTCCTGATTGTGGCGCTCACCTGCACGGCGCCAAACACGCATACGACCATCATTGGCACCAAGGCAGAAGCGACTCTCATCGCTGAAGACGACACGTCTCCATTCGTCCCTCCATTCACGCCTGTCGCGACACCACTGGAGGCGGGCTGCACGATGTTGGGGCGTGAGCGGAAGACGGCATAACGGTGTGCGGGACCGTAGCCCAGCTTCATGGAGACGGTTGCGAATGGTCCTCGCCGATACCCCAGGAGCAACAGTGTCCCTAATTTGCTGGGAAGTGGCGGTGCGGTCCCCTACGGTACTGCGTAGGATCCTACGGTCTTGGCGTGCATCCGTGCGTCGCTGCGGTCCGGTCCCAGGTCGACGGGCACGTGCACCTTCCGCCGACCACTGGCGACAACATCGATGTACTGTGGAGACCTCACGCCCCACGTGTTGAGCAATTCGGCGGTACGTCCACCCGGCCTCCCGCATGCCCACTATACGCCCTCGCTCAAAGTCCGTCAACTGCACATACGGTTCACGTCCACGCTGTCGCGGCATGCTACCAGTGTTAAAGACTGCGATGGAGCTCCGTATGTCACGGCAAACTGGCTGACACTGACGGCGGCGGTGCACAATTGCTGCGCAGCTAGCGCCATTCGACGGCCAACACCGCGGTTCCTGGTGTGTCCGCTGTGCCGTGCGTGTGATCATTGCTTGTACAGCCCTCTCGCAGTGTCCGGAGCAAGTATGGTGGGTCTGACACACCGGTGTCAATGTGTTCTTTTTTCCATTTCCAGGAGTGTATTTGTGAAAATATAGAAAGAACTCGTCAAGTAAATATACAATAACGCTGAGCATCGGGTTTTCTTGGCATTCGATCACTCCATGGTATTACATAGCGTACAGCAGTGTTTACTCCTGATGATCCGTAAATTTAAATAGCGGCAGCTGACAAATTTCCTAATTCACTTAATGACAGACCGTAGCAGGTTCAAATGGTTCAAATGGCTCTGAGCACTATGGGACTTAACAGCAATGGTCATCAGTCCCCTAGAACTTAGGACTACTTAAACCTAACTAACCTAATGACATCACACAACACCCAGTCATCACGAGGCAGAGAAAATCCCTGACCCCGCCGGGAATCGAACCCGGGAAACCGGGCGCGGGAAGCGAGAACGCTACCGCACGACCACGAGCTGCGGACACCGTAGCAGGAGTCTTTACTAACAGTATCATAATGTGCAGCGGGCGGAATGATGTCTTGCAGGACATAGTACTGGACAAAGCTAGGAAAGAAGAGTCCTATAAGCGTATGTGTGGAAATTAATATTTGGTGAGATGTACGCCATACTTTCCTGTGACACCCACTTGTCTGGTAACACTACAGGTGTTACCATATTTCTCTACATATCCTTCAGTCTGCATCTACATCTATGTAGATACTCCGCAAACCACCGTATGGTGCGCGGCGGATTATATCCTATACCACTACTAGTTCCTTTCCTGTTCCACTCCGTCTGCCAAGTCATTTATGTATATGAAGAACCACAGCGGTCCTATCACACTTCACTGAAGCACTCCTGACTATACCCTCGTCTTTTTCGAAAACAATTAAGTGAAAAAAATTGATTTATGCACACGTTACATTGTGATATCTTAACTCGATGAATAACTGAATTTCCTTTCTTTATGCGTCATGCTTACTGCGCTGCATCAAATTAAGTAAAACACTGCACGAAGTTTTGAAGACTTCACAGAGGTGAAAAGCCATTGCGTAAACTTTGCGTATGCTTCGCTTTAGCTAATACCTTTCAGTGAATCAAATGTTGATAAGATATCGACACTTTACTTTAAATTGAGAGAAGAAGGATAACTCATTTCGTTCTCGAATTATTGGGTATTATATCCCAAGGACGGTTGCACGCGATGAGCCCTTTCACGTCCTTGGCATCACGAATCATATTGTCATAATAATCGTCGTATTTCGCAAATGGTTCAAGCTATCGAAACGAGGTTCTTTTTGTAAATGATAGCACGACATAAGATGCATATGTTGTACGACAAATACTCGAAACTTTTGTGCAGCGAAAAATATGAATAACTCGTCCGTATCAGTGAGAGGTGGGCGGCGAAGGACGCTTTCAGACATCCATAGCACCGTAGGAAAACCCAAGTGGCGCGCGTATACAAGTCCATAACACCTGGGAAACGGAGTTGCAGAACGAGTATACGCGCCCACCGCAGCGAAAGGACTCATCTACCGCAGTTATCCAACAGGGGAATGGAACCTACACTTTAAAGCGGAATCCGAACCGCGTGTCGTTCCTGGTGACTCTTCGCATCACAGAGGTGAAGAGTACGTTAGAGGCAGTCTGAAATATTCCGTGGTCTAACCGGCATTCGATCCCGCGACATCTTGGGTTCCATGTACGCACTTTACCGCTAGACCACAAGGGCCAACAATGCCTGGCCATAAATATGAACTGGAGCGGCCGAGCGGTTCTAGGCGCTTCAGTATGGAACCGCGCGACCGCTACGGTCGCAGGTTCGAATCCTGCCTCGGGCATGGATGTGTGTGATGTCCTTAGGTTAGTTAGGTTTAAGTAGTTCTAAGTTCTAGGGGACTGATGACCTCAGATGTTAAGTCCCATAGTGCTCAGAGCCATAAATATGAAATTGGAAAAATGGTTCAAATGACTATGAGCAATATGGGACTTAACATCTGAGGTCATCAGACCCCTAGCACTTAGAACTACTTAAACCTAACTAACCTAAGGACATCACACACATCCATGCCCGAGACAGGATTCAGACTGTAGCGCCTAGAACCGCTCGGCCACTCAGGCCGGCTATGAAATTGGAAATTTGTGGTAATGTCTTGTGGGACCAAACTGCTGAGGTCATCGGTTCCTAACTTACCCACTACTTAATCTAACTTAAACTAACTTAGCTAAGGACAACACACACCCATGCCCGAGGGAAGACTCGAACGTCCGACGGGGGGAGCCGCGCGGACCGTGACATGGTGCCCTAGACTGCACGGCTACCCCGCGCGGCCATAAATATGAATTAAGAGTCTTAAATACTTCTAATCGGCACTAGCGTTCGGAATCCACCTCCGTAATGGAGTGGTCAGTATCGATGGAGAAATAGAAATGTGTCTAAGTTGTTTATTGTTTTGCATAAACTTATTACTTTGTATACCTAGTACACCACCAGTAATAACATGTTCTTCAGTAGAGAGAGCGATACAGTTATTGCATTGTTGTACATTACACTCCGATTAACAACCAGTCATTTACAGAAAAATAACTGGGGCAACGGAAACGACGACATTTCAAGAAAAACAAGCAGGTTATATGAAGAAACTGAGAGAACTTCACAGTAAAAGGAATGAGGTTCACCAGTTGAATATTTAAGAACTCGCGCAAAAGGACAAGCACCACAATCTACCTACCAATTGGGAAACAAAAAAGAGCATAATAGATTTGGAATGAAGAAAAGAAAAGAAGAGATTCTGAGAAAACTGGTTAAGATTATGGCTGTGCGAATCCTCTTAAGACTGGAGCTTCTGAGGCTGAAATTATTGAAAGATAGAGAAGCAGAAAAATTCTGGTACTTGTTTTGTAGACAATGAACAAGCTACTATCAGACAGTACGACGTAACACCACAGTCAACAATATGAAAAACTTTGAGAGGCTTTCTAGGGTAGCCAAAACACTACTGCAGAAAGACACGAAAGAGGGGTTTGACAGATTGGTTGAAGATTTGAAGAAAAAGATCGCCAAGAAGGAAAAATACAGTACCCGCAGTGATGATGCTGACATCGATTACATCAATGAATGCAACACTAATTTCAACGAGGAGTTGCAATGCTTTTATGGTGAACACACAACAGAAATCAAACAGACTCTTGAGCGTGGAATAACTGGTTGAGTGATTTATGAAACACTATTTCTATCCCAAACTTCGCCACCTTTCTCAGAGCTCCTCAGCCGTTTGTTATCAAAAACAGCTTTATTAGTGGTTTCAGACTGATTGCCGAAGAAGGATTGAGTGGCTTCATTTTAACCGTTTAGGATAAAAGAAGAGGTGCTGTAAAGAAACTGTATGTAAACAAGTGATAAGTACTGTACAGGTGCACCATCTATCTTTGTAGTTACGTGGGAATTTTCATATTGAAAATAATGAACATATGCCCATGACAAAAATAAGTGATTACCGATTCTGAGTGCCATGCGGAACAGTCGGATTCAGTTATCGGTGCTAAAAGGCATTTTTCTTGGTGAGCGGACTGGAAAGGTTTCCACTCAGCTTCATGATGCCTAGAAAGCAGTTTTAATTAGATGTAGCGGCTCCAAGATCTGGAAACTCAGCAACCGTCAGATGAGCGATGTGCTGATCTCATGCGCCGTCATAATGCCATACCGCAGAGGTTGACACGGCGGTCGGTTGGCATCGCTCAGTCGTCTCACCCTGATGGTTGAGTTTAGCTTTACCTGCAATTATAAAGCCTATCATTTCTGACCATATCGTCATTCAGTCATATACCTTACGACAATCAATGGGTGCTGGCTGTAAAAAATGGTTCAAATGGCTCTGAGCACTATGGGACTTAACTTCTAAGGTCATCAGTCCCCTAGAACTTAGAACTACTTAAACCTAACTAACCTAAGGACATCACACACATCCATGCCCGAAGCAGGATTCGAACCTGCGACCGTAGCGGTCACGCGGTTCCAGACTGTAGCGCCTTTAACCGCTTGGCCACACTGGCCGGCGTGCTGGCTGTAAGTTGATGCTGTATTCTGTGAGCGAATGGCCCAAACTGATATAGCATTATGAAAATAAAAAAAAGGGACAGGCTGCTATTCAACCCCGACAAATAGCATGCTTCCTCTGGACTGCACCAAGGGATACACCGAGCTTAAACCCATGCAGTGAGTGGATCACCCTCAATTATTACAGATAACCTCCTTCGACGAAACACTGCTGAGAGGTTTGGGATTTACGCTACAATATTGGTTCACCGTTTACTGATTAGGAACAGTAAGCCACAGTGTCTCTTTCCTCCTCCGTGAAAAAACCACGTTGGAAATTTCTTCCATAATCGACTCCCTTCACGTCAAGCACCATCCTACTATCGTGAGCTAGTGACCTCTGCCATAAAGGCGGATGGAGGTCAAGTAACTACTCGATAACATTAGCATCTATCTCGGGAACAGCTGTCGTGAGACACTTAATTCGGTATCTTTATACACGTCACCCATAACGCTGTAGATATCGTCACTAAACAGGAGACTGTGTTTCTTGATATCGGGAAAACCTTCGATAAAGTACAGTAATGTCGTTAATTAGAAATCAACGTCCATGTTGATTGCTTGTTCAGTCACACTGTTCGATAACAGTGTTTTTGATGATAGGACGTAGTATGTTGCTGCAGATTGCACAAGGTTATAGGCAAGGACCACACGGCCGCGTGGAATCGTCGAAGTGTGGTGGCCACACAACGTTGTTAATAGCATGAATATTTTACGCTCACACAATAGCTCCACATTTAGCAATTATATACAACGGATCGCCCACAGAAAGATCTGTGCCTAAAGACTGGAAAATTGCTCAAGTCACACCAATATTCAAAAATGTACAGACCGTCGAGCATTGCGGAGGGTGGTAGTAAAATATGGCACGAAATTAGCGGAAGGAATTATTTGTAGTTCCAAAGCGCGACCAACAGTCCTACTAGCACAATGACTGTGCGTAGGGAGTTAAAAAGAATGGGGTAGAGCGGTCGGGCAGCTCTCCATAAGCCACAAATTTCTATCATCAATGCTCAGCGACGATGGAGATGACGTAAAGAGTGACGCCACTGTTCAGTGGATGGCTGGAAACGAATGATTTGGAGTGATAAATCACACTACACCCCGTGGCAATCCGATGGATGGGTCTCGGTTACCAGATGACCCGAGAATGTTAAGTCACACCAATACCCAAAAAGAGAAGTAGGAATAATCCGCTGAATTACAGGCCCATTTCACTAACGTCGATTTGCAGTAGGGTTTTGGAACATATACTGTGTTCGAACATTGTGAAGTACCTCGAAGAAAACGGTTTATTGACACATAGTCAGCATCGATACAGAAAATATTGTCCTTGTGGAACACAACTAGCTTTTTATACTCATGAAGTAATGAGTGCTATCGACACGGGATGTCAAATTGATTTCATATTTTTAGATTTCGAGAAGGCTTTCGACACCGTTCCTCACAAGCGTCTTCTAACCAAACTGCGGGCCTATGGAATATCGCCTCAGTTGTGAAACTGGATTCGGAATTTCCAGTCAGAAAGGTCACAGTTCGTAGTAATAGTCGGAAAGTCATCGAGTAAAACAGAAGTAATATCAGGCGTTCCCCAAGGAAGTGTTATAGGTCCGCCGGCCGGGTTGGCCGAGCGGTTCTAGGCGCTACAGTCTGGAACAGCGCGACCGCTACGGTCGCAGGTTCGAATCCTGCCACGGGCATGGACGAATGTGATGTCCTTAGGTTAGTTAGGTTTAAGTAGTTCTAAGTTCTAGGGGACTGATGACCTCAGAAGTTAAGTCCCATAGTGCTCAGAGCCATTTGAACCATTTTTTTGTTATAGGCCCTCTATTGTTCCTGATCGACATAAAGGACATAGGAAACAATCTGGGTAGCCCTCTTAGATTGTTTGCAGATGACGCTGTCATTTGATTTGCCGTCTTTTAAAGTCATCAGATGACCAAAACGAATTAAAAATGATTTAGATAAGATATCTGTATAGTGCGAGAAGTGGCAATTGAGCCTGAATTAAGAAAAGAGTGAAGTTATTCACATGAGTACTAAAAGAAATCCGCTAAATTTCGATTACGCGATAAATCACACAAATCTGAAGGCTGTAAATTCAACTAAATACTTAGGGATTACAATTAAAAATAACCTAAATTGGAACGATCACAAAGATAATGTTGTGAACAAACCAAAGACTGCTGTTCCTTGACAGAACACACAGAAGGTGCCACAGGTGTGTTAAAGAGACTGCTTTCACCACGCTTGTCCGCCCTATTCTGGAGTATTGCTGTGCGGTGTGGGATCCGCATCAGGTGGGTCTAACGGATGACATCCAAAAAGAACACAGAAGGGCAGCTCGTTTTGTAATATCGAGAAATAGGGGAGATAGTGACACAGACATGATACGTAAATAGGGGTGGCAGTCATTAAAACAAAGGCGTTTTACGTTGCGACGGGATCTTCTCATGAAATTTCAATCACCAGGTTTCTCCTCCGATTGCGAAAATATTCTGTTGGCACCCACCTACATAGGAAGAAATGACCATCACGATGAAATAAGGGAGATCAGGGCTCGCACAGAAAAATATAAATGCTCGTTTTTCCCGTGTGCCGTTCGAGAATGGAACGGTAGATGGTTCAAATGGCTCTGAGCACTATGCGACTTAACTTCTGAGGTCATCAGTCGCCTAGAACTTAGAACTAATTAAACCTAACTAACCTAAGGACATCACACACATCCATGCCCGAGGCAGGATTCGAACCTGCGAACGTAGCGGCGGCTCAGCTCCACACTGCAGCGCCTAGAACCGCACGGCCACTACGGCCGGCGGAACGGTAGAGAAACAGTTTGAGGATGGTTCATTGAACCCTCTGCCAGGCACTTTATTGTGAATATCAGAGTAATCACGTATATGTAGATGTAGATGTGCTAAGCGCACATCGCGGATTGAAACTGCATGCCAGACTGGGACTCGAAGATGGAATTTAGAAAAGCAAGAGAGAAATGTCGACAGATCAAAACTTGAAGTCGGACCACGAGGTGCAGAACCTTCGCATGTTATTTGTCGCGAGATGTCATGAAAAAAAAAATTGGGAAATCCGGTAGGATCTACAGATATTGCTTGATTCAGCGGGAAAATTGTCATCTGGTGACGAACGTAATCACGCGTATTGCTCAGCGTTTAAGTCCAGGGAAAGCCCCTTATCGCTGGCTAAAGCTTCTATAAACAAACTTCGTGGCTGATTCAAACTGGCTGCTCTAATGGGAGTAGAACGCGGACTCCAGCACGTGCAAGGCTTTTATCAGCTGGGTAACTGAAGCGTTAAACTATATAATCTACCTCCTATTTCTCCTACTTCCCAAGTTCCAGTGCCGCTGTCACGCATAAAGATAACTTGCTGCATTAGCATCTCAACCAGAAATAAGTATGTAGATTGAAGTCACATATATCCACTAAGTTGTAATGTGTCAAGGAGTTTGTTACTGCAAAAGAATAACTGTAGAATGAAGGCTTTCACGACCGGTTGACATGGCTGTTGATATACTTTCCGGGATGTGAGGTCGTGGTCCAAGAACTTTTCGGCAAGACTCAGCGGAGCAGCGCCTCTGAGGAAGTCCAGCGCAGTCCTGGACGAAACGTAAGGAGCAGAAAAGTTCTTGGACCACGACCTCACATCCCGGAAAGTATATCAACAGCCAAAAGAATAACTGTTTTGAAAAACAATCCATATGTTATGGATGCCAATATCGTTTCCATATCCTTTCATATAGTTGTTCAGATCCAGTAAGATATACAGGAGGCTCTCTGTGATATATGAAAAATCGGAAAATCGAAGTAGGAAGTAGAAGGCTCGAGGCGAATCGACGAGCGTCCTCGTTTAGCACTAAGCGCGAAGAGCACATGCCGGCGTTCGAATTTATCAGGAAATTTCGTGTGTTACGTTTCTTGTAGCACCTTTCACTTTTGGTGAGAAATGCTTTGTAATTCACGAGCAAAGAAATGTGATTTAGCAAGAACCGTTCTTTCAGCACTGCTCATTGAACATTGGCTTCCTGAAAGGAAAGGTATACCTTTTGAACATAAGACAGTGCGAACTGAAAAATCAGACTTCAAATGGTTCAAATGGCTCTGAGCACTACGGAACTTAACATCTGAGGTCATCAGTCCCCTAGAACTTGGAACTACTTAAACCTATCTAACCTAAGGACATCACACTCATCTATGCCCGAGACAGGATTCGAACCTGCCACCGTAGCGGTCGCGCGGTTCCAGACTGAAGCGCCTAGACCCGCTCGGCCTCACCGGCCGGCCAATCTGACTTCGCAGACCAGATAATTAGAAGACGTACATATTCAGTAAATAGGCATCTGGAATGCGCTCAGCAACGCGTATGGTTGAAGTTTTCGCTTTTTAACAGCACCATTCAGCTCAAACAATAATGCAGTTCACTTACGGCAGCAAACTGTAACGCATTCTGTCAAAGATTTTAAAGATCTTCCGTATCAGTCCAATAAGTTACGAGACTGGATTAGTAAAGACTGGCAAATGGAAATAAGCGTTTGGCGTCATTGGACAGGTGGTATCTTACGGGGCAGGTCCGGTCGCCTAGGTGCAGGTCTTATTACATTCGACGCCACAATGGGCGATCTGCGCGCCAGATGGGGATGAAATGATGATGAAGACAACACAACACCCAGTCCATGAGCGGAGAAAATCCACGTCCCAGCCTGGAAATCGAACCCGAGCCCCTTAGGACGGCAGTAGTAGAGAAAAGTTGAGTTAGTGATTTTAAGGCTGCAGGTGTTCTGTATAGTCTCTCTTCCACCCACCCCACTTCCCCCCTTTCAAACTTGAATTCAACGCACGGTGCGTTCATACAACCAGGCAAAACTGTCAGATAAGTCCTTCTTTGACATGTTGTTCAACTCACGTGTCACTTTGGCTTGAATGTCGGTTACGTCGGGGCAGACTGTTGACTTTTCATACGAATTTATATACTTTGTCGTTTCTTAGTAGGTTCATACTGATAACGCTAAGTCTCGTCGTCAGAGGTGTTTTTTCCAGTAAAGAACTGTCCGCGTTTGTCATTTGAATAAGTCGTGTCAGGCGTCCACGCGTCGTTGTTTTTGTTCGGAAGATAAGGTGTGCGGGACGAACTTGGCACACTCTTTTCTCTTCTTCAAAACGTCCTTGAGATATTCTTGAACCCTCGATTTAGAGATGTTGCTACATTATGATCTGTGGCACAACAACGCTGACACATTACGCCCGCACGTCCACTGCTTAACGCTGCCTGCTCACAACTGATTGGTCGAATGCACATCTGTTGTCTACACCTGGAAGTTCAAAATAGTTCAAATGGCTCTAAGCACTATGGGACTTAATATCTAAGGTCATCAGTTCCCTAGACACAGAACTAATTAAATCTAAATAACCTAAGGATATCACACACATCCATGCCCGACGCAAGATTCGAACCTGCAGCAGCGCGGTTCAGGACTGAAGCGCCTAGAACCACTCGGCCACAACGGCCCGCCCTGGAAGTTCAAGCTGCCTTCGTAAATACTGCACTGACGTCGCTCAGGAACAAAATCTGTCTCGAAACTTTTTGGACGAACGCTATAGAAGTAAGATTCTGCGGTGTGACAAGAAAGTCGTTCACCAAGATTGGTATCAATGGCGTTGCAAGGGACTACTAATGTTAATTAACACTATTCAAGGGAAGTTCAGTGGGCCCGCCTGCGTGGCCGAGCGGTTCTAGGCGCTTCAGTCTGGAACCGCGAGACCGCTACGGTCGCAGGTTCGAATCCTGCCTCGAGCATGGATGTGTGTGATGTCCTTAGGTTAGTTAGGTTCAAGTAGTTCTAAGTTCTAGGGGACTGATGACCTCAGATGTTAAGTTCCATAGTGCTCAGAGCCATTTGAGCTAAAGTTCAGTGTAGAGTAACATTGTGTTGTCAAGGTAAATTAGTTACGGTTTTGATGGGCTAGTAACAACGTCGCTGCTTCTTTACTGATGGGCTCCCGATATTATCTGAAGAGAAGCCGTGGGTGTCTGCCACAAGAAACAGAGAACTATAGTAACCCTAAGTTGCTTTCACGGCTAGAATTATGCTAGTGGTAGTGGCAAATTGAAGTTGAAGCTCTGAGTCGCTCAGGGGGCTGAAAATGAAAAAAAAAAAAGAAAATGAAGCGTGCGTGTGGCTAGGGCCTTCCGTCGGTAGACTTGTCGCCTGGTGCAAGTGTTTTTAGTTGACGCCGTTTGCAAAAGATATGATTTCGAGTATTGATTCTGGCTATAGTGTCAATGTCAGGATGTTTCACGCCCAGTTCGTCCATCTTTTGATAAAAGTGTCACGGAGGTTTGGGCGCTCCTATCGGAGCAGGTAAACAGCGAAGCAATTTTTTTTTATCAGGGACGATCTTGACGTAAGATTACAAGGAGCTATTACGGCAGGTATCGCTTCGAAGTCTATGCAGGCAGTCCGCTAGACGATACTGGTTTTTGTTAGTTCTGCATTGCCATCTGCATCCTGAATGAGTACACAGATACACAATCTGATCAAACGTATCCGGAGACACCTACGTAATGCTGAGTTGACCAGTAGATATCACGAGAGATGGATCTACAAGTATAATTGGAGGCGGAGAGTACTGAGTTGTGGGTAGAGAAACAGTATAGACGAAACATATCGATTACAGGTGTAGAAGACCGCTGAAAAACTATTTATTAATCAAGGAAACTCCGATAAGTCTTAATTGAGGTACAAGGATGGAATCACGAATCATATTTGCGTACACAATTTTCCGCAAACGATTATAATGTCGTAGAAAACGCGTTTGAAGTTTCAGTAGCTCAAAATACGAGGGCAGCTAGGAGAGGCCACTCCGTTCGAAATACATGGTGAACGTTAATTAAACCGACAAACTGCAGGGACAGGTTTCTGACTAGAAATAGAGGAACAAAGGTCCTACAAGTCTGTGTCAGGAAATGCATCGTTGCCACATTAGATGGCGCTGACACTGATGAACGGAATTTCCTCCGACCATGTGCCGTGTGTTGCAGGCTGTGTGATTGACGCAGCGAGCTGTAAGCAGCAGAATATTCATGTTGCGATCAAGCCGAAATGGGTTTTATATACGGCCAAGCAGATGGTTCAAATGGCTCTAAGCACTATGGGACTTAACTTCGGAGGTCATCAGTTCCCTAGACTTAGAACTACTTAAACCTAACTAACCTAAGGACATCACCCACATTCATGCCCGAGCTAGGATTCGAACCTGCGACCGTAGCAGCCGCGCGGTTCCGGGCTGAAGCGCCTAGAACCGCTCGGCCCCAGCGGCCAGCCCAAGCAGATGGAAATGGTCAACAGGTAGCACGGCTATACCAAAACAAGTATCCTCACAGACACCAACCACATCACACAACGTTTAAAGTCCTTTTTGGGTATTTATGTGATCATGGGTTCTTTCAGACAGACGAACGTGCAGGGAGGCAGCGGCCTACGCATGCACCAGATTTGGAGGACCGTATTCTACAGGATATTGAGACAAACCCTGGCACAAGCTTTAGGCAATTAGCCCCTCAACATAGTGTAAGCCAAAGTACGATTATGTGTATCTGCATGAGAAAAGGGCTTGAAATATTGAGTGATGTAGTTGGCGTATGTGAGGGTACTTGTTTTGGTACAAATGGAAATGAGCGTTTGGCGTCATTGGCCGGGAGGCCCCCTGTGGGGCAGGTCCGGCCGCCTTGGTGGAGGTCTTACTACATTCGACGCCACAAGGGGTGACCTGCGCGCCGGCTGAGGATGAAATGATGATAAAGACAGCACAACACCCAGTCCCTGAGCGGAGAAAATCCCCGACCCAGCTAGGAATCGAACCCGGGTCCATAGGACGGCAATCCGTCACGCTGACAACTCAGCTATCGGGGCGGACGTTTTGGTACAGTGGTGCTGCCTCTCGACCATTTCCATCTGCTTGACCGTGCACAAACACCATCTTGGCTTGTTCCCGAGATGAATACGGGACCACCTGCTGCCTACAGTACGCTGTGTCAATCACACAGCATGCGACTCACAAGTAAAACACGGAACGTGGTCAGAGGAACATTCATTCGTCAGCGTGATCAACCGTGTCAACGATGCATTTCCGGACACATGTTCATAGTACCTTTATTCCGCCGTTTCCAGTCAGCAAACCATCCCTGCATTTTGTCGGTTTTATTAATGTTCACCTTCTATGTCCAGAATGAGCATGGCCGCGGTGGTCTAGTGGTTCTAGGCGCTCAGTCCGGAACCGCGCGACTGCTACGGTCGCAGGTTCGAATCCTGCCTCGGGCATGGATGTGTGTCCTGTCCTTAGGTTAGTTAGGTTTAAGTAGTTCTAAGTTCTAGGGGACTGATGACCACAGATGTTTAGTCCCATAGTGCTCAGAGCCATTTGAGCCATTTGTTCAGAATGAGTAAATATACTGAGTTTCAGTTTTCGCTATGCTATAGCTGACAGTGTGGTGCTTTTTCTCAGGCAAACAAGTAATTGTTAACATTTATAGCTCCAGAATTATACCACCTATTAAAGAGAAATGTATACTTTTTTTCTCTGGCATTGGAATGACTCATTAGAGAGGAGTTCAGCGCCCTAATATGTGTGGAACTTGGTTAAAATATAAGGAGATACGAGCACCGTAAACCACAGCTCCGCCTAACAGTGCCAAATGCAAGTAAACATTTAATTCAAGTACTGTATGTGTGTCTATTATTATGGCCGATATTATCAACTGCTGCAAATGTTGACTCTTAACAGTGATACATTCCTATAAAGTGATTCTGGACAGGAAAGTCTGTGCATTGATTTTCATCTGAACTTATACCAGCACAGGGCCGTGTTGTATGGGATTTCATGTCTTCATGAGAAGTCGGTGTTAACTTCTAAACCTCTTGTTTTAATTTTTCCCACTGATAAAAATCCAGAGATCGTAGTCTTGAGAGCGAAAATATTTTTTGTTTACCGAACGAAAGATGCAACAATTTCTCAGTGTTCCGTAAAGTACACTCTAAGGAAAAAAAAATATCCGACGCAGCACAAAGAAATTACCCGAATGGCACGGAAATCGGTATATGTGATGTGCAAACAAATGTTTACAGTTTCATAAAAAACTGGACGATTTATTCGAGAGAAAGAGCTTCACAAACTGAGCAAGCCAATAACGAATTGGTTCACCTTTAGCCCTTATTGACAGAGTTGCTGGATGTCCTCCTGACAGATATTGTGCCAAATTCTAACACTTGTGGCGTTAGATAGTCAAAATTCCCACACTATTGTAAAGCCCGCCTCCCATGCTCCAAACGTTCTGAATTGGCGACGTTGTTGGCGAAAGCAGGATTTGTTCAAATGTGTGGGAATTCCTAAGGGACCAAACTGCCGAGGCCATCGGTCCCTAGACTTACACACTACTTAAAATAGCTTATGCTAAGAAGAACACACACACCCCTGTCCGAGGGAGGACTCGAACCTCCTTCGGGAGGGACCGCACGATTAGTGACACGGCGCCTCTAACCGCAGGGCCACTCCGTGCAGTTGTACGATTTGGCAAGCACAAAGACAAGCAATAGAAATTCGCATCGTGTGCGGGCAGGCATTATCTTGCTAAGAGGGCTTGCCATGAGGGCAACAACACTGGTAGCAGAATATCGTTGACATATTGCTGTTCTGTAAGGATGCCGTGAATGAAAACCAAAGAAGTCCTGCTATGAAAAGAAATGGCACCCCAGACCATCTCCCCTGGCTGTCGGGCCGTATGGCTGGCGAAAGTCAGGCTGATATCCCACGACTGTCCGGGAAGTCTCCAGAATGTTTTCACTGCTCGAAGCGAGACTCATCACTGAAGACAATTCTACTCCAGTCACTGAAATTCAAGGCCGAAGACCTGTCTGGAAAAGCCCTGGACAGCGGTGGTATACAAGTCTGCTGTCATACGGCCCGACAGCCAGGAGTGATTGTCTGGGGCGCCATTTCTTTTCACAGGAGGACCCCTTTGGATGTCATCTGCGGCACCCTTACAGCACAGCGATACGTCGACGATATTCTGCGCCGTGATTTGTTGCCCTTCATGGCAAGCTATCCTGGGCTTGTAGTTCAGCAATATAATGACCACCCACGCATTGAGAGAGTTTGTTCCGCTTGTATTCGTGCTTGCCAAACCTGGCCAGCGGGGTCGCCGGATCCCTCCCCAAGTTTGGAGCATTATGGGGAGGGCCTTCCAGACATCCTGGGTTTTTGACGATATAACGCTCCAATTGGACAGAATTTGGCTCGATATCTCAGGAGAACAACCAATAACTCTTCCAATCAATGCCAAACTGAATAACTATTTGAATAAGGGCCAGAGGTGCACCAATGCATTGCTGACGCACTAAGTTGGTAAAGCTCTTTCTCTTGAATAAATCACCCAATTATACTGAAATTGTAAGCATTTGTTTGTTTGTACATGCACATCAAAGGTACCGATTTACGTCCCATTCAGATAAATTCTTCATGGTGCGTGTTATTTTCTTTTCGAGTCTCGGTGTGGCACACAGTTTTAATCTGCCAGGAAGTTTCATATCAGCGCACACTCCGCTGCAGAGTGAAAATTTCATTCTGGAAACATCCACCAGGCTGTGGCTAAGCCATATCCCCGCAATTTCCTTTCTTCCTGGAGTGCTAGTTCTACAAGGTTCGCAGAAGAGCTTCTGTGAAGTTTGGAAGGTAGGAGACGAGGTACTGGCAGAATTGAAGCTGTGAGGACGGGTCGTGAATCGTACTTGGGTAGCTCAGATGGTAGAGCACTTGCTCGTGAAAGGCAAAGGTCTCGAGTTCGAGTCTCGGTCCGGCACACAGTTTTAATATGCCTTGAAGTTTCAAATGGATTCTTCTATGTACAGTGGGGTGTCTTTCAATAACTGAGGCAACATATCTGCTAGGAACTGTAGATACTTGTGGCTATTTAGAGTACCATCAATGCTATGATTCTTCTCTCAGCAAGGACAGATTTTCAGCTGACCAGTAGCGAATGCTGCGATGATTGACTTGCCCATAGTTTCTATTTGTATGTTTCATCCGTAAACAAAATCTTTCATAGAACCTCCGGATCACTTTGAGTTTCTTGTCGACATCATTCTGAGAACTGTAACAGATTTTCAAAGTCGTTGTCATGAAGCTGTTGATGGAGCGAAATGTGGAAAGGATGAAATGCATTGGAATGTAGTGTTCGCAGAACGCACGCGTCGGTGGTCACACTCGTACATTGAAGCTGCCTCGTAGGGACATGTGGGCTGAGTGTTACTGCTGCTAAGATGTTCGTTGCATTTCTCTCATCATTTGCTGTTCTTTATTGTTGCCGTATATTATTCTTCACAGTTTCAGATTCCTGAAAGTTTTTCGTAATATTTGCAGACAGACAACGAGGATCTGACGCCACCAGGCCTTCTTTCAGCATATTACCGCACCGCTGCACTATCAGTTTGGCGATATCTGTATACGAGTATATAAAAGGCAGTGTCGTAACTGACTGACCCATCATCGCACAACCGAAACCGTTGAAGACAGGAACTGAAATTTGGAGAGGATGTTGATCTTACACTATAGGCGTCGTGGGTGAAATAGCGGCTGGCAGGTCTCTGGAAATATGTCGCTATTAGGGTAATTTTGGAACTAGACCTACGACAATTGATATTTAATTTCTCATCACAAATAAAGAAATACATGTTTCACTATTTTGGAAAATTCTATGGGGTGACATAGAGCTGAACTTTCTTATGAGATAAATCGTAATTAATGAACTACTAAGAAATTTTCATAGTTAAATCTATGAAAATCTGCATTTCACTCCGTCTAGATATAAAGAAGTATGTTAGGGGATGGAAGTTTCCATGGAAATATCACCACAAGAACGCGAAAGGCATGAGTAACAAAAACCTTGTAATACAGCTACTAGAATCGCTTTTTTGTCAAAAGTGCATTCGGAAAAGACCATGCTTGTCTGACCTTAAGTACCGTGAAAAATTAAGAAGGTGTTTCAATTTGTGAACAACATAAAAAATCGATTAAACAAAAACAGAACAAATCTGTACATACCATACAGTCTACAAGAGCGTCGCAGCGTGCGCTAAGCTAGTTTTCCATAAACGCAAACGACATTCTGTACACTATCGCATACAACGTGAAATTCTGAATTGTTGCAGAAAAAAGTTGTATGATAGCTATAACAGCAGAGCACAAACTGCTGTACTTCAAGCGCACAAGTAAACACACGAGCCATATCTGCATTCCAGTTTGTTGATATTTTTTCCAGTTGGGTAGATGTATGAGGGACCTCTTCTCCTCTGGGTCAATGGTTTGTGATGCTGTTATCTCTTTACCGTTTGAGATAGCTCCACACGTGCTACGTCTCTGAAATCCATTACGAATGCTCTTTCCAGTGCCACAGAAAAAGCATGTAGTTTCATTTAAAAAACAGAAACGAGAGTCATAATTCGGCAGCTATAAACGTTAAAAATTACTCGCATACATCAGAAATTTTGCCACGTTGTCCGTTGTAGCATAAAGAAACTCTCACGCTCACGTATTTCCTCACTCTGGATATATCTGAGGTGACCTGTCACAGCTGCGTCGCCCAGTATGACATATTGTAGCTACATGCCTTTGACTGCATGAGAAGAGAATTCCAACGTCTCTTTCATGGCAACTATCATGTAACTTTCTTTGGTTTTTCACACGTGTCGTTAACAAACTGAGTCTGACTCCGGGAACGATGTGGCTGGCTAATCTGGAGCTATGTTGATTCATGTGAGTCCTTCAGAGCCATGTCAGCGTGACACCATGATGCTTTACAGTTACTGCGCGGCAACGCTGCATCAGCGTTTACCTTTGTTTCACGATTACTGCCGACTACTAGATAAGCGGCCTTAAGGCTCGGAAGTCTAAGGCAAAGGCGAGCCACAAACACACGGCTATAAAACGCTGCACGCTGCACTTCTGCACTGAACATATCCACGCCGAGCGTCGTTAAGGCACTGCAGTTGTATTCGGACGGACGACGGTTCAAATCTCCTTCGAGCCATCTGCGTATTGTTTCCTTAAACCACTGAAAGTAAATGCCGGAATGGTTCTTTTGAAGACATCACTGGCCATTTCCTTCCCCATCCTTGTCGAACCCAAGCTCGCGCTCCGTCTTATTGCCGACGGGACTTTAAACTTCATCTGCCTTCGATCCTTTTATCTCTGCATCTACACTAACTAAAAGGATCACAACAGCAAAAAATGAATAAAGTAGAGTAATGAAATTTCGGGAATATATTTGTCTACATAACATACACTACTGGCCACTGAGATTGCTACACCAAAAAGAAATGCAGATGATAAACGGGTATTCATTGGACAAATATATTATACTAGAACTGATACGTGATTACATTTTCACGCAATTTGGGTGCATAGATCCTGAGAAATCGGTACCCAGAACAATCACCTCTGGCCTTAATAACGGCCTTCATACGCCTGGGCATTGAGTCAAACAGAGCTTGGATGGCGTGTACAGGTACAGCTGCCCATGCAGCTTCAACACGATACCACAGTTCATCAAGAGTAGTCACTGGCATATTGTGACGAGCCAGCTGCTCGTCCACCATTGACCAGACGTTTTCAATTGGTGAGAGATCTGGAGAATGTGCTGGCCAGGGCAGCAGTCGAACATTTTCTGTATCCAGAAAGGCCCGTACAGGACCTGCAACATGCGGTCGTGCATTATCCTGTTGAAATGTAGGGTTTCGCAGGGATCAATGAAAGGTGGAGCAACGGGTCGTAACACATCTGAAATGTAACGTCCACTGTTCAAAGTGCCGTCAATGCAAACAAGAGGTAACCGAGAGGTGTAACCAATGGCACCCTATACCATCACGCCAGGTGATACGCCAGTACGGCGATGACGAATACACGCTTCCAATGTGCGTTCACCGCGATGTCGCCAAACACGGATGCGACCATCATGATGCTGTAAACAGAACCTGGATTCATACGAAAAAATGACGCTTTGCCATTCGTGCACCCAGGTTCGTCGTTGAGTACACCATCGCAGGCGCTCCTGTCTGTGATGCAGCGTCAAGGGTAACCGCAGCCATGGTCTCCGAGCTGATAGTCCATGCTGCAGCAAATGTCGTCGAACTGTTTGTGCAGATGATTGTTGTCTTGCAAACGTCCCCATCTGTTGACTCAGGGATCGAGACGTGGCTGCACGATCCGTTACAGCCATGCGGATAAGATGCCCGTCATCTCAACTGCTAGTGATACGAGGTTGTTGGGATCCAGCACGGCGTTCCGTATTACCCTCCTGAACCCACCGATTCCATATTATACTGAAAGTCATTGGATCTCGACCAACACGATCAGCAATGTCGCGATACGATAAACCGCAGTATGCTACAATCCGACCTTTATCAAAGTTGGAAACGTGATGGTACGCATTTCTCCTCCTTACACGAGGCATCACAACAACGTTTCACCAGGCAACGCCGGTCAACTGCTGTTTGTGTATGAGAAATCGGTTGGAAACTTTCCTCATGTCAGCACGTTGTAGGTGTCGCCACCGGCGCCAACCTTGTTTGAATGCTCTGAAAAGCTAATCATTTGCATATCACAGCATCTTCTCCCTGTCGGTTAAATTTCGCGTCTGTGGTATAGCAATTTTAATGGCCAGTAGTGTATTAAATGGCAACGGCCTTGCCGCAGTGGATACACCGGTTCCCGTGAGATCACCGAAGTTAAGCACTGTCCGGCTGGGTAACCATCCAGGCTGCCATGCGCTGTTGCCATTTTTCGGGGTGCACTCAGCCTCGTGATGCCAACTGAGGAGCTACTCGACCGAATAGTAGCGGCTTCGGTCAAGAATACCATCTTACGAGCGGGAGAGCGGTGTGCTGATCCCACGCCCTTCCTATCCGCATCCTCCACCGAGGATGACACGGCGGTCGGATGGTCCCGGTAGGCCACTCGTGGCCTGACGACAGAGTGAGTAGTGTTTTAAATGATTGACATTGCAAGATCACAGATTCATGTAAGCGCGGATAAGCCATTGCAAATGTGAAATGCTCTCACGTTAATAACGGGTGTAACCGCCACAATGTTGAGAATTGTGTTGTACAGGTGCTGGATGTCAGCTTGTGAGACTGACTTTCAAGTCTGCTGCGTTTGGTCGGTCAATATAGGCTGTGCATGACGCTGGAGTTGTCCTCCGATGCTGTCCCATATATGCTCGATTGGAAACAGATCTGATGATCGAGCAGGCCAAGGCATCATCTCGACACTCTGTAGACCATGTTGGGTTACAACAGCAGTAAGTAGGCAAGCGTTATCCTGCTGGAAGACATCCCTTGGAATGCTGTTCATGAATGGCAGCACAACAGGTCGGATGACCACAAATTTTTAGTCCGGGTGCATGGGATGACCACGAGAGCACTCCTGCTGTCATTCTGAATCTCACCCCCAGATCATAACTGTAGGTGTTGGTGCAGTTGTCTAACATGCAGACAGGTTGTCTGCGGGCCCTCAACTGGCCTCCTCCTAACCAACGCTCGGCCATCACTGGCGCCGAGGCAGAACCAGCTTTCATCAGAAAACACAACAGACGTCCACCTGGCCCTCCAATGAGCTTGCGTTTGACACCAATGAACTCGAAAACAGCGGTGGTCTGGGGCCGATGGAATGAGCGCTTCGGAGTGTTTGGCCCGGAGCAGTCTTAGAAGTAACAGATTTGTAACGGTTCGTTGTGTCAATGTAGGTGCCATCTGCTGCTCAAATTGCTCCTGCAGATGCAATACGATGCGCCAGGCATTTTTGACTGACCAACTCACCACCACATCCTGTCTCAAAGGTAAGTTGCGCCCACGACAATTACAGCGCGTATTTAAAGCAAATCTGATTTGTATCCTCATGGTGGCGCCACTATCGCCATTCTTTATGCGACTTGCTTGAAATTTGAATAGACATCGTCTTTCAGATGTAGTAACACACCTACCAACTTCCGTTTATGTCGCACTTTTCTTTCCTGGTGTTGCTGTTGTTTCCGTTGTATATACTGCACAGATGTAGAGGTACACGGTTGAAGGGTTGTTTGGGAGCGTATATTATATACTCCCAAACTACCTATTCAAGTACCACAGCCGGCTGCTGTGGCAGAGCGGTTCTAGGCACTGCAGTCCTGAACAGCGCTGCTGCTACGGTCGCAGGTTCGAATCCTGGCTAGGGTATGGATGTGTGTGATGTCCTTAGGTTAGTTAGGTTTAAGTAGTTCTAAGTTCGAGGGGACTGAATACCTCAGATGTTAAGTCTCATAGTGCTTAGAGTCATTTGAACCATGTACCACACTCGGTCCCGTTCGACTGCCAGCAAGCCCTTGTATAACCATTAACTTTCTTGATATTAGCATTATCATCATTCCACGCTGTCTAGACGAACGTTAGACGAAATGCGTCTCTCTGGATTTTCTCTACGTCCCCTATTAATTTAACCTGATTATGATTCCAATCTGACTAGCAATACCCAAGAAGTGGTCGAACGATGGTTTTGACTGCTATCTCCTTTTTGAGTTACTTACATTTTATTAGAATTCTCCCATTGTCCCATTGAATCTGTCTGTCTTCTGCCTTTTCTACTACTAATTTTGTGTGGTCAATCCATTTTAAATCGCTGCGGACGAATACTCTAAGATATTTAACGGTTTTGATTATTTTCCATGAATGATCATGAACGCGGATTCAAATAATAACTATCCTCTTGCCTTTTTATGCGCTACATGTGAAAATTGCTTGTGCTGGGTATAAAATTCCACTCCCTTAGCCTTTACCAAGCGTCGATCCTTTGTAGCTATTCTCATTTTTTTTTCTACAATTCTCTGGCGTTATGACAACCGTATTTACAACGCCATTCCCGCGGACATTCGACGTTATTCACCAAATGGTTGTCCGCCCCAGTAGCTGAGTGGTCAGCGTGACGGATTGCCGTCCTCCGGGCCCGGGTTCGATTCCCGGCTGGGTCGGAGATTTTCTCCGCTCAGGGACTGGGTGTTGTGTTGTGTTCATCATCATTTCATCCCCATCCGGCGTGCAGGTCGCCCAATGTGGCGCCGAATGTAATGAGACCTGCGCCAAGGCGGCCAGACCTGCCCCGCGGTGGCCTCCCGGCCAATGACGCCAAACGCTCATTTCCATTTTACCAAATGGTTTACGTATATCATTAACAGATCTATAACACTCCACTGGAATACAACTAATTTTGTTTCCACATCTGATTATTTTTTCCTAAACAAAGCCATGTAAGTGCTGAGCTCCAGTTGCTCTAAACTCTTCAGTATCATCACAAAGGTAGGCATTCTGTAAGCTCGCATTTGGCACACAATTTGGAAACCGGTGGAAAAGTGTCAGTATGCTGGAAGGAAGAAATTTCTTCCGGGTAGGCGCCTGCACAACACATCGGGGTCTCCCGTATAACAAATCAAATTGCTTTACTTTTAGTTTCCAGTGTTTTATACCTGAAATTAGCTAGAATGTTCATCGCTATATAGTTCATTCGTTCACTGGGCGTGAATAAAAGTTTCTGACTGTCTCTGCTATTTTGTTGTCAATACAAAACTTATACAAAACCATCCGCAGCTCATGGTCTCGCGGTAGCTTTCTCGCTTCCCGAGCACGGGGTGCCGGGTTGAGGGATTTTCACCTGCCACGAGATGACTGGGTGTTGTTGTTTAGTTTTCAACATCATCATTCATTCCCATTACGGTCGGAGGAAGGTAATGGCAAACCACCTCCATTAGGACCTTGCCTAGTATGGCGGTGCGGGTCTCCCGCATTGTGCCCTACGCTCTGTTACGGAGTATGGGACTTCATCATACATAAAGCATTATAATATTTGGTCAACTTGTGTAGCAGCAAGGCAGAAAGAACTTTCGATTATAGTGACACACTCTGCCGTGGTTTGGAAATATCTATCTTCCTTCAACTGGAAATGTAATATTTCAGCGTTGACGAACAGCTGTTTAAAAGGGTTTGTGTGCAGGTTTAATGTGTAGACGTAGTTTACTAGGACAGTAGACAACATTTGTTTGATGAACTATTGTGCTGTAGATATGGGGAACTGAAAGCTTTGCAGCCGGCCGGTGGGGCCGAGCAATTCTAGGCGCTTCAGTCTGTAACCGCGCGACCGCTACGGTCGCAGGTTCGAATCCTGCCTCGGGCATGGATGTGTGTGATGTCCTTAGGTTAGTTAGGTTTAAGTAGTTCTAAGTTCTAGGAAACTGATAACCTCAAATGTTAAGTCCCATAATGCTCAGAGCCATTTGAATGTGAAAGCTTTCCAACGTTTGACTCAAAAGGTAATACACGTGGTTCATCATTCGACGGTCAATAGCCAGTAGAATAACGTAGATTTCTTTGTGAATAAGTGGAAGCCGCCGTCATTTAGATGAGAGCAATACACTGGCGATAACGATGGAGGACCTTTGTCTTTGTCAATGTCCATGCTGTCTCTGCCAGTAAAGCTGGCAGGTGGTTCTACATCTACATCTACATCTACATCTACATCCATACTCCACAAGCCACCTGACGGTGTGTGGCGGAGGGTACCTTGAGTACCTCTATCGGTTCTCCCTTCTATTCCAGTCTCGTATTGTTCGTGGAAAGAAGGATTGTCGGTATGCCTCTGTGTGGGCTCTAATCTCTCTGATTTTATCCTCATGGTCTCTTCGCGAGATATACGTAGGAGGGAGCAATATACTGCTTGACTCCTTGGTGAAGGTATGTTCTCGAAACTTCAGCAAAAGCCGGTACCGAGCTACTGAGCGTCTCTCCTGCAGAGTCTTCCACTGGAGTTTCTGTGAAAGTGGCCAGTATTCCTGGAGGCAGGCGAATGTTACTTTCTGTCGAACGTCACTGAAAGCGTCCTGGCTGGAGGTGCTTACGGGAAATGGCATCTGTCTTGGAGATGCCACAGAGTTCTCTTTGCTCCCTAATCGGATCATGAATACTCACTGTAATGTGTATGTTGCCTTGGAACATACTGTTAGATTCTCCGCACAATAACGAAGTGCAGAAGTTCCGTACCATTATGCCTGTCTGTACAAGTCATGCTTTGTGTAAGTGTAATATTAAAGGTTATTTCCTATGTTAAAATGTATTTATTTTTATGTACTTTGTACGGAAAGCCTTGAAACATTTCATAAACTGGACAGTAATCGTACATTCTCCTATACAGACGCTGTCCATTCCCGATTAAATTTGAAATGTGACAGCCAGATTTTGGGCTGAAACGTTAATATTTCCCCTTTATTGCCCCGATCTACAGATATCTGTATGATGACGTACTGGGTAATGATGATAATTGCGAAAATCGAGCCACTAACACCCATGTAATGTTTTTTTACCTAACTTCACATTCTGAAAAGTAAGTCCCCGAATTTTTTATGTAAAAACTCTCAAAGCTTTTTAAATAAGACAAACGATATCAACATTCTACATATTTATGCTTCATGCTTACATAATTATTCTCAACGTAGTCACCTTGGTGAGGAACACATTTCTCTCAATGAGAAACCTGTTTGAGGATACCGTCACCACAGAATGTCTAACTTTGTTGATAGATCCACAGCTTCAGTTGTGCTTGCACCGCTTCATCTCTGTCAAAGTGAAGTCCTCGAAAGTGTACTTTAAGTCTTGGCAACGGATGAAAATCGGATGGTGTCAAGTAATTTAATGAGGACGATCGATGACTGTGAACCCAAGGCGTCAGATTGTTGCAGATGTAGCAGAGCCCGTCGGTGGTCTGGCGTTATCATGCTGGAGAAGTGAGTGCTCCATACGTGGACGAAATCTTCGAATTCGAAACTCGACAGCAGTATAGCGTTTCTCACATACCGTCATAGTTACGTTGCACACGGCCATGTTGCACGCTACAGTTCGAGGTCCTCTAGAGAGGAGGCAAAGGGCTAGGGCTGCAAATGTGTAGACGTCCGTCTGTATAGCCCGAACATTAATAAAACGGACAAAGTGCAAAGACGGATTCCTGACTAGAAATGGAGCAAAAAGGTCCTATGAACATACGTCCGGAAATGGAAGGTGTGAATGCAACGACAACAAATTTTCCTGGAACAGCGTACACAGCTAAGCAAAGTGGGATTGCTGGTGTTCAGGATAGTAGCGGTTGCCATGGGAGATACACGCGATTGTAGTTTGGCTTGTAGTATGTTGGAGGGTGACTTGCCTGGAGCTTGTACAATATTTCGTCGTAATATCCTGTGGAACACAGTCCTTCAGATCTGGTGCATGCACTGTCCGCCTCCTCCCTGCACGTTCGTCTGTCTGAAATGACCCATGATCATACAGTCTTTTTTTTATTGAATTTCGAATCCCCTGCCCCCCCCCCCCCACGAAGGGGGGCAGGCTGGCAGCAGCTTAGTATGCCGCTCTTCAGCCTACAGACTTTGTTTTAAAAAGGTGAAGATAATACATAAAAAAAACAGGCGATAAAATCGAAGACTTAAAGGGTAACATGACGAAAAAATCGTGGAACTTAAAACAGAACAAAGGGATGATGATGTTAATAAAAATACATATGAAGCAGACAGGTAAAATAATAGATAGACAATTAAAAAAAATGGCGACAGTCTGGTTTCTGTTCGCAAAGGATATAAAATTCACACCCAGTGACAGCATGGTTTCTGTTCGCAACACGGGAAAAGATGAAACAACACTGAACATTCACTGGAATGACATACCACAGCTGTGAGCACGTGGGGGGAAACTAGACAGATGAGGGGAAGATAAAAAAAGGGGGGAAGGTCAGGAAAAGCGAAGGGCGGGAGGAGGGAAAGGAGCCAATGGAGGATGAGGACGCATAAGAGGGGTGGGGGGTGCTAGACGCGACAGGGAGTGGGGAAGGCAGAGGATGGGAATACAAAGGGACTCGGGGCGGGGGGGAGAAGGGAGGTAGGGAGAGGTTAGGCGGGGAGAAACACAGGATGGAAGGGGGGGGGAAGAGGGAGCCCAGGGAAAGGATGGAGGAAAGGAGAGGGGGGGGGGGGTCAGGATCAGAGTTGATAGGAGGGATAAATCGAGAGAGAGAGGGCATCATCTGGGAGGGGGAGTTGATGGAAGCCACCTTGGGAAAGGAGATGAAGGGTGTAGAGATGGAGGGTAGGGGGGACACAACAGTGAAGACGCGGCAGGGGGTGGGGATGGGAGAGGAGAGGAGCAACCAGGGGGTGAGGGGGATCAAGGTGGCGGGAGGTGTAGAGTATGTGGATATGTTCAATGAATAGGAGCAGATGGGGGAAAGGAATGAGGTCATAGAGGATCCGCGTGGGGGACGGGAGGCGTATACAGACAGTGAGGTGGAGTGCATGACGCTCAAGGATCTGGACGGACTTATATTATTTGATGGGGAGGGGGGGGGGCAGATATCCAGGTGGGACTGGTATAACAGAGGATGGGACGGATTAAGGATTTGTAGGTGTGGAGGCATACACTCATACGAAAAGGGCTTGAAATGTTGTGTGATGGGGTTGGTGTCTGTGAGTGTACATATTTTGGTACAACCATGCTGCTTATCTACCGTTTCCGTGTGCTTGGGCGTACATGAACACCATCTCGGCTTCTTTCCAGCATAAATACCGGACTATTATGCTGCGTGCAGTACGCTGCATCAGTCACACAGCCTGCAGCACGCAAGGAGCACATGACACGTGGTCTCTGGAACTGCTATTCGTCAGAGCCATCTACTGTGGCAACGATAGGTTCCGGAAACTTGTTCATAGGACATTTTTTTCCTCCATTTCCATTTTCGTCTATGCAGGTTGTTGGTTTTATTAATGTTCACCCTCAGTTGTGCGACTGGATTCGTGATTTCCTGTCAGGAAGGTCGCAGTTCGTAGTAATAGACGGCAAATCATCGAGTAAACCTGAAGTGATGTCAGGTGTTCCCCAGGGAAGCGTCCTGGGACCTCTGCTGTTACTGATCTATATAAATGACCTGGGTGACAATCTGAGCAGTTCTCTTAGGTTGTTCGCAGATGATGCTGTAATTTACCGTCTAGTAAGGTCATCCGAAGACCAGTATCAGTTGCATAGCGATTTAGAAAAGATTGCTGTATGGTGTGGCAGGTGGCAGTTGACGCTAAATAACGAAAAGTGTGAGGTTATCCACATGAGTTCCAAAAGAAATCCGTTGGAATTCGATTACTCGATAAATAGTACAATTCTCAAGGCTGTCAATTCAACTAAGTTTCTGGGTGTTAAAATTACGAACAACTTCAGTTGGAAAGACCGCGTAGATAATATTGTGGGGAAGGCGAGTCAAAGGTTGCGTTTCATTGGCAGGACACTTAGAAGATGCAACAAGTCCACTAAAGTGACAGCTTACACTACACTCGTTCGTCCTCTGTTAGAATATTGCTGCGCGGTGTGGCATCCTTACCAGGTGGGATTGACGGAGGACATCGAAAGGGTGCAAAAAAAGGGCAGCTCGTTTTGTATTATCACGTAATAGGGGAGAGAGTGTGGCAGATATGATACGCGAGTTGGGACGGAAGTCATTAAAGCAAAAACGTTTTTCGTCGCGGCGAGATCTATTTACGAAATTTCAGTCACCAACTTTCTCTTCCGAATGCGAAAATATTTTGTTGAGCCCAACCTACATAGGTAGGAATGATCATCAAAATAAAATAAGAGAAATCAGAGCTCGAACAGAAAGGTTTAGGTGTTCGTTTTTCCCGCGCCCTGTTCGGGAGTGGAATGGTAGAGAGATAGTATGATTGTGGTTCGTTGAACCCTCTGCCAAGCACTTAAATGTGAATTGCAGAGTAATCATGTAGATGTATATGTATATGTATATGTATATACAAAGAATAGTGACCGTTTCTTTGTAATTCATACAAATCTGCAGTTTTATTCCGATCTTGATGAAATTTTTCAGACTTTACCTTAAAGACAAGAGGATGATCGCTGTCTACATAAGATTTGTAAATCTGACCTGAAAAATATATACATGCTATGATGAATGGGAGAGATTGTTGCCAAAAATCTCTGGAACTTCTTGGCCGACTTACTTCAAATTTCTCCAGGATCTCCTAATGAGGAGGAGGACATTAGCATTTAACGTCCCATCGACAACGAGGACATTAGGGACGGAGCACAAGCTCGGATTAGGGAAGGATGGGAAGGAAATTGACTGTGCTGTTTCAAAGGAACCATCCTGGCATTCACCTGACGCGATTTAGGGAAGCCGGCTGCGGTGGCCGAGCGGTTCTAGGCGCTTCAGTCTGGAACCGCGCGACTGCTACGCTCGCAGGTTCGAATCCTGCCTCGGGCATGGATGTATGTGATGTCCTTAGGTTAGCTAGGTTTAAGTAGTTCCAAGTTCTAGGGGACTGATGACCTCAGATGTTAAGTCTCATAGTGCTCAGAGCCATTTGAACCAAATTCAAATGGTTCAAATGGCTCTGAGCACTATGGGACTTAACATCTATGGTCATCAGTCCCCTAGAACTTAGAACTACTTAAACCTAACTAACCTAAGGACAGCACACAACACCCAGCCATCACGAGGCAGAGAAAATCCCTGACCCCGCCGGGAATCGAACCCGGGAACCCGGGCGTGGGAAGCGAGAACGCTACCACACGACCACGAGATGCGGGCGCCATTTGAACCATTATCGATTTAGGGAAATCACGGAAAACCTAAATTTGGATGGCCGAACGCGGGTTTGTACCGTCGTCCTTCGTAAAGCGAGTCCAGTGTGTTAACCACTGCGCCACCTCGCTCGGTGATACCCTTATGAACATTTGGGCGGACGAAGGCTTTAAAGATTCAAATAGTTCAAATGGCTCTGAGCACTATGGGACTTAACTTCTGAGGTCATCAGTCCCCTAGAACTTAGAGCTACTTAAACCTAACTAACCTCAGGACATCACACACATCCTTGCCCGAGACAGGATTCGAACCTGCGCCGTAGTGGTAGCGCGGTTCCAGACTGTAGCGCCTAGAGCCGCTCGGCCACTTTATTTCAAACAGCTCGAAAAGTACTTGACTGCTTTACTTTGAAGTGCTTGGCAATTTACTTCAAATTTCTACATTCAGCTGAACAACGAAGAAATTTAACGAAGATTTAATGCCTAACAAACTTACGGAACTGGAACGACTATGCAAGGTCTATTGAAAGGAAAGCGAATGGTACACTTCGATTTGTTGTTAGAATTATAGCAAACTGTAGCACTCCTATAAAGGAGGAAGTCTACAGAGGACTTGTACGGCACTTCCTTGAATACTGTTTTACTGTTCGCGATCGCCATCAACTCGAATGAAAAGAAGACATCGAACTAATTCCGAGGAATGCTGCTAGATGTGTTGCCCGTAGTTTCGATCAGCACTAGAATGTTTTATTAATGCTCCGTGAATTCAAATGGGAATTCTTTGAGGAAAGAAGATGTTCTTTTTGTGTGTGTTTGTGTGTGTATGTATGTATGTGTGTGTGTGTGTGTGTGTGTGTGTGTGTGTGTGTGTGTGTGTGTGACGAGGCGGTTGAAGTACTTTTACTAACATATTCTCCTGATGAATGAATTTTTCAATTAACTATCTCACTTAGTTTCCCGAAGTGGCTCAAATGGTTCAAATGGCTCTGAGCACTATGGGACTTAACAGCTGTGGTCATCAGTCCCCTAGAACTTAGAACTACTTAAACCTAACTAACCTAAGGACATCACACACATCCATGCCCGAGGCAGGATTCGAACCTGCGACCGTAGCAGTCACGCGGTTCCGGACTGCGCGCCTAGAACCGCGAGACCATCGCGGCCGGCCGAAGTGGTTCGTTTCTGGGTAAAAATCCTTCATCTACTACCGGAAGAATATGAAATTCATGTTCGTATAAGTGAACAAAGGTTATCTCGATATTTTTTTTCACTGCAAATGTTAACAATATCTAAGGACGAGTTTGCCAACCGGTAGACGTGCGTGCTCGCGTTTGTGTGTTTGAGAGAGTTAAAGGCAGGAAGAAAAACAGAAAGATAGTGAGAGAGAGAAGGAGATAAAGAGAGAAAGAGAGAGAGAGAGAGAGAGAGAGAGAGAGAGAGAGAGAGAGAGAGAGAGAAGAGCGATTGGATAACTGTTTTAATGAATGATTATTAATAGCCGGCCTGGGTGGCCGAGCGGTTCTAGGCGCCTCAATGTGGAGCCGCGCGGCCGCTACGGTCGCAGGGTCGAATCCTGCCTCGGGCATGGATGTGTGTGATGTCCTTAGGTTAGTTAGGTTTAAGTAGTTCTAAGTTCTAGGAGACTGATGACCTCAGAAGTTAAGTCCCATAGTGCTCAGAGCCATTTGAACCATTTGATTATAAATACAGTAGTTTATATGTATTCCTCATGGAATTAATCTGCCACAACGTCTATCATGAACACACAACTCTGATAATTTTATGCAGCGTAAAATGTTACTGAAGGAAGTGTGAAAAGCGGAAAAATCTTTTAAATCTCATTTTATGTCAAGATACTATGTATACTGGAAAAGAATATACCTATTTAGAATGCATATATTTATTAAACTTTAAGGCTTACGAATATGAAACTTTACATACATATTTACGAACCTCTCAAGCTCAGATTACAGACGTTCAATATGTCCTCCATCAGCGACACGAATAATATCACATCGAAACTCAAATTCCTCCCATACTCGGGCAAGTGTGTCCCTCGTCACTGATGTTATGGCAGTACAGATACGGTTCTTCAACTATTCCGGGTTCTGTGGGAGTGGCGGTACACAAACTTTGACTTTAATGAAACCCCACAGGAAAGTATCAATTTAGCACCTCAACCTGAAACGTCTTTGCACTGTAATCACGGAATTACACCTCGCAAACTCGAGAACACAAATGATTTCTGCTGCGGAGTAGCCATTTCTAACGTATGACGGTTACTAAGCAAAGCCGAAGACAACTGACATCTAGGGGCTATTAATATAAACTAGACTGTGTATTCGTTTCTCCACTAGCCGAGCCGAGACGCAGCAATCGGTAGTTTGAACAAATTAATACTTAGTAGTAAGTATTTTTAAATACTTTTGGTACACACTAATATCCACTGAAGTAAGTCTGTGTTCTGTTATTGTTGGCGGCAATGAATTCAGTTTGAACGAGTTTTTGTGAATGGATCCAAAGGGAGATTAACATGATACCACCGTTCGTACCGCTTAAAACAAACTATAAAGCTGGTGGTTTGCCATATAGTAGCACACTCCGCACAAAACGCAACACCGCTCCTGGTCACGATCGTGCCACCTACCGTCACCTTCGTGAAGCTCCTGTCTCTTTCCTCTCCACCCTGGCCAGGCTCTACAATGTAGTCCTGTCCACCGGTTACTACCCCGACCTGTGGAAAACCTCCCGTATCCTCATGTTCCTTAAACCTGGCACACCGCCGTCCGCCGTCTCCTCTTACCGTCCTATCAGCCTTACCTCGGTCTTCAGCAAGGTCCTGGAATCTATCCTCACCCGCCGCATCCACCAGCATCTCCGCCAGCACCGCCTCCTTCCCGTCACCCAGTGTGGCTTTCGGCCGTCCTTCTCTTCTGACGATCTTCTCCTTCACCTCACTCATCTCCTTTCCGAACAGCTTAATTCCCGTCGCTCCGCAATCTTCCTCTCCCTTGACCTCGAACGCGCTTATGACCGCGTCTGGCATTCCGGTCTCCTCTTCAAACTCCAAACCTTTGCCCTTCCCATTAACTACGTCCGTCTGATCGGTTCCTTTCTCTCCCGCCGTCCTTCCTATGTCACCATCCATAACACAGATTCCTACACCTTTTTCCCCTCCGCCGGTGTGCCCCAAGGCTCCGTCCTCTCCCCCCTTCTGTACCTTTTGTACACGGCGGACATGCCGCCGCCGTCACCCCCCGTCCACCTTCTCCAGTTTGCCGATGACACTGCCTTCCTTGCCCTTGCCCCCACCCTGCAACACTCCCAACGCCTTCTCCAATCCCATCTTGACCGCTTCACTGCTTGGTGCAACCAGTGGTTGCTTAAGGTCAATCCCTCCAAAACCCAGGCGATCATTGTAGGCAAAACCACCCCTTCCTTCCGCCTCCTTGATTTCTATCTCACCGTCTATGGCCGTCCTATCGCCCTCACTCCCACCCTTCAGTACCTTGGCGTCACCCTCGACCGTCGCCTCTCCTGGACTCCCCATCTCCGGACAATCCAAGCCAAGGCACGTTCCCGCCTCCGTCTCCTCAAGCTCCTTTCTGGCCGTACGTGGGGTTTGGACGCCTCCACAATCCTCCACACCTATAAATCCCTCATCCGCCCTATACTTTGTTATGCCCATCCAGCCTGGATCTCCGCGCCCCCTACCTTTTATAAATCCCTCCAAATCCTTGAACGCCATGCTCTCCGCCTTGCCTATTGCATCCGTCTCCCCTCCCCCACGCGGATCCTGTATGATCTCATCCCCTTCCCCCACCTCCTCCTTTTCCTTGAAAGGATACGGATCCTGTACACCTCCCGTAAACTTGATCCTCCTCACCCGTTCGTGTCCCCGATCCTCTCCCACCCCCGCCCGCTGCCGCGCCTGTATTCCCACATCCCACCTGGTCTCCATCTCTCCACCCTCCTTACCCTCTCCCAAGGTGGCTTCTGCCAGCTCCCCCTCCCTGATGATGTCCTCCTCCCCTGCATCTACCCCTCCTATCAACTTTGATCCTCCCCCCCCACCTCCTGTGTCCTTTCCTTTAGGCACCCTCCCTCCCCCCCTTTCCTTTCCCTTCTCTTTCCTTTCCCCCCTCCCTCCTACCCTCTCCTCCGGGCTTCCCCTCCCCCTTCCTCCCTCCCCCTCTCTCCTTTGCCCATGGCATCTCTGCTCTCCCCTCTCCTATCTCCCCTTCCTCCTCCTCCACCTCCACTCTTGGCAGGTCCCCAGACTCGTACACGCTGAGTGAACATTCGCGCGCCGGAGGTCATCGCCATCAGTGTATCGTGTGTGCCGTCGTGTTTAGTGTTCAGTTTCGTCGTCACACTCCATTGTTCACCAGTGCCATTGTCTTCTTCAGTGTTTGTGCGTCGTGTCAACAGTTCGTCATGTGGATTGTCATCGAGTGTGAATGGCTTCTTGTGTTTTTATGTTCATGAGTCTACTGTTTTTTCCCGCCGTTTTTCTAAGTGATGTCTCTTCTCTGTTTATTTCTTTGTACTCTCTTCGGCTGAAGAGCAGCGTATTGTGCTGCTGCCAGCCTACCTGCTTGCTCAGGTGTCAAAATAACAATAAAGTAAAAAAAAAAAATATAGTAGCCTACCAACTTCGATCCTCCCACCTCCTGTGCTTGCTCCTCTGGGCACCCTCCCTCCCTTCTCTCCTTTTTCCCTCCCTCCTCCATTTCTCCCCGCTCCTCCCCCGGGCTTCCCTTCTCCTGTCCCTCTCCTCCTGCCCCCGTATCCTCAGCCATTGGCATCCTTGTTCTCCCCTTTCCCCCATCTCACCCCTGTTCCCCTCTTGGCAGGTCCCCGGACTCGCACACGCTGCGTGGACATTCGCGCGCCGGAGATCACCGCTATCAGTGTATCGTGTGTGCCGTCATGCTTAGTGTTCAGTGTTCACCGCCCCACTCCATCGTTCACCAGTGCCATCGTCTTCTTCAGTGTTTGTGCGTCGTATCAACAGTTTGCAGTGTGGATTCCCGTCGAGTGTGAACGGCTCCGTGTTTGTCTTTATGTGTCTCCTGTTTTATTGCCCACCGTTCTGTAACTTAGGTGTCTTCTTCGTGTTTATCTCTCATTGTGTATCCTATGGCTGAAGAGCAGCGTAGAATGCTGCTGACAGCCTGCCTGTTGTACAAGTTTAAAATAACAAGAAAGAAAAAAAAACATATAGTAGCTTGAGTCAAGCGTATAGCAGACACACATAAGTGACGTTTAATGATAGGAGCCCCTTGTTGGTGGAATGAATGAATGAATAAATAAATAAATAAATGAATAAATAAGCACCTATTTTTGATATACACAGGGACTACTATTTAGGAGAAGCGACGTTTCGATACCTGTCCGTCAGCCAAACAGGTTTAGACTTCCCGTAATTCACCTGAAGGGAATGCGGGGTGCATTCCCTTGCATGGGCCGCAGTCAAGTTCACCTCTTCTTTCCCTATTCTGTTTCACCCCTAATGACCTCTACGTCGGCTCTTAGCTTCCTTCCTTCGGAGCAGGAAAGCGTGGCGGCGTCCTTGTGTGACGACTCTGTCTTGAGTGCAACCTACGAACTTAGTCACGCTTTCGATTCAGAGAGACAGGAATTATACGAAACCTTTATTTCGGTCTGATGGTCTTACAATATCCCTTCTTTAGCGATACAGCGAACCGGAAGAAACGATTTCAACAACGAAAACTAGCTGCGCTTGCCACGTCCTTCAACATGGTACAGTTGTAGACGCACACACGCACAAACGAGTCCACGTGTGAGTTTTTCCCGTGTCTGCGGCACGCCGTGTGCCTTATCAGCAACAGACTACTCCGCAACACAGTAGTCTCACCTCTCTTCCGCCCGTAGGCACAGAATCCTCATTTCCATTCATGTCGGTCAAAACGAGTATGACATCGTACTAGATGTCAAGCATTAGCGTCAAGTTAGCAGCTCACTCTCTCATCATAGATGAGAGGATGTATTTCTAGATACAGTACATTGTGTTCCTGGCCATTTTTTTCGATAGCATAACGTCCCACATAATTCCGGTAGAATGTGGTTTCAACAGACTATCAACGACGAGTTGCATAGCTAAGCCGGCCGCTGTGGTCGAACGGTTCTAGGAGCTTCAGTCCGGAACCACGCGGCTGCTACGGTCGCAGGTTCGAATCCTGTCTCGGGCATGGATGTGTGTGATGTCCTTAGGTTAGTTAGGTTTAAGTAGTTCTAAGTCTAGGGGACTGATGACCTCAGATGTTAAGTCCCATAGTGCTTAGAGCCATTTGAACCATTTTTGCATAGCTAAATTCTCGAAGGGGAGCTGTTAAAAAATAAGTATCGTTGAACGAAGCTCTCAAAGTTAAATATTTTTTGTCTGGAAAGTGCTTTGGCGTGTTGTGCCGATTCAAGGACTGCGATAAAGATACGTTCCTGACACTCTAGGCTTGAACTACGCTTGAGGAAAGATGTAATAAAACGTTAATTGCTAGCGCTGCGATGAGAAAATAAGGTTCTTACTCTTACTCTTTTTTTCCAATGTAGCAATAAGATTACGGTTATCAAGTCGTAAACAATATTTTATATGGAAATTAATACAGAATAACACTACCACCTGTTATGGTCATTATTTCCGACTGACATTTCCTTGGTGGGCCACTCATACTTTGCTCAAAATTTTCGCTGGTCGATGGGTTTAGAGAGAAACTTAGCTCTCCACGATTGTTTATTGCGGGAGAGTGTCAAAGACACGGTGTACTGATACTGTCCTACGAGAAGAGGTGAAGTCATTACTTATTTCTGGAAATACATTTGTTGCTACTAGTTGTAAATAAAGTATGTAGCTGAAGACGGGACACGAATATGCATAGAATAAGACGAAAAACATTTAAAGTATTTCTTACAGCAAACCGAAAATAGATAAATGATTCGTTTATAATACAATATAAGAACTAATTATTATGAAATTTTATTTAAAATACGAAGTATGGGAAAATTTTCAATTTGTGCTACGAATAGTTGAAGTCAACAACATAACGGTATACTAGTTTATTTTATTATGTGGTTTCGAACCATTTGAGTCTCATCTTAAGATTAAAGGAAGGAAGTTTAATACCCCGTCGATGACGAGGTCATTTGCATGTTAGGATTGGTGAAGGAAATCGACCGTATCCTTTTGAAATGTTCCATTCCGATATTTGCCTTAAGATATTTACGGAAGTTTTACATGTTTATTTAACTTACTGATTCCTTTGGACCTACTCTATCTATAGAATTTGTCATATTTTTCCCATTTTTTGAAGTTAAATGTTTTGATTGATCATAAAATTATGTCTCAACACAGTAATAGTACTAGCAATAATAATAATAATCATAAAAGAAAATAAATATATCCAGGACGTTCCTTTTAATAGTCGTCAGGCAGATTTTCTCTCGTATTTTGCAGACATCTGCAATTTCGTGTCTGCAGTGTTCAGTTGGAGACAGCGCAAAGAATTACTGCTCATCACGTATTTCATTCGAAGCCGTGTCAACGGAAAGCGACGGTTTTTGTTCCTGTTACGAACAAAATTATTTTTAAAGCAGACTTTTTCGTGTCCATTCTATAGAATGGTCTCAAATTTGTGGATTTCGATATTTGTTTTATCGATATGCAATGACAAAGACAGTAAAACGCGAAGAACGTCCTGTATTCCAGGAGCAAATGAGCGGCGCCCTGGGCCCCGCTGACAGCTACCACTGTCCAGCAGCGTTCGTCAGTCGCTGCTGGCGTACTGGTTCTTGTCATTGATTATCGATAAAAGGAATGTCGGACTAGACTCATTTGGGAACATTGTATCGAATTGGCACTCAAAATTCTACTATAAAAATAATTTTGCTTGTAACGGGTAGCAAGCCGACACTTTCCGTCGACGCTGGGTGTCGAATGAAAAACGTGATGGACGGTATTTGTTTGGGCTGACTCCAGCTATACACTACAAACCGAAATTGCTAATATCGGCCGAAATATGAGAACAATGTGCCTGACAACTTTTGGAAAAGACACCCTGTATATTTGTAATGTATTATATATTTACGGATTAAGTATTACATATTTACGGAAACTATGGAGTACTTGCATCGCGATGGCTGGACGGGAATTTGAACCACGCTCTTCCGGAATGGGAGTTTACCTGCGACTACTTAATTATTAATTACTAAGAATAAATCAAATTCAACAGTTCTCAAAAGGATCTATTTCTGGCAGAGACGACCCATCGTAACAGATAAATTAACTAAAGGCATAATAGTTGTTTCACGTATTTCTGATGTGTGAGGCGGGGTATATATACCAACCCAGAATACATCTACGTATGTAGATGTATGTAGAGTCGAGTGGTATGAAAGGGAAGCAGTGGTTGGGAAGAGAGTGAGACAGGGTTGTAGCCTATCCCCGATGTTATTCAATCTGTATATTGAGCAAGCAATAAAGGAAACAAAAGAAAAGTTCGGAGTAGGTATTAAAATCCATGGAGAAGAAATAAAAACTATGAGGTTTGTAATTCTGTCAGAGACAGCAAAGGACTTGGAAGAGCAGTTGAACGGAATGGACAGTGTCTTGAAAGGAGTATATAAGATGAACATCAACAAAAGCAAAACGAGGATAATGGAATGTAGTCGAATTAAATCAGGTGATGCTGAGGGAATTAGATTAGGAAATGATACGCTTAAAGTAGTAAAGTAGTTTTGCTATTTGGGGAGCAAAATAACTGATGATAGTAGAAGTAGAGAGGATGTAAAATGTAGACTGGCAATGGCAAGGAAAGCGTTTCTGAAGAAGAAAAATTTGTTAACATCGAGTATAGATTTGAATGTCAGGAAGTCGTTTCTGAAAGTATTTGTATGGAGTGTAGCCATGTATGGAAGTGAAACGTGGACGATAAATAGTTTAGACAAGAAGAGAATAGAAGCTTTCGAAATGTGGTGCTACAGAAGAATGCTGAAGATTAGATGGGTAGATCACATAACTAATGAGGAGATATTGAATAGAATTGGGGAGAAGAGGAGCTTGTGGCACAACTTGACTAGAAGGAGGGATCGGCTGGTAGGACATGTTCTCAGACATCTAGGGATCACCAATTTAGTATTGGAGGGCAGCGTGGAGGGTAAAAATCGTAGAGAGAGACCAAGAGAGGAATACACTAAGCAGATTCAGAAGGATGTGGGCTGCAGTAGGTACTGGGAGATGAAGAAGCTTGCACAGGATAGAGTAGCATGGAGAGCTGCATCAAACCAGTCTCAGGACTGAAGACCACAACAACAACAACATGTGAAGGAAACTATCAAACTAAAGATTGTCTGAAATTAATATTTCCTCGGAGTGTAAATCCAATGATTTGAAAATGGCCTACCTCTACTCTTTGTTTCTTGGAGCTCTTTTGGCGAACTGTGGCAAATTTATGGATGTGTGAGAATGTGAGTAATGGTTTTCATTTCCTTTATTTCGAATGATTAATCGTCCTCTTGACAGAGAGAAGGTCTTGAGGGACGGAGCTGGACGAGGAAGAAGGCAGGAATACAGGAACCGTTCCGTTATTCATTGAAAGTAGTTTACGGAAACTGCAGGAGCCTACGTAGAGATTGCCGGAAGGATGGTGAGAATTCCGGGACAATCAATGAGTGAAGATAACGAGTTTCTCATTACGTAGTAATGATAACAGTCAATCTGTGTATGAGTCATAACTGAGTGCGTGTTGCAGAGAAAGGACAAACGGGGCGACACAGCTGCGATAAGAAAATCGCCTTGACCGTGAACTAATCTCTCTGCTACTCTCTCGCGAACGCCTCTGAGCCATCCTCTACAGCCGGCCGAAGTGGCCGACCGGTTCTAGGCGCTACAGTCTGGAGCCGCGCGATCGCTACGGTCGCAGGTTCGAATCCTGTCTCTGGCATGGGTGTGTGTGCTGTCCTTAGGTTAGTTAGGTTTAAGTAGTTCTAAGTTCTAGGGGACTGATGACCCCAGAAGTTACGTCCCATAGTGCTCAGAGCCATTTGAACCATTTGAACCGTCCTCTGCGATGGCAGGTATCGTCGCCATTACTAGTCTATCAGGCGTCAGCCACAAAGAAGCAAGAACGTTCCACCACCATGAGGTCGTTATAGGCTATGTACAAGCTCGGAATGGGGATCGGTGGGAAAGGCCATATTCCTCTGAAAGAACCGTCCCGGCATTTGCCCAGAGTGATGTAGAGAAATCTCGGGAAACTTAAACCTATACGCCCGTTTCTGTATCTGAACCGCTGTACTCCTGAGAACAGGTCCAGTGTCTTACCGCTACACTAATTAGTTCGGTTCCAGACTCATGGAAGACCAGGAGTACAGGGCGTGCCTCCGAATATTTTATATGAAAACTCTTAAGGCTTTTTAAATGAAACAACCGCTGTTAACATTCTCGATATTTATTCTTCATGTCTACGTATTTGCAACCCTCTGCCGCTAGAGGGTTCAGATTTGTAGCGTGTAACATGGTGGTGAGTATTTTTAACTATTTCGGTGCGAGAGAAACAGCGTGCTATAATCGAGTTTCGAACTCTAAGAGTTCGTCCGCACATGACACACTATCGTTCAGCATGACAGTCAGACCACACACAAGCTTTGTGACATGTGCTAAAATCCCGACGATTTGGGTTCGCTGTTACTGATCATCCTTGATCCAGTCCTGACTTGGCCACAAACTTAAAGGACGCGTTCTTGGACTTCACTTTGATAGTGATGAGGCGGTGCAAGCAGAGGTAAGCTTGTGGCTCCGCCAACAAAGTCGGTCATTCTATAGCGACAGTATCAACAAACTGGTATCTCGTTGAGAGGAATATGTTCGTCACCAGAGTGATTATGTTGAGAAATAAATATGTAGACATGAAGAATAAGGATATAGAATGTTAAGAAAGTTTCCTTTATTTAAAAAGCCTTAAGAAATTTCATATAAAAAATTCGGAGGTACTAATTTTCAGAACGCCCTGGTCTATTGTTAGATTATGGTTGGTTGCATGACTACGTTTTTCATAAGGGCGAAGAGGTATGGACGACGACTTTGGCTACTCTACGCCCAAAACCAATAAAATAGAATAAAGGAAAGATTTTGGTTAAGCACATAACTTACGAGGGAAGCAACAGAACAACAGACGTAACATATTTACTGTATGGCGGCTATTGACACCTATGCGTTTCATTTCTCTTCTTACAGTGCTAGTAGAAATGAATTCCCGATTTTCCACGTTCAAATCGGCCGCTATCTGACTATCAGCTGACCGCTGGTCGTCTGGTATAGGTCTGAGGAGACGACGTGACTTCCGTTCGTCAAATTTTTGTGGTCCTCTTATTTCGCGCATGGAAACATTATCTATACGAAATTTAAGATCCACCTTGGACACCAAAATTCTAGTGTAATTCCCATAACTGAAGTCGGTTTACAGGCGACGAGCTGCCATGTTCACCACACACCGTTCTGCAACGGACTGCTCAGATACCATGTCCACACTACCGCCACACCTAGCATTTAGACGCAACATTGGGCGTCATACACGGCACACTTCAAATGAATCAACGCTTCCCGCGACTTTTGGCTACTCACAAAAGGGACCGATCTAACCGTCAATGCCGATTTCGTCCAGATTAATGGTATATGCAGGGCTTGGCCAGAAATGAAAGTGACGGAAGAGTGAGCTCAAGATGGACAACCACTCAGAAAAAAAAATGGTGGGTTTTGACGCGAGTTGGGTGACGCATGAGCTGTTTATGTTAGCAACGCTTCGAGACAGCGGCTGCCGCAGTGGAAAGAGTGCAGAACTGTGCTCCAAGGGTCGTGGGCTCGAGTCCGTGTATAAAATTTATTTTTTTACTTCACTTATAATTCAAATAAACTGAAGTAATGCTCAATACATAGTATTTATTAACATTTTATTAAAACGTATGAAAAGAAAAGCCAAAGAAAAATTTGGGATTGCGAATTAAATTCGAGGAAGAGATTATGAGGGGTATACGAGAACTTCCTATAGAAAATATGATACATTTCTTGTTTTACAGTTGCTCATTTACATGTCCTGGTGTAATATCCATCGTAGAAACAGGGCAGGTTGTAATTTTCTCGGCATCTGCACACGTTATAAACGTTGCATTTTTACGATCACATTGTTGTTTTGAAGTTTATGTACAAAAGCAACCCTGGTTTACATTCATAAAAAGTTCTCTTTCATTGCACAGTTTGGCAGTGAACCACGCTTAACGCATCATTTCACTTATAACGGTGAGCGTAGCTTGCGATGTCCAACGGAATGTATTTTGATGCAGTTTTCTCGGGATGTGAATTCTTATTCTCTCTCGAAGAGATACGAGCAGATTTGAAGCTTTTTGGTCAAATTCTATACTTGAGGATACAAATACGTCGAAGGGTTGCACTAGTCTAGTGTATTTGTGGGGTAGCGCTTTATAATTGCACGATGGCATTCCCAAATTTTCCTTTGCCTTTCCTTTTCATGTCTTTTATGAAAATATTAATAAACACAATCTATTGAGCATTAGCTCGGTTTATTTGCAGTGTAAGTAACGTAATAATTGAAAATAAAAAATTTCTACATAGGGACTCGACCCCATTACCCTCATATTGCCGTTCAGTGCTCTTTCCGTTACGGCAACCGCTGTTTGGATACATAAATGGCTCATGCTGGCCCAACCCGCTCCAAAAAAGCTATTTTTTCTAAACGTTTGGTCATCTGAAGCTCTCACTTCCCTCGCTTTTATTTCTGGACAAGCGCTGAATATACTATAAATTTGGACGATCGGTGTTTACGAGTAGGCGCGGTTCCCTTGCCAGTTTATGAGGAGAACATTTTGAGTTATGTTTCACTGAAAGAATCATCTGGCCCCAGCACCTTCCCTATATCCACTCACTTCGATGGACGACGAAAAACGGTTCATTTTACCTATGCGCTAGATCACGCGTGCCTTCTTGCTTTGAGTAGATGCCACGTGGTTAAAATACCTGATCCAGCTGTGATGGAGTACATACGCGAACAGTTATAGCGTAAAGGTATTTTACGGAAGTATGTGGTGTTGTCAAAACGGTCTGGAACATCTGTCACTGAAGTTGCCTGAAGTTTTGCAACATACCATATACTCCATGTACAAAAGCCTGATACATCATTCATAACAGTCTTTGAGGCAGCAACGGAGAAGGAATTGTAGCCTGTCCCATACTTTATTCAGTCTATACGTTAAACAACCCGTAAACGAGACCAAAGAGAAATTTGGAAAGGGGTTTAAAATTCATGGAGAAGAAACAGAAACACTGAATTTTTCCTATTGTAAGGTAATTCTCGCAGAGACGGCAAAATGTCTGGAAGACCATTTGAACAGAATGCGGTGTGGTCGAGTTAAATCAGGCGGTACTGAATGGATTGCATTAGAATGTGAGATACTATGAGTTTTGCTATTTAGACGCAAAAACAGTTGACGATTGCCGAGGTAGAGAGATTATAAACTGCATACTGCAATAGCTAGTAAAGCATTCATGAAAACGAGAAATTTGTTAAAGTCGAATACTGTTACAAAGCCTTTTTGATGATATTTTTCTTAAGTGTAGCCTTTTGCGGAAGTGAAACGTCTACATCTACTTCTACATCTACATGGTTACTCTGCGATTCACACTTAAGTGCCTGGCAGAGGGCTCATCGAAACATTTTCATACTACTTCTCTACCATTCCACTCTCGAATGGCGCGTGGGAAAAAGGAACACCTAAATCTTTCCGTTCGACCTCTGATTTCTCTTATTTTATTATGATGATTATTTCTCCCTACGTAGGTGGGTGTCAACAAAATATTTTCGCATTCAGAAGAGAAAGTTGGTGATTGAAATTTCGTAAATAGATCTCGCCGCAAAGAAAACCGCCTTAGTTTCAGTGACTGCCACCCCAACTCGCGCATCATATCAGTGACACTCTCACCCCTATTTCACGATAACACGAAACGGGCTGCCCTTCTTTGCACTTTTTCTATGTCCTCCGTCATTCCTATCTGGTAAGGATCCCACACCGCGCAGCAATATTCCAGCAGAGGACGGACAAGTGTAATGGAGGCTGTCTCTTTAGTGGGTTTGTCGCATCTTCTAACAAGGGAACCTCCCCATCGCACCCCCCTCAGATTTAGTTATAAGTTGGCACAGTGGATAGGCCTTGAAAAACTGAACACAGATCTATCGAGAAAACAGGAAGAAGTTGTGTGGAAAAAGTTTACTATCATTATTTTCGCAAAGCTATGATCTGTTCGTTCTTTCATTGACGTCTCTGTTCACTGTAATAAGTTTAGTGTATGTGTTTTGCGACCGCACCGCAAAACTGTGCGATTAGTGGACGAAAGGACTTGCCTCTCCAATGGGAACTGAAAACTTTTGATCGCAAGGTCATAGGTCCACCAATTCCTCCACAGGAAAACAAGTCTGATATATTCTATACGACACTGGTGACGGCATGTGCGTCACATGACGGGAATATGTTGTCGATCCACCTAACTTGTACACTTGGCGAATGGGTAAAAAGGTTCTTCTACCTTGGCCGATTTAAGTTTTCTTGTGGATGTGATAATCACTTCCAAAAAAGTGATGAAAACATGAGAGTTTATCACATAAACTGAAAATAAAAAATTAATCTTTTCACGCGTGGGAAGACTTGAACCAAGGATCTCTTCTTCCGCGGCTGCGCACGCTACCCACATGACCACGGCGCTCCTGCACTCAAATAATCCTTGATGTTGCCTATCTTGCGCATGGACTACTCAGTGTGTATATTTTGCTTATTTTTTTCATAGTTCCACACAACTTCTTCCTGTTTTCTCGATTGATCTATGTTCAGTTTTTCAAGACCTATCCACTGTGCCAACTTATAACTAAATCTGAGGGGGGTGCGATGGGGAGGTTCCCTTGTAAGTGTTCTGCCAACATAGCGCAGTCTTTGTTTCGCCTTCCCCACAATATTATCTATGTGGTCTTTCCAATTTAAGTTGCTCGTAAATGTAATTACTAGGTATTTAGTCGAATTGACAGCCCTTAGATTTGTGCGATTTATCGTGTATCCAAAATTTATCGGATTTCTTTTAGTTCCCATGTGGATGACCTCACACTTTTCTTTGTTTAGTGCCAATTGCCACTTTTCGCACCATACAGAAATTCTCTCTAGATCATTTTGCAAGTGGAATTGATCGTCTGGTGATTTTACTAGACGGTAAATTACAGCATCATCTGCAAACAATCCAAGGGGGCGGCTCTGATTATCACCTACATCATTTATGCAAATCAGGAACAGCAGAGGGCCTATGACCCTACCTTGCGGAACGCTAGACCAAACGTGGACGACAAATTGTACAGGCAAGATGATAATATAAACTTCTGAAATCTAGTGCTACAAAATATAACTGATAGGTAGATCGGATAACTGATGAATTGAGTAGAATCCGGGAGGAAAGAAATTTACGGCCCAAGTTTACTAAAAGAATGGATCTGTCTTTCCGACATGCGTGTGGTAAATGCGGAAACGTGAACTATGGCGACGTTGTTACCAAATGCGTCCAGACGGGAACAATTTTCAGTAATTCTTTCCTTGGGTGCTGAAGGACAAACAGCGGTAGACATCCATCGGAGAATGAAGAATGGGTATGGAGTAGCATATCTGTCGAAAACGACCGTTGTGGATTGGACCGCCAAGGAGTGCTCCTACTTCGTGATAACACATGTCCCCGCATAGCTAACGTCGTAAAGCTGAAGTTACGCCAACTGAAGTGGGAGAGACTCGAGCATCCGCCCATAGTCCTGATCTCTCCCCATACGATTATCATGCCTTCGATTTGTTAAAAAAGGCCTTCAAGGGTCGACGATTCCTTTCGGATGAGAATTTGCAGCAGGCAATAACGGAATTTATCACGCAGTAGCACATGGTGATTTACTAAACCGGTATCTTCAACTTGGTGCGTCGGTAGGACGATTGACTCAATGCAATTTTGCCTGAATGGCATACCGATTCCGAAATGTACAGCGGTCAGACAGAAGCTTATTGGTGGCCCCTTGTATATTAAACCGTTCCATCAATTACACATCGAACCCCATTAACGAGGAGTTGTAATACGAATCTCATGGAGAAGATTCCACTTGTTAGCTATTCAGTGCAGCAGTTCGTGCTTTGAATCAGTTAATGAGGTTGGTTGGTTGGTTTGGGGAAGGAGACCAGACAGCGTGGTCATCGGTCTCATCAGATTAGGGAAGGATTGGGAAGGAAATCGGCCGTGCCCTTTCAGAGGAACCATCCCGGCATTTGCCTGGAGTGATTTAGGGAAATCACGGAAAACCTAAATCAGGATGGCCGGACGCGGGATTGAACCGTCGTCCTCCCGAATGCGAGTCCAGTGTCTAACCACTGCGCCACCCCGCTCGGTAGTTAATGAGAAAAAGGAGGGAGTGCTCTTCGCAACTATAGATATACAACATTTAAGCTTTTGATGCAATATATGAGGTGAGAAGGGTGAGAAATGAACGATGTGGAAACATATCCTCCATTTTAGAGGATAATGCTCATGAAACAGTTTTGCTTTAGGGCAATAATGAAGGTAAAGTTTTGAATTTACGGAGAGGTATTAGCGTTACAGTGTATGTCATCAATTTTGGTTTATTTTCTCCAGCTAACGCGTTTCAAGATACGGTAGCTGGTTGCGAAGGATCTTTACCGAGAGAAACAGCGCAGTAGTACAACACTAGACTCACAGTCAAGAAGCACTGTGTTCAGGCAGCCGGTTGCAAAATCTGATTTATGTCTCGTATGGTTCCCGAAATTAATCGAAATAATACCATTAATCGAAATAATACCGTAGTGTTTCTTTGGAATATGTCACAGCTAATTCCCGCCCTTATCTTTGTCAGAATTAAACTCCTGTTCCGTCACTGAGGATCTTGGTTTCTATGGTGGTTTAAATCACACCAAAACGCACGAAAAAAAATCGCATGGAGACTCGTGAAGTGTTGTGCGCTGCCCCTCAGTGACTGCTAAAACATTGCAGGTTTTTAGCTTCAACGAATGAAACGACAGATAACTTTTACGAGCTATTATAATCGAAGTAAGCTACATTCTAGCTTTTAAGCCCACATTTCAGAAGGATTACACTCATACTCTTTCATTCTCGATACTCTTCTGCTATTGCTTATATTGGACCGTTCTTTCACTCAAGCTGTGTGAAAATGTAGCTGCGGACACAATTCATCTTAAAGATGTCAATAGTAAGCGTGTTGTATCCATTCACAGTTTGCCATCTTTCGGATGATCTGTTCTCGGCTCGGTATTATTTTTTTCCTCTGGTCCCTGGATTACTATATGGCAAATATTCCAAAATGCTCGTCGGTCTTCCTGTAAACAGCAGCGCCTTCTTTAGCATGTACTGGAAATTCTTCGTTTGTGTAGCCATAGTGTCCTTAGCTGCTTTATAATTGTCGAAGATATTTTAAATCCATCGAAGCAACTACAAGAAAATGCGTGATTTTGTCGCCATACACGTTTTATTGATGTAAAACATCATCAGCGGAGTTATTTTATGTCTGATGCTGGCCCACATCGAACGAGGTAGCGGAATCGTTAGCACACAAGACTCGCATTCGGGGGGACGACGGTTCAAATCCACGTCCGGCCATTCAGATTTAGGTTTTCGTGATTTCCCTAAATCGCTTAAGGCAAATGCCCTGACGGTTCCTTTGAAAAGGCACTGCCGATTTCCTTTTCCGACCTTCCCTACTCCGAGCTTGCACTCCATCTCTAATTACCTCATTGTCAACGGAACGTTAAACACTAATCTTCTCCTCGTCCTCCTCCTCTTTTCTCTCACAGCAAGAAGTGTCGTCTTCTTGCACATTTCTGAGGTATTCTCTCGTTTGGCACTGCTGTTCTTTCCCAGATCCCCCATAGCTTTGCAGCACCACATATTTCTTGATGTGGAACACGACACAATGTGGCACCACTATTGTTTGCTTGCAAAGCGAAAATCGGACGTAAATTAACTACTGATGACGTTTTGTATCAACGTAATGAGACGCGTGTGACGACAAAAATACGCACTTCTTTTAGTTGCGCAGACGAATTTAAGGGGAGGTTTACTATCTTTGGCCCCAAAAAAGCATGTTCTTTGAGAATTTTTCCTCAGGATGTGCTATAGATATCAATGCCAAATTTTGTCAAAATATTTATTTATATTTCCTCTACAAACTGGAATTTTTCGACCGGAAACGTCGAAGAGCAAAGGTGGAAGTGCCGTCAGAACGAAACAAAATTTCGATGTAACCTCCACGCGCGGTATGTCACAGATCAGCCGGCTCGTCTGAAATCAAAATTGAGTTGACGTTAGTGAAGTACATAAGATTCTTTAGGAGTTGTACCTCGCTTAAGTTATTTGGACCACAGGAAACAAAATGGCGGCCGTTTGAAAAAATAGGGGATTTTTTTTCATCGATTTTTCTAGTTCGTCGGCCAAATAAAATATTTATATTTGATGGATAGGAATAAAAGAGGTACGACTCCCACACAATTTAGTTAGCTTCGTCGGAAACAAAGAATCATGCCAATCGCTTCAGTAGATTTGAAATTACCATACCGCGCGATAAAAGAAAAGTCATTTCGAGAAAAACACGTTTGAAGCTTTGACTACACATAAATGCAATACTATGCAACTTACGTTCAATCTGCTATTCCGAGTCCATAAACTGGTCACTCCTCTTCCCCATAGAGGGCGTTCTGCTCGACCTGGGCCATCCAACGCTGCTCCAGAGCCGCGCGTACGGCCGGTGACAAGTGGTTTTCGGCAGCTTGAATCCTGTGGTCGTCCGAATGCTTGGCGAACTGCGTCGAATAGAGTCCCAGGGTGACGTCCATCGTTGTCATGGTCTACAGAATTGCTGAATACCCTTCGTTGAAGCTGCTCACTGCCAGAAAAGTCGCAATCTCTACAGTCTTCGCACCCGAATGCAAATGCCTGGGGGCTGACTTCCAAACACACGCGTTCAAACTTTCATTTGAATTTTGTGTGTTTCCTCCCAAGCACCGGTACAATAACTATTCCTCAGAAAGAAAAAAACTGGTGCGTGAAAAAGGCCGATTTCAGCCAGGTGCATTTTTTTGTTCAACCGCGAATAAAAAACATTTCCGTTCCCTATTCGGAAAAACCGTTTCAGAGGTGGATTCTAAACACTTTTATGGATCCAAAAATGCAATTAAAAATAGATTTTTTGAACCAAAAGATAGTAAACCTCCCCTTAAAATACCTTCAATACTCATTGACTTTTCTCAGCTAAACCATGTGTTCCACATTTGAATGCTGCGAGTCACTGTACACTACGTGGATGAGGTTACTTTCTTTCTTTATTGCTACTTCAGACTACCTGCCCCAGCTGACGAGAGCGGACTGGTAACACTACAAGAATCCACTCCACAACCACACAATACTAAAAGTGAAAGTCTGATGATTTTTTTCAAGTACGAACGCATGCAATAGTTTTAATATTATTTAAAAAATTATTTCCTCTGACACTTTTACAAGTTCACACAGTCATAATTATTTTGTTTCAAACGACTCGCCGAAAAGGTTTAAAAGAAGTACTGCAAGTATCTGTTCGGGAAGGACATGCACTGGGTAAGGATAAATAAGAAGAGGGATGGTTGACTGGACTATAGGGCTTTAGTTGTGTGCTACGGCAGGATCAGGAGAGTTTGGATGTATGAGTAGGATTTGTGGTACCTGACTGTTGGGTATGAATACGGAGCAATGATGTACGGTCATGGAAATGAATCGCAGTTGGAATCAGTCAGTGCATACAAATAGCTGGGAGCAATAGCTTGTGGGAATATGAAACGGGATGATCATATAGGCTCAGTCGTAGGTAAAGCAGGAGAGAGATTTTCTTTCATGGATAGGATACAGGAAAGATGCAATTAGTCTGCAAAAGAGTCTTTTAACAAGATACTCGTGAAACGCATCATACAGTATGACCCTAGTGTGTGCGGCCTTTACCATATTCACAGGGTATATTGAAAGTATAGAAAGAAGGATAGCACAAATGGTTGCATGTTTGTTTTCGTCACAGCAGAGCGTCACGGAAATACTGAAAAACCTGAGCTTTCAAATGCTTGAAGATAGATGACACTATCCCGCGAAAACCTACTTACAAAGTTTCAAGAACCAGTGACTGGAGGTCGGTCGAAAATTCGTTGGGGTGGATATAGTGTATGTGTAGATGTCAGGTCGGCGAGATATGTAGTAAGACATGGCCGAGTACCAGGATTGTAGATTATGGGGGAGGGGGGATTACAGGGTTGCTGGAGTATAGTTTCCGGGAACCACAGGATATAAATCGATGTTTAATGTGGAATAGCAGAGAGCGGAAATTGACGACTTGCAGAGAGAGTCGTTTTGAGAACAAGAAACGGATACTAAAAGAGGGACGTAATGAGTAGCGTTCGAGGACATGAAGAGAGGAGTACGCCTGGTACAGCAGGATCGGTAGGATGATAAACAAGAAGAACGCAGAAGTTACACCTCTGTATCGGTCCGAAATCTCAAATTTTACACGATATATGTATGGGCTGAAACGGTACTTTCCTAAGGCTGCTGCCGAAACGTACGTTTCCTGAATTATAAGATGAATCCAACCAATGATGCGCACATGATTTATTTTGGTGGCTTCCTCTGGAGTATGTTGAGCATGTCTCTGATACTGTCAGTTTGACTAAAGCAATACAATAAAGTAATTTCGCAGTTCTTCTTTCCATATTTCTGCACTTAATCCTTGTTTTATTCAGGAGAATGTGAGGAATGTGGGGAAATGGTCGTTGGAAGAAAGAATGGCTAATTGACTCGTAAATGGGTGAGTAGGAAATGTGTGTGTGTCACGACAAGCTGTCGCTTTGGGCGGGCATTCGCAGGCGGCGTGGCCCGGCGAGCTCAGATAACACAGCCGGTTGCTGACCGACCTCCATGCGGTCATCACCATGTTGCTGACTTCGTTATCACAGTTATGTCAGAATCAGAACTATCGGGAAAGAGACATTCTCACCACTTCAAAAACTGAAATCTTCCCCAGGTAAAATGCGATAATGAGGAGTTGATTTCTAGGTAGATGTTAGCTCTCTACTGCCAGCATTAAAAAAAAAGTATCCTTCATGAGAATATATTAAAAAGTTATTGATGTCAACCAGGTAGCAGCAAGTGTGGATTAGTTCTAAATCACGCCAGATCCGAATACTCTCAACTCAGCCAACCTACCAGGTTAACATAACACAAATGTAATGACATTGAAAGTATCTAACCAAAATTGTATCATTTTATTCTCTGAAAGTATCAGTGATAAGATTGTTCTAAATTAATTATTCAGCAAACCTGCATCTGACTGCGTCTGTGAACTTGTTTCTTGCACTCCTCCATTTTGCCAGAAATGCAACATGTATTTGACTCAGCAATAAAATTTAAGAGAATAATGCCGTTTGTGCAATGGCATTAAGATGGTCCTGGAAAATTAACTTTTGGCCCTGATGTTTACTTGGTTCTTTCATTGGTGGGTAACTGTACTCTACTACTCATTTTCATATTCAGTTTAAGCAAAGGATTTGGATTATGATTCTGGCTCTTAGACTGAAACACATTGTTGATCTCAATATATATATATTGTTAAAATTTTAAGTCATACACAAAACCTACATTTCCAACATTTTTGTAGCACGAAACAATCTTACAAAAAATTTTACTAAACGCTTACTGTGTCAAACCTTGGACATACAAATCCTAACTCTGAATATTATCTAACAAAACCAATTTGAAATCATTATATATCTTCTCTCATTTACGTGCTAATGTTTGGTCTGGGGCAGCGAGCGCGACCTACCTTACAGCTGTCACCACACGTCTGCTTCCTCCGGGCACCTAGCTGCGACTCCTCGGTTTTTTACTGCCGTGCCCGGCTCTCTTAACCATCAAAGAACCTCCTACTCGAAGATATTATACTCGTTCAACCTTGCCGTTGGCAACTACCGACTATTTTCTTCAGCTACCCTGATCAGATCTTAGCACATACCTTTCAGCATGTACTGCAAAGAACCTAATTAGGAGATGACTTCAAATAATCTTTATCAGTTTCGTTTGCTAACCAGGTAAGCCAACTGCTACAAAATCGCTATGTTAGAATATACATGTACGAGCGAAAACTCCATCTTCAAGCTTCTTCGCAGTTCTCATGTATCTGAAGCTTCTAATATTCTAAACCTGAACTGCCGTTATTCGCGTGGAACCGCTCTGTAAGCCACATGCAGAAACTAGTGGCAGAGGATTGTAACTTGCGCCAGCGACGTGGGAAAGTCGACCTAGTAATATGCATGACATGCAATACTAATACGCCAACCGATACTGAGTGCAGAATAAAAAATTAGGAGGCGTTACTTTTGCACACGCCGTGATAAATAGCTGCATCAGGTAAACAAGCCTAAATCTGCTTTACATGAACAGTTATTCCCCTACTCTGTAACTTATTTCTGTGAACTACAATCATCATAACACAAGTAAATTGATCTAAAGTACTCCTGCAAGCCACAGAATGGGCTTTCTAGGAGGGAAGCCTTCTAATTAGGGTCTAATACTTCAAGTTTGTCAACGATAGCCTTCATATTTTGTAGAAATCTCTCGTAAATGTATGATAAAAAGTTCTGCACACTTTTTGAACATAATTAAGTGTGTGCTAGGATGATAAATATTGAAACTTCCTGGCAGATTAAAACTGTGTGCCCGACCGAGACTCGAACTCGGGACCTTTGCCTTTCGCGGGGAAGTGCTCTACCATCTGAGCTACCGAAGCACGACTCACGCCCGGTCCTCACAGCTTTACTTCTGCCAGTATCTCGTCTCCTACCTTCCAAACTTTACAGAAGCTCTCCTGCGAACCTTGCAGAACTAGCACTCCTGAAAGAAAGGATACTGCGGAGATATGGCTTAGCCACAGCCTGGGGGATGTTTCCAGAATGAGATTTTTACTCTGCAGCGGAGTGTGCACTGATATGAAACTTCCTGGCAGATTAAAACTGTGTGCCCGACCGAAACTCGAACTCGGGACCTTTGCCTTTCGCGGGGAAGTGCTCTACCATCTGAGCTACCGAAGCACTACTCACGCCCGGTCCTCACAGCTTTACTTCTGCCAGTATCTCGTCTCCTACCTTCCACACTTTACAGAAGCTCTCCTGCGAACCTTGCAGAACTAGCACTCCTGAAAGAAAGGACACTGCGGAGACATGGCTTATGATAAATATTGTTCCACTTCCTTGTGTTCATTGAATGTTTTATGCTGTTTCTTTAAGATACATTTATATTGCCATCTATAAAACACAAACGCCGCGAGTTCCCCTGATGTGTCGTTTGTGGTCTAAAATATTCTTTGTATTTAAATGGAGTTGCCACGTCTCATACGCAAAACAACATTAAGGAATTAAATTATACAAAGACGACGATCCTGTGCTGATTACCCATTCGTAAATTTGGACGTTATTTTTATGTATGAAGAGGAGGGGCGTCATGAGTTCTTACTATTTCACAGAGGAAGATCTTGTTGCAGTGTTTTCTTTAAATCGCCCAAGAGACGGAACGCCGCTGGATCTGACGGAATGCCAATAAGATTCAACATAGAGTATGCGCAAGAACTTGCCCCTCTTCTATCAGCAGGGCGCCGTAGATCTTTCGAGGAGCGAAGTGTTCCTGATGATTGGAAAAAAGCACAGGTCATTCCTATTTTCAAGAAGGGTCGTCGAACAGACCCACAAAACTGTACGCCTGTATATCTTACGTTGGCCAGTTGTAGAGTTTTGGAACATGTTTTATGCTACGCGTATTATGCGATTCCTGGAGGCCGAAAATCTCCTCCGTAGGAACCAACATGAGTTCCGAGAACAGCGATTGAGTGAAACAGTTCGCTCCGTGCGTCCGCGAGAACGTAGATACAGGCGTTCAAGTAGATGCCGTTTTCCTTGACTTCCGGAAGACATTCGATACAGTTCCGCGCTACCGCCAAATGAACAACATACGAGCGTATGAAATATCAAACTGTGTGATTAGATTGAAAAGTTTGTGGCAAACGGAACACGGCGTGCCATTTTGAACGGAGAGGTCTTCAGACGGAAAATAAACTTAGGGTATGCTGCAGGGGAGTGTTATACGACCATTAATTTTCACAATAGATATAAATGACCTCGTAGATAACATCGGAATTTCCGTGACTGATAGAGGAAACACAGAAGATCCAAAGAAGGGAAGCACGTTTCGCTACATGTTCGTTTAGTAAGCACGAAAGCGTCACAGGAATGATCAACCAGTTGCAGTGACAGACGCTGCAAGATAAGCGTTCTGCATCCCAGTGTGAATTATTATTACAGTTCGTTCCGAGAGCGTACGTTTCTTGATGAGTCAATAAATATATTGCTTTCACCTCCTTAAATCTCGCGAAGAAACCACGAAGATAAAATTTGAGAGATTCGAGCCCACACGGAGGCTTAACGGCAATCGTTCTTCCCGCGAACTATTCGCTACTGGAACAGGAAAATGAGGAAGTGGCAGTGCTATACGAAGTACCCTTCGCCACACACCGCAAGGTGACTTGCGAAGTATAGTCGTAGAAGTAAGTGTAGATGAGTTGCAAGTAAGCGCTGTATCTCCTGTGAAGCAGCGTTCAGCCCTGTAATGTGTAGAGTCCTGACCATTAACTTATATTAAACGCGGCTACACCAGCCAGTTTCATTCGCCGCTACAGATATTATTAAAGTAAACACATGCACGACACTTTGGTTCACGTTTACTAAATACGCAGCCGCGAAACTACCATCAGCCGTACTGCTGCTTGTGCCAAGGTATGCGGTACTATTTTGGGAGCGGAAGTTTTTGTTCTAATGCGCTGACACAGAAGTGAGGCGCCGCGTTGGCCGCAGCTTCTGTAGCAACCGGGACAGTGAACTCCGAGAAAGAGACTCGTCGTTTTAGCGATCACTTCAGGTAACACACCTCCCTGCATTTTAAAATGTTTGTACAAAAACGCACTTATAGGGGTTCTGTGAAGGTAAATGCAAAGAATTTAAACGTGAAGGGGTCTCTGTATCTATGCTCTGTATTAATCTAGTCAGGAATTTTTCTTTTTAATAGCGATGAATGACGTCAATAATGGCCCTATAACAGTCATTGTTATTCCATCGAGAAGTTAGCGCGAATAAAACGGCTGCAATTACTGTGCAAAAAAATCTGGCACACAATTTTTATCTGTTGGAAAGTTTCAAAACAGCAAACCACTTCGCTGCAGAGAGGAAGATTCACTTTCGAAACTTACGTATAATTACTCCGAAATCAACGAACGTTTTTACACTATTGGCCATTAAAATTGCTACACCAAGAAGAAATGCAGATGATAAACGGGTATTCATTGGACAAATATATTATACTAGAATTGACATGTGATTACATTTTCACACGATTTGGGTGCATAGATCCAGAGAAATCAGTACCCAGAACAACCACCTCTGGCCATAATGACGGTCTTGATACGCCTGGGAAGTGAGTCAAACAGAGCTTGGATGGTGTGTACAGGTACAGATGCCAATGCACCTTCAACACGATACCACAGTTCATCAAGCGTAGTGACTGGCGTATTGAGACGAGGCAGTTGCTCGGCCACCATTGACCAAACGTTTTCAGTTGGTGAGAGATCTGGAGAATCTGCTGGCCAGGGCAGCAGTCGAACATTTTCTGTATCCAGAAAGGCCCGTACAGGACCTGAAACATGCGGCCGTTCATTATCCTGCTGAAATGTAGGATTTCGCAGGGGTCGAATGAGGGGTAGAGCCACAGGTTGTAACTCATCTGAAATGTAACGCCCACTGTTCGAAGTGCCGTCAATGCGAACAAGAGGTGACCAGGACGTGTAACCAATGGCAACCCATACCACCACGCCGGGTGATACGCCAGTATGGCGATGGCGAATACACTCTTCCAATGTGCGTTCACCGCAATGTCGCCAAACACGGATGCGACCATCATGATGCTGTAAACAGAACCTGGATTCATCCGAAAAAATGACTTTTTGCCATTCGTGCACCCAGGTTCGTCGTTGAGTACACCATCGCAGGCGCTTCTGTCTGTGATGCAGCGTCAAGGGTAACCGCAGCCATGGTCTCCGAGCTGATAGTCCATGCTGCTGCAAACGTCGTCGAATTGTTCGTGCAGATTGTTGTCGTCTTGCAAAAGTCCCTATCTGTTGACTCAGGGATCGAGACGTGGCTGCACGATCCGTTACAGCCATGCGGAGAAGATGCCTGTCATCTCGACTGCTAGTGATACGGGGCCGTTGGGATCCAGCACGGCGTTCCGTATTACCCTCCTGAACCCACCGATTCCATATTCTGCTAACAGACATTGGATCTCGATGAGACATCGGTTGGAAACTTTCCTCATATCAGCACGTTGTAGGTGTCGCCAGCGGCGCCAACCCTGTGTGAATGCTCTGAAAAGCTAATCATTTGCATATCACAGCATCTTCTTCCTGTAGGTTAAATTTCGCGTCTGTAGCACGTCATCTTCGTGGTGTAGCAATTGTAATGGCCAGTATTGTAAAATTTTGCAGAATATTTTTCACATGGCACATTGCCTGATAAAACAAGTAAGGCACACAAAAGATATGGGCGGATGTCAATGTAACTTTGTACCCATACATACCACCGCTAGGTACGTAAATGATTAGAGTTGCAATTCTCTGTGACGGGAAGAACAGCTATCACAGTGCGCTAGTATTGCTAATGTTTAATTTTGTAACATCCACATCTGCATCTGCATCTACATCTACATATATACTCCGCTAGCCACCACGCGGCGTGTGGTGGAGAACACAATTCGGGCCAAAGTCATATTTCTCCCCCTCTGTTCCACTCGCGGATCGCGCGAGGGAAACACGACTTTCTGAACGCCTCAGTACGAGCTCTAATTTCCCTTATCTTTGAATGATGATCATTGCGCGATCTGAAAGTTGGTGGTAATAATATATGCTCTACATCCTCGGTGAAGATCGGATTTCGGAATTTAGTGAGCAGCACCTTGTGTTTAGTGAGTCGTCTGTCTCCAAGTGTGTCGCACTTTAAACTTTCTATGACATTTGTAACGCTCTCGCGATGGCAAAATGTACCAGTCGCGAAGCTTGATGCTCTTCTTTGGACCTTCTCAATCTCTTGAATCAGACCCAACTGGTAAGGGTCCCATACGGACGAACAATACTCTAAGACTGGACGAACTAACGTATTGTAAGCAATTTCCTTTGTTGAAGGACTGCATCGCTTCAGGATTCTACCAATAAACCGCGATCTAGAGTTCACCTTGCCCGTTACTTGTGCAATCTGATCATTCCATTTGAGATCATTTCGAATAGTCACACCCAGATACTTGAGAGATGTTGCCGCTTCTAAAGACTGGGCATTTATATTGTACTCATACATTTATGGGGATTTTCGCCTTGTTATACGTAGTAGGTTACACTTACTAATATTGAGAGATAACTGCCAGTCATTACACCGAGCATTTATTTTCTGCAAATCCTCATTGATTTGTTCACAACTTTCGTGCGATACTACTTTCCCGTAGACTACAGCATCATCGGCAAACAGTCTAATACCGCTGTCAATACCATCAACCAGATCGTTTATGTAAATCGTAAAAAGCAGCTGACTATTACGCTGCCCTGGGGCACACCTGAAGTTACGCTTGTTTCTGTTGAAGTCACCCCATTCAGGACGACGTTCTGCGCTCTGTCTGTTAGAAAACTTTCTATCCAACTGCATATGTCATCGGATAGACCGTAAGCGCGCACTTTTGGAGCAAGCGACAGTGCAGAACCGAGTCGAACGCCTTTCGAAAGTCGAGAAATATGACATCAACCTGGGAGCCGGTATCTAGAGCCTGTTGTGTATCACGCACAAAGAGGGCCAGCTGTGTCTCGCATTACCGCTGTTTCCTAAAATCGTGCTGGTTTCTGCAGATGAGCTTCTCAGAGTCTAGAAAGGTCATTATGTCTGAACACAAAATGTGTTCCATGACTCTACAACAAATACAGGCCTGGTAGGATGTATAAGGGGGATGAACAGCGTCAGATATTGACTGGTCACTGTGAAGGATGCGGAGACGCCGCATATTCTTGTGAGACAGCGGAGTAAGCAATCGCGGTTGCGAAGCAACTTAAATTGCTTGATACGGGCAAGTCTTCAGGTCCAGATTGTATACCGATTAGGTTCCTTTCAGATTACGCTGATACAATAGCACCCTACTTAGCAATCATATACAACCACTCGCTCACCGATAGATCTGTACCTACAGATTGGAAAATTGCGCAGGTCGCACCAGTGTTTAAGAAGGGTAGTAGGAGTAATCCATCGAACTACAGACCTATATCATTGACGTCGGTTTGCAGTAGGGTTATGGAGCATATACTGTATTCAAACATTATGAATCACCTCGAAAGGAACGATATATTGATACGTAATCAGCATGGTTTCGGAAAACATCGTTCTTGTGCAACGCAGCTAGCTCTTTATTCGCGCGAAGTAATGGCCGCTATCGACAGGGGATCTCAAGTTGATTACTAGATTTCCGGAAAGCTTTTTACACCGTTCCTCACAAGCGACTTCTAATCAAGCTGCGGGCCTATGGGGTATCGTCTCAGTTGTGCGACTGGATTCGTGATTTCCTGTCAGGAAGGTCGCAGCTCGTAGTAATACACGGCAAATCATCGAGTAAAACTGAAGTGATATCAGGTGTTCCCCAGGGAAGCGTCATGGGACCTCTGCTGTTCCTCATCTATATAAATGACCTGGGTGACAACCTGAGCAGTTGTCTTAGGTTGTTCGCAGATGATGCTGTAATTTACCGTCTAGTAAGGTCATCCGAAGACCAGTATCAGTTGCAAAGCGATTTAGAAAAGATTGCTGTATGGTGTAACGAAAAGCGTGAGGTGATCTACATGAGTTCCAAAAGAAATCCGTTGGAATTCGATTACTCGATAAATAGTACAATTCTCAAGGCTGTCAATTCAACTAAGTACCTGGGTGTTAAAATTACCAACAACTTCAGTTGGAAAGACCACATAGATAATATTGTGGGGAAGGCGAGCCAAAGGTTGCGTTTCATTGGCAGGACACTTAGAAGATGCAACAAGTCCACTAAAGAGACAGCTTACACTACACTCGTTCGCCCTCTGTTAGAATACTGCTGCGCGGTGTGGCATCCTTACCAGTTGGGATTGACGGAGGACATCGAAAGGGTGCAAAAAAGGGCAGCTCGTTTTGTATTATCACGCAGTAGGGGAGAGAGTGTGGCAGATATGATACGCGAGTTGGGACGGAAGTGATTAAAGCAAAGACGTTTTTTGTAGCGGCTAGATCTATTTACGAAATTTCAGTCACCAACTTTCTCTTCCGAATGCGAAAATATTTTGTTGAGCCCAACCTACATAAGTAGGAATGCTAAACAAAATAAAATAAGAGAAATCAGAGCTCTAACAGAAAGGTTTAGGTGTTCGTTTTTCCCGCGCCCTGTTGGGGAGTGGAATGGTAGAGAGATAGTATGATTATGGTTCATTGAACCCTCTGCCAAGCACTTAAATGTGAATTGCAGAGTAATCATGTAGATGTAGATGTAGATGATGAACGGTGACGCATTTTTGTTTTTTATTTACTAGCTTTCGGGACGTGCCCATACAGCCATGTCAGTAGTGAAATGTCATGACGGTATTAACGTGAGGACAACACAACACCCAGTACCCGAGCGGAGAAAATCTCCGACTAGGCCGGGAATCGAACCCGGGCCCCTTCAGTTAGTAATACGCCACGCTGACCGTGCAGTTATAGATACGAACCGAATGCGAATTATGTCCAGCAACGAACCCCGGATGACCGTCGTCAGCGAGTATGGCGGCGACCTGGTGAGACGCCCCACTTAACTAATGTTTTGGAGACGCACAGCGCTGTTACTCTGGCCACCACGGTGTGGGGAGCCACCGAATATTACTTCAGTCACGGTTAGTAGTGATTGAGGGAACTATAACGGTACGTCATGGACATCCTGCGTCATTGTGTATTGCCTCTCATGCGACAGTATTGTAACGCCGTTTACCGATGGGAGATCGTTCGTCCACATATGCCAAGTGTCTCTATGAACTGTCTAGGTGATGTTGATGAACTCCTGTAGCCAACAGGACTCCCAGATCTGTCCCCAATAGAACATGTGTGGGACCAACTCGGACATAAACATTATCCCAGTGCCAATATCCAGGACCAGTTACTACAGTTGCGGGCCAGTTTCTCTCAGGAGAGGATGCAACGGATTTAATACATAATGCCTAACCGAATCAATGCATGCATTCAGGCCAGAGGGGGTGTGACGTTATACCAGTAAGTGGACCCATTCTGCGAAGCGCTTTATCAATTTGACTCGTCTTTGTAATCACTGCAATAACATCACATTCCCTCTCAACTCGTGAAGTTTCATTTATTTCCCTCCTACCAGTCTGGTTGTTTTACTTCTTTTACGAGGAAGTGTATTACTCTCAAGCAATACATTAGATATTTAAGCTTTCAAAAATCTGAGATATACATAACAAACATTTATCTTACAATAAGTCTCTTTTGCTGTGCCAGTAGATTGCTAGTGAGCTACCTAATTCTTTGATCGACATTTCAAATGAGATCGCTGCACTCACGGGATGAGACGTACTCGTCTATGAGTAGACTGTTCAATTCTCAGTGACAGAAAGCATTAGAATAAACAGGATTTGAATGGCATGACAGCTCTTGATCTAAACATCATGCACCGAAGTTCATTGTTATTTGTCCGTACATTCCAATCAAAGCTTCGTTAGCGCGCGAAAAACTATCGATGGCAATGGGTTCATTGGTAGCGACGCGAGATCTCCTAGTATGTATGACACACTTGGAGGAGGCACAGTTTTTCTCTTCTGTCTACTCTCTACTGTCAACTTCAACATAAGATCCACCCGGATTTCATTTACGCCCTGGCTCACCCTTATTTGCTTATTATTGAGAATCACACCCGGACGTTTTGTTTTGAAATGTGACATTTGCTGTATTTAATACACCTGTAAGTGTTTTGTCCAATGAATGGTACGAGTTTTCACTCTGCCGCACTATGCAGTTCCACATTTCACTCATCATACAGCACAGATAGGAAAGGCATGCGCAAGCTGTCCTCAAAGAAGTTGTAAAGCGACCAGTTGATAGTTTCCGAAGTGCTGCTCAGTTTTTTGTTACAGTGTCTGAAGATATGAATCAACCAAAAAATTGCATTTTAAAACAAGCTTTCTTAGTCCTTCGGTTCAAGTTCATACTCCATTGGCAACGAAGTCACGGAATCTTTGAGCACATTATTTTTAACTATAAAGTTTGTTTCAGCCGACACCAACATAAGTTGTTTACTGGCTAACCAGTTTCAACTGACCAATCACTACGAGTATTTCATAAACACTTCTCAGCAGATGGTTGTTGACAAAGCGCGCTGGGTGGCCATGAGGTACCTACTACAATCCTCTTTTTACGCACATTTTGGAAGGGTGCCCTACATTTCTTGTTCCACAGACGCACACAGCCATCCTTGAAGATTTTTCTTCGCCAAAATGGAAAACATCGCAAGACATCATTTCTGCCAATTTTCTACGATGAACTAAAGTTCACAATGAATACAGTCAGTTCGACTCAGCGCATCCTAGCTGATGTGTGCTGGTCGAATTACTTTCTTCGAAAAACTGTTGTTACACTTTTCTCCAAAGAAATAAGTTCCTAGAAACACGGAACTGAACATATTTATATGAACGACAAGAAAGACAACGGATTTGTGTGCAAAAGAAGCAGACCTCAAATTCTCATTCAGCCATCCCAATTCACAGGCGAAATTGTACCGAAAATAAATCACGAACCGGCTACTGTTAATAGCTCTGCTTACTAAAAATGTGGATATTATCGGTTTCTTATCGATAGATTCATCCTTAGACGGCTGTGGACGTTTATTTGATGAGTTTTGCACATGCCTTTTATAATATGTCAAACAAATGTGTACGGCCGTCTTAAGATGAGCTTGAGGTTCGAAACAAGTAACGGTTCTACTTTATTTAAATAGAAAAATTGGCTGTGGTTTGATGTTTTTCTTAGTTACAATAAAAATTCGCCTGTATTTTCACACAGCCACGCTCTTATGGCGTCAGTTTTCGACGAAACAGCATTCTGATTTAGATTTTCATCTTTCCCCGAGTCTTTCCAATTGAATAAATCTTTCGAGAAGATTACGGTCAGTTTCCTTCCCTGACCTTTTCTACTGGTATACTGGTGAACCTCTAATTAGCTAGATGTCTGTTAGTTCTTCCTTCATTGAATGCTCAGTTTCAGTGACGTAATAATCAGAACTACTATGTTATTACTGAACCCTCATAATGAGGTCAGTCTGGGCTTGTATACTATTGTTTTCACGAAGAGGAGCTAATGTATTTGTAAACAGAGTTAAATGCTACCTGCAACGTCGCTGTGCTGGACAATGGCCAAGATGACCAGTAAAATATAGCCTCGGCGCTAAACTTCCGAGGCTGCCGACTGCCGGCGGACAACGTAAACGCAAAAAGCCGTTCAGCAATGCCACCCAATTACGCAGCTCTGCTGGCGGCGTACGGCAGCTTTTTGATGACCACCATTTGTCGTTAGCTGACGGAACATGATTAATTTAGTCTGGAATTGTGTTATTCAAGCTATAACTTGCATTAAAAGAATGATTATCGGTTACCTTCTTCACGCTTTTGCTGAAAGGAATGAATACATGTTGCCTTTTAGGTCTCTCCTCTGTAGCCGCAGTTTTACAAGTGCTGTGGGATGTGTTCCATCTTTGCAACTGTAATAGAAGTCTTATTTAGACCAGGAGTGTTTCGCTTAATTTTGAAGCATATTCAGTGGTCATTGTAACTGCTTTTTTCTTACAAGTCTGTCTGGCCGTATCGTAGAGAGTGCTCATGTTTGAAATTAATACTGTTGAGCAATTCTCAGGTTTTAAATTACTATTATTGCTCATGATTTTTGGCTCCTATTTCATTTCATAAAGATTTCTACACACAGCGAAAAACCCCAACTGAGCAAAAGCTGGACATGCCTTCTTGCAGTCGCAATGATCTAAATCGGTTGGACCTCCGGAGAGGTAGGTCGCTATCTACAGACTCAGATGCAGCAATAGAAACTTGGGTGCAGCGAAATAAGGTGATGAACAGAGTGCGCCTAACAAGTGAGTCCTGGGTATGGTGCGTTCAAAAACCATTAATAACTCCAATAAAGAGTGGTCATCAGGCTACTAAAATAAGATATTGGTCCAAATTGTCTCCAATTAATTGCGAAATGTGTGAGTCAAATAAGTAACACATATTTTCAGACAAAATGATATCGAGAGGGGTAATACAAAGGCAAAATAAAAGAAATAGCTTTTATCGACAATGAGCATCTAGAATGAGAATTTGCACTCTGCAGCGGAGTGTGCGCTGATATGAAACTTCCTGACAGATTAAAACTGTGTGCCGGACCGAGACTCTAACTCGCGACCTTTGCCTTTCGCTGGGAAGTGCTCTACCAACTGAGCTACACAAGCACGACTCACAACCTTTCCTCACAGCTTCAATTCTGTCAGTACCTCGTCTCCTACTTTCCAAACTTCACAGAAGCTGTTCTGCGAACCTCGTAGAAGTAGCACTCCTGGAAGAAAGGATATTGCGGAGACATGGCTTAGCCACAGCCTAGGGGATGTTTCCAGAATGAGTTTCAGAGTTCGAGTCTCGGTCCGGCACACACTTTTAATCTGTCAGGAAGTTTCATATCAGCGCACACTCCGCTGCAGAGTGAAAATCTCATTCTGGAAACATCCCCTAGGCTGTGGCTAAGCCATGTCTCCGCAATATCCTTTCTTCCAGGAGTGCTAGTTCTACAAGGTTCGCAGAAGAGCTTCTGTGAAAATTTGGAAGGTAGGAGACGAGGTACTGGCAGAATTGAAGCTGTGAGGACGGGTCGTGAGTCGTGCTTGGGTAGCTCAGTTGGTAGAGCACTTGCTCGCGCAAGGCAAAGGTCCCGAGTTCGAGTCTCGGTCCGACACACAGTTTTAATCTGTCAGTAAGTTTCATATCAGCGCACACTCCGCTGCAGAGTAAAAATCTCATTCTGGAAACATCCCCTAGGCTGCGGCTAAGCCATGTCTCCGCAATATCCTTTCTTCCAGGAGTCCTAGTTCTACAAGGTTCGCAGAAGAGCTTCTGTGAAGTTTGGAAGGTAGGAGACGAGGTACTGGCAGAATTGAAGCTGTGAGGTGGGGTCGTGAGTCGTGCTTGGGTAGCTCAGTTGGTAGAGCACTTGCCCGCGAAAGGCAAAGGTCTCGAGTTCGAGTCTCGGTCCGACACACTGTTTTAATCTGTCAGGAAGTTTCATATCAGCGCACACTCCGCTGCAGAGTGAAAATCTCATTCTGGAAACATCCCCTAGGCTGTGGCTAAGCCATGTCTCCGCAATATCCTTTCTTCCAGGAATGCTAGTTCTGCAAGGTTCGCAGAAGAGCTTCTGTGAAGTTTGAAAGGTAGGAGACGAGGTACTGGTACTATTGAAGCTGTGAGGACAGGGCGTGAGTCGTGCTTGGGTAGCTATATGGAAGAAGGGAATAGTCACAATCTTACAAATTACTGATGAAACGAAACGATAGCGGCGCTCCGACTTTGCCAGAAGGCATAGGATGTCACATGCAAGTACCATAACTAAATGGGTCATTTATTAGCCTGAAACTCCTAATGAAAAGTATCGAGAGCCCGGAATCTAACTTTGTTCAAAACATGCGTCTACCGAATGATTGATAACTCTCATTCCCGATCGTCTGTGCAGCAGGTTCTCGTCATGATTTAAACCACAGGATGGAGCAGTGTGGACGGCTGCTGGCAGACTGGACGCTGCTTACAGTTTCCTCCCACAGAAGTAGGGCTGTTCCCAACCAGAGTCACAGAAGGAGGGGGGGAGCAGTGTGCTCTCGCAGAGGTATAGAACCCCGGTGTTCTCGCAGAGACGTCCTCAGTGCTCCCCCAGAGCTATCGAACCAGTGTTCCCCTGCAGAGCTGGCTCCTCTCAGCCCATCCCCCCCCCCCCCCCCCCCCCCGCGCGCGCGTAGGACACATAAACTATTCTTCGCTAGCGGCAAGGCCCCGTTAATTTTTGGCGAATGAAAATCTTCGTGACAAAACTGCCGAACTCCCCTCCTAGGGAAAGTTTTATCAACCAGGCAATGGCTTATGTTTCCTAAAAGTTTCACGTAGAATTACCACGCCCCAAAGATATTTCTATTTCAGGAAACCCTCCAGGTCCGTAATATTACACTTAAAAAGTGGTCTGCTATCTCCTACACGCTATTTTTTTCAAGGGGCAGCCATGGAGTCCCTTCCCTCGTTTTCTACGAAATACGAGGTGCATTCAAATTCTAAGGCCTCCGATTTTTTTTCTAAGTAACTACTCACCCAAAATCGATGAAACTGGCGTTACTTCTCGACGTAATCGCCCTGCAGACGTACACATTTTTCACAACGCTGACGCCATGATTCCATGGCAGCGGCGAAGGCTTCTTTAGGAGTCTGTTTTGACCACTGGAAAATCGCTGAGGCAATAGCAGCATGGCTGGTGAATGTGCGGCCACAGAGAGTGTCTTTCATTGTTGGAAAAAGCCAAAAGTCACTAGGAGCCTGGTCAGGTGAGTAGGGAGCATGAGGAATCACTTCAAAGTTGTTATCACGAAGAAACTGTTGCGTAACGTTAGCTCGATGTGCGGGTGTGTTGTCTTGGTGAAACAGCACACGTGCAGCCCTTCCAGGACGTTTTTGTTGCAGTGCAGGAAGGAATTTGTTGTTCAAAACATTTTCGTAGGATGCACCTGTTACCGTAGTGCCCTTTGGAAAGCAATGGGTAAGGATTATGCCCTCGCTGTCCCAGAACATGGACACCATCATTTTTTCAGCACTGGCGGTTACCCGAAATTTTTTTGGTGGCGGTGAATCTGTGTGCTTCCATTGAGCTGACTGGCGCTTTGTTTCTGGATTGAAAAATGGCATCCACGTCTCATCCATTGTGACAACCGACGAAAAGAAAGTCCCATTCATGCTGTGGTTGCGCGTCAACATTGCTCGGCAACATGCCACACGGGCAGCCATGTGGTCGTCCGTCAGCATTCGTGGCACCCACGTGGATGACACTTTTCGCATTTTCAGGTCGTCATGCAGGATTGTGTGCACAGAACCCACAGAAATGCCAACTCTGGAGGCGATCTGTTCAACAGTCATTCGGCGATCCCCCAAAACAATTATCTCCACTTTCTCGATCACGTCGTCAGACCGGCTTGTGCGAGCCCGAGGTTGTTTCGGTTTGTTGTCACATGATGTTCTGCCTTCATTAAACTTTCGCACCCACGAACGCACTTCCAACACATCCATAACTCCATCATCACATGTCTCCTTGAACTGTCGATGAATTTCAATTGGTTTCACACCACGCAAATTCAGAAAACGAATGATTGCACGCTGTTCAAGTAAAGAAAACGTCGCCATTTTAAGTATTTAAAACAGTTCTCATTCTCGCCGCTGGCGGTAAAATTCCATCTGCTGTACGTTCTGCCATCTCTGGGACGTATTGACAATGAACGCGGCCTCATTTTAAAACAATGCGCATGTTTCTATCTCTTTCCAGTCCGGAGAAAAAAAAATCGGAGGCCTTAGAACTTGAATGCACCTCGGAGAACGGCCCTTCACCCAGCGTGGAGAAGGCGTCCTCCTGACGGCACCTCACCGGCACAAAGGGGGGAAAGAAATTCTTAAACGAACTCACCTATTCACTCGAATAAGACAGACATCTTTATCTGCTAGTGGCATCCCACGCTCCTACTTTCTAGGAAGGCTGACGGCCAAAGCAAACAAAATTCTATAGAGTAGTGCTCTCAGCGAATAGGTTTGGCTTGTAAAAATTGGCAGTATTCTGCACGGGGCGAAGTTCTCGTCATTGCTCATTATATTAGCGTTTTAAGGTGAAGTCGGTGGACTCTCATTCTGTGCCGTCCACCGCGTTCAGAGAAGTTTCCGACCGCTGGCAGTCTGGTGCTGGTCTAAACGAAACAGTCAATAAGCTGTCCGCTCTGCACGTGCTTCACCCATCTTTGGCGGCACTTCTCTCAGAAACGGAAGCAACTCTCCCTTTTTACTAACCTGGAGTCACCGGAACGTGCCTGTTCCTTCATCAGACATAGAGCTACAGAAAAATTCAACATGCAATAGCTATCCAGTGAGAAGAGAATTTGAGAACGGGAACTGATGGCTTAATCGTTGCAGTCACCTAGGCTGCTCATAATCAGCACTGATATACTTATGTAATCGGTACAAGAATGTATCAGATGCGAAAATATAATTGGAGAAATGAAATAAAAATGAGACGAGTCAGCCCAGAACAGACTAACATGTTTCAACAGATGGTCGATTTAGATCACATTGCGCTTTACGCACACAGAATACATTGTATTTTTCATGTTTGTCTTGTTATACTTGTGAACCTTTTCGATTGCGTTGATAATATCACCTTGGGTTGTTTGTGTGACTGTGGCTTCGTTTGCTGTTATTCTGTTTATTTCTATGTTTCGACTAGTGTGTGTGTGTGTGTGTGTGTGTGTGTGTGTGTGTGGTGTGTGTGTGTGTGTGTGTGTGCGTATGCCAGTTATTACTTTGGTAAAGTTCTTTATTACAGTACTATTATGGGTGATCAAGAGGGGGTTGCCTGGTTTAGATGGTAATGTTTTTGTGATAGCTACAGCGATGGGATATTATTTAAAAAATGGCTCTGAGCACTATGGGACTTAGCATCCGAGGTCATCAGTCCCCTAGAACTTAGAACTACTTAAACCTAACTAACCTAAGGACATCACACACGTACATGCCCGAGGCAGGATTCGAACCTGCGATCGTAGCAGTCGCGCGGTTCCGGACTGAAGCGCCTAGAACCGTTCGGTCACAGCGGCCGGCGGTATTATTTATCTGCTAAACGTTTTACTACCTTGAATAACGTTTGGTAGTTAATATTTTTAGATCCTTTAGAATGTGTTTATTTACTCTGACGGCTTTTGGAATCTGGGAATTTTCGTGTATATTCTTAGGGCAAAACACACGTTCTCCTCAGTGAGCTCAGCGACGGAGTATGATAACAATACAGAAAATTGAAAGTGAGAGCATAACAGGCCTCTGATGGAGCTTGTTATCATTGACTTCCTCCGACTAGTTTATAATAATGATGTTGTTGTGATCTTCAGCCCCAAGATTAGTTTTATGCAGCTCTACACGACACTCTTTTCCGTGAAAGCCTCTTCATCTCCGAATAACTGCTACAACCTGTATTCTTTTGAACTAGCTTATTATATTTATCTCTTAGTCTCCCTCTATAATTCTTACCACCCCCTCCCCCTCGCAATCCTCTAATACGAAATTAGTGATCCCTTAGTATCTCAGAATGTGTCCTATCAACCGATCCCTTTTTTAGTCAAGTTGTGTCACAATTTTCGTATCTCCCTAGTTCTGTTCATCAACTCCTCATTGGTTAAATGACCTATCCATCTAACCTTTAGAATTCTTCTGTAGCACCACATTTCAAAAGATTCTATTCTCTTCTTGTCTGAACTATTTATCGTCCACGTGTCACTTCCATTCAAAAATATCTTCAGAAAACGTTTTCTAACACTTAAATCTATATTGGAAATGAAGTCCCATGCTTCTTGACAGAGCGTAGGGGAACGATGCGGGAGACCCGCACCGCCGTAGTAGGCAAGGTCCTAATGGAGGTGGTTTGCCGTTGCCTTCCTCCGACCGTAATGAGGATGAATGATGATGATGATGATGATGATGAAGACGACAGAACAGCACCCAGTCATCTCGGGGTAGGTAAAAATCCGTGACCCCGTCAGGAATCGAAATCGGGACTCCGGGCGCGTGAAACGAGAACGCTACCGCGAGACCACGAGCTACGGACTAAATCTATATTGGTGTTGAAAAATTTCTTTTCGTCAGAAAAGCTTTTCTTGCCAATACCAGTCTATATTTTATATCCTCTCGTCTTCGACCATCATGATTTTCTTTACAGCCCCAACAGCAAAATTCTACTACTACTTTGGGTGTATTGTTTCCCAATCTAACACACTCAGCGTCACCTGATTTAATTCATTACCCTTGTTTTGCTTTTTTTGATGTTCATCTTATATCTTCATTTCAAGACACTGTCCATTACGTTCAACAGATCTTCCAAGTCTTTTGTTGTCTCCGTCAGAATAACAGTGTATCTAGCAAACCTCAAAGTCTTTATTTCTTCTCCTTGAACTTTAATTCCTTCTCCAAATTTTTCATTGTGTTAGTTTGCGGCTTTCTCAATGAACAGATTGAATAACATCGGGGCCGAGCGGTTCTAGGCGCTAAAGTCTGGAACCGCGCGACCGCTACGGGCGCAGGTTCGAATCCTGCCTCGGGCATGGATGTGTGTGATGTCCTTAGATTAGTTAGGTTTAAGTAGTTCTATGTCTAGAGAACTGATGACCTAAGATGTTAAATCTCATAGTGCTCAGAGCCATTTGAACCAATAACATTGGGAATAGGCTACACCCTTCTCAGCCACTGCTTCCCTTTCACGCCCCTTGACTCTTATAACCGCCGTCTGGTTTCCGTACAAGTTGCATATACCCTTTCGCACTTTACATTTTATCTCTGCTACCTTCAGAATTTCAGAGAGTGTATTCCAGTCGATATTGTCAAACACGTTCTTCAAACCTACAAAAGCTATAAACGTAGATTTGCCATTCGTTAGCCTACCATCTAAGATAAGTCGTAGGGTCAGTGTTGCCTCACTTGTTCGTAGTTTCTCCGGAATCCAAACGGATATTTCCCGGGATCGTCTTCAACCAATCTTTCCATTCCTCTGTAAATATTTCGTGTCAGTATTCTGGAACCATGTCTTATTAAACGGATAGCTCGGTAATATTCCCACCTTTCAGCACCTGCTTTCTCTGGAACTAGAATTACTATATTCTTCTTGAAGTCTGGGAGTATTTCGCCAGTCTCATACATCTTGCATACCAGGTGGAAAAGTTTTCTTATGGCTGGCTTTCCCAATGATATCAGTAGTTCTGCCGTATAAAATGAAGTATTTTCATTACATTTTCGGAGAAATTTGTTGGCTATAATCTCCAAATATTCATTTTTATTTGTTACGTATTTGGGGATTACTAACAACAATGTAACCCTAATTATCATAGTCTTGCTTGCTGTAGGTTTTTAGTTCCAGTCAATGCAAGCATCGCTTTAAAGATGCTACAGTAAAAGAGGAAAGTATTTAATACTAAAGGAAAGTCACAGATAATATGGCGATAAAAAACGGGGAAACAAACGTCAGCATTGCGGAGTAATTGAGTGTCTCACACTCAAGGATTACTACAATTTGGAACGACAGAGAGAAAACGTAGTTTCTTTTCGAACACAATACTTTAAAAATCGGGGGAGCGATACCATCTGAGCACAAAAATATTGAAGAAGTTTAAAGCGGTAAATATCAATAAAGTGTCGTTCAATGGACATACTGTTCAAGTGAAAACCAATGAATTTACGCTTGCGTTGGGAAATCCGAACTTCAAGTGTTCTTTATCTTGGATACAACGTTCCCGAGTTCGCCATGATATTATCACCGGGAAAATTTGTGGCGAAACTGCTGGTGTACCTGATGGCGTAACAGACGAGTGGCTGTCTAAGAAGGGGCCTGTTTTGTGTGAAGGTTACAAGCCAGATGGCATATTTAATGCAGATGAGGCTGGCTTGTTTTACAACATGACCTCAGGTAAGACACTGAAATTTAAATGCGAACAACAATGGTCAGGTGGGAAAATATTTAAGGCAGTAATCACAGTTATGGTTGCTGCAAATGTGACAGGATCATGTAAACAAAAGCTTTTGGTGATCGGAAAATCGAGGAAACCTAGATGTTTTAAAAAATTCACACTCTACCTTTACTTTACGAAAACAGTGCAGATTCTTGGATGACATGACATTTTTGAAAAGTGGTTGCGTAACTGGGACTCTCAGCTGAAGTTAAAGAAACGAAAAATTATTCTTCTGGTCGATAACTGACTTGCTCATTTAGTAGTCGATGATCGTAGTAATCGACGGAAAGCCCTCGAGTAAAACATGAGTGGTTTCTGGCTTTCCCCAAGGTAGTTTTATAGGTCCTCTGTTGTTCCTTATCTGTATAAACGATTAAGGAGACAATCTGAGCAGCCGACGTAGGATGGTTGCAAATGATGCTGTCGTTTATCGTCTATTAAAATTGTCAGAAGATCAAAACCAGTTTCAAAATGATTTAGGTAGGTATCTGTATGGTGCGAAAATGGGCAATTGACCCTATTTATGAAACGTTTGAGGTTATTTACATGAGTGCTGAAACAACCTGATAAAGTTCAGTTACACGGCAAATCAATCAAATCTAAAGGCCGTGCACATGAGTGCTGAAACAACCTGTTAAACTTCAGTTACACGGCAAATCCATCAAATCTAAAGGCCGTAAATTGAAATAAATACCTAGAAATTATAACTAAGAACAACTTAAATTGGGAAGAACACACAGAAAATGTTGTTGGGAAGGCGAACTAAAGACTGCGGTTTTGTTGGTAGTCCACTTAGAAGATGCAACAGATCTACTAAAGAGACTGCCTACACTACGCTTGTCCGTCCCCTTTTGAAGTACTGCTGCGCGGTGTGGGATCATTTCCAGATAAGACGAACGGAGAACATGGAAAAAGTTCAAAGAAGAGCAGAACGTTTTGTATTATCGAGAAATAGGGGAGACAGTGTCACTGACATGGTACAGGATTTAGGGTGGACATCATTAAAAGAAAAGCGTTTCTCGTTGTGGCGGAATCTTCTCACGAAATTTTAATCACCAACTCCCTCCTCCGAATGCGTAAATATTTTGTTGACGCCGACCTACATAGGGAGAAACGTTTATCATAATAAAATAAGGGGAATCGGAGCACGCACGGAAAGATATAGGAGTTCGTTTTTACGGCTCGCTAATCGAGAATGCGAACTATTGTGAAGGTGATTCGATGAACCCTCTGCGAGGCACTTAAGTGTGATTTGCTGAGTAGCCAAATAGATGTAGATGCAGATGTAGATGCAGTGCTTAAAGCTTGTGTTTTTATCTCCAAAGGTCACTTAATTTCTACAACCAATTGACCGGGAATTTGTAAACTCACCTAAACGCAGTACAGAAAATTTCAAGAGATGAACACGTTATAAAAAATCGAAGAAGGTGAAGGAACAGTTTCCAGTGTTCTTTTTGCAATTTTAATCTCGGAAGCGTGGGAAACTGTCACTCAAAAGACAATTTCCAATTGTTTTAAACATGCAAAATTCAGAGATCTTTCTCCGCCATCCCCCGGTGATAATGACAAAGATGAGGATGACGTTTCTCTGGCGGAATTAGTGCAAGAACTTCGTCGTCTCTTAAAATAATGTGTGCGCCTCAGAGAGTGAAGAAGAAATTGTAGCTGACATTCAAAGCCAACACTTGACTGACAATTATGAAAATGAACAAAAAGAACAGAAACTCTCAGTGCAGTGAGAACTTCACAAAAATTTATTATTTTCGAAAAAGAGTTTAACTCAAATAACAATAACGAGGCGCTAAAACGGATGCGTCGTCAAATGAAAAATGTGTACGCACACCTTAAATGCAAGAAGCAAACAAAGATAACTTATTAACTTAAGTAGGACAGCATACACTTATCAGCCAGAAAATGATGACCACCAATCTACTATCGATATAAACCCGTCCTGGCGATAGCACCGCCACCTGGCAAGGAACGACTGCTAGTCAGACACTGGGCAGAGTACAAGTGTGTCTGAACACATAGTGCACCGAGCACTCCTAACAATGTACCTCCACAGCCGACGAGCCATGCATGTGCTAATGTTAACATCACGACACCGCCAACTATGACTGAAATGGACACGTGGCAACCGGCACTGGATGCTGGCACAGTGGCAGATCGTTGCATAGTGTGATGAAACCCGATATCGTCTTCATCATGTCGATGAGAGGACGCGGATCAGTCGTCTTCCAGGGGAACAGCTAGAATTTAGGTGGACATATTGTTCTGGCTGATCAATGTACTGTTTGTAGTAAGTGTTAGTTTTTTAACCAGTTGCTTTAACTTTCAAATGCAACACACCATCTTTGCTGTTATTGTAGAAAACTAGAAAATTCAATTCCAATATATGTTATTTTTTTCAAAACGCAGAAGTGGAGTAATACTGTATTCGTTATTGATGTTTTCTGCTTATGTGCGTTGGATATTTTCAATGTTTTAGGTACAGCACAACCCCACGACGTCTGGAAGTGGTTTCACCTTCGTTTTGCCGCGTGTTGAAGACACTCACCACAGAACTCCTCGAACGCCCGAAAAGTCGTGCCATTGTCGAAATGATCGTGCCGAGCCTCCAGGCTATCACAATCTGTCCTCGGTCGAACTCAGATCGCTCGCCTCCCCCATTCTACACACAGACAGCACGCTGGCTGATACTGCATGCAGCGTGCGTGTGTTTGACTAGCAGTCATTCCTGGCCAGGTGACGCTCCTATCGCCTTGATCGGTAGTAGGTCGCTGATCATAATGTTCTGGCTGATCGGTGTAACACTCTTTTCGCTTTTGTACAGTTGATCAATTTTTGTCATAAAGTAACTGGAACAAATTTGCGTCATTCATGTCTGTTATACTATAGAGCACTTACAGTAAGTTTCAAACATGCCCGATATTTTATCTTATTCATTTTCTAAGATCGTGTTGCTACTTTGCTGCCTCTTTCTTCACTTATTAAAGTTTTTTACATTTTGCTCCACGGCAGGCAAAAGAAACTCACAGTTTTATGCGACTATCGGCTATAACGGCCGAAAGCCGTCGGTCTCTTCAACGTCGTTATAACCGATTTCGACTGTATGTTCTATGCGAAATTCTACTATACAGATACACAATTCCTTTCCCTCGGGCCATATTCACTTACTATTTTTCCTACTACCGAATTCCAGTCGCCCGTTATAAATGGTTCAAATGGCTCTGAGCACTATGGGACTTAACAGCTGTGGTCATCAGTCCCCTAGAACTTAGAACTACTTAAACCTAACTAACTTAAGGACATCACACACATCCATGCCCGAGGCAGGATTCGAACCTGCGACCGTAGCGGTCACGCGGTTCCAGACTGACGCGCCTAGAACCGCACGGCCACACCGGCCGGCCGCCCGTTACAGTTAAGTTTTCCTCTGCCTTAACTAACTGAATAATTTTCTTTGTCTCATACATTTTTTTTAAATCTCCTCATCATCTGCGAATATAGTTGCCATATAAACTTGTACCTCTGTGGTGGCTGTTGGTTTCGTGTCTGGCTTGGCTATGATAATGTATTCACTATCGTACTCCAAATACCTTACTGGCATTAATCCTTCCTTATTCATTATTAGACTTACTCTTGCGTTATCCCTGCTTAATTTTGTATTTATAACCCTATACTCACTTGACAAGGAGTCCTGTTCATCCTGCCACCGAACTTCACTAATCTCCACTAAATCTACCTTCAACCTATCCAATTTACCTTCTTAAATTTTCTAACCCAACTACCTACCAGATTAAGAAGGGCTCTAACATTCCACACTCCCACCCATCTAACACAAGTTTTGTTTCTCCTGATGTTGAGATCCTCCTGTGTACTCCCCACCTGGAGAAATGGATGAGGGACTGCTTTTCCTTTCGAATATTTTACCCAAGAGTACGACACAATGAATTAACTGATCAGTAGAGCTGCATGCTCTCGAGAAAAATAACGGCTGTACATTTTCTATGGTTTCAGCCGTTCACAGAACCAGCACTGCGAGGCCACGTTGGTTGATGGTACGAGGCCACATCAGTCGGCATCCAGACTACTGGCCCTGCAACTGTTGAAAAGGCTGCTGCCCCCTTCAGGCACCATCCTCAGGAAGTAGGGACTTGGTCACTGGGAGTGGCATGCGTGCCTCACCGATACAATCAGCTGTACCGTAGGTGCAACCACAACAGAGAGGTATTTGTTGAGACGTCAGAGAGAGAAAACGACAAGAATCATGTATCCCTTACTTATGGGGATGACTGCGATGAAAGCTTGAGCAGTTAGGCATTATGTCTATCTTTTTATGAACAACTATAACCTCTAGAATAATCGGTCGATTTTGGGCATTGACGAGACGCATTAGTTAAATACACAACAATGGTTGACAATATTTCTTCTGGTGGTAAATTTTAGTGATAAAAATTTCTTCCACCACTGGGATTCGAACGGCCTATCTGCCTGTTGGAACCCACGTTTTATCACCCATTTACTGACTGTACTGTGTCTGTCGATGAAATGGAAGTTTATGGTTAAACGTCTCTTCGATAAGGAGGTCGTTAGAGATAGTACAAATGCTAATTTGGGACGAAGATACATTAACTTATTCTTTACTTGAAATGTACCTCAAGCTTAATACTAATTTTTAAAATTTTCTTAGGGTTTCATACTCTGTAGACACTGAGCTTATTAAACGCGAAGAGTTGTCTCTTGTAGAAATTGAGGACGAGGTTGCCATTGACCGTGGCTAAAGTGGTCGGGCAATATCCATACGGCATTGACTGACAAAGACTATGCAGCACAAAAATTATGATGGCGGGACCGTTATAAGGGTAAAATTTTTCTCGAATAGAAATACTGTATGGTCCAAACGCAGACTTAATGTAGCTTTTGCAACGAGTTTCTTTATCTAAGAACTCTTTTATATTTTCATTTTTTGTTGGTGTTGCTGTCATTGGTTCAAAAATGGTTCAAATGGCTCTGAGCACTATTGGACTCAACTGCTGAGGTCATTAGTCCCCTAGAACTTAGAACTAGTTAAACCTAACTAACCTAAGGACATCACAAACATCCATGCCCGAGGCAGGATTCGAACCTGCGACCGTAGCGGTCTTGCGGTTCCAGACTACAGCGCCTTTAACCGCACGGCCACTTCGGCCGGCGCTGTCATTGGTGAAAATATGTATGTTGACAAGTACAAACTACACAATCGGTATAAGGTTCAATATGAAGAATACTTCTATTCCCAGCCAATAACTATACGTTAGTTTAAGAACCTTAATAATGGTCCACGGTTTGGTACCAGATACGTCAGTAACCGATTATTAATTTTTGCTTGTTATTTATTTATTTATTTATTCATTGTCATCTTCCACATAGGTTGCATCTTTAATGTTATTGCGGGCAGTATGTTCTATCAATGAAAACTTCCTTCTGGCCTCGTTTATTACAACTTATCAGTGAAAAGTATCTGCACTTGAAATATTGCCTTGTAATGTTGTGGACTAAGAACGAGACTGGTTCATTATTCAGCAGAAGCGCCATAAAAATGTTTATGATCTGTCGTTTCCGAAAATAATTGTATATGAGTGCCAGAAAGATTCTATCAATACGTTCGCGGCAGATATCCAACTGGTCTAGGTGTTCAGCCTTCAGTGATCGGGAGTTCGAGTGAACTCTCGTGCAGCAGAATAATTATATTGCAGATGTTTAAATTTTTTTAAAGTTCTACCATCCGAGTTCAGAACAGTGTTCCAGGGCCAGTGTTCCAGACGGAATGTCAACAAGGCAAACCTGTTGATGTAACAGACATCAGAACAACTCCAAGCATTGACCCATTATCGCAGAGTGAGGAAGGCAGAAACGCAACATTGAAGCGCTACGTATGAAAGCACTGTGTAGTAACACTGTGTAATTTCAAAGTCAGATCGGTATTGCAAAATCAAATAAAGGCAGAACGAAGAAAGCTAGACGACCCAGATTAATTATCGTACCACAGTCAGGCAAGCAGCGATGACGGGACCTATAAACGAAGGAAAATGAACTCGTAAATCCAGAGGCATAATCGCAGGCTCGGCTCTTTTAATAACTAGGCTTTCAGAGCTCAAAGACACATTCAGTCATGCTGCCAATCTGTCCACGTCCCTAGAACCAGGGAGAATGACAATGTATTGAGTTTCGGTGAAACCGTAACAAGCCGATCGATAATGGTTTGCCTGCTACTTGCTTGCTGACTTCAACACCGAGATGCTGCCAGCCTGATGCATACCATAACCATAGTCTGCGGTTGTTACCTACTGGCACGTCGCGGATGAGAAGACTGGTGTGCGGTCAGCCTTCCTGCAGTACGAGTCACCGCGGACGAGCTGCAAGCTGCCATCTCCACAGTGAGCAGGTGTGACATCGTGCAGCCTCCTGACCGATTCCCGAGCATCTGCTGCGGTCTGGATCAATCTATGGTGGACGACCAGGGCCTAGTCTTCAGGACAGGCAACATGCCGGACCAAAAGACGGCAGTCTCCACCTCAGCATGTGAAGGGCTGTCGTCGAAATTGCTGAGATGGGAGCCGCACTGTATCATGAAACGTTCGCGGAGGGAAATGGGTGGTGGTGGTGGGGGGCGGGGGGGAGGTTGATGCCTCCTTGTCCACCATTGCTGCCAACACAGCATGTGCCCATGGCCCACTGTCCTGCGGGGTGACGTCACATCTCGCTGACATGGCATCAGCACTTCTTCACGACGTGCACTTACGCCCTGCCTTGAAGGCACTTTATAAACTCAGCACGGTAAATAAATGTTATTGTAGATACCGTTGTGTTCAGGCGTAAACTGGACCACTCACCCTCACTCGGTACTCAACGTAACACACACGACACAGCTCCAGCTACCTGGATCGCAACAGAATGTTGAGGTTTTTGGGAAAAAGCCTGGAGTGCGAATCGTTGCATTGATAACGTGTTCTCGAAAGACATGAGTTTGTCCCAGACGCGGAATTTTCGTGAGAGTGGCAACATTACTCCAAGTGAAACTGTAGGTGTGTAGGAGAAATTTGCAGGAAAAGTAGCAGAGATCTAATACTCAGATGCTAGAGCTGAAAAGTTCGCGTTGCCGCTACTTCAGTAATCTTCAAGATGTTGTATGTATTTACAGTAGCAATGACCTTGAATAAAATTGGAACCTTTGGGGGAATAAGACCAAGAGAAAGGCAGTTGATCATTGATATGAGCACACTCTAAATGTACTAAAAAGAACGGACAGGAAAATAATATCTGTGTTGAATATGAGAGCCGACTGAAGTCACTAGCGGACTGAGGAACACATTGGCGCTATGACGCTTCTGACGTATTTTGGGATATAATACCTAGGTTTCTACGGAGTATGATAGAATTTTTGAGATACAGTGTTGAAATGGGACTTGTTGGCATGTTAAAATAAGTTACTATTCTAAAGATAGCTGAAAAACGGAAATCGACGTTCTCATAACAATGTCTGTATAGATATCTAGATTTTGTTTGGTACTGCCTGGAGCGGGTGAACAATAGACTACAAATGTACTCCATAATGGGTCTACATAATCCATTGCTATCAATAATTTATAGCAGATATATTCAAACGAAAAACATCAAACGTTTGGAGAAGAACACAGCTGGTTTTTATTTGATGTGAAAATGAGGATTGTACTCTGTCACAGAATTTAAGATTTTCTATTACACTGATCATGGGAAACTGAATGTAGGACGTGATTGATATGAACACAGTTACATTTCGTATTCGTCATATGATTCACGCTGTCACCTTGTACGAAAAATACGCTTAATGTGTGATTAGATAAGAAAATTCTTGACATGCGGAACATGGCACATTGTCTCTAAGTGGGAGCACTTACCAAAAATACATGTAGATTTGGACGTTTATCAAGGAAGCTCGGAACGACCTTTGTATCGAAGGGATTTCTGAATAATTTGCAAGACGACTTGAGAAGTACTGCCTGATTGTTTCCAGGTACTTACCTGATAATATGGTAAAGAAATATGGGTTGTAAGGCGGTCAGGTCTTCGTAAATCTTCCATATTACCTCACATTTTAATTAACTGCCAAATAATTAAAATATTTGTCTGGATAAATGAATATTTAAATTCACCCTGAACTCACCCCCTTTCTTGTTTAGTAGTTTGTTGATAAAAAGCCCAGTAAGAAAACTGAATTATTTCGAAGAGTTTTGCAATGTTCGGCAAAATATGAGTGCATCGTAGGGACGCTAAACGACCGGAGGGATTGTCAGGGTAGTGTCACAACAGAGCACAGCAGGCTAGGAATGCGAGAGTGCTGCACGTAGGAGTAAACGATGACGAATGATACGGGACTGCTGTAGAAATATTAAGATAACGAAACGTTTTTGAAAGAATACTGAGGGCAGTAGATAGGTGTGAGTATTGAATAAGAAAATTATCGAACAAAACACCCCGTATCTATCGACACTGTATGCCGAGAACTCCATAAAGCGAATATTCATGGACGAGCTGCTATATAGAAACCATTAGTGACGACAACCAACGCAAAGAGACGTAAAGCATGGTGGCAGGAGCATAAATCCTGGACGGCCGATCAGTGGAAACACACAATGTGGTCCGACGTATCAACGTTTTCATTATTTCCAACATCGGGTCGGTTTTACGTCTGGAGAATGCCAAAAGAAGCCTGCAATCCTGATTGATTCCAACGTTTAAGCATGGAGGTAGACGTCTGATGTTGTGGGCAGCCATATCATGGTATTCTGCTGATCCCATCATTATTCTCAAAGGCCGTGTTACAGCCAACGATTATGTGAAGATTTTATGTGATCAAGTGAACCCAATGATTCAAATGTTGTTCTCCAACAATGATGCCATATTTCAGGACGATAATGCCCACATCCACGCAGCCAGGACAGTACAATTGTGGTATGAGGAGCATGCAACTGAACTGCAGCGTCTTCCCTGGCCAGCATAGTCCCTGAACTTGAACATAATGGGACCCTTGTGGACGGTATTTGAGCGCAGACTCCGGAGCAGATTTCCGCCTCCCTCGTCACTACAGGAGTTAGAACAGGTTCTGATCGAATAGTGGCGTAACATTCCACTGGAGACTATAGAATCATTATATGCCAGCATTCCAAGAAGAATCGCAGCTGTATTACGTGCAAGTTGGGGCTCAATTCCTTATTAATAAATTATTCCCGAGTAAGTGCAGGTGTTCACATTCTTTCGGCTATCCCTGTACACCATCTGTCCAAAAGGGTCTGGTACTGATTTTATTCCTGCCGTACAAGCGACGTTAATAGGTTGAACTAACAATTACATTGAAGGGAAAAAATCCCAGCACCAAAAAATAATTAATGTAGAGTAATGAAATTTCGGGCATACGTTTGTCTAGGCAACCTATTCAAGTGATTAACACTGCGAGATCACAGATTAGTGTAAGCGCGAGATAAGCCATTGCAAATGTCAATTGCTAGTACATTAATAGCCGGTGTAACCGCCAGAGGCTTGAAAGTAAGCATGCAAACGTGTATGCATTGTGTTCTACAGGTGCCGGATATCAGTTCGTGCGATGGAATTCCATGTCAGTTGTGTTTGGTCGGTCAGTACAGGACCAGTTATTGCTGGATGTACATGACGCTGAAGTTGTCGTCCGATGTTTTCCGATATGTTCTCGATTGGAGACAGATCGAGCAGGCCAAGGCATCATGTCGACACTCTGTAGACCATGTTGGCTTGCAACATCGGTACGTGGGTGATCGTTATCTTGCTGGAAGACACCCCCTTCAATGCTGTTCATGAATGGCGGCACAACAGGTCGAATCACCAGACTGACTCACAAATTTGCAGTCAGGGTGCGTGCGATAACCACGAGAGTACTCCTACTGTCACACGAAATCGCACCCCAGAGCATAATTCCAGGAGTAGGTCCAATGTTTCCAATGTTGCCTCGTTCTCACCAACACACGGCCATCACTGGCACCGAGGCAGAACCAGCTTCCATCAGAAAACACAACAGACCTCCACCCTACCTCCAATGAGCTCTCGCTTTACTCCACTGCAGTCGAAAATGGCGGTGGTATGGGGTCATTAGATAGTAACTGCAAGGCATGTGGCTCGGAGATGTCCTTCAAGTAACCGATCTGTAACAGTTCGTTGTGTCATTGTGGTTCTAACTGCAGCTCAAATTGCTGCTGCAGATGCAGTATGTTGCGCCAGAGCTCCAAGCCGAACACTGTGGTCGTCTCTCTGGGTAGTGCAACGTAACTGTCCGGAGCAAAATGGTTCAAATGGCTCTGAGCACTATGGGACTTAACATCTGAGGTCATCAGTCCCCTAGACTTAGAACTACTTAAACCTAACTAACCTAAGGACGTTACTCACATCCATGCCCGAGGCAGAATTCGAGCCTGCGACCGTAGCAGCTGCGTGGTTCCGGACTGAAGCGCCTAGAACCGCTCAGTCACAGCGGCCGGCCTGTCCGGAGCCCGCTCTTTTTTTTCGACCGTATATTCTCTTGACCAGCACTGCCAGCAGTCATGTACAATGTCAACATTATTGCAAAGTCTTTCAGCAGTATCACAGAAGGAACATCCAGCTTCACGTAGCCCCATTACACGACCTCGTTCAAACTCAGTGAGGTGTTGACTTTGGTGTCTTTGCCACCTTAAAGGCATTCTTGGGTAATATCAGCTCACTATGTCCAATGTCAAAGGTTAGTAACGCTCACGACCGTTACAGCGTGTATTTAAAGCAAACCTGATTTGCATGTTCGTAGTGGCGCTAAAAGCGCCACTCTTATGCGACTGGTGCGAAATTTGAAGAGACATCAGCTTTCACATGCAGAAATACGCCTACCAACTTTCGTTCATGTCGCACAATTCCTTCTTCGTGTTGCACTTTTCTCCGTCAGTTTATAAACAACAGATTTGCATAGACCAGTCAGATGTGAGCATGCAGTGTTAGGTAGTGAACTTACGGCTTTAGTGTATCAGTGTTGCTGTGTCAGAAATCGCAGTGGAACAATGTCTCTTAAATCAAGCTTTCAAGATATTCTCTGGAATGTTTGGAAGTTGAGTGAAATATGTTCGAAGTTTGCCCCGCACACCTTGATACCCGAATAGAAACGACGACGTGTGGATGCCTGCTGCGACTTGACTGAAATGTGAAACGCGGACAGTTCTCTTCTAGGAAAATTCGTCATAGGCGACGATGCTTGGCGTTTCAGTACCAAACTACCACAAAATGAAATGTCAACGCTTTGACAGATGTTCGAAATAATGAGACGTGCGAGTGGGACAACAACCCAAAGAAGGACTTAACCGAGAATTTCACTTCATTGTGTTAAAGTTCTAAGTGTTTTACTCCAGTGGCTATGCAGAACACCTGAAGCATTAAAACGACTGTCGTCATATTTCTCCACTTGTTACTAACCCAGTTTCGAAATATACGGGGTCTTATTCGCTAGGTCATGCAGGATCCTACAGTTACGTCACGTTGCTTGTGTGAGGAAAACTCTGACAATACGACGACGTCTGGTGCACTACAGAATCCGTACAGCGACAATTGTGGCGGTTTCCCTTGACGCGGTAATAGAGAGATGCACACCAATCGACGATACTGGGCACAGGAAAGACGCCACGCCGTCTTTTCAGACGAGTCCCTCTTCTACATACAGCATCGCAATGGACGTATACACTGATCAGCCAGAACATTATGAACACCTACGTAATAGTCGGTATGTCCACCTTTGACATATACTGGGTGTTACAAAAAAGGTACGGCCAACTTTTCAGGAAACATTCCTCACACACAAAGAAAGAAAATATGTTATGTGCACATGTGTCCGGAAACGCTTACTTTCCATGTTAGAGCTCATTTTATTACTTCTCTTCAAATCACATTAATCATCGAATGGAAACACACAGCAACAGAACGTACCAGCGTGACTTCAAACACTTTGTAACAGGAAATGTTCAAAATGTCCTCTTTTAGCGAGGATACATGCATCCACCCTCCGTCGCATGGAATCCCTGATGCGCCGATGCAGCCCTGGAGAATGGCGTATTGTATCACAGCCGTCCACAGTACGAGCACGAAGAGTCTCTACATTTGATACCGGGGTTGCGTAGACAAGAGCTTTCAAATGCCCCCATAAATGAAAGTCAAGAGGGTTGAGGTCAGGAGAGCGTGGAGGCCATGGAATTGGTCCGCCTCTACCAATCCATTGGTCACCGAATCTGTTGTTGAGAATAGTACGAACACTTCGACTGAAATGTGTAGGAGCTCCATTGTGCATGAACCACATGTTGTGTCGTAATTGTAAAGGCACATGTTCTAGCAGCACAGGTAGAGTATCCCGTATGAAATCATGATAACGTGCTTAATTGAGCGTAGGTGGAAAAACATGGGGCCCAATCAAAACATCACCAGCAATGCCTGCCCAAACGTTGACAGAAAATCTGTGTTGATGACGTGATTGCACAATTGCGTGCGGATTCTCGTCAGCCCACACATGTTGATTGGGAAAATTTACAATTTGATCACGTTGGAATGAAGCCTCATCCGTAAAGAGAACATTTGCACTGAAATGAGGATTGACACATTGTTGGATGAACCATTCGCAGAAGTGTACCCGTGGAGGCCAATCAGCTGCTGATAGTGCCTGCACACGCTGTACATGGTACGGAAACAACTGGTTCTCCCGTAGCACTCTCCATACAGTGACGTGCTCAACGTTACCTTGTACAGCAGCAACTTCTCTGACGCTGACATTAGGGTTATCGTCAACTGCACGAAGAATTGCCCCGTCCATTGTAGGTGTCCTCGTCGTTCTAGGTCTTCCCCAGACGCGAGTCATAGGCTGGAATGTTCCGTGCTCCCTAAGACGCCGATCAATTGCTTCGAACGTCTTCCTGTCGGGACACCTTCGTTCTGGAAATCTGTCTCGATACAAACGTACCGCGCCACGGCTATTGCCCCGTGCTAATCAATACATCAAATGGGCATCTGCCAACTCCGCATTTGTAAACATTGCACTGACTGCAAAACGACGTTCGTGATGAACACTAACCTGTTGATGCTACGTACTGATGTGCTTGCTGCTAGTACTGCAGAGCAATGAGTCGCATGTCAACACAAGCACCGAAGTCAATATTACCTTCCTTCAATTGGGCCAATTGGCGGTGAATCGAGGAAGTACAGTACATACTGACGAAACTAAAATGAGCTCTAACATGGAAATTAAGCGTTTCCGGACACATGTCCACATAACATCTTTTCTTTATTTGTGTGTGAGGAATGTTTCCTGAAAGTTTGGCCGTACCTTTTTGTAACACCCTGTATAACCGCAGCGACGCGTTGTGGCACTGGAGCAATGAGGCCTTGGTAGGTTGCTGGAGAGAGTTGGCACCACATCTGCACACACACAGCTCACATAATTCCCGTAAATTCCGGGAGGGGGGGGGGCGATGAGCTCTTACTCCATATTCAATCACATCCCAGATGTGTTTGATCAGTTTCAGATCAGATGAGCTATGGGGCAGCACATCAATTGGAACTCACCAATGTGTTCTTCTAACCAATCCATCACACTCCTAGCGTTGTGACGTGGAGCATTATCTTGCTGAAAAATGCCACAGCCGTCGGGAAACGTGACCGTCAGGAAGGAATGTATGTGGTCTGCAACCAGTGTACGATACTCCTTGCCCGTCATGGGGCTTTGCACGAGCTCCACTGGACTCATGGAAGCCCACGTGAATGTTCCCCAGAGCATGATCGAGCAATCGCCAGCTTGTCTCCGTCCCGCTGTACAGGTGTCAAGGAACTGTTCCCCTGGAAGACGACGGATTCGCGCCCTCCCATCGGTATGATGAAGAAGGTATCAGAATTCATCAGATCATAAAACGCTCTGCTACTGTGCCAACGTCCAGTGCCGATGGTCACGTACCGTTTTCGGTCGTAGTTTCCGATGTCGTGGTGTTATAATCGGCACATCCGTGGATCGTCGACTGCGGAGGCCCGCCGTTAGGATTATTCGGTGCACTGTGTGTTCAAACGCACTTGTACTCTGCCCAACATTGAAGTCTGATGTTAATTCCGCCACAATTCGCCGCCTGTCCTGATTTACCAGTCTGCCCAGTCTACGACGTCCGAAGAGGAGTGCTCTCCCCCCCCCCCCCCTCCCCGCCCCGGTACCCCACGACGTCTGGGCGTGGTTTCACCTTGGTTTCGCCAAGTGTTGAAGGCTCTCACCACAGCACTCCTCGAACACCCGACAAGTCGTGCAGTTTCCAGCACCGAGCCATCACAATCTGCCCTCGGTCAATCTCATATAGATCGTGTGGCTTCCCCATTCTACAGACAGACAGCAAGCTCACTGATACTACATGCACCGTTCGTTTATCTGACTAGCAGTCATTCTTCGCCAGTTGACGCTGCTGTCGCCGGACCCGTTTGTGTCCGTAGTAAAAGAAATTTGTGTTAAGGACTATGGGACCAAACTGCTGAGGTCATCGGTCCCTAAGCCTGCGCACTACTTAATCTAACTTAAACTCACTTATTCTAAGGACAACACATACACCCATGCCCGATGGAGGACTCAAATCTTCGACTGGGGGGAGCCGCGCGAACCGTGACAAGATGCCCTAGACCGCACGGCTACCCCGCGCGGCTGTGTCCGCAGTAGGTCGATGGTGATAATGTTATGGCTGGTCAATGCCTATCGGTGTAGGCTCCGAGGAGAAGCTACGTTGTGGCATTGCATTCGTCAACATTATAGTGGTTCATTACCTGGTGTGACCGTCTGGGGTACCACTGAATACACAAAACGGTCACCTCTGGTTCACACAGCCGGTAATTTGGACAGCAGGCGTAACATTTCTGACGTGTCAAGGCTGGTGGCTTTGCCCTGTCTTCGAGGTCGCCTGGGCGTTACCTTTCAACAGGTTAGTTAACACAAGTCCGCACGTTGCCCGTGCTGTCCTGACCTACCTCGATACAGAGTATATTTGACTGTTGCCCCCGCCGGCCCATTCTCCAGATCTCCAACCCGTTCAAAACATCTGGTGATTTGTAGCCAAGACACTGGCACACAACCACTACGATTGATGAGCACGGGCACAGAGCTGAAGCTACATGGAATGACGTACCCGTATCCGTCATCTTAGCTGCGTCGAACTTGATACTCTGCGGTGCTAGAGCCGTTGGTAGTGTCAGCATTGACAGCTTTGTGTACTGAATTTCGCACCCTTTATAACCCCATAACACCCTTAAATTAAATCACATATTCGTCCTGCTATATCATATACAATAAGTTCAATTTCGTTATTACCTTTCGCTTCTGGGGCCTATAGTTGCCGGCCGGGGTGGCCGTGCGGTTCTAGGCGATACAGTCGGGAACCGCGCGACCGCTACGGTCGCAGGTTCGAATCCTGCCTCGGGCATTGATGTGTGTGATGTCCTTAGGTTAGTTAGGTTTAAGTAGTTCTAAGTTCTAGGGGACTGATGACCTCAGAGGTTAAGTCCCATAGTGCTCAGAGCCATTTGAACCAACCAGCCTATAGTTGCAGGCGCTAGATACGTACTTTCATTTCCTTTTCTTCGTGTGGCGCAAAATCAAGGAGCAATCCATTATGCCGTCGGCACACGTCCATGCTTTCAAACGTCAACGTGCAACTTGACAAGTTTCTGACGCCACTGGGTGGAAAAAGCACGTTGCGGAATCTACCGGAAAGTGCAGAGCAATATCTAGCATGTCAGGTATTCTTGCGTGCGTTTAAACATAGAAAAAAAATGGTTCAAATGGCTCAGAGCACTATGGGACTTAACATCTATGGTCATCAGTCCCCTAGAACTTAGAACTACTTAAACCTAACTAACCTAAGGACATCACACAACACCAAGTCATCACGAGGCAGAGAAAATCACTGACCCCGCCGGGAATCGAATCCGAGAACCCGGGCGCGGGAAGCGAGAACGCTACCGCTTAAACATAGAAAAGTGAGACGGAAAAACGCCACCTACGTCGCACGACGACATCCCTCTTCATTACAGAGTCCCAAGAGGCCATATTGGCTTCCAGTTGAAACCCATGTATGCCGATACTAAGCACCAGAAAACTGAGGGTCTCTCGAAAACCCGTCGTTAATTGCACAATTTGTTGTAAGACAATGACGGAAAACGTCATATTCGTGGTAAAAAAAATATTGTAACTTGTGTATTATGAAAGTATGCTGTTTCAAGGCATCGGCAAGTTGAGGATCCACCAAAAAAGCATTGTTCTTGGTACGATTTGTTATAATTAAATGTGAGTTAATCACATATCTACAGTGGAAACCACCAGGAAATGGTAAGACGTTAAGTATGGTTCTCTATCAATCCTGGACGATGGAGCGTAATGGATAGAGATGCAGAGCTTTAACAGGTGATGTGTTGCTGATTCACATCACACATTTTTAGTTACCTTTGCGTTTTCTAATTGGTTCTAATACTATCTTATTAGTTAAATAGAAATATATTCCACAATATTCGATGTTATGTAAATAGTAGTGCGCTCTTTCTGAGGAGTTGGTTTGTTCTATTGTCCTTAGGCTGAAGACAGCTTGCACTACTTGCAGTAATATATTTTCTCTTTCTTGTTTCAAATCTTCTATTTCACATGTTGTAAAGATTCTGCTAGTGGATAGGAACAGTGATCGAGTAAGAACGAGCTTAGGGTTTTACTAAAAACTGAGAATGATGAAATAATTTTTATCATATGTGGAGAATTATTGTCAATTTGTATCACTGTTTATAATGGATCTTCTATTAGGCGATGTCCGCACTGACTGGACGTGGTACTTTCCTTTTTGCCTTGTAGCATGTTAATCGACATTAAAGTTTTTATTTATTTGTACTACAGACAAAAAAATGGTTCAAATGGCTCTGAGCACTATGGGACTTAACATCTGTGGTCATCAGTCCCCTAGAACTTAGAACTACTTAAACCTAACTAACCTAAGGACATCACACACATCCATGCCCGAGGCAGGATTCGAACCTGCGACCGTAGCAGTCGCGCGGCTCCGGACTGAGCGCCTAGAACCGCGAGACCATCGCGGCCGGCGACAAAACAACATGACTAGCATATGGGCAAGGGAGGAATGAGCGTTTTAATAGAGACAACGTAGAAATTTTACGCCTGTCCATTTCGTAAACAGTGTGATTTGAAAGCCAGATACAGCCGATAACTGCTGCTGGAGCGCGCTGCGATCGCGTATACCACGTTGAGTCACACATGCCGTATGCACAGGTCGCATCGTTTTCGAGCGTTCAGCAGATGTTGAACTTGACACCCTCAACTGTGACGTTCCAAATCACTACCAACGGCTTTAGCGTAATTGGATGTAGGAGGTATGTATCGGTGGTAACGGCTAAACAAATGCTTACACATAAAAATGTGCCCATGAGCGATAGAATACCACAGGAGAGCTGGTGACATGTGAGAACTGGATGTCAGGGCCAGGCGGACGGTGTTGGCCGCGGCGGATATCCAAGAGCGCGTGACGTGGGCTGCCAGTGGAAAGCAGGAAGAGGAACGGCCGCGACCGCCCAAAGCGCTTGGCCGCCCGCCAGGGAACCTTCCCCCAAATTGGCTGCCGGCCTTCACCGGACACAGACGATGACGCACAGCGTCTGCTACACAAATCACAAACAACGGCGGCAGCTACAGTATTTACACCGGCCACCTGACGCAGGCTACGCCGTCCAGTTGACACAGCTCAGACGAAGGTAGCTTGCGACGAAGACGCTAGTACAGGGTGGCGCACGAAATGTGTTACCATTTTGTCTTTGAATATAAACTTTATTGTCAATACAATCTGAAAGGAACATATACTACAATGAAGAGCCGTCCACGGAGATTTGTTCTAATTCAGCACATGCTCAATATGTCCACCATTTCGTTTCCTAACTTCAAACGAACACTGAAGTTAGTGATTACCTTACGGCACATGTCTTCCGTAATTTCTACATCTACGTCTACATTTAGACTAAGCAAGCCACCCAACGGTGTGTGGCGGAGGGCACTTTGCATGCCACTGTCATTACCTCCCTTTCCTGTTCCAGTCGCGTATGGTTCGCGGGAAGAACGACTGCCGGAAAGCCTCCGTGCGCGCTCGAATCTCTCTAATTTTACATACGTGGTCTCCTCGGGAGGTATAAGTAGGGGGAAGCAATATATTCCATACCTCATCCAGAAACGCACCCTCTGGAAACTTGGACAGCTAGCTAGACCGCGATGCAGAGCGCCTCTCTTGCAGAGTCTGCCACTTCAGTTTGCTAAACGTTATGGCTAAGCCATGTCTCGGCAACATCCTTTCTTTCAGGAGTGCTAGTTCTGCAAGGTTCGCAGGAGAGCTTCTGTAAAGTTTGGAAGGTAGGAGACGAGGTACTGGCAGAAGTAAAGCTGTGAGGACGGGGCGTGAGTCGTGCTTGGGTAGCTCAGTCGGTAGAACACTTGCCCGCGAAAGGCAAAGGTCCCGAGTTCGAGTCTCGGTCCGGCACACAGTTTTAATCTGCCAGGAAGTTTCATATCAGCGCACACTCCGCTGTAGAGTGAAAATTTAATTCTATCACGCTTACCAAATAACCCTGTCACTAAACGCGCCGCTCTTCTTTGGATGTTCTCTGTCTCACTGCAAGCTTGGAGAATAAGTCTTCTGAGCTCCATTAAATCACGTAGACGTTTCGGGAAAAATTTTCCTTTAGGTACCCCCAAAGAAAAAAGTCACATGGATTGAGGTCTGGGCTATTGGGAGGCCAATTTTGTCCGTCATTGAAGCGGCCTGGAAACCTGAATGAAATGATCCGCATGTCGAAATGCTCGTGTAAAAACTCCAACACAGTGTTTGCAGTATGTGGCCTTGCTCCATCTCGCATGAACCACTGCGTGTTGAAGGGCAAGGCAGTAGCAGAAATCTGTGGAATGAAGCTATTGCGAAGCATGCTCAAATAACGCTCGCTGTTCACAGTTGCTTCAAAGAAAAAGGGTCCAATACGTCCGTGACTGGAAATTGCTGCCCACGCTGTAATCCTCGGAGCATAATGTTGTCGTTCATGAAGCACTTGTGGGTTTCCAGTGGCCCAAAAGCGTACTTGTTTGTTAACCGCACTGTCTAAATGAAAATGCGCCTCGCCTGAAAACCAAACGTTGTTGAGAGTTTCTTCCCTATCCTCCGCCCACTGAGCAAACAGTAGTCTCTGCTGCTTGTGTTCTTCAGTGAGCTTCTGTGCACAGGTCATCTTGTATGGGTACATATGGAAGTCACTTTGAAGAATGCGTTGAACGGAGCGTCTGGATATTTCCAGTTGCACTGCTGCCTTTCCAGACGATTTCCTGGGACTTCTCTGTACAGCAACTCGTACCGCTTCAGTATTCTCCGGCGAACAAACAGGATTAGGCCGAGGTCGCTTCGCGTCCAATACTGTCCCTTCCTTTACAAATTTATCGTACAACGTGTGGATGGTCTTCTTGCAAGGGATGAGTCACAACAAGGCTTTTCGTTTCATGAAAAAGTAACACAATTCCCGATCGTTGCTGTATCATCGGTCTTCCATTGTCAGCCATTGCTGCTTACTAGTCTCCTAGCGGCAGTATCGTGAATTACACGTCATTTCGTAACTCATTTGTTTTTCCATGCTCTGTTGGCACTGCTGTAGAGATCCCAGCGGGATATCTAATGTGCGTCGTAAATTCTGAAAGAAACAATTGGTAACACATTTCGTGCGCCACCCTGTATTTGCAGAGACGCCTTTCCCGTAGCTAGAGATCTGCGCGGGCGAGAGAAATCCTGTCCGCAAGTCAGTTTTATGCGTACGCAACTCTTTAGTCTGCATTTCTGTTATTAAAATTTTGTAAATCACTTTAGTCAGTTAAGTACTCTGGAACTCTGACGGCAGGTTGGAATTTTAGCCTACTGAAGTCGGACCTCGCAACTTATCTTCCATTGAGTAAGAACGCAGAGTTCGACCATGACCACTATTTAATGCAACAAGGTTTGTCATATTCTCGACACGTTCCATAAGTTACAGTTTTCTGTCACAATTTCTGAAAATGATTTTGTGACTTTTTCTGTGCAACATTACGAAGTCGTTAACTGTATTCAATTGTTGCTTAATATGAAATGTTTGTAACGTAGATTGTTTATTATCAAATTTACCTATATAAAATGATGTTAAAGTGCCACGCTTGCCAATATAATAAGTGTTGCAATGTATCCTCGCCAATATATTTAAGAGAAATGTCGAAAGATTCACTAATTTTGTACCGTGAATTGTTTATGTAGTATATGAAACACAAACAGGAGTGTGAACGTAGAGTAATTGTTCAATACTATGTACAGGGTTATTACAAATGATTGAAGCGATTTCACAGCTCTACAATAACTTTATTATTTGAGATATTTTCAAAATGCTTTGCACACACATACAAAAACTCAAAAAGTTTTTTTTAGGCATTCACAAATGTTCGATATGTGCCCATTTAGTGATTCGCCAGACATCAAGCCGATAATCAAGTTCCTCCCACACTCGGCGCAGCATGTCCCCATCAATGAGTTCGAAAGCATCGTTGATGAGAGCTCGCAGTTCTGGCACGTTTCTTGGTAGAGGAGGTTTACCACTGAATCTTTCACATAACCCCACAGAGAGAAATCGCATGGGGTTAAGTCGGGAGAGCGTGGAGGCCATGTCATGAATTGCTGATCATGATCTCCACCACGACCGATCCATCAGTTTTCCAATCTCCTGTTTAAGAAATGCCGAACATCATGATGGAAGTGCGGTGGAGCACCATCCTGTTGAAAGATGAAGTCGGCGCTGTCGGTCTCCAGTTGTGGCATGAGCCAATTTTCCGCGGGCTACGCGTGAAACTTGCCCGCACGCGTTCAACCGTTTCTTCGCCCACTGCAGGCCGACCCGTTGATTTCCCCTTACAGAGGCATCCAGAAGCTTTAAACTGCGCATACCATCGTCGAATGGAGTTAGCAGTTGGTGGATCTTTGTCCTGAAGTGTCGTTGCACTGTTATGACTGACTGATGCGAGTGCATTTCAAGCACGACATACGCTTTCTCGGCTCCTGTCGCCATTTTGTCTCACTGCGCTCTCGAGCGCTCTGACGGCAGAAACCTGAAGTGCGGCTTCAGCCGAACAAAACTTTATGAGTTTTTCTACGTATCTGTAGTGTGTCGTGACCATATGTCAATGAATGGAGCTACAGTGAATTTATGAAATCGCTTCAATCATTTGTAATAGCTCTGTACTATCCTAGAATAGTCTTAAGGTGGCTTTGTGGCAGCTGTTAATATACACAAAGCTTAGAACTTGCAGAACAAGCTGGTTCATGTCCTTATAGCCGCGCGGTTAGAGGCGCCATGCCACGAATTGCGCGGCCCCTCCCGCCGGAGGTTCGAGTCCTCCATCGCGCGCGCCCACACACACACACACACACACACACACACACACATACGCACGCTCCTACTACGCACAGTCTTTAATACTGACACTGAAGCTTGTTTTGCGAGTTGTGAGTCTTTTTATATCAGATGATGGGACTAGCCGAAACGGCGTAATCAATAAAGAAATTTGTTAAGCTGTCTAAACTGTTATACTCACAAAATGTTCAGAATGATCGTGAACATATACAGGAAATTTGTTTCTTTTATTATTGAGGATTAAAATCTCAATCCTCCCAGATGAAAGGCCAATGTCAAATCATTGCAGCATCTTGCTCGGTAAAAACTGGCGTAAAAATATTTTTAAAAATTTTTACACGTGTGTGGAAAGTTCCTCGCCAGAAATCAGAGGAAGGTCTCTGAAGACAGGTTTTGTGGGACTCTAAGGCAGCATCATTCTAAGCCGATATTGTGAAACGTTCAAATATTGCACAGTCTTTACAACCAGTCTATATAAGACGTTAGGAACTGTACAGCAACTTTTCCAGAGAATGTGTGTACAAGAAGAGGATGGTGGTTGTAGAGTATATCTGTATCTGCGTATAAATTATAAAAAGTATGTATGTATGTTCAACATCTCCTCCTAAACTACTCTATCGGTTTCAACCAAACATGGGACACATTTCACATATCTGGAAAGAAGCAGTGTGGGGGCAAAAACATTCTACCTATCAAAGGGATGGGGGAAGGGGTGAACAAGAAGCCTAACGCACCGCGTGCAGTTACTCAGAATCTATTCATGCAGTATTTGACAGTGAGAGCATTTAGGAGCTTGCAGCAAACTTTACCCCTAATTTCAAACGCTTATGAAACTTTTTCTCGCTGACTCGTCTCACAAAATGATGAAAAGAAAATGTTCATAGTTTACTATATTTTCGCTTTTGATGCAGTAAAACTGCCGGACGAGGCATGACGTTTTAATTTATTCTTTATTACTAACTATTAAAACACAGGTTGCTGACACTAGCCACATACGCCACTGAATGTACCTGAAAACTTATATCACTATACGACATACAGTTCACGAGATATGATGTCGTAAGCACTAAATAGTTAAAAAATTAGTTTTTCTGAAAACGGAGGGCAAATTACCTAGGCTATACTCACCCACTGTTTGATAATGAGAGAACTTAGTAACTTCCAACAAACTTTAAACATGTTTCAAACCTTTTACAAAAATTTTCTCGATTACATGCGTAACGTCAAAATGGTTCAAATGGCTCTATGGACTATGGGACTTAACATCTGAGGTCATCAGTCCCCTAGACTTAGAACTACTTAAACCTAACTAATCTAAGGACATCCATGCCCGAGGCAGGATTCGAACCGGCTGCATAACGTCAGATATTTAACACATTGACTCACTTGTAAAGTGACCAGAAGTTTGAAGCTGCTGTATATAGGGGAGATCAATTGTTTAAAGTATCGTCGTATACTGATCACTTACTATCTGGAAAGAAACACTGTGGGATTAACAACCATCTAGATCCCCTAGGGGTGTGAATGAAAACGGGGTGACATTGAAGCACAGCTGAGTAACACCTGAAGCAGTTTCAACCAAATTTGTTACGTAAATGTATTATATGAATAAACATAGGATGATTTAGGAGGAACGTCACATAATTCGTGAGATGATTCTGCATGTGAAAATAAACCAAGAAAGTCCTATGAACGCGTGTCCAATTTTCGATCGTTACGGAACTGGAGCAGGTTGAAGATTACACACACCCATGAATGAACATGAAGACAAGTCTGAATGTTACTTACCGAAATGCTGTGATGGGCGACATAATGGTTGGACAGATGACTGCAAGAGGTGTGAGAATTATCCAACAGAAGGCAGCACTGTGACGTCGCACCGAGGCAACATCTGCAAGCGTATCCAGTGCGCAATCGTGGGTCGGATCAGTGAGCAGTGGTGAGGCCTGTGCGTGTCGCGACTGTGTGTTTTTTAATTGAGAAAGTCCATTGTGTCTTTGAATAGCAAATGCTGCATACGTTCACCCATGCAGAATACGCACACATGTTGTTTTGTATGGGTATTGTAATGGCAGCGCCAGTTAGGCTGTGACAAAATACCAGACGTTTCCCTGATCGATAAACCCCTATGCCAGGGTATTTCCTTGGGTTTTTCGAATATTGCACAAATCTGGAACACTATCCAGTGTACATGTAACATCAGAAAGTGAGGCCACCCAGTCATTTGAAGAAAGGGAAGAACTATTACAATGAATGTAGTTCTACCATCAGTAAACAGTGCATTAGCAGCCAGCTAGATATTTCACAAACGCGAGTGTCGTGTACATTACATTCCGGGGCTTATATCGATTTTCTTTGCAGCTCGTGCAACATCTACATCCAGGTGGCTCAATAAGCTGAAAACCATTTTGTGAATTGTTTGTTGTACACAGAGAAGTCGTTCTATACACGTTATTCACAGATTAGGCTATATTTACACTAGTGGTATCATAAACACCCACAGTTCTCGGACATGGGCACCGAGTGATGTGGTGCAGTGGTTAGCATATCTACATCCACATGGATACTCTGTAAATCACATGTAACTGCCTGGCAGAGGGTTTATCGAACCACTTTCACAAATCTCTATTATTCCAATCTCGTATGGCGCGCGGAAGGAACGAACACTTACATCTTTTCGTACGAGCTCTGATTTACCTTATTTTATTGTGGTGATCGTTTCTCACTATGTAGGTCAGTGGCAACAAAATATTTTCGCATTCGGAGGGGAAAGTTGGTGATTGGAATTTCGTGAGAAGATTCCGTCGCAACGAAAAACGCCTTTCTTTTAATGATGTCCAGCCCAAATCCTGTATCATTTCTGTGACACTCTCTCCCATATTTCGCGATAATAGAAAACGTGCTGCCTTTCTTTGAACTTACTCGACGTACTCCGTCAGTCCTATCTGGTAAGGATTCCACAACGCGCAGAAATATTCTAAAAGAGGACGGACAAGCGTAGTGTAGGCAGTCACATTAGTAGGTCTGTTACATTTTCTAAGTGTCCTGCCAATAAAACGCAATCTTTGGTTAGCCTTCCCCACAACATTTTCTATGTGTTCCTTCCAATTTAAGTTGTTCGTAATTGAAATACCTAAGTATTTAGATGAATTTACGGCTTTTAGATCAGACTGATTTATCGTGTAACCGAAGTTTAATGAATTCCTTTTAGCACTCATGTGGATGACCTCACACTTTTCATTATTTAGGGTCAACTGCCAATTTTTGCACCATTCAGATATCTTCTCTAAATCGTTTTGCAACTTTTTTTATCTTCTGATGACTTTATTAGTCGATAAACGACAGCGTCCTCTGCAAACAACCGAAGACATCTGCTCAGATTGTCTCCCAAATCGTCTATATAGATAAGGAACAGCAAAGGGCCTAAAACACTACCTTGGGGAACGCCAGAAATCACTTCTGTTTTACTCGATGACTTTCCGTCAATTACTACGAACTGTGACCTCTCTGACAGGAAATCACAAATCCAGTCACATAACTGAGACGATATTCCATAAGCAGGCAATTGCACTACAAGCCGCGTATGTGGGACAGTGTCAAAAGCTTTCCGGAAATCCAGAAATACGGAATCGCATTCGGGAGGACGATGGTTCAATTCCGCTTCCGGCCATCCTGATTTAGGTTTGCCGTGATATCCCTAAATCGCTTTAGGCAAATGCCGGGATGGATTCGTTGAAAGGCCACGCCCGATTTTCTTCCTCATCCTTCCCTAATCCGGGATTGTGCTTCGTTTCTGATGACCTCGTTGTCGACAGAACGTTAAACACTAATCTCCTCCGCCTTATCTCATAACTAGGCGATGGAGAACCCATATGACACTAGGGAAACAAGATTCCAAGTTAGGTTCTCAGTGAACGACTGGTGTGATATGATTGGTGACCTGATGGTATGACCTCTGTTCCTCCAAACAGCATAACAGCCGCAGCACACGCACATTTTGTGACAGAAAACCTGTCCGTACTTTTGGAAGACGTGACATTAGAGCAACGACGGCAAATGTACCTGCAACATGATGGATCACTGATTCGCTGTACCAGACGAGTATCCCAGTATCTGAAGAATACATTTACTCAATTATGAGTTGGCCATTAACTGCCCTGCCAGATAACGCAATTTAACCCCATTAGACTTCTGTTTATGGGGCTATTTAAAGGAGGGTGTGTACGCTATGAAGGTGGTACACGTGAAGAACTTGTCCCTCGCATCACCGACGCTGCTGCTCTCAATAAAGCCGGCGGAAATGATGGTCGATGTCCAAAACACCCCCCCCCCCCTCCCAACGTGTTGACAAGTGCATTGAGATGGATGGACGACTTTTTGCTTTTTGAACATCTCTTGTAGGATGGATCAGTTATCTGTTCCACCATTATTCTGTCCACCACATCATCTACACAACATTCACACTTGTCTTCATAATCATTCATGGGTGTGTGTAGTCTTCAACCTACTCAAGTTCCGTAAGCATCGAAAATCGTACACATGTTCATAGAACACATATGGTTTAGTTTCACATGCAGAATCTCCTCACAAATTATGTGACATTCCTCCTGAAATATCCTATATGTAGTAGGAATTAGATTTCCCACCTCCACTTGGGGTAGGGGCGTGAATGAGAAGGGATGATGAAAAAATGGTCGAAAACGACCTAATGGTACTTATTTCCTGTGTTTATTTGACTTGGAATACTTTTAAAAGTATAAAGTGCAATTTGTCTCCTATTTATGCTCTTCAGTGAGTCAACCAGATTGCGAGAATGATAGCTTCATCGAGCCAATAATTTTTTCAAAGTGTTTTGGGACATAAGATCGAGCAACACGGCTTAATACCGCAGATAAATTCAACACCCTCCCTGGAAGCGTATGACGTAAAACAGCTGAGAATCACACATATATGTGTGCAATAGATGTCAAATACACATATGTTTAACATCTCCTCCTAAGTAGCTAAATCGATTTGAACCAAACTTGGTACACGTATTATTTACTACCTGGAAACTAATAATGTGGGGATAGAACCTCCAACGTTCCGTTGGGATAGGGTCGGGTGGGGATTGATAATATGGTGTTAAACAGAGAAGGGGGAGGAGGAGCTGGCTAGAGACAGGTAGGGTGGGTGAGAAAACGGACCGTAAGAGAGGGGGGAGGGTGAGAAGATGTACAGAGAGATGGCAGAGAAAGAAATGGACAGATAGAGAGGGGAGGAAAAGATAGACAGATTGAGGAGTGAAGAAGATGGACAGAAGAGAGTGGTGAGGAAGAGATGGATAGATAGAGGAGGAGGAGAAGACAGGTGGAATAAATAAATATCCGGGCAACAACCGCTTTGTCAACTAGTATAAAATAAAAGTGTAAGTTTTTATGTACATGTGTATGTTCCATATCTCCTACTAAACCACTGGACCGATTGCAAGAAACTTTGGTACACGTTCACTATCTGGAAAGAAACACTGTGTGAGCAAGAACCGCTTACCTTCCACGGGGGTGGAGGGTGAAAAGGAGTCACTTAAAAGAATAACTCAGGGACGCCTGGAACAACTTCAAGCAGATTTAGTATATTCTTGACTCATTTCTTTGTGTAAAAGCGCTGTGGAAGTAGAATACCCCTACCACCCCTACGGATGGGGATGGTGATGAGAAGTGGGTGATAAGTAAAAATTTTCTAAACGATCTGTTGGTATTTCTTTCTTGTATTTACGTGAATTCCAATATTTAAAAAATATGAAGTGCAAAATGTCTCTTATTTTTGCTGTTCAGTGTGTCAACCAGATCGCGAGGATATGCATTAAAGCAAGCCAATAATTTTGTTAGCGTGTTCCGGGACCTAAGATCATGCCATATGGCCGAATACCACAGAGAAATTTAACACCCTTCTTGGATTCGTATGGTGTAAAACAGCAGAGAATCAGACACATATGTGTGCAGTTTATGTGGCATACTCTTACGTTGGCGAAGCCGAGAGTAAGAAGCTAGTTAATAAGCGGACTGAAATGCGAATAGAAGATGTTAAACACTGGGAATTCCTTGTTTTTTTTTCCGGAGAGATAACTTGGGTGTTCCATACAGCATAGCTGCATTATTGTGGTGACTCTGTTACCAGGTTAGTGGACGGCTAAATCATAGCACCACTTCTTACGAAACATTTCCATCAAGAAAAACAACACTCGCTAGAAAGTTCTATACTGTTCCTGCTTGGTTACTAATTGACAGTTTTTCATAAATCTGCAAGTCATATTGAATCAGAATAATCGATTTATGGTTGGAAAAATTCAAGATCATGGGGAGAAGGTCACCGACAGCATTTTCTGGCACTTTTTTATTTGCAGAGTGAGCTCGCGCAGTGGTTAAGATAATGGACGCGCATGCGGGAGGATGGCGGTTCAGAGCCCGTTGTTTCCTTAAGCCGCATAAGGCAAATTGTAGGATGCACACGGCTAATTTCATCCTCCATCATCCCACACTCCAAGCTTGTGCGCCGTCTCTAACGACCTTGTCGTCGACGTGACGTTAAAACTCGATCTTTCCTCCTTCGTTTCCTCCGATGCAAACACGGGTGTTTCCCGAGTTCGAGTCTCGGTCCGGCACATAGTTTTAGCCGGCCGGAGTGGCCGAGCTGTTCTAGGCGCTACAGTCTGGAACCGCGCGACCGCTACGGTCGCAGGTTCGAATCCTGCCTCGGGCATGGAGGTGTGTGATGTCCTTAGGTTAGTTAGGTTTAAGTAGTTCTAATTTCTAGGGGACTGATGACCGCAGAAGTTAAGTCCCATAGTGCTCAGAGCCATTTGAATCATTTTTTGAAATCAGTTTTAATCTGCCAGGAAGTTTCAAACACGAGTGTGTTGCCCTGTGAGTAGACGATCAAATCGCTGGATGAGAAATTCAGGAAGAACAAAGAAATGTTGCTGTAATTAGGGAACGATCTAACAATGCAAATTCCCTTTTTTCGGTTTTTAATGCACTCTTGTCTAGCACCGACAACGAGTAAGAGCTGTGCGGCGCGTAGAACGTAGGGAGGAAACGAAGAATTCGTTCGTCTAATCTCGTAATTGGCTTTTAATAGAGTTTGTAGTAGCGGCGAGTTGTTAAAAATAAACGTCATAACGTGTACGTGGGATACATTTATTAGATAGACGGAGTGAAAGCAAAAACCGTGTGTAGGTTGCGGCTGAGGACGCGAGAGGAATTCGACGCCGGAAACTCGAGTAATTATCTAATAGGCACACGCAATTACTGCCGGCACAGCATAAATGGTCAGCCAAGCTGTTTCTTTGTTGGTGCTTCTGGTCCGCTAACGAGGAAGTGTGCGTGAATGCGCCCAAGAGGTGCGCCGCCTACATGATTCGCTAGCTATGGTCAGGAACGGCTGCAACAAAATCGCCCTATGTGCTAAGGCAGAAGCACTAGACGGCTACGTGCTTTCCTTCTAGACAGAGATAATATTGTTTAACAAAACATTTCAAAATTTTTCACGAATTCTTCTTTTTTTTCTAAATCTATAGCTCAAAAAGGCGTTTTTCGTTGCGACGGAATCTTCTCACGAAATTCCAATCACCAATTGTCTCCTCCGAATGCGAAAATATTTTGTTGACACCGACCTACAGAGGGCGGATCGATCACTACGATAAAATAAGAGAAATCAGAGCTCGTACAGAAAGATATAGGTGTTCATTGTTTCCGCGCGCTATACGAGATTGGAATAATAGAGAATTGTGAAGGTGGTTCGATGAACCCTCTGCAGGCACTTAAGTGTGATTTGCAGAGTATCCATGTAGATGTAAATGTAGATGTAAAACAGAAGGTTACTGTTTATTACTGTTCACTGGCTTGGCGAAAGATGACGAAACACGCATGGGTTTTCATACAATTACGAACAAACGCCTAAAATTAAACCTTTACTGAAGTTCATTCTCTTATTTTATTTGATACTATTAAAAGAGTACAGAACTACGTCTGTCATCTTGAAACTGTAGTAATTGTTTACGCATCGAAGGGCTCTCTTCCGACCATTTCCAGGGTATGGAAATCTGGAACAGGCATCTCAAAACTTCGTGAGCGCTGCTTAAAGGCTGGCTCAATAAAGAAAATATGATAGTATTCATCTTGTGTAGAAAACATCTGAATGAAAACTAAATAATTAATTCGAAATGGTTTACAGAAATAGGAACCCCACTCACACGAAGTTGTAGAATGTGAATGTAAAAATAAAGTACAATAATGAATTCACATCTACATCATTAATCCGCAAACTGCGAGCTCTAATTTGTCTTATTTTATTACAATGCTCATTTCTTCCAATGTAAGTGAGAGGCAACAAAATATTTTCCCATTCCCAGAAAAAAGCTGGTGACTGAAATTTCGTGAAAAGACCTAGCCGCAACGGAAAACGCCTTTGTTTCAATTATTGCCACCACACCTTGCTTATCATATACGCGACGCTCCCTCCCCCATTTTGTGATAATACAATACGAGCTATTCTTCTTCGAACTACTTCAGTGTCCTCCGTCTGTCCTATCTGCTGAGGATACCCTATCGCACATAAGTATTCCAGAACAGGATGGACTAACGTACTGCAAGCAATCTCTTCATCAGATTTGTTCACATCTTTAAGTGTTGTGCAAATACAACGCAGCCTTTGGTCGGCCTCCCCAAGATCATTTTCTAAGAGATGGTTCCAATTTAAGTTTTTCGCATCTGTAATCCCTAGGTACGTAGTTGAATCGACAACCTTTAAATTAGGGTCATTTATCGTGTAACCGAAATTTTTCTACTCATGTGGAGGACCTCGCAATTTTACTGTGTCGGGTCAATTACCACTTTTCGTACCATGCAGATTTATTGTCCAAAACATTTTGCAGTTATTGATTTTGATCTTCTGATGACTTTCCTAGATGGTAAACGACGCCATATTCTGTAAACAGCCTAATAGGGTTACTCAGTGTGTCTCCTACTCGTGCGTATTGATTAAGAATAGGAGAGAGCCTCTACTGAGGTGACTAAAATCATGAGATAACGAAACGAACATACAGATGGCGCTAGTATCCTGTTAACAAGGTATAAAAGGGCAGAGCATTGGCGGAGTTGTCATTTGTACTCGGGTGATTGCTGTGAAAAGCTTTCTGACGTGATTATGGTCGCACGACGGGAATTAACAGACTTTGAACGCGGAATGGTAGTTGGAGCTAGACGCATAGGACGTTCCATTTCGAAAATCATTAAGGAATTCAGTTCAGAGATCCACAGTGTCAGGAATGTAACGAGAATACCAAATTTCAGGCATTATCTCTGACCGCGGACAAAAGCAGCCGGCCGCTGGTGGCCGAGCGGTTCTAGGCGCCTCAGTGTGGAGTCGCGCGACCGCTACGGTCGCAGGTTCGAATCCTGCCTCGGGAATGGATGTGTGTGATGTCCTTAGGTTAGTTAGGTTTAAGTAGTTCTAAGTTCTAGGGGACTGATGACCTGAGGTGTTAAGTCCCATAGTGCTCAGAGCCATTTGAACCATTTTGATCAAAAGCAGTGGCCGACGGCCTTCTCTTAACAACCGAGAACAGTTGAGTTTTCGTCGAGTTGTCGGTGGTAACAGACCAGCAACACTGTGTGAAATAATCACAGTAATCAATGTGGGGCGTACGACGAACGTATCAGTTAGGACAGTGCGGTGAAATATGAGGTGAGTGGGCTATGGAAGCAGACGACTGATGCGAGTGCCTTTGCTAACAGCATGACATCGCCTGCAACGCCTCTCCGGGGCTTGTCACCATATTAATTGACCCTAGAGGACTCGAAAACCGTGGCCTGGTCAGCTGAATCGTAATTTCAGTTGGTAATAGCTGATGGTAGAGTTCGAGTGTGGCTCAGACCCCACGTTGCCACGGACGCAAGTTCTCAACAGGGCACCATGCAAGCTGGTGGTCTCTTCATAATGATGTGGGCTGTGGTTACATGGAATGGACTGTATCCTGTGGTCCAACTGAACTTGGAGACCATTTTCAGCCATTCAAGGACTCTTAACGGGGCCACAATTGTTCGCGATTGGTTTGAAGATCATTCTGGACAATTCGAGCGAATGATTTGGCCACCAGATCACCCGACATGAATCCCACCTAGCATTTATAGGTCAGTTCGTGCTGAAAATCCTTCACCAGCAACACTTTCTCAATTATGGACGGCGATAGAAGCAACATGGCTCAACATTTCTACACGGGACTTCCAACGACTTGTTGAGTCCATGCCACGTCGAGTTGCTGCACGAAGCCGGGCAAAAAGAGGTCCGACACGAAATTAGTATGTATCCCTTGAAGTCTGTTACATCGCTGTATAGCCTTCCTTGGCTAACCCCAGATATCACTTCGATCTCTCTAGATGACTCCCCTTTAATTACTACTAACTGTGACTGTTGTAACAGGGAATAAAAACCCGAAACACGACAGAGAGAAAACACACGGTTTGATTGGAAGCTGCTTGTGACGAATGGCTTCAGAAGCCTTCTGGAAATCTAGAAATTTGAAATCAACTTGAGCTCCGCTGTCGATAGTACTCGTTATTTCGTGTGAATAAATAGCCAGTTGTTTTTCACAAGAACGATATTTTCTGAAACCGTACTGGTATATATCAACAGATTTTTTTTCCCTCGAGGTATTACATTACGTTGTGTGGGGTGGCGGGTGGAATAAATGGTTGTTATTTAAATGTAGAGTGTAATGTAGAAAAGATGCATTTCCCGGCCGATTAGCACCATATGTGGTACGGAGGGTGGAATTATTGTTGTTTAAAATGTTTTGTTTTTCCCGGCCGATTAGCAACATATGTGGGGCGGCGGGTGGAATAATTGTTAATAAATGTTCCTATTATTTATGCTGTCTTTTGCCGTTCTCAACACTGGCTCTCTAACTACAATATTGGCAACCAGAAAGTGATTAGCAAAACGTGAAGCCTGTAATTAGAATTCCTAGTGCCCACTTCATCTGAGAAATACACTTATAGCTACAGCTTATAGCTCTGAGGAATTAGGAGATTGTCTGGGATTCATAATCAAAAACCATTTTCTCTAAAATGTTCACTATATTCTAAAAGCCACAGACCAAAAAGAATCCACACAATCCAACTACCAGAGCAGTTCAGAGTCTAATGCGCTGATGCAACTATAACTGATCAAACTAAATGTTTAAGTGAATGCTCGCCATAATTTGATGATAATGTTCATCAAACGCCACGCTAAATAATGGTAGAATGTCCGTCCCGCGGCGGCACGTGAAAATACGACATACGCAAACTGAAGATAGATCATTAAAGTCATCCCAGAATTAACACTTCACTCGAAAATGATTTCATGGTTACGCGTATCCCGAGTAACTTATTACGGCATCCGAGGCTGTTTATAGCAATGATACCGACGCGACGCGACTCCCGGCACAGGTGGTGTGCTAATCAGCGTCTGGAGAGAACTGGGGCCTTCCTTTCTCGCGCAGCGTTCTTATATATAAAGCCGCGGTGCGGACGGCTAAGGGAACGCCTGATCAAATTTGCTCTCCCGACTAGCCGCTGGGCTAGTAATGCACCACTTTAAGTTATTGAATAAATCATTGCTTCCTTTGCTGATGGCCAATGAAGCTCACAATTTAAATGTGCAATCAGCACACAGGTAAGTAATCATAATAAAAGTCTGACATGCTAAGTGAAATATTTTGGGCGAGAGAATTAATTTAATTACACTACACGCAGTAGACGAGCTCTGAACTTGCTCTTTGGAGATACGCTATCGCTATAGTTTTATAGTTATTCAGTTGAAACTTCTCACATCTTTATGATTATAGCGGATCTCCCTTCTACTTAAATTTAAACATCCTAGCCTTATTTATTAGCCTACTTAATCTATCTTGCTACCTTAATTTTTAAGACAAAAACCAGAAAATCATGAATTTCAACTAAAATTTTAATTTGTGAGATCCAGAATACTGTTTCTACTAAATTATTATGCAAAAGGACTCTAAATACACTCCTGGAAATGGAAAAAAGAACACATTGACACCGGTGTGTCAGACCCACCATACTTGCTCCGGACACTGCGAGAGGGCTGTACAAGCAATGATCACATGCACGGCACAGCGGACACACGAGGAACCGCGGTGTTGGCCGTCGAATGGCGCTAGCTGCGCAGCATTTGTGCACCGCCGCCGTCAGTGTCAGCCAGTTTGCCGTGGCATACGGAGCTCCATCGCAGTCTTTAACACTGGTAGCATGCCGCGACAGCGTGGACGTGAACCGTATGTGCAGTTGACGGACTTTGAGCGAGGGCGTATAGTGGGCATGCGGGAGGCCGGGTGGACGTACCGCCGAATTGCTCAACACGTGGGGCGTGAGGCCTCCACAGTACATCGATGTTGTCGCCAGTGGTCGGCGGAAGGTGCACGTGCCCGTCGACCTGGGACCGGACCGCAGCGACGCACGGATGCACGCCAAGGCCGTAGGATCCTACGCAGTGCCGTAGGGGACCGCACCGCCACTTCCCAGCAAATTAGGGACACTGTTGCTCCTGGGGTATCGGCGAGGACCATTCGCAACCGTCTCCATGAAGCTGGGCTACGGTCCCGCACACCGTTAGGCCGTCTTCCGCTCACGCCCCAACATCGTGCAGCCCGCCTCCAGTGGTGTCGCGACAGGCGTGAATGGAGGGACGAATGGAGACGTGTCGTCTTCAGCGATGAGAGTCGCTTCTGCCTTGGTGCCAATGATGGTCGTATGCGTGTTTGGCGCCGTGCAGGTGAGCGCCACAATCAGGACTGCATACGACCGAGGCACACAGGGCCAACACCCGGCATCATGGTGTGGGGAGCGATCTCCTACACTGGCCGTACACCACTGGTGATCGTCGAGGGGACACTGAATAGTGCACGGTACATCCAAACCGTCATCGAACCCATTGTTCTACCATTCCTAGACCGGCAAGGGAACTTGCTGTTCCAACAGGACAATGCACGTCCGCATGTATCCCCTGCCACCCAACGTGCTCTAGAAGGTGTAAGTCAACTACCCTGGCCAGCAAGATCTCCGGATCTGTCCCCCATTGAGCATGTTTGGGACTGGATGAAGCATCGTCTCACGCGGTCTGCACGTCCAGCACGAACGCTGGTCCAACTGAGGCGCCAGGTGGAAATGGCATGGCAAGCCGTTCCACAGGACTACATCCAGCATCTCTACGATCGTCTCCATGGGAGAATAACAGCCTACATTGCTGCGAAAGGTGGATATACACTGTACTAGTGCCGACAATGTGCATGCTCTGTTGCCTGTGTCTATGTGCCTGTGGTTCTGTCAGTGTGATCATGTGATGTATCTGACCCCAGGAATGTGTCAATAAAGTTTCCCCTTCCTGGGACAATGAATTCACGGTGTTCTTATTTCAATTTCCAGGAGTGTATAAATTTTTAAGTTTCTAGCTCTTTTCTGTTGCGCCAATGTTTTTACAGAAAAACATCCAAATTTCGAAAATGGTTAAAGTTATTGAACTGATATTCAACACATATTGATTTAGTATTACTCCTGACATGCTAGAAACGTTTCAGGTTATTTACTTGATTTTTTAAAGCATTGCGCAACATTTATGACGTCAGAGCTAGTTACAGAGGACTAGGCTGGCACACAATGGAAAGACTGATGTGAATTTTATATGGCGTGAGTAGGCTGCTTCCCTACAGTTGGAACACAGTTGTTGTTGGGGTTCAAAATGGTTCTGAGCACTATGGGACTTAACATCAATTGTCATCAGTCCCCTGGAACTTAGAACTACTTAAACCTAACTAACATAAGGACATCACACAACACTCAGTCATCACGAGGCAGAGAAAAATCCCTGACCCCGCCGGGAATCGAACCCGGGAACCCAGGAACCCGGGCGCGTGAAGCGAGAACGCTACCGCACGACCACGAGCTGCGGACTGTGGTTGTGGTCTTCAGTCCTGAGACTGGTTTGATGCAGCTCTCCATGCTACTCTATCCTGTACAAGGTTCTTCGTCTCCCAGTACCTACTGCAACCTACATCCTTCTGAATCTGTTTAGTGTATTCATCTCTTGGTCTCCCTCTACGATTTTTACTCTCCACGCTGCCCTCCAATACTAAACTGGTGATCCCTTGATGCCTCAGAATATGCCCTACCAACCGATCCCTTCTTCTAGTCAAGTTGTGCCACAAATTTCTCTTCTGTCCAATTCTGTTCAATGCCTCCTCATTAGTTATGTGATGTACCCATCTAAACTTCACCATTCTTCTGTAGCACCACATTTAGAAAGCTTCTATTCTCTTCTTGTCTAAACTATTTATCGTATATGTTCCAAAATCCGACAACAAATCGATGTCAAAGAAAGGAAAAGCAAGCTGAGAAAATGTCAGTTAAGAGATCAATGAAGGACCTACTTTTATGCTTGCAGATGCATTTCTGTTCTGATGATTTGCATCCCAGCAATGAACTACCACTAATAAGCGTAACAGAAAGCTTATGGAGAATGTTCGCAGTAATTTTGGATCAATTGTGAGTCACAGAAACATTACAGGAAAGCGCTTACTCACAGTAATGCAGTCGTTGCTCTGTCGTACGTTACTCTTGTTAACAGTATGAAACTGTTAGGAGGCTATCAGGAATATTATTGTGGATCTCAAAGCTTGTACCTTTACATCTTTTGACTGAAGATATTTCTTTTCGCAGGTAAGATGCTTTATTAATACAACCCAAATCTCTTTAGCAATTTGAAAAAAGCCTAATATGATTAAGATGTTTTAGTTAGCGTCTAAAGATTGGTGAAGGTGAAGGTTCACACACCTGTTCAAACTCGTTAAAAGGGATTGGTTGAGGTCTCGATCTGACATTTGCTTTGAATAGCTTAGGAAAAATTTGGAATACTTAAATCACAGTTACAAGAAAGTGATTCGAATCGCAATCCTTCCGGGTAAGAGACCATGGTATTATTTGCTCATTTTCCATGTCTTGCGTCATTACGTACGAATCACTACTGTCGATAGCACTGGTGACTATCCAACTCTGTGCACGGCAACCATCTATTACTTGCCACAAAAATGCATTTCGCATTAGCATTAATTAACTCAACTACTGCCAAAGCCTGGCAGTTCCAGTCAAGGACTGAACAACTACCCTTCGCAACCAGGGATCCCAGATTTAGTAATGGTTATTGGTTGCCGTAATGATGCATGGTTTCAAAAAGGTAAATATTTACATGTACATCTACATCTACATACATACACCGTAAGCTTAGGTACGTTGCGTGGCGAGGATACCTTGTACCACTACTAGTCATTTCCCTTCCTGTTGCACTCGTAAATAGAACGAGGGCCTTCGCACGAGCTTTAATTTCTCTTATCTTCATGGTCCTTAAAGCAAATGCACTTATCAACAGTAGAATCGTACTACAGTCAGCTTGAAATGCAGGTGCTCTAAAATTTCTCAACATGTTCCTCAAAAAGAATGCCACCTTCCTTTCAGGAATTTCCACATAAGTTCACGGAATCTCTCCGCAATGCATATTGATCAAATCTATCAGTAACAAATCTAGTAGCTCGCCTGTGAATTTGTTCCATGTCTTCCTTTAATCCGAACTGATGCGGATCCCAAACACTCGAGCAGTACTAGTGTTCTATTCGCGGTCTGCTTTACAGATGAACCACACTTCGCTAAAATTCTCCCAATAAACTTAAGGTGACCATCCGCCTTCGCTACTACCATCCTTAGGTGCTCGTTCCATTTCAAATCGCTTTGCAGTATTACGCCTAGACGCGAATATTTAATCAACGTGACTGTCAAGCAGCGCATTAGTAATCTTGTATTCGAACATTACGGGATTGTTTTTCTTACTCATCTACATTCAGGGGAGGTTTACTATCTTCGACCCGAAAAAAACATGTTCTTTGAGAATTTTTTTTTCTCGGTATCTGTTATAAATATCAATGTCAAATTTAGTCAAAATGTTTATTGATATTTCCTGTACAAGCTGGAATTTTTTCGACCGGAAAGGTCGAATAGCAAAGACGGAAGTGCCGTCGGAACGAAACAAAATTTCGATGTAGATCTCCACGCGCGGTATGTCACAGGTCAGCAGGCCCGTCTGAAATCAAAATTGAGTTAACGTTAGAGAAGTACATAAGATTATTTAGGAGTTGTACCTCGCTTAAGTTAATTGGACCATAGGAAACAAAATGGCGGCCATTTGAAAAAAATAGGGTTTTCTCGTCGATTTTTCGACTTCGTCGGCGAAGTAAAAATATTTATAGCTGATGGATCGGAATAAAAGTGGTGCCACCCCTAGACAATTTAGTTAGCTTCGTCGGAAACAAAGAATCATGCCAATCGGTTCAGAAGATTTGAAGTTACCATACCGCGCGATAAAAAAAAGTCATTTCGAGAAAAACGCGTTTGAAGTTTTGACTACATGTAAATGCAATATTATGCAACTTACGTTCAATCTGTTATTCCGGGTCCATTAACTAGTCCTTCCTCTTCCTCATAGAGGGCGTTCTGCTCAATGTGGGCTATCCTGCGCTGCTCCAGAGCCTCTCGTACGGCCGGTGACAAGCGGTTTTCGGCAGCTTGAATCCGGTGGTGGTCCGAATGCTTGGCGAACTGCGTCCCTGGGTGACGTCCATCGTTGTCATGATCTTCAGAATTGCTGAATACTCTTCGTTGAAGCTGCTCACTGCCAGGAAAGTCGCAATCTCCACGGTCTTCGCACCAGAATGCAAATGCTTGGAAGCTAACTTCCAAACACACGCGTTCAAACTTTCATTTGAATTTAGTGTGTTTCCTCCCAAGCACCGGTACAATAACTCCTCCTCCTAAAGAAAAAAAAAACGGTGCGTGAAAAAGGCCGATTTCAGGCAGGTGCACTTTTTGTTCTCTCGCGAATAACAAGCACTTCCGTTCCGTATTCGGAAAAACCGTTTCAGGGGTAGATTCTAATCATTTTTATGAAACCCAAAATGCAATTTAAAAAAATCGATTTTTTTACCAAAAGATAGTAAACCCCCCATAACTTACATTTTCTACTTTTAGAGCTAGCTGCCATTCATCACACCAACTACAAATTTTGTGTAACTAATTTGTATCCTCGTACAGTCTATCAACGACGACACCTTCACGTACCCCATAGCGTCATAAGTAAACAGCCGACGAGGAGGAGGAGATTAGTGTTTAACGTCCCGTCGACAACGAGGTCATTAGAGACGGAGCGCAAGCTCGGGTGAGGGAAGGATGGGGAAGGAAATCGGCCGTGCCCTTTCAAAGGAAACATCCCGGCATTCGCCTGAAGCGATTTAGGGAAATCACGGAAAACCTAAATCAGGATGGCCGGAGACGGGATTGAACCGTCGTCCTCCCGAATGCGAGTCCAGTGTGCTAATCACTGCGCCACCTCGCTCGGTGGCAAACAGCCGAAGACTGCTGCTTACCCTGTTCGCCAGATGATTTATGTACACAGAAAATAACAGTGGTCCTATCACACTCACCTAGGGCACTCCTGTCGACACTCTTCTCCCACTCGCTACCGAGGACAACGTACTGGATTACGTTACTCAGTAAGTCTTCGAGCCAGTCACATACCTGGGAACCTATTCTGTACGCTTGTATCTTTGTTAACAGTCGGCAGTGTGACACCGTTTCAAATGCTTTACGGAAATCCAGGAATACGGAATTCCCCTGCTGTCCTCCATTCTTGGTTCGCAGTATATCATGCGAGAAAACAGCAACCTGAATTTCTCACGAGCCGGCCGCTGTGGCCGGGCGGTTCTAGGCGCTTCAGTCAGGAACCGCGCTCATGCTACGGTCGCAATTTCGAATCCTGCCTCCGGCATGGATGTGTGTGATGTCCTTAGGTTAGTTAGGTTTACGTAGTTCTAAGTCTAGGGGACTGATGACTCAGATGTTAAGTCCCACAGTGCTTAGAGCCATTTGAACCATGTCGGACGAGCGATGCTTCCCGCAGATAATCATAGACCAGTTAGGACTTTAAGAAGTGAGAAGTGAGCATTCACGTGTACGTGCGTTCGGTAGGCAGTGATCGGTGTTCGACAACATGGCAAATTTTAAAGTGAAGATTAGCACTGATATTTAGGGCAGCGGTAAACCAAACCAACTACTACAAACAACTCCTCTGGCACTGCGTACATCATCGCTATTACTTTTTCATTTGCACTTTATGGTTCCTCGATCACATGTCTCAGCATTTACTATGAAGCTTGGACTGTTCACTAGTGAAGAATGCAGTTGGCAAAGATATGGTTTTCGTTCATGATAATGCATTGGGAAGAAAAGGTGCCGGCCGGAGTGGCCGTGCGGTTCTAGGCGCTACAGTCTGGAGCCGAGCGACCGCTACGGTCGCAGGTTCGAATCCTGCCTCGGGCATGAATGTGTGTGCTGTCCTTAGGTTAGTTAGGTTTAATTAGTTCTAAGTTCTAGGCGACTGATGACCACAGATGTCAAGTCCCATAGTGCTTAGAGCCATTTGAACCATTTGTAGAAATTGTAGAGGGAGCCCAAGATTTAAATATAGTAAGCAAGTTCAAGCGAGTGTAGGATACATTTGTTGTGCGGACATAAAAAGACTTGCAAGTATAGACTAGCGTGGCGTATTTCCTCAAACCAGTCGTCTGACTGACAACCATAACAACAACATTACAAAAAAAAAGGGTCAAATGACTCTGAGCACAGATGTTAAATCTGTGGTCATCAGTCTCCTAGAACTTAGAACTACCTAAACCTAATTAACCTAAGGACATCACACACGTCCATACAGGAGGCAGGATTCGAACCTGCGACCGTAGCGGTCGCGCGGTTCCAGAGTGAAGCGCCTTTTCTTCTTCTTCTTTTTTTTTTCTATTTCGTCGTCACACGACATCCGTTGAAGTTTGTTGTTGATCTGCCGTGGCGGCAGCTTAGAACTGCTCGGCCACTGCGGCCGGCAACAAGATTACATTTTTTTAATATACTTGTACAGTAATATGCGAAGAAAACGGCCCATGTGTAATGAATTGAAAAGAGCATCTACAACTGAACTGTAAGACAGTATAGCATTAGACAGTTGTGTCATTGATTAGATTTCGACGGCGACTGCATACATTGACTGTGATAACAGGATCATCGGTGAGACGTAAAGCACTAGAAACTGTAAATTAGGACAGTTGTTTGACTAACTGCTCTCTTAGCGAGTGACAACACATTATACCGTGAAGGAGCATTTCACAACTTTTGGACAGCTGGTAGGTTTGCGCGGTATTACACAGAGAAAGGCTGGGTGTTTCAGGGAACTGCTTGCGACTGCGGGACGCAGTGAACCAGAGGCGACGTGACGTTTCGCACGAGTACCACAAGAGAAAACATGCGTCCTTCGTCGAGTGCGGCCGTTACCAGGTCATCGTTATCCATCACACGGGGACATTTTAGGTCATCGGTCATTAACTGCTCTCGACCAGTGTAGTACGACAGGATTTTGCTTCTCGGGGTCATTGCAATAGCCTAGCTCGAGTAGCTGTTGTAAACAGCTGGTATGGGCATACCTCCAGTGGCTTAAATTGAGTAGTTTGACTTAACCAAACTGAATAGTTGTTATTTTATTGACACAAACAACTTACACCTTATAGAAACAACTTAAGCTTGAGTATTCCTGTTGTCTGTTGTGCATTGAGACAGGGGCTACGACCCCACCAATCAGTCCCTTCGGTATTTCGCACGCCAACGACTTCATGTAACGCGACAGGAAAATAAATCATTGGAGTGAGACCAACTGATCTAGTTGCAAATGAGACAGGATCCTCACTTAAAATCCAAAGACGAGTGTAACTGTAGTTCAGGAGCTCGTGGTAGGAATAGTACAGTTTAATTTTTCATCGACATCGCAACTGATAGCAAGCTCGGGTAACGAAGTATATCGGCTGTGTTCTTTCCATAGGTATAATCCTGGTATTTGGTGTAAGTGATTTGCGAAAACTACATACTACCTAAATCTGGGTGTCCTAACGCGGTGAACGCCCACGGAAACTGATATCGAAGCGAAACAGTGCACCGTCTCGTTGAAACCACATCATCTCGTGGGCACCAAGAGGCACAGTCTCCAACAACTGTGTACACACAGCTCAGTCAGCACCTGGTAACATGCGCTACTCAAACGGTACGGTAACAAATAATGTCCTGTTAGTTTCTCTTGTATAATTCCAGTTAATAAGTTAATAGATAGCCCGAATCTCGTGGTCGTGCGGTAGCGTTCTCGCTTCCCACGCCCGGGTTCCCGGGTTCGATTCCCGGCGGGGTCAGGGATTTTCTCTGCCTCGTGATGGCTGGGTGTTGCGTGTTGTCCTTAGGTTAGTTAGGTTTAAGTAGTTCTAAGTTCTAGGGGACTGATGACCATAGATGTTAAGTCCCATAGTGCTCAGAGCCAGAGTTAACAGATAATCGTCACTCACGACAAAAGTTGAGAACAGTTTTTTGATTGTGCTCCACAGCGTTGATAAATCTTAGAAATGACATCATGGCAGAGAATCAATGTTTTAAGAATGTTCCTTGTCTTTCAGTTTAAATGGTTCAAAATATTGTTAGGCACTGTACGCAAGCCCATTATCGCTTGCTGTAATTTATTTTCATAAGACTAATTAAAACCACTCTTTGAAGAGATGATCTGTTCCGAGTTACACCGATGGCCATAAAAATGACGAAATTTTACTTCTGAGCATATGCAGTATAGTAGGAAGAGTGCAAGATTACGTTTGTAGCTGATTTGGTGGTATACGTGATGCGGAATTTAGTAAAAAGTGCTGCAGTCATAGTCAGCAGTAGTTGTTCTATACCGGCTGAACATCGAGTGAAGTGACATGTAAGGGTACGCCAATCCATGCTGATTCGGCTCTACGCCAGCGTTCGTCAATCGTAGTGGCTACAGAGTGGTGGCGTTGCAGTGTCGCGGCAACTCACAAGCACATGCTTCCCGTGGGAGAGAGATCTGTATCTATATCTACACTATGTGATCAAAAGTATCTGGACACCTGGCTGAAAATGAGTTACAAGTTCGTGGCACCGTCCTGGCTCACCCTTTGCCTTGATGACAACTTCCACTCTCACAGGCATACATTCAATCAGGTGCTATAAGGTTTCTTGGGGACTGACAGCTTATTCTTCACGTAGTGCTGCACTAAGGTGAAGTATCGAAGTCGGTCGGTGAGGCCTGGCAAGAAGTCAGCGTTCCAAAACATCCCAAAGGTACTCTAGAGGATTCAGGTCAGGACTCTGTGCAGGACAGTCCATAACAGGTATGTTATTGTCGTGTAACCACTCCGCCACAGGCGGTGCATTATAAACAGGTGCTCGATCGTGTTGAAAGGTGCAATCGCCATCCCCGAATTTCTCTTCAACAGTGGGAAGCAAGAAGGCGCTTAAAACATCAATGTAGGCCTGTGCTGTGATAGTGCCAACCAAAACAACAAGGGGTGATAGCCCCCTCCATTAAAAACGAGACCACACCATAACACCACCGCCTCCGAATTTTACTGTTGGCACTACACACGCTGGCAGAAGACGTTCACCGGGCATTTGCCATACACTCACCCTGCCATCGCATAGCCACATTTTGTACCGTGATTCGTCACTCCACACAACGTTTTTCCACTGTTGGATCGTCCAGTGTCTACGCTCCTTACACCAAACGTCGTTTGGCATTTACCAGCGTGATGTAGGGCTTATGAGCAGCCGCTCGACCATGAAATCCAAGTTTTCTCACCTCCCGCTTAACTGTAATAGTACTTGCAGTGGATACAGATGCAGTTTGGAATTCCTGTGTGATGGTCTCGATAGATGTCTGCCTATTACACATTACGACCCTCTTCAACTGTCGGCGGTCTCTGTCAGTCAACAGACGAAGTTGGCCTGTACGCTTTTGTGATGTACGTGTCCCTTCACGTTTCCACTTCACTATCTCATCGGAAACACTGGAGCTAGGGACGTTTAGGAGTGTGGGAATCTCGCGTACAGACGTACAGACACAAGTTACTCCCAGTCACCTGACCACGTTCGAAGTCCGTGAGTTCCGCGGAGCGCCCCATTCTGTTCTCCACTACGTCTAATGACTACTGACGTCGCTGATATGGAGTACCCGACAGTAGGTGGTAGCACAATGCACCAGATATGAAAAACATATGTTTTTGGGGGTGTCCGGATACTTTTGATCATATAGTGTATATCTTCACGATTACTTTGCAGTTCACAGTTAAGTGCCTGGCAGAGAGTTCATCGGACCACCTTCAAGCTATACTAAAATAAATAAATAAATAAAAACGACACACCACAAAGGAATTATCCGAATGAGATGGAAATCAGAATATGTGATATACATGTACAGACAAACAAATGATTACAGTTTCAGAAGTATTGGATGATTCATTGAAGCGAAAGAGCTTAACAAAAAGAGCAAGTCAATTACGCGTTGGTCCACCGCTGGCCCTCATGAAAGCAGTTACTCGTCTTGGCATTGATCCATAGAGTTGTTGGATGTCTTCCAGAGAGATAACGTTTCAAATCCTGTCCAATTCTATTCTCAAAATCCCGTGCTAGTTGGACGGCCTACCAATAATACTCAAAATATTCTCATCTGGGGAGAGATCCGTCAACATTGCTCGCCAAGTTGGGGTTTGGCAAGCACGAAGGCAAGCAATAGAAACTCTCGCCGTATGCGGTCGGGCATTATCTTGCTGAAATGTATGCCCAGGATGGCTTGCCATGGAGTGCAGCAAAACATAGTGTACAGTATCGTCGAGGTACCGCCGTGCAGTAAGGCTGCGTCTCTAGACACGTCTTCGGCCTAGAATCTCATTCGCTTGAGTAGAATTGTCTTCATTGGTGAGTACCGCTTAGAAGTGGGACCCGACGACCAGTGAAGACGTGTCTGGAGACGCTTTGGACAGCGGTGGTATAGTGACCTCACTGCCGCTAACCACACGGCCCGACAACCGTGAGTGATGGTCTTGAGTGCCATTTCTCTTGGTAGAAGAACCCGGTTCATTGTCATCTGTGGCACCTTCACAGCACAGCGGTATGTTGACGATATTCTACTCCCCGTTTTGTTGCCCTTCATGGCAAGCCAAATGGTTCAAACGGCTCTGATCACTATGGGACTTAACTGCTGAGATCATCAGTCGCCTAGAACTTACAAGGGAACCTCCCCATCGCACCCCCCTCAGATTTAGTTATAAGTTGGCACAGTGGATAGGCCTTGTAAAACTGAACACAGATCAGTCGAGAAAACAGGAAGAAGTTGTGTGGAACTATGAAAAAATAAGCAAAATATACAAACTGATTAGTCCATGTGCTAGATATGCAACAATAAGGAGAGCGCAAGTACAGGAGTGCCGTGGTCCTGTGGTTAGCGTGAGCAGCTGCGGAACGAGACAGAATTGAAACTAAATTCCCAAATTGTGACTGGAAAGCTGTATGGCGGAACATCAACTATGCCGGGCTATCTACAGACGCTATTTCCGCATGGTACAAAACAGTTAATAATGTCATCAGCACCAACGAGAGACTATATGGGATCGGTTTAAACCAGACACACCTTTGTATAAAATGCAATCTGGTGGATACACTCAGCCACAGATTCACCTGTGGTGGCAATGTGCATAACTGGAATTGGATCAGGCAACAAATCGCCTTTCTCACCAGATCCTCTACGCAATATATAACGCCGTCGCTCCTCCTGAGACCGGACATGACATACTTTCCGAAATTAAAAACCAACGCCATTAGCTGGTTACTGGGAAAATATGTTAGTTATGTCATCCACACACTCGGGTCGGACAACGAGATAGAATTCCGCGTTTACATGAAGTATGAATATGCAAAAATCAGCACGTATCGCAACCACAAGAAGCACTATGGCAACATGCTGAAGATCATTTTTGAAATAATGGGTGTTGGTTAAATATGTGAAACCACTACAACACCTTGAACGAGAACGAACAGAAGAAAAATAAAAGTCGCTTGGTTCCTTATTATTATTTACTTTAACCTTGCTTCCGGAACTTTTTTTTTTTTTTGTCAGTGTTCAGTTTCTACTTAGAGAAGAGGTTTCTTTGTCTTTCTTACATCGGAGAATGGGAATATTGTGTAAAGATTTCTGCACACTTAGTGCTATGACCCAACAGGGAACATGAAAAAGGGGTGGGAGGGGTTTGGGCCTCGACGCACTGGCAGTGCCGTGAACAGACCCCACTGCTAGTGCGGCGTGTACCACGCCCTGACCAACCTAAAAAAAAAAAAGTGGTTAATAAAAATTGGATTGCTGGAAGAAAAGATGGATAAAAAAGTGTATGGAGGAAAAAAGTAAAAAAAAAGAGGTCCTTAGTTCAAGCCTTGCCTCAGGTGAAACGTTTTAACTTGCAGTTTATGTGACAAACGCTTATGTTTTCATCACTTTTTTGGGAGTGATTGTCACATCCACAAGAAAACCTAAATCGGGCAAGGTAGAAGAATCTTTTTACCCATTCGCCAAGTGTACAAGTTAGGTGGGTTGACAACATATTCCTGTCATGTGACGCACATGCCGTCACCAGTGTTGTATAGAATATATCAGACGTGTTTTCCTGTGGAGGAATCGGTTGACCTATGACCTTGCGATCAAATGTTTTCGGTTCCCATTGGAGAGGCACGTCCTTTCGTCTACTAATCGCACAGTTTTGCGGTTCGGTCTCAAAACAGACATTAAACTTATTACAGTGAACAGAGACGTCAATGAACGAACGGACAAATCATAACTTTGCAAAAATAGAGAACGTAAACTTTTCAGCCGAGGGAAGACTTGAACCATGGACCTCTCATTCCGCAGCTGCTCACGCTAACCACGGGACCACAGCGTTCCTGAGCTCATACGCTCCTTGATGTTGCCTAACTTGCAAATGGTCTACTCAGTTTGTATATTTTGCTTATTTTTTCATAGATCCACACATCTTCTTCCTGTTTTCTCTATTGATCTGTGTTTAGTTTTTCAAGGCCTATCCACTGTGCCAACTTATAACTTAATCTGAGAGGGTTGAGATGGGGAGGTTCCCTTGTTAGAACTACTTAAATCTAACTAACCTAAGGACATCACACACATCCATGCTCGAGGCAGGATTCGAACCTGCGATCGTAGCGGTCCCGCGGTTCCAGACTGTAGCGCCTAGAACCACTCGGCCACCCCAGCCGGCTTTCTTGTTGAAATATAACGTCACTGAAACCTCGATGATAGGACACAGCCGCTGGCCTTAACACGTCAGAAATGTTGCATCTGTAGTCCCGATTACCGACTATGCGTGTAGTGATCGTGTTGTGTATCTGATGCAGCCCATACCGTTTAAGACAGCTACTGCGCCTTTATAACAATAACGAATACAATGTGTCAACGTTCGTCGTTCTCGGAGTTTGCATTCACGGAAACGCCCGTCGTGATGTTGTACGTACGACTGGGACTTATTTGGAAAGACGTGATGGTGCCACTCCCATGTCCTCTGTTTTCGTTGTGCGCAACACAGCCAGCGCGCCTAACTCTGCTGCCATGTCAAGGGAAACTGCAGTTATGGTCGCCATGCTGACCGTTCGTGCTGCTCAAAAGCCGTTGCAAATTCGACATGGATTCTGTTTTTGCTGCAAACAAGCCAAAGCCCAGAACAATGTGCCTGTCCTCTCAGGCGCTAGTCGCATTGGGCAATTGAGATCCTACGTGGTGTCGAGTATGGCTCTCCCGAACGCACTGATTCCATGTTCACATTACACTTCTGGTATCCCAACCAATACGGGCAGCTATACTACTGAACGATAAACTGCTGTGTCGGTATGCCACGATACTGCTGTTGTTCAATTCTGTCATATGCTCGTGTACGTTTCTCCATCTTGGATGATTTCTCATAACAGAATGAACATAGAAACGCGACTTCTGATGGAGAAACCCGCTACTTAATTTTTTGTTACACAAAGAATGTACAGCGTTATCCGAACTCACTTTTTTGCGGTTGCGTTGACATGCTAATCATTTACTTATTTTGGCATGTACCGGGTGGTTATAATCAAAGTGCAACTACTCACAAAGCTCAAGGGCGGGCTGCAATTATCTATGGCAGCAAAACTTGGTAGACAGTTTAATGTATTAATGTGGAACCAATTTACACTGGGAAAAAAAATTAGTTCCAATTTTGGCCACTGGGTGCAACTTTTGCGCTCTGGGTGCAAGAAAAACGTATGGAAATGGTTCCATGTGTAATGTACTAAGAATGGGACGTTGGCAGGAAAGGTCACACAAATGAGAAAGGCATAATGCTAGTTTTATTATTAGCCGCTGCTTACATAATTTGTGCAGTATGAGCACTGGAGACGTCGACGAGTTGCTGTACAGCGCCCGATTGGCACCTGGAGATCAGAATTGGAACTAATTTTTTCCAGTGTAAATCGGTTCTGCAGTAACGCTTTAGCATATCTACCAAGTTTCGCTGCCATACGATAATTACAGTCCACATTGTGCCTACGTGAATACCGGCACTTTAATTACGAGAGGCATTCAATAAGTAATGCAACACTTTTTTTCTGGGCCAGTTTCGATTCAAAAAATGCAGAAATTGTTGTGAGACATCGTGTAATATAGCCGCTTTAGCCCTTATAGTTTCACGAAGTTCCGATACGTGGCGGGGCTACACGTCGCCTTCAAAATGGCGTCTCTAACAGAGGTGCATCCAAGCAAAGTTGTCATTGAGTTTCTTTTGGCGGCAAAACAGACCGTAGCAGATATTCATAGGAGCTTCCAGAATGTCTATGGAGACATGGCAGTGAATAAAAGCACTATGAGTCGTCGGGGAATGTGTCTGTCATCATCGCAACGAGTCGTGCAAATCTGTCCCATCTCGCGCACAGCTGTGACTCCTGCAGTGTTAGAACATTCGAGGTGATCGACGAATCACAGTCAAATACCTGCGATTCTGAAGGGATTGGTTTGGGAGGGGAGGGAGGGGGCAAACAGCGAGGTCATCGGTCCCATCGGATTAGGGAAGGACGGGGAAGGAAATCGGTCGTGCCCCTTCAATGGAGCCATCTCGGAATTTGCTTGAAGCGATTTAGAGAAATCACGGGAAACCTAAATCAAGATGGCCGGACGCGGGTTTGAACCGTCATCCTCACGAATGCGAGTCCAGTGTGCTAACCATTGCAACACCTCACTCGGTGCCCGCCCCTGGTAGCCGAGTGGTCGCCGGCACGGTAGCTCAGCGTGTTCGGTCAGAGAGCTGGTTGGCTTTTGTAATAAAAAACTGAGTGGAACGATCAACAACGAACAAAATGCAAAAAAAGGTGGTCAGCGCGACGGAATGTCATACCTAACGGCCCGGGTTCGATTCCCGACTGGGTCGGAGATTTTTTTCCGCTCAGGGACTGGTGTTGTGTTGTCCTTATCATCATCATTTCATCCCCATCGACACGCAAGTCGCCGAACTGGCATCAACTCGAAAGACGTTGTAAGGGGTCCGTAGGCCCTTAATATAAGTTTGCACTCGGCACAGGTCGATAGGGCAAACAATCGATTGTGTCGTGTTGCGAGAGCGAGTGTGAAGTTGAGTCAGTCCCATGTTGCGGGCCGAGGTGTGTGGAGGCCATTTGTTGTAATGCAAGGCTTTACCGACAAAGGGAGTGGCCATCGCCGCGGTTTAACCCCTTTGTGCTAGAATAATACTGGGAAAGTGAAGAAGTATAATTAGGAGAGTGATCAGTGATATTTCTAGTGCCGATATTTTGGTTTCGCGTCTACCGCGCCGGCATCATTTTGGATTGCAGTGTTGGATTGCAGTGTTGGATTGCAGTGATTGGATTAGCGTGTGACGATATGAATAACGAAGAAGCCTGTGCCGAGATTAGCCGTAATTAAATATGTATGACGAAGGCAGTGGCTGTCTCCTCCTTTTTGTGTTTTTGAGACGAATATAGGTTCTTGATTAGTGAAACTGTGTTGGTGTTCTTCTTGTTACCAGACATTTCATTATTACAGCATTTGTGAAGGACAAACTGGAAAGTAACAACTCCGTAGCAGTCAATTCCGATTGCCAGCCCCATTAGGTACACGGTCACATTAATTAATAATTATTGGGCTGCTATTCGGTCGGATGAGGTCAGATCGGCTATAATATAAAATTAAATCGGAGGTGTTACAACGTGCACTACGCGAACGGCCTACCTGATAGGAGGCTCTAGCCACACGGCATTTCCATTCACCTCACTCGGTAGTGTGAAGGGGTTGCTCTGTTCGCTATCCTCCATCATGGTGCAACGATTAGCTCAGAAGTGTACTGTGCTACCCTCAGGAAATTAAACAAACGACTTCATCGTGTTCGTCGCCACAGAAACGCAAACGAACTTCTCTTTCTCTATGACAACGCAAAGCCTCATACAAGTCTGCACACACGAGAGGAGCTCACAAAACTTCATTGCATTATTCTTCGTCATCATCCCTACAGCACGGATCTCGCACCTTCCGACTTCCATCTGTTTGGCCCAGTGATTTGATACACTTTAGGGGAAGCAGTAGGTGAATGAAGTGGAGGTTATTGATGGACCAAGACATTGGCTCCGACGTCTACCAGCGGGCATACAGGACCTCACAGTAGGGTGACGTCAGGCTGTTGCATTGAACGGAAATTATGTTGAAAGTTAGGGTTAGGAGGCCAAAAGAATGCGGGTGATACGGTATATTGGAATCCTGAATAAAACCAACCTGCTTTCAGAAAAAAAAAGTTGTGTTTCTATCGGACGTCCCTCGTATAACCACCCGGTAGTGTACTTCATGGCCGGCCGGAGTGGCCGAGTGGTTCTAGGCGCTACAGTCTGGAACCGCGCGACGGCTAGGTCGCAGGTTCGAATCCTGCCTCCGGCATGGATGTGTGTGATGTCCTTAGGTTAGTTAGGTTTAAGTAGTTCTAAGTTCTAGGGGACTGATGACCTCAGAAGTAAAGTTCCATAGTGCTCAGAGCCATTTGAACCATTTTGTACTTCATGCTAATTTGACTATTTTGCATGCCTTTTTGTCTGTATTGCAATTTGGATGGACAACAGTGTACTTTATAAAGTCTCCACAAATCTTCCTTGAAGGACTGCTCTCTGTTTGTCTTTCACTGCTATCTTAGTACAGTCTTGAAGGAGATCGCTTTTTGGCCCTTACGCCTTCTGACTGCTCCGTGTCGTGTGGATTGTTTTTAGTGGTGAACGTCGAATAACTTGGCAACGCAAGCAAGACACGAATCGGCGATTTCGCACGTGCTGTGGGACCTTGCAGACTACGAGTTTGGCGGCGGTGAGCGGGTGTAACACGGCAGCTGCGTGGTGAGGCGTGCAAGCGGCCTTGTGCTCATTCCTCGCGCATTGTGCCGCCGCTATTGCGCTTGCTTCTGGAGCACATGCTTTCCCTCCCGCTAGCTACGCTCGTACTCGTCGCCAGTGACGTAAATCCCAAGTTCAGTCTTAATCAGGTAGCGAAGGCGGCAGTTCACAGTAAAATGAATATGCATAGTGTCAGTCGCAGTTAAGTGCTCGGTCCACTGTATCACCTGAAACGGCCTTTAACCTGCTGATAAACGATACGGTATTACCAGTTTCTGTCATCTGGGCTTCTTCATTTATCATAAAGCTATTTACAGAAACCTACACGACTACTTTAATACTGTGGCGTAGAATAAAATAAAAGCAATACCACGTCTCTGGCGTCAATTATAAAATAATTATACAGTCAATAGTAAAATGTACTGACACAGTTAACTGATCTTCATGTACCGTCATAATCTGGTTTAACGTTTTCGTGTAAAGTTATTAACTGTGTTAGTACATTGCCATCAACAGAAAAATATATTGTAGAGTCAATACTAAAATGTACTGACACAGTGGAACCTGATGATGATGGTATATGAAGATCAGTTAATTGTGTCAGTACATTTTACTGATGGGTATATAACGTATTTTACTGTTGACGGCAGAGACGCAGGATGGCAGAACGCCACAAAGTATAGGCGGTAAATAAAGAATAGGTTTTTGAGCAGCATGTGCGATAATCGTGAATTTTGGTTCGATATTAAACCAATTAGTAGTTCTGGTATATTGTTGGCTTATTTTTTTATCGGAACAGGATTTCAGTCAGCTGGATTAGCCAGTACAAGGGTGTTATGGGGATGGTTGGTTCAAATGGCTCTGAGCACTATGGGACTTAACTGCTGAGGTCATCAGTCCCCTAGAACTACTTAAACCTAGCTAACCTGATCACACACATCTATGCCCGAGGCAGGATTCGAACCTGCGAACGTAGCGGTCACGCGGTTCCAGACTGTAGCGCCTAGAACCTCTCGGCCACCAAGGTCGGCTGTTATGGTAAACGAACTTGAATCACAACCGTTGGTTGAACATCAGTTTTCTCACAAAAAGCCAGTGGTAAATTTAGAGATCAAATTTGATTTTGAACATAAAATTATTTTACTATTTCTGAGGCATACTTTGCGCAAAGACTATAAGGACAAGCTAAAAGGGAACGAAGCATAGATGTAGCGACGCCGGCCGTAGTGACCGTGCGGTTCTAGGCGCTACAGTCTGGAGCCGAGCGACCGCTACGGTCGCAGATTCGAATCCTGCCTCGGGCATGTATGTGTGTGATGTCCTTAGGTTAGTTAGGTTTAAGTAGTTCTAAGTTCTAGGGGACTGATGACCTCAGAAGTTAAGTCCCATAGTGCTCAGAGCCATTTTGTAGCGATAGACATTTTCTATTCTGGTTTCTATGTAAATGGAACTGGGAAGGCCGCAAATAGAAATAATATAAAATACCGTTCACGACACAGGGTGAATCATATAAAACTTGCACCGCAAATATCACGGAAATGGAAAGTGCTAATGATGTGCGATTTTCACAGAATGGATTTGTAGTCAGGGACTAGTATTATTAGCCAGTAAACAGATTGTAATAATACTTAGAAAGTGTATTATTTGTACAAACATACACTTTTTTAATGAAACAATGCCTATTGACGTTAACAAACTGAAAGTAGGGTAAATTAGAATGTCAGTGGTGTTTATGAGTAGTTTATGAGTTACCCACGTTTGTGCCTTTCAACCCACGTAGTTGCTAGGCACGCTGTTTTTTATGTTTGCCTACAGTATGCTTGTGTGTTCCTTGAGTGTATTGCCTAGCGGTCTAAGGCGCTGCAGTCATGGACTGTGCGGCTGGTCCCGGCGGAGGTTCGAGTCCTCCCTCGGTCATAGGTGTGTGTGTTTGTCCTTAGGATAATTTAGGTTAAGTAGAGTGTAAGCTTAGGGACTGATGACCTTAGCAGTTAAGTCCCATAATATTTCACACACATTTGAACATTTTTTTGAGTGTATTGCAACTTGCTTGTCAGTTAGTGTGACACAGTTCAAGCAGTAGGTCGTGAGTGGACAATGGGATTTACCAATGCATAAAAAGTCAACATTTTCGTGGTGTGTGTGTGTGTGTGTGTGTGTGTGTGTGTGTGTGTGTGTGTGTGAAAATGCAGTTCGTTCTAGTGCAGTGTGGTTCAAATGGCTCTGAGCACTATGGGACTTAACATCTGAGGTCATCAGTCCCCTAGAACTTACAACTACTCAAACCTAACTAACCTAAGGACATTACACACACCCATGCCCGAGGCAGGATTCGAACCTGCGACCTTAGCGGTCGCGCGGTTCCAGACTGTAGCACCTAGAACCGCTCGGCCACTCCGGCCGGCGCCCAGTCCTGTTCTAGAGGGATTACTGGGAGCTACTAAAGAATTAAACCAAAACTTTCGAAGTGGAATTAGGACGCAGTTCCAATTGTACACCATCCCAGCATTTATCTCTGCACTTCGTCACTAGCATAGTCAGTTGAAATAGCTTAAAATCGTCACTGTTAATGAGATTTATAAACATCGTTTTTCGTGGTCTATATGAGTTATCCGGCAAGCAGATTCTGATATGTCGCAACAAATAGATACATCAGTGGCCCAGAGGAACAAAAAGTCGTTTGTAACTGGGAGACCCCAAAGGGTAGGCCCAGCCGCGTAGTCGGAAAAGATTTTCTTCCTTCGCGAATAATGGTCCCTTCGTCTTGGTGTGTGTGAATTATGTCTTAAGTGTATCTCTTGAGCCAAGGTGAATGTAACGTATGCGTATATAGTGTATGATGATGAGAGAAGGGAGAGAATGAAAGCTAGTGGGAGCTCAGCACCAATAGGGCCGCAGAGCTTAACGTCTCCTCCTAATGGAAGGATCTGTAGCAAACTTGTTACATGTTCTCACTTTATGACACACTGTCGAGAGGTTGGGATTTAATACAAGATATTGGCGCAAAGTCTGCTCATCAAGAACTTGACGCCATCACCTCTCATCCCCTTGCCAGCCAAATACTGGTGATGAAAACTTCTGCCCCTGACAGGATTATAACCTACCAGCACGTCGAGCGCAACAAGACAATGGTACGTTTGCGACCTCGGCTACGGTGGCAGTCTGATGCTATCATTTTATCCACAATGTATGTTACAAGAACCTCAATGACTGCAGTAAGTAATATAAATGAAGAGTACGTACAGTAATCATTTGTTAAAAGAGACGAAACTCGTCATCAGATGACGCGCATTCCTCAGCATGTAACTGAATTTACGTGATGCAGGGCGTTAACATTTGTCCCGAGAGGACTGTTTTTTTCATAGTGCATATTCAAGCACTTTGTGATACAACAAGTACGTAAAAACTTAAAGTATGGATGAACATTGAAAAAAAATTGGCAAAATACTGACATTCTCAACGTGTCATATGAGTAATATATCTGTTAGTTTTGTGCTGTGTAACGCAAGGAACAGATGTAATTTATGTACTTAGACTCTATACAGCACAAAAAAGTCAGTACTTCACGCATGTTACGCCATAATTTTATAATTTTTAACGTGGTACATACCGCTACGTAGTAAAGTGTATCATCGGGTGGAAATCTCACGCCATCCAGCTTATACATAAATTCTGTTGTATTACGAAGAATTCGTCCAATTCAGGTAACTTCAACTACCTTTCTTAAAACTTGTCCACATTGTTGAGGCATTTGTGGTAGCGTGATACCAGATATTATACACCCTCGTGTAAATTTGTGACAGATACATTCATTTCATCATCATCATCATCGCCCAAACGAAAATGACGTCTACGTGAAACATATGAACTGAACATACAGTGCCTTGATCATTCCAACAATTCCCCAATCACTCTTAAAAGTAACCCACTCGTACGCGCCAAGTATCCTCTGACAACAAATCTTTATGGTGTTCGCTTCAAGCAATGGTTTCTAGGTGTGAAAGCTACTACTTTGTTACCAGATCCGTATGGAAACCGGTCTCATCACTCCTAGCTAGTCGCCTATGCTGAACCATTGAAGAACCTCTCAAGTGCTGTCGCAAGTAAGCGTTTCCAGTAAGTTCGCGAGAGAGCTGCGGTAATAGGATTGATTAAAGTGTTTGGAAAGAGCCGTTCGATGTTCTACAAGCCATGTTGCGCTCACGAAATTTTCAGGAACACACTGCCTTCCCATTATTGAAATTAATTACAGCGTGCCAGGTTGGACAGCGCAGCTAAGACGAACGAGACATAGTATTGTTATTCTTTCAGAGCACTAATATAACTTAACTAGAACGAATAGACTTTCTCATACTTTAAACATGTATCGTGTGATTTCCAAGTTTATTTTTGTCCTTGGTAGAACGTCGTGAACTCCAGACATCTGTGATAAGAAAAATCACTGTGAAATGAAGTCATTTAGCATCTCCCGGAAATCAAGAATCACAGAAGATCAATTTTTTCTGTAAATTCTTATCTTAATAGAACACTTGTTAACCAATAATAAGCTCTATGCTATAAAACTAAAACTTACCTAGTTTCCAGTCCATCATCTGTTTCTAGTCGAAACTTCTGTAATTTTATGATCAACGATTAATTTTACTAACACAGTCATGGAGACTGTTACATAGGACTGTCTATGGTACGTTCACCTTCCACCATCTGAGGCTAAGCGGAGTCTATAACGCAAGATAAAGCTCGTGTTTGATGCGGTCACACCTTTGCGAAGTTGTAAGACATGTATGGGGCTACATAACCTAGCGAAATCAGTTATTTCTAATAACACGTTTCCTGAATTTGCTTTGCAAGCAAATGGAGGACGGGTAATTGAGGAGAAAAAGGCATAACATGTAGCATTTGTCTCATTTTTACAAATTGTAAAATCGACAGTTATGCCAAAATGTGTCAAGTGTGTCTTTACACACTTTGAGGAGTTCCTAGATAACAGGACGCAGCATGTCATTATCAATGGAGAGAAGTCTTCCGAAGTAAGAGTGATTTCAGGTGTGCCGCAGGGGAGTGTCATACGACCGTTGCTATTCACAATATACATAAATGACCTGGTGGATGACATCGGAAGTTCACTGAGGCTTTTTGCAGATGATGCTGTGGTGTATCGAGAGGTTGTAACAATGGAAAATTGTACTGAAATGCAGGAGGATCTGCAGCGAATTGACGCATGGTGCAGGGAATGGCAATTGAATCTCAATATAGACAAGTGTAATGTGCTGCGAATACACAGAAAGATAGATCCTTTATCATTTAGCTACAAAACAGCAGGTCAGCAACTGGAAGCGGTTAATACCATAAATTATCTGGGAGTACGCATTAGGAGTGATGGAATGATCATATAATGTTGATCGTCGGTAAAGCAGATGCCAGACTGAGATTCATTGGAAGAATCCTAAGGAAATCCAATCCGAAAACAAAGGAAGTAGGTTACAGTACGCTTGTTCGCCCCTGCTTGAATACTGCTCAGCAGTGTGGGATCCGTACCAGATAGGGTTGATAGAAGATATAGAGAAGATCCAACGGAGAGCAGCGCGCTTCGTTACAGGATCATTTAGTAATCGCGGAAGCGTTACGAAGATGATAGGTAAACTCCAGTGGAAGACTCTGCAGGAGAGATGCTCAGTAGCTCGGTACGGGCTTTTGTCAAAGTTTCGAGAACATACCTTCACCGAAGAGTCAAGCAGTATATTGCTCCCTCCTACGTATATCTCACGAAGAGACCATGAGGATAAAATCAGAGAGATTAGAGCCCACAAAGAGGCATACCGACAATCCTTCTTTCCACGAACAATACGAGACTGGAATAGAAGGGAGAACCGATAGAGGTACTCAAGGTACCGTCTGCCACACACCGTCAGGTGGCTTGCGGAGTATGGATGTAGATGTAGATGTAGTTACGAAAATGACTAAATGACTAAAAGGAAAGCAGATCGGTCTGATGGCCAAAACTGAAGTATGCCAACGCTAAAAAATAATTTCTGGGTATTGTGACTAGACGAAACTACTTTCGCCTTTTCATAACTGCGTTTTCTTTTTATTGCTCTGGGATAAGGCTCATCGAGCTAGAACACATGAAATATTAGTTCACTTTATTACAAAATGGATGAAAATATTTACTTGAGACTGTTCTTTGTCAGAAGAGAGCCTAGAATATTTACAACTGTCATTGACTACATAAGCATCACTTGATTCATACGATCACAAACTGTTCTCTTGAAGTACCGTGTTCAGCTTCAACTAAAGCACATGTTCCTCTGAAACTTCCCGATCAATGTTCCTTCACAACGTTGTTGACTGCTGAAGCTGAGGTCACAAACTGGGACAGAGCTCTTGCATGCTCGACATTACTTTGACCTCAGCATGAGGGTGCAGCTCTGCTGAGAGGGAGGCGTGGTCATCTGGCGTGCCTCTCACTGGTTGTTGCGGATTGCAGCGAGCCCTCGCTTAATGTCTGTGGCATCGATCGATTCGCGTTGTCGAAATCGGTCTGGCACCGCGAGCTCTGGACGATATCGCACTATGCTTGTTCATCACCTGACGACGGAGCATAGGCTCCAGTTGTGATATGTTTAAAATAAGTGATCAACAGTTACTGGTCATTTAATATCCATATTCCTGGTTGTACGTATATGGCTGTATGTAAAAATAGGGGTATCAGAGGAATCAGTGGAAACGAAACGATGTACCCCTTCTACATGTCCACATCCACATGCATACGAAGCACACCACTTTTGGATACACAGGGTTAATCACCTAAAACTTGCGCCGCAGATATTGCAGAAATGGAAAGTGCTATTGATGTGCGGTTTTCACAGAATGGATTGATAGTCAGGGGTTCGTATTGTTAGCCAATCAGTAGAAAATGGTTCAAATGGCTCTGAGCACTATGGGACTTAACATCTATGGTCATCAGTCCCCTAGAACTTAGAACTACTTAAACCTAACTAACCTAAGGCCAACACACAACACCCACAATCAGTAGACTGTAATAATACTTAGAAAGCGATTTTTTATGCAAAAATACACTTTTTAAATGGAACACTGTCTATTGACATTAACAAACTAAAAGTAGGATAAATCAGAATGTCAGTGGTGATTATTATAGGATTCCAGTGCGAGTCGTTTACGAGATATCGTACTTTGAAAAGTTCCCACACCGACAAAAATGGTTCATATGGCTCTGAGCACTATGGGACTTAACATCTGAGGTCATGAGTCCCCTAGAACTTAGAACTACTTAAACCTAACTAACCTAAGGACATCACACACATCCATGCCCGAGGCAGGATTCGAACCTGCGACCGTAGCGGTCACGCGGTTCCAGACTGTAGCGCCTAGAAGCGCACGGCCACACCGGCCGGCTCCCACACCGACACTAGTACAACCAGTGTGGCAGCACACACTAAAGAACAGCACAAGGTGACAATAGCATACGACAGGAAAGGCGTTGAACGTCTGCAGTTCGACTGAGGCACAACACAGCGACAAAGAAACAAATAAATAATAATCTTTTCACTTCGCAATGCCTTAATCACCACAGTGGCGTTGCAAAGTAATACATTGTATAGGTTGACAGCAAGTACAAGCGTTTCAGATTTCCAAATTCTGTCGTTCTGTTCAGTGTAGAAACGGGTGGGGGAGGGGGGGGGAGGGGGGAGGGGGGAAGGGAGAGAGGCGATTCAAGGATAAAGAAAATATGAATAAAATATCGGTAATAAGCAAAGAACACATTTTTATTACACTGCTATTAACTTAACACATATAATGTTACTGAGAACTGTTAAGTTCGATCAGGCACATCTTGCCGCTCGCGCGCCGTTAACGAATGAGCGATGTTAGCAGAGAGGTGGAGGAGGAACTGCTGGCTGACAACGCCCGCGCACAAGCAGTATGGGCGCACGTGGGCGCGTTAGGAAGTGTCCAGCCCTGCTCTAGAAGGACGCACGCTCTACAAGGAAGCACGAACACCACTCTTCGTCCTAGATGGCTCAAAAACATAGCTTTCTTGAACTGATCAAAATGTTTACTGATGGTAACTTATTTTGAAATTCAGGCGTCACATAGACACTAGCTGGCACTGTTTAGTACAGTGGTAGTTGCCTAATGATATGGGGTACATTCTCAAGGCACGATCTTATCCTCCGACGGAACGGGGTCTTAGGAAACTATACTTTGTTTCGCTAGCCCACGATCTCCCTTTGTGAGCTTCATGTCTCTTTCCGGCAAGGACATTTTCAAGCTGAAAGTGCGCAGCCAATTCCGAGCAATTTCACTCAATAATTTGGCCACGCGGAATTGAACCGTCGTCCTCCCGATTGCGAGTCCAGTGTGCTAGCCACTGCACCACCTCGCTCAGTTGCTGCGGAGCCACATATTTAATGATGTGCGCTGACGGTGTGCTCTGGAAAACATTTGCTTGCACCACTCTGTCGTCAGATCTGCCACTTGCGCGTTCTGTAGCGAGGCGTGGACGGCCACCTTCTACCACTATCCATCGATGCCAACCCATAAGAATTTGCCCTTCTTCAAAGTTTCTCGTGCCGTTTGATTTCCCCATTTTCGGCCCTTATCATATTAGAAGCCTTTCCCATTCTTGTCTGCTCCATTTAAATACTTTTCTTACCGCACCACTTGCCCGCAGAGCCAACAGGAGACCTTCAAACTCCCGTGTACAGTGGTCATAATGTTTTGGCTCTTCGCCGGCCAGTGTGGCCGAGCGGTTCTAGGCGCTTCAGTCTGGAACCGCTCGACCGCTACGGTCGCAGGTTCGAATCTCGCCTCGGGCATGGATGTGTGTGATGTCCTTAGGTTAGTTAGGTTTAAGTAGTTCTAAGTTCTAGGGGACAGATGACCTCAGATGATAAGTCCCATAGTGCTCAGAGCCATTTGAACCATTTTGGCTCTACAGTGTATATTATAACACTTGCGGACCTGGCAATGCTTCGCCATTGCTAAATATGTATAGGAATTGGATATACATCCTCAACTCCTTCCCCCCTTTCTGTACCCATCTCCCACTCCTCTCTCTTTGTCCACCTCCTCCGCTCTCTCTATGTTCTTTTCCTCCCCTACCCTTTCTGCTCGATTACCTCTCTCTTTACCTTTCAGCCTTGTTTATTGTTTCTGTAAATGTTACCTTGATTTCGAATTCAAGCCCTTAAAATGAAAGGATAAATCGGTTCCGACCATTTGTACGCAGGGTATGAGAGATACTTCTCCAGCTGTTGAATTTGAAAAGATAGGAGCTTCAATGAAAGCTTCTTGTACAGTTTTAATCTACAAATGGGTAGAATTACACAGTGTCGAACGATTCGGATTCCATAGTACTATTCTAATGATACACAGATAACCCCTAAGTCCAACTTTTCTGTTTTCTGTAAAGCCGACGGCGAGCAAGGGAACAAAACAGCGCATTGTTGTACACATAATTTTTGTTCGAAATTATATATAGGAAGAAAGACGGCGAGCAAGGGAACAAAACAGCGCATTGTTGTACACACAATTTTTGTTCGAAATTATATATAGGAAGAAAGAATATACAGGTTGTTTATAATTAATGGTTCAAATGGCTCTGCGCACTATGGGACTTAACATCTGTGGTCATCAGTCCACTAGAACTTAGAACTACTTAAACCTAACTAACCTAAGGACATCACACACATCCATGCCCGAGGCAGGATTCGAACCTGCGACTGTAGCAGTCGCGCGGTTCCGGACTGCACGAATAGAACCGCTAGACCACCGCGGCCGGCTATAATTAATGTTTCAAATTCAAACGCTGTAGAAAGAGAATCATAGCTCAGAACGACGTCAAATTTGAATAGCATATTCTCGACATATGGGGAAATGTCGCGGGAAAAAAACGAAACTTTTATCAATGGATGGTGCTGCAAGCGTTTTAACATAAAGGGATCAGCTACAGATGACAGATATAGCGCAATACGACGGCTATGGTTTGAACTACACATTACACCATCCGTATTTTTCAAAGTACATAACTTCACAAGTGCGGCAGTCAACAGTTGTGGCACTGTTAATTAGGTAAGCCCTTCCACCACCGTAAGTTCGTTCTACATCGGATTGGAAAAATCTGTTTTTAATTGTGCTGAGACCAAAAACCTCATAAAAAATAAATGACATTTCTCTCCCTCGTGATGACTGGGTGTTGTGTGATGTCATTAGGTTAGTTAGGTTTAAGTAGTTCTAAGTTTTAGGGGACTGATGACCATAGATGTTAAGTCCCATACTGCTCAGAGCCATTTGAACCAAAATAAATGACAACGGTTTATAATTATAGTGCCACTGGCACAAGAGATGTTCAAGATGCTGTCCTCTGTTTTCTGCCACAAGTTGAAATCGAGAAACAGAGTTCCACAACACATCATGGTGTCTCGGGGGTCACTTTCAGAATGCATTACGCAATGAGTATCTTCAGTTTAGCTACGTTCGCAATTGGATCATTCGACATAGTATCTTTCAGGTGACCTCTCAGCCAGAAGTCACACGGACAGCTTAGTTCTAGGGAAATGACGGCTGACAATTCTAGTATTTCTGAAAGGCCTCTGCAGCAGCTGTTTCACTGGCTGTGCAACGTGCGAAGGAGGGCCATCTTGCATAAAAATGACCCCATTCACACATCAACGCCGTTGAAGGGCTAGAATGACGTTGGAGCGCAAAATACTCTCACACCATTTACCAGTGACGGTACAGGTAACGGGAGCCTCACGCCTCATGTCCTCGAAACAATACGGCCCTACGATAAACGAAGCCGTCAATCCGTACCACGCAGTCACCTTTGCAGAATGACAGACAGGCAGACATACATTTGGTAAGTTCCTATGGGACCTAACTGCTGAGGTCATCTGTCCCTAGGCTTACACACAACTTAATCTAACTTAAACTACACTATTGGATATTAAAATTGCTACACCAAGAAGAAATGCGGATGATAAACGGGTATTCATTGCACAAATATACTAGAACTGACATGTGATTACATTTTCACGCAATTTGGGTGCATAGATCCTGAGAAATCAGTACCCAGAACAACCACCTTTGGCCATGATGACGGCCTTGATACGCCTGGGCATTGAGTCAAACAGAGCTTGGATGGCGTGTACAGGTACAGCTGCCCATGCAGCTTCAACACGATACCACAGTTCATCAAGCGTAGTGACTGGCGTATTGTGACGAGCCAGTTCCTCGGCCACCGTTGACCAGGCGTTTTCAATTCGTGAGAAATCTGGTGAATGTGCTGGTCAGTGCAGCAGTCGAACATTTTCTGTATCCAGAAAGGCCTGTACAGTACCTGCAACATGCGTTCGTGCATTATCCTGCTGAAATGTAGGGTTTCGTAGGGATCGAATGAAGGGTAGAGCCACGGTTCGTAACACATCTGAAATGTAACGTCCACTGCTCCAAGTGCCGTCAATGCGAACAAGAGGTGACCGAGACGTGTAACCAATGGCACCCTATACCATCACGCCGGGTGATACGCCAGTATGGCGATGACGAATACACGCTTCCAATGTGCGTTCGCCGCGATGTCGCCAAACACGGATGTGACCACCATGATACTGTAAACAGAACCTGGATTCACCCAAAAAAAATGTCTCCGAGCTGATTGTCCATGCTACTGCAAACGTCGTCGAATTGTTGGTGCAGATGATTGTTGTCTTGCAAACGTCCCCATCTGTTGACACAGGGATCGAGACGCGGCTTCACGATCCGTTTCAGCCATGCAGATAAGATGCCTGTCATCTCCACTGCTAGAGATACGAGGCCGTTGGCATCCAGCACGGCGTTCCGTATTACCCTCCTGAACCCACCGATTCCATATTCTGCTAACAGTCAGTGGATCTCGACCAACGCGAGCAGCAATGTAGCGATACGATAAACCGCATTCGCGATAGGCTACAATCCGACTTTCATCGAAGTCGGAAACGTGGTGGTAAGCATTTCTCGTCCTTACACGAGGCATCACAACAACGTTTCACCAGGCAACGCCGGTCAACTGCTGTTTGTGTATGAGAAATCGGTTGGAAACTTTCCTCATGTCAGCACGTTGTAGGTGTCGCCACCGGCGCCAACCTTGTGTAAACGCTTTGAAAAGCTAATCATTTGCATATCACAGCATCTTCTTCTTGTCGGTTAAATTTCGCGTCTATAGCACGTCATCTTCGTGGTGTAGCAAGTTTAATGGCCAGTAGTGTAATTTACGCTGAGGACAACACACACACCACGAGGGAGGACTCAAACCTCCGACAGGGGGAGTCGGAACCGTGGCAAGGGACCGCAGACCACGCGGCTACCCCGCGCGGCTTTGCAGAATAAAGTGGCACCGGTTGATGTGCGTCTGGATTTTCCTTTCCCCATATTCTGCAATTGTGTCTTTGGAGATGGGAATGGGCTTCGTCTGTCCACAGAGTATTCCATGGCCATTCATTGTCCACTTCCATGCGAGTAAGAAATTCCAGCGCGAACATTTGTCTTGCTGGAAGGTCAGTACGAAGAAACGCCTGAACATGGGGGATTTCATTTGGATAGTATAGATGTTTGGTCGCCCCTCCTACAATGCTGTGGCTACTACGTCGACAGATGTCGGATCAACTGCTTACCTCCTTGTGCCACATTGCACTTCCAAAGAATCTGTCTTTTCGAATTTTATGATCATATTCTCGAGACGCTTAGCAGACATCGGACTAGTGCATTTCTTCATATACCTGAGAGTCCGAAACTTCTGCTGGGCTGCTGGCGCACAGACACCGTTCTTGTAAATAGGATTTACCAGCAGCACGCGATCCTCCATGCAGACAGTCACTTTGAGCGTCTCTCACACAGACTAAGGAACAGCCGCCTGCCGCGCGTCTGTTGGTGAGCATATTCTGACACTTACAGCGCCATCTATAGGTAAAATTTTCGTTAAATTTTTTTCTTCCGTAACGTGTCCCCCTGCTACAATAATATGCTGCTCAAATTTGACGTTGTTTCTCTTTCTACAGTGTCTTGGAACTGGAAGTTTAACTATGGGCACCCTGTGTATGGAGAAAGAATTTGTTGCGAATACGAACAACCATCTGATGTATTAAGGGAGTGACGACAGTGACAATGTGTGCTGGACCGGGACTGGAAACCGAATTTCCCGCTTTACACCTTAACCGCTTTGGCTATCCGTGCACGGCCGGCTTTTATTTTGTGGTAGTGTTACTTGATATGTTGACAGATATGCAAAGCAGAATGGAGAGGTTCACTAATGAAGAGCTGGCAGATATATCTCACATATGGGTTCACTGTATGCAATGGAAGAGCAGCACGACGATTCTACTCTGCGCTGTTTCCGCATGACAGTGCTTTTACGTTACTCTATGTTTTGGGTTGTACAACTTGGTGATTCCATCTCACAAGTTTTTTTCACTGTTATGAAAGTACTTTTAGAGAAACAAAGATAAGTGGACTAACGTTCCGAATAAATGATAGTTATGTTATTGCTCTGTGGTGAGCCACCGGACCGGCTGCGGTGGCCGAGCGGTTCTAGGCGCTACATTCTGGAACCGCCCGACCGCTACGGTCGCAGGTTCGAATCCTGCCTCGGGCATGGATGTGTGTGATGTCCTTAGGTTAGTTAGGTTTAAGTAGTTCTAAGTTCTAGGGGACTGATGACCTTAGATGTCAAGTCCCATAGTGCTCAGAGCCAATTCATCCGTGCACGACTCACAGATCCAAACTTCCATAGGTCGTCATCCCTGCGTCACAACCTGTACTCGTATACACATTATGTAATTCCTGTACAGCCGAGGACATTTTAATTGAAAATCGCTGCCCAGTACTGCCGGGTAAAAACGATACTGAAATGCTTGTGTTATTAAGAAGAACGATGTAATCTTCCTTCGGACATGGGTGCATGTCTCAAGGAACATTGAATCGTTTTTCTTAACAACACAGTACTCCAATATCGTATCGAATTTGTCTATTGGTCTACATGCCCTGCTATCGTAGTTGAAACTGACTGCGATAAAGAAAACGAAATAGCACATTTTTCACAGCACAGCTCATCAATTTCTTTCTCACAGTTGGTTTTAGGAGAAAACTTGTACATTTCCATTTAAAAAGATGTATGTCCTATGTGCGTCTTTTCAGTCCGGAACCGCGCTGCTGCTACCGTCGCAGGTTCGAATCCAGCCTCGGGCATGCATGTGTGTGCTGTCCTTAGGTTAGTTAGGTTTAAGTAGTTCTAAGTCTAATGACCGATGACCTCAGAAGTTAAGTCCCATAGTGCTCAGAGCCATTTGAATAATTTTCGATTTAGGGAAATCACGGAAAACCTAAATTTATATCATATACGTTAAAAAATATATTGCCTATACACGTCCGAATGTTCATTAGTTTATCGTTTAAAAATCTGAAGTAAATTGCTGAAGACCTTTTCAAGATTTTTGGTAACAACGTTAAACAACGGCTTGTCTTTACATAGTACCATAGATGTAGACTGCCCTTGCAGTTCGCTGTTCTCGCAAATGACACAGGAGGGAGAGGGAAGAAGTACGGCTTCGCGCCTCTCGTTAGCCCGGTCGGCGGAGCACTTGCCGGTCGAGCGAGCATTGTTGCAAGTGGTCCAGCCCGCGCTGCGTGAAGTGAGAGTGACGGCTTACGTCTGCTGGCGACATCACGCCACGCGGCCGCTACAGAATTGCACAAAGTCCAGGAGAGAAAGTGCCGCTGTGGAGCGGATTGGACTGCGTCCTTCCATTACTCACGCTTCTCCCATATTTCTCAATTCGCTGCTCCTTCACTGTGTCCGTACCATGCTCTCAGGAAACCGGGAATTGCCGGCCGCGGTGGCCGTGCGGTTCTGGCGCTGCAGTCCGGAACCGCGGGACTGCTACGGTCGCAGGTTCGAATCCTGCCTCGGGCATGGGTGTGTGTGATGTCCTTAGGTTAGTTAGGATTAAGTAGTTCTAAGTTCTAGGGGACTTATGACCTAAGATGTTGAGTCCCACAGTGCTCAGAGCCATTTGAACCAATTTTTTTTTGAAACCGGGAATTCAGACACATTGTCATTTGAGTTGCGTCCTGTATCTTTTGTTGCAGTATTCAGCGTCTCCCAAAATTCTGTTGGGGACGCGGTCTCAAAAACATCAGTAGATTATTTTATTATTAACGTTTTCGGGTATGATAGCCTATGTGCAACTGCATAAATCCCGTTTTTACTTTATCAGACGCGTTTCGCCTTAACTTTGAGGCATCTTCTGGGACAGTATGACGTATTATCTTGGCAACCTCATAATTCTAACATTAACAATGCCCAAAACCTTCCCCAACCAAACCGATCAGTAGCCACGAAAAGCCGGCAGCGGTGGTCTCGCGGTTCTCGGCGCGCAGTCCGGAACCGCGCGACTGCTACGGTCGCAGGTTCGAATCCTGCCTCGGGCATGGATGTGTGTGATGCCCTTAGGTTAGTTAGGTTTAAGTAGTTCTAAGTTCTAGGGGACTGATGACCACAGCTGTTAAGTCCCATAGTGCTCAGAGCCATTTGAACCTTTTTTTTTTTTTTTTTTTTTTTGTAGCCACGAAATTTATGAAATGACAAAATTTTCGCCAGGCGACTGTATGTGATGTGATAATCAATATACAGACTGGACCTGAAATTTTGGAGTTGGTTCCGGCATGTTTTTCGAGAATTTTGGTATAAGGGACCCGTGGACTCCGGTGGCTCAAAAATGATTCAAATGGCTCTGAGCACTATGGGATTGAACATCTGAGGTCATCAGTCCCCTAGAACTTAGAACTACTTAAACCTAACTAACCTAAGGACATCACACACATCCATGCCCGAGGCAGGATTCGAACCTGCGACCGTAGCGGTCGCGCTGTTCCAGACTGAAGCGCCTAGAACCTCTCGGCCACCGCAGCCGGCCCGGTGGCTCACCACAGAGCAATAGCATAACTATCATTTATTCGGTACGTTACTCCACTTCTCTTTGTTTTTCTAAAAGTACTTTCACAACAGTGAAAAACACTTGTGAGATGGAATCACCAGCTTGTACAATCCAAAACATAGAGTAACGTAAAAGCACTGTCATGCGGCAACAGCGCAGAGTAGAATCGTCGTGCTGCTCTTCCATTGCATACAGTGAACCCATATGTGAGATATATCTGCCAGCTCTTCATTAGTGAACCTCTCCATTCTGCTTTGAATATCTGTCAACATATCAAGTAACACTACCATAAAATAAAACCGATACACAACCTAGTAGCACTGACTGCAGGCTTGTGGAGATTTAATAAATTGGGTATTGGAATTGTCAACAGGAGGTACCACGACTAAATTGAGCAAGTTTGTTTCCAAAGAACACAATCAGCCCATACTGTCAACATTTGCAATGGTGTGCAGATATTTTTAGTTCAATACGGGTACGAAGAAATCAAACGAAATGCAACTACTATATAGCGAGCAACTGGAGACCAAATGTTCCTTATACCAATAATGAGAAAATATCTCTGAAAAACTTCAGAAATTTTGTCGGTTTAGTTCGAGTTCACTCTGTATGTATTGATTGTCATACCACCAACAGCCTCCTGGCAGAAGTGTTGTCATTTCATGAATATAAAGCGACTGTGGTGCCACCAAAGAGAAAAGTATTAATAGCCGAGGAGCTAAGTACGGTATAAGCGAAATCTCATAGTGCGTTTTTTCAATATTTATTTAACACGGTGGTACATATTACACACTAAAATCCCCTAGAGCGTTTTTCTGTCTGTATGCGAAGGCGTATCACAGGCACCATTGTAGGGATTTTGATATGGTTTTCACAAACAGATAGACTAATTCACGAGGAAGGTTTGTGTGTGTAATTTATTATCGCTGCGCCATACAGGTCGTTCAGCAGTAGGTAGTGCTGCCAGAACGAAGCCGGGGAGGGAGGAGGAGGAGATTAATGTTTAACGTCCCGTCGATATCGAGCTCATTAGAGATGAAGCACACGCTCGGATTAGGGAAGGATGGAGAAGCTAAGAGGCCGTGCCCTGTCGAAGGAACCATCCTGGCATTTGCCTTAAGCAATTCAGGAAAATCACGGAAAACCTAAATGAGGATGGCCGGGTGTGGGTTTGAACCGTCGTCCATCCGAATACGAGTCCAGTGTGCTATTGTTAAAGCCAGCCGGAGTGGCCGAGCGGTTCTAGGCGCTACAGTCTGGAACCGCGCGGCGGCTACGGTCGCAGGTTCGAATCCTGCCTCGGGGATGGATGTGTGTGATGTCCTTAGGTTAGTTAGGTTTCAGTAGTTCTAAGTTGTAGTGGGACTGATGACCTCAGAAGTTAAGTCCCATAGTGCTCAGAGCCAGTTTGCTATTGTAAAATTTGTGAATTTATAATGTGGCGACTGTGGTGTATTCTTATAGAAACAGGGTCGTGGTTACGATGTTGTTGTTGTTGTTGTTGTTCAAAAATGGTTCAAATGGCTCTGAGCACTATGGGACTTAACATCTGTGGTCATCAGTCCCCTAGAACTTAGAGCTACTTAAACCTAACTAACCTAAGGACATCACACACATCCATGCCCGAGGCAGGATTCGAACCTGCGACCGTAGCGGTCACGCGGTTCCAGACTGAAGCGCCTAGAACCGCACGGCCACACGGGCCGGCTGTTGTTGTTGTTGTTGTTGTTGTTGTTGTTGTTGTTGACGACGACGATGATGATGTAACCACAGGGTTTCTGGTAAGGGGGCTTGCTTAATGTACCCATCCGATGAACGTATCATTGTGACTTGTGTCACATGCACTCACAATGGGACCGCGCCTACTCGTTACCGATTTCGTCCGAATTTATGGCGTATGGAACGCTTGGCCAGAAATAAAAGTGAGAGAAGTGGTAGCTCCAGATGGCAAAGCGTTTAGAAAACATAGCAGTTTTGGCGCGGGTCGGGCGAGGCGTGGGCCATTTGCGTGATCGGCGTTTCCAGGCAGCGGTTAGCTTAGCGGTAAGAATACAGTACAGTGATTTGAGGGTCATGGGTTCGAGTTCCTAGGTGAAAACTTCTCTTATTTTCAATTTTTACTTTACTTACACAGATAATAAACCAAAATATTGCTTAATACATCGTATTTATGAATGTTTTCATAAAAGGCATGAAATGCACTTTTTAACAGGAACAGCAGCTTGTAAAGGATTTTATTTCACATTGACTGGATACACAGCATTGTTTCTAAACTCAGCTTTGTAGAAAGTCGCCCCTGCACTGCCGGATACAACTCGCGATTCTAAGGAGCTGAAGTCGCGCGTGACTGCCCTGCATCGCAGCGACAAATAGGCGTTGCCGACAGAGGCTACCTTCGAAAGCAGCCAGGGCACTGTCCCCTCCTGGGCCCTACCTCTCTGTACATGGGCGATGGGTCTGTGGTCGAGTCCTTAGTTCGGGTCCATCAGTTCGACTGGCAAATCTCTACCTGCTAACTTCGATCGCTACCTGTCATCCCATAATCCATCAGTGCAGGCTGATAGGATCCGCCAAGCAGTCGCCAATGTCCAGAAACAGTCGGCCAGGTCGGTGAGCGAGTCTGCAGATGGGTCGACGGATCAGTCGGGCTGTTAATGTGCGCTCTTCCGCCAACCCGCTCTCCCACCCATCCGACTGTGTATGGACACAAGGGACTGCTTGGCGGACTCTACCTGCCTGCACTCACTGATTGTATGGTGGCAAGTAGTGGTTGGGACTAGAAGGCAGAGGTCCACTGGCCGAACCAATGGACCTTGGATCCGACAGCAGACCCATCGCCCACACAAAGGTAAACTCGTCCGCCTGTCTGCGGGGGCCTTTAGAATTCGCCTAATCCCTAGGGATAGGCGTAACACCAGAAAATGGCCTCCAAGATCGCACATTCCATGTCTCATCCGTGTCTTCTTATGTGCAGTTCATTAATTATGGAAACATGCAACTAGATCGCCTTGTAAGAAAATTAAATGAGATGGCTGCTCAGTACTTGCAACCATTATCATACTCATGATACAAACGAAAAGATCTCAATAAATTGGCTCAATCAATACAGAGATTACCATAAATTGGTCCAAATAAATGTAACATGAAAGATATCAGTCCGATCCTAGGCTGATCTCTCTAACTCCTAACTCCTGGTTTGTGAAGCGCTCAACTGCTCGGTTATCAGCGCTCATACAAAGTCCAGTCTCGCCACCGTCACGAATGATAATGATTATTATGACATTATTTTACAATCATATCTGTCAGCTTGATGTCTAAAACATGATTCTAAATTCTAAAGTATGCTATTCCCTTGTCCAAACACACATGGGCTAAGAAAAATAGCTGACATTTGACATTAAAGTTAGGCCTAAAAGATCGAATCTAACCTGACCAGGCTAAAATACAACGCAAACACACAAACATATAGGCATTCTGAATGTAATTATTTAGGTAGATTCTTGGTGTAGCACCCTCATATTAAATATTTAAGAGTTACAATGGTATATAAACACATAAAGGCTATCCAGTCTGGTGCTGTGTACTGTCGTCACCAAATATTTTTCACAACCAGTTCAGGACAAGGGAAAAGATAATGTATCAGTAGAAAAATATAAAAAATGATACTGACTGCCAGTTATTATAAATAATTGGACCTAGTCGTGGTCAAGTATGAAACTAACTGCTGCCATCGGAACTATGGCTATCTAACACACTTACCAGTCGGGGCTAAGGCTTTTCAAAACGTTTACAGACTGTGTTTTATGTAATAAAGTACTAAATAACACCAACATGCAATAAAAGTACACGACTTAAAACACCACACTCATTCAATATAGCCAAACATTATTTTAGAAAAGAAGGGAGAAGGTGTTTTATTATAGTATATTAGGGTAAACTCGAGAACAACTATTTTGTTTGTACACACACAACAAATTCAAAGATATTGACAGAGATATAACATCTCCAAAGACATCATTGATGTCTACAATTTCTGTGTTTATACAGTGTCTGTACCTTCACATTAAAAGACACAGATATAGATAAGATACAGGAGTCAGGCACTGTATAAACACAAACATTGTAACCATCTGTGATGTACCCTTATCTCGACGGCCTTCCCTGGGCGGGAAGCATTAAAAGACGACGATGATGATGATGTTTGCTTTGTGGGGCGCTCAACTATGCGGTCATCAGCGCCCATACAAAGTCCCAATTTTTTCCATATTCCATTTTTTTTACGCGGTTCAGTCTAACCACTGTCAAGAATAATGACAATGATGAAATTATGAGGACAACACAAACACCCAGTCCCCGGGCAGAGAAAAATCCCCAACCCGGCCGGGAATCGCCGGCCGAAGTGGCCGTGCGGTTAAAGGCGCTGCAGTCTGGAACCGCAAGACCGCTACGGTCGCAGGTTCGAATCCTGCCTCTGGCATGGATGTTTGTGATGTCCTTAGGTTAGTTAGATTTAACTAGTTCTAAGTTCTAGGGGACTAATGACCTCAGCAGTTGAGTCCCATAGTGCTCAGAGCCATTTGAACCATTTTGAACCGGCCGGGAATCGAACCCGGGACCCCGTCATCCAGTGGCAGCAACGCTAGTCACTAGACCACGAGCGGGAAGCATAAAATGTGCAAGTGTAAGGGTTGTGGCCTCTGTGACAGATTGAAGTTTGTGTCGGTCGTGGAGGCGTGCTCGAAAAGCCGCTGCCGTCGGCAGCGATGGTGAGTGGTGGTCTGCTGTGTGCTGCGGCTGACTTCGCTCGTGCTTGGTGAGGTTTACGCTTTTGCAGCTTGTCCCTGTTATTTGTGAGTTTTGTAAAGGTTTTTGAACAATATTTCAGTGATGTCAGAACTGCCTCGAATCGATATGTTGAAATTTTACGTTGGATCGTAACTTTGCAAGGCAGAACTCATTTGTGTTTGAATCGTTCCTTGAAGAAAAAGTTAAGTTGAATTTCTGCGATATCATTGGCATTCACATGTTTGTTGTGAATAGCGTCGTTTTTATTAAGTTAACATCTGCTGAATTATGTGATAAAATTGATCACTCTTATGGGGGATCTTTGAAGTTCAAACACAGTGACGGGTACGTTGATGATGTAAATGTTACAAATGTTTCATATTCGAATAGTAAGAATATCTGAACTGCCCTTTTAATTGACAGCCGAGCAAATAAATGACGTGGTGTCGACGTCCAGATAAGTTCTCAGTAACACTGCTCAGAGGCGGTCAGCTACTCATAATTTTCCGGTATTGATCGGAGTACTCCAATTAAAAATCGAACTCCAGAAGGGTATCCCTTATTATATAAACGTTTGCGAGTACCGCGCCATAGCGTCACATGACGGACAACCTCGTAAGAGTGTTGCGTGCAGATTACCGGCTCACGTGTGTACAGCGGCGCGTGGCTCAGCTGCCGGCCCGTAAGACCAACACCGACTCAAAGGAAGGCCTCGGCGCTTGTTCGTGACGTCACGTCAGCTAGGCACGGCGAACGCCGTTTCTTTTGCAGGCATACTCATAATGGCTGTTTATATACTTTCCGGGATGCGAGGTCGTGGTCCAAGAACTTTTCTGCTCCTTACGTTTCGTCCAGGACTGCGCTGGACTTCCTCAGAGGCGCTGCTCCGCTGAGTCTTGCCGACTGACTGGTCGGGTGTCTGAGAGCGACTTATATATTGTGAGAAAGAGGGGCGTGGTTCAGGTGACACGTGATGAGCAGTGATAATCCATAGCAAAGATAAGGATGACTATCGATTACCACCTTGTCAAAGATAAAAATTGTTAGCAGTTTTGTAGAGCCACTGTCCATATATCGCTAAGTTTCATAGCCTCCTCTTTCCTATTAAAATTATCGTTATGTTTATAAATTTCGATAGCTTCTCTATAAAGCCGTGGGTAGTAATTTAACGTTGTAGATAAAACTTCGGTATCCGAAAACTTCACTTGGTGGTTGCCTGGTGTCATGGGTGCCATGTCAACCGGTCGTGAAAGCCTTCATTCTATACTCATATTGGTGGTGCCTCCCTCTCTGACACAGGAAAATGTGAAACTATTGGCTGTAGTTGACCTACACACATTGTTCTGAGAGATTTCTGCAATCAATTAATTGTGCAATTCATTACAGTTCTTAACAAATAGTGTACTCCTGAAATTAAAAAAAAAAATGGTTCAAATGTCTCTGAGCACTATGGGACTTAACATCTATGGTCATCAGTCCCCTAGAACTTAGAACTACTTAAACCTAACTAACCTAAGAACGGCACACAACACCCAGCCATCACGAGGCAGAGAAAATCCCTGACCCCGCCGGAAATCGAACCCGGGACTCCTGAAATTAAATTTCCACCTGTTTTAAGGATTGACATACAAAAACAACTTTATGGTCCAGCACCAACAGAATTCGTGCTTCTTTACCTTATTTGTAAATCTGAGGAAGTTACGTTTGTACTAGGTTGCTTTTACAAGAAACTGTGAACATATTGGAGCTCTTCTTTAGGTATCTTGGTTGACTATGGGGTGAGGAGCACTGAATGTTAATGAAATATCTTGCGATTGTACACGTTGGGAAAGGGGGGTGGGGGACAGAAGAAGATGCAAAAGAGAGATCCTTGTTTTATCAAATAACATTTTTTTTATCTTATAAAGTTTCTCCTTTCAGTTGCAAGAAGGGAATATTTTTCTTTTCTAATGTGCATGTTTAAAAAAAAGTTTAAGCTCAGCAGTATTTTCGATGTGTGAAGATATTTTGTTTCCCGTTTAGAATTCCTTTCGTTGAAAACGACTGTAATCTAATGACTGACAACAGTTGGACATTTACATATTTCACATTTCCAGTGACGATGTCAAACGAAACTAAATAAATAAATAAAAGAAACGAGTTCATTGTAAGGGGGTTGGGGTAAGTTTCGATAACAAAATGGATCAAGTAAATGTAGTTACTTGAATGTAAAATTTCCGAAGCTTGCAATGGGGCAAAGCGTCTTGTCATATTGATCTACGTTTGTTTCGACAGGATTCAGTAATACAGAACTATGATCTTCATTTGTAGCTTTACGATAGTAAGAAAATCTTTCATCTAAATAAAACTGCAGAATCCAAAACAATGCCAAACATTTTGTTCAAAAATAAGAGATTTATAGTGATAAGCACGCCTAGGCGTTTCTGCATGCAACAGACCTCGCGTTCGCCGCGCCTAGCTGACGTGACGTCACCAACAAGCGCCGAGGCCTTCCTTTGAGTCGGTGTTGGTAAGACCCGCTGCTATGTCAACGATGCATTTGACTTACGTAGCAGCTATCAGTGGCAAAAAGCCTACCTCACCGATCGTGGAATCAATCCAGAATGATACTGTCATTGACAAAGATATTCCTGTGGACATCCCAGATACTGTGGAGGAAGTTGCTGCTGCACTGCAGTCGACCGATCTTGCAACAGAATCCCCTACTGATCCCATTCAAGGGCCCTCCAAAAATGTAGAGGAAGCATCTGTTCACCAAAACGATACGGAACTGAAGCAGCGTGCTTCATTAGACAGTTCTCCAACTCCAAAGAAAAGCCGTTCCCCTAGCAAAAATAAGAAACTTACGCTTGCGCATCAAGATGCTGAGGCAACTGCTCCTGCAATGCGCGAAAAAGCCAAACAAACAGCCAGTACAATTCTTCATAGATCAGAGGAAATCTGCGACCATATTACGCCACTATTAGTTCAAACATCAACTGGTGACAGAGCGCCAACACAGCATGTTGTTATCAACGGAGAGACGTCTACAGACATTAAAGTAACCTCTGGCGTGCCACAGGGGAGTGTTATGGGACCATTGCTTTTCACAATATATATAAATGACCTAGTAGATAGTGTCGGAAGTTCCATGCGGCTTTTCGCGGATGATGCTGTAGTATACAGAGAAGTTGCAGCATTAGAAAATTGTAGCGAAATGCAGGTAGATCTGCAGCGGATAGGCACTTGGTGCAGGGAGTGGCAACTGACCCTTAACATAGACAAATGTAATGTATTGCGAATACATAGAAAGAAGGATCCTTTATTGTATGATTATATGATAGCGGAACAAACACTGGTAGCAGTTACTTCTGTAAAATATCTGGGAGTATGCGTGCGGAACGATTTGAAGTGGAATGATCATATAAAATTAATTGTTGGTAAGGCGGGTACCAGGTTGAGATTCATTGGGAGAGTCCTTAGAAAATGTGGTCCACCAACAAAGGAGGTGGCTTACAAGACACTCGTTCGACCTATACTTGAGTATTGCTCATCAGTGTGGGATCCGTACCAGATCGGGTTGACGGAGGAGATAGAGAAGATCCAAAGAAGAGCGGCGCGTTTCGTCACAGGGTTATTTGGTAACTGTGATAGCGTTACGGAGATGTTTAACAAACTCAAGTGGCAGACTCTGCAAGAGAGGCGCTCTGCATCGCGGTGTAGCTTGCTCGCCAGGTTTCGAGAGGGTGCGTTTCTGGATGAGGTATCGAATATATTGCTTCCCCGTACTTATACCTCCCGAGGAGATCACGAATGTAAAATTAGAGAGATTAGAGCGGATACGGAGGCTTTCAGACAGTCGTTCTTCCCGCGAACCATACGCGACTGGAACAGGAAAGGGAGGTAATGACAGTGGCACGTAAAGTGCCCTCCGCCAAACACCGTTGGGTGGCTTGCGGAGTATAAATGTAGATGTAGATATTACTTATCTGTAAAGCACTAATGGATTCGGACACGAACATCCCAGAGGACATCCCAGCGGAAATCGTAGTGCTTATCTTAAAAAAAAAAAAAAAAAAAAATTCGCGTTGTACATCAATTGGAAACCTCAGACGAATTACACTGATCAACAGTGATTATAAAATCATGTTCCGCTTTCTTGAGCGCGGACTTAAGATGATAATGCGTGGGGTAATTGGCCCATCTCAGACTAGCTGGGCAAGGACAGGTCTATTTTCCAAACAATGTACGAATATCGAGGTATTATAGGAACTCGAGAGATTCTCGATATTAAATGTGCTATCGTGACTTTAAATTTAGACAAGGCTTTCGAAAGGGTGGCCCATCAGTAACTCCTCAAAACGATGCACGCTCTGAGTTTTCCACAACGTTTTGTTAACGTCATCGGTAGGATTTTAGAGAGCAACTCAATCAAAAATCACGGTCAAAGACCAGTTGACCAGAAGTATTCAGTTCAAGAGCTCAGTGTGAGAGGGGCGCCCAATGTCCAACGCCTACATCACTATTGTTATCGAACTCTTACTGGCAACAGTCGCGAAACACCTAAAAGGTTTGTACAGCCACGATCAACAAATTGTTTTAAGGCCTGTGCAGACGATGCACGGCTAGTAATCGCGTAAGAAAATGACACTGGAAAGACATTACAGATCATTGATAACCGTGAAATGGGAGCGGACACAAAGTTATGTACTTGTCAAACAGGTATTATGAACTTAGGTCGTGGAACATCTGTGCAGAACATACAACAGCTGAAGGTGTTCTCCAATATCCAAATTTTAGGTACTGACTACAGGTACCAAATGTAGTACACTATCTGAACCAAATATAAGAAAACTGCTTGCTAGAATGATAGCAAGCGTCAGATAACACAGTACGATGAACCTTGATGAACTGCAGAAGGCAGCTTTTGTCAATGTATATATTGTCTCTAAGTTCAGCTATGTAACACATTCCTACCAATGCCAAGTGGTAACGCTGAAATAATAATGTCGGTCTTAGGCAGCTTCGTCGGAAGTAGAAATATGTTCAAAGTTAAGTTCGATTTACTAACGCTGTCAGCTGACAGGGGAGGACTAAACCTCACTGACGTCGGTGTCAAGTCAAAAGCTTTATTTGTGGGTAATACAGTCAAGATGTGGAAACTGACACTAAACAGCTTTAAGGGGAACCTACTAGAAGAAATTTTTCCTACAAATTTGACTCCGCCCGCAGATTTCACCATATTGCCATTGGGTTTTATCATTTTAAACAATTATTAGTTGAGTTTCGTTACCTTTAAACCAAAATCAGTGCAAAGAATATGGCTAAGGTGAAACTATATGTATGCATAGTTAGTCACAAATTAAAGAAAAAACACGATTGAATAATAATACCCTGATCATTATTGGAACGTAATCTGGAGAAATATCAGCTCACATCATCTACCCACGAACGTCAAAGAGACGTGATACAAGGCCGTAAATAGGAAAGTAGCCATCACCTCCATACTGCATGTCATATACCTCGCAGATTTGCCAAATTGTCCGTCCTGCGATGGATATCGAGGAACACAGATTAGTGTACACAAAGTCTAGGAAATACGGTCGGTCATCGGGCAAAGACCAGGGAGTATAACCCGAACATCTCGATATACCATTACGCGAGCAGATTTCTTAAATCACAGTGATGTGCTGTACGCGCCCACAAAAGGGAATGTCATCCACTGGCTTAAAGGACAAAAGATATATTGCATCCTGACGGAATATGACAAAAGCAAAGTGGGTTTCTGGCTATACCTCAACAAACAACTTCACAGTATCGTGAAGACCAGAGATTACAAGAAGATTCACTGAGATGACAGAAGACATGGGATAGCGACATGCACATATACAGATGGCGGTAGTATCGCGTACACAAGGTATAAAAGGGCAGTGCATTGGTGAAGCTGTCATTTGTACTCAGGTGATTCATATGCGCCATATCACGAATTGCGCGGCCCCTCCCACCGGAGGTTCGAGTCCTCACTCTGGCATGGGTGTGTGTGTTGTTCGCAGCATAAGTTAGTTTAAGTAATGGGTAAGTCTAGGGACTGATGATCTCAGCAGTTTGGTCCCTCAGGAATTCACATGCATTTGAACACTGTGTTCTAATGTGTGTGAGTTCTTAAGGGGAGCCGGAGGTGCCTATGCTGCCCATGTTAAAATCACTAAGTTTGAGGAACATTTATGAATAAACTACCAAATAGAAAAATTTGAATTTTTTTTTACATATAATGTGGTTTAGTATTGCGGTTATGACAGAGGGATTTTGGAGTATCTTTTCTAGTTTCCTTCCAATTATTTTTTTTATTAATGACCCACATTTTTTTACAAATAATTGCTTTATAATTAAACTGAAATGAAACTACTGAACATATTGCCAAATGGCTGTGTTACAATGTAAGTTTGACCACTAGGAGTGCTGTATAAAAATTTCATCTCTCTAGCTTGAGTGGATTTTGAGAAAATGTTCCTTATATTCGAAAAATTCTAATTTACGGGAAATGGCTATCAAAGTTTCTCAATACATTCCTGCACTATAGGATGGATTATCAGGGTCTTCTTCTTCATCCTCCAAAAGCTTCCTCTTCTGTCTTCTTTTCTGGCCTGTTGTTCCATCTTACTTCATATGCCTTTCTCTTCTTTCTGCTCCTCTTATCCTTTCTCTGTCAATATTTCTTAGTGCTCGTACAGTGTTCACCCCAGCTGTAAATCCTAATGCCTTCAGAACTTCACACTTCACACTCTTCCCTTGGTTGTAGGTTGCTATTGCATCATAAATGCGAAAGTGCAGTGTTTTTATGCTTACAAACACTCTTTTAGGAATCACTTTCCAAATCAAATTGTTTACGCTCTCATTAGGATTCTGCGTCTTTCTGTGTAGACATTTGTGTAACAATTCTGGCTGTGCTAAGTCATGAAAAATTGGTTTTATTGCATTTATCACAGCTGCTGGCAAACCATGTTTGTGATCATAGTCCTTTTTTGCATTATATTTGCACCAGGAATCTTTTGGGCACAGGCTGTGTTGAGGGTATTCATTGGAAGAGGCAGTATGAAGGAACAATGCCCACACTGCTTTATGCATGTCAGTAACATTACTAGTATTTTGCCTTATAGCACACCCATAGTATCTCTGTAGACGTTCAATCACCTCATCAATAAGCCTGCCTCTCCCTCCTATTGTCTTTCCATCAATGAGCTTACTTGAACCCAAAGTTTGTTTGAGCCTTATAAGCCGTGCACCCATACGCTTTTGCACATGCCCAATGCATTCCAACTTTTCAACTACAAATTCATTTCCATATGGTTTCAGTTCCTCTATAGTCTTGAAACCTTTGGAGTCACCATCTCCAAGGTAGTATTTGCTAGAAGATGTCACAGGGCTATGGCTGGTCATGTGTTGCTTAGCAGAAGAACGCACTGTTTCAGTAATTGTAGTATCGCAACTTGGTATTAGTGTTAATTTTCTTTTCCCTACGTTCTTCCTCTTCTTATATACACGGTTACTAAAACGTGGCATCGTAACCAGAACAACGCTTTACACAAGAAGTATAATACTACCAACAACAGGCGCAACACTGAGCTAATTCGAAACGGTAAACAGCAAAGAGACGATGTTCCGCGCTCTTAGCGCTTCATTTGTCACAGAAAACAATGTAGCCAACCCTTGCACACTCGCTGTATGCGTAACATAAGGCGCTGTATGCGTAACAGGCCGAGAAAATCCCAAGCAGTTCGCCAGGAAGTCACGAGAGGGTGTTAGATGCATTCAGCGGCCGTCCATTTCCTCTGCAGGCGTGGGGGAAAATGGTAATGACTTCACTTCTAGGGCGAGTAGAACAATAATTCAAAGTTTACATTAAAGAGGAATGTTCCAATTAATTTTCGGTCGCAAAAAAAAATCGTAATTTTTTGGATTTGACCACCTCCGGTTCCCCCAAACTGGAGAGGTCATCGGTCCATAGCCTTGCACACTACTTTAACTTAAACTAACTTATGCTAAGAATAACACACACCCATGCGCGAGGAAGGACTCGAATCTCCGGCGGGAGGAGCTGTGCAGTCAGTGACATGGCGCCTCTAACCGGGCGGCCACTCCGCGCGGCATTTGAACACATTTTGATTTATGTGAAATGGTTTCCAACGTGATTATGGTCGCACTACGAGAAATAACAGACTTCAGCTGGAGCTAGACGTATGGGACATTCCATTACGGAAACGATTAGGGAATTCAGTATTCCGAGATCCATTGTGCCAAGAGTGTATGAGAATACCACAACTGAGTGAGGTGGCGCAGTAGTTAGCACACTGGACTCACATTCGGGAAGACGACAGTTCAAACCCGCGTCCGGCCATCCTGATTTTGGTTTTCCGTGATTTACATAAATCGGTTTAGGCAAATGCCGGGATGGTTCCTTTGAAAGGGCACGGCCGGCTTCCTTCCCCATCCTTAACTAATCCGATGGGACCGATGACCTCGCTGTTTAGTCTCCTCCCCCCAAAGCAACCAACCAAGAATACTAAATTTTTGTCGCTACCTCTCACCACGGACAAAACATTGGCCGACGGCCTTCACTTAATGACCAAGAGTAGCGGCTTTTGTGTAGCGTTGTCATTACCAACAAACAAACAATACTGTGTGACATAACCTCAGAAATCAATGTCGGACGTACGACAGACGTATCCGTTAGGACAGTGCAATTAAATTTAGTGTTAATGGGTTATGCCAGCAGACGATCGACACAAGTGTCTTTGCTAAGAGCATAACATCGCCTGCAGTGTCACAGCTGGGCTCATGACCATATCAGTTGGGCCCTAGACGACTGGAAAACTGTGACCTGGCCAGATGAGTCCCAGTTTCAGTTTGTCAGAGCTGATGGTAGGATTCGACGGTGGCGCAGGCGCCACGAAACCATGGACTCAAGTTGTCAACAAGGCACTGTGCAGACTGGTGGTGGCTCCATAACAGTGTTGGCTGTGTCGGCATGGAATGAACTGGGTCGTCTGGTCCAACTGAACCCATCATTGACTGGAAATGGTTATGTTTGGCTACTTGGAGAGCATTTGCAGCCATTCATGGACTTCGTGTTCCCAAACAACGATGGAATTTTTATGGATGAAAATGTGTCATGTCACCAAGCCACAATTGTTCGCGACTGGTTTGAACAACATTCGGGACAAGTCGAGTGAAGGATTTGGCCACCCAGATCGTCGTCCATGAATCCCATTGAACATTTATGGGATAATTCGTGCAAAAAATCCTCCGCGTGCAACATTTTCACAATTATGGACGGCTATAGAGGCAGCATGGCTCAATATTTCTGCAGGGGACTTCCAACGACTTATCGAGTCCATGCCACGTCAAGCTCCTGCACTACGCCGGGCAAAATGAGGTCCGACACCATATTAAGACGTATCCCACGACTTTTGTCACCTCAGTGTATTTAATTTGGAGTTTCGTAGAGTTTGAAAAGTATGGTACAGCAACCGAACTTTCGTCATTAACGAGTGATGTTTAATCTAAAACCTTTTATCAGTTGTGCAAATAAGCGAGCCGTATGCATTTTTATAAGATGTTTTTTTGATAACATATCGGGAATAACAGCGATCTCAATATAATTGTAATGAAGTAATCAGTCTTGATCGCAAAATAGAAGATGTGTCGTAAGTGGTGACGGTTTCAGTCCATAGGGATCATCTTCAGGCCATAAGCCATCTCCTTCAGTGATGTGGGGATACGCTGAGCGGAGCCGAACTGTATGCCAGAGGGCACATCCGTCAACTACAACAATTGTATACAGTTCGGTTGCGCTCAGCGTCTACCCGGATCACTGATGGAGATGCCTTATGGTCTGAAGATGATATGCAGCCGGCCGCAGTGGTCTCGCAGTTCTAGGCGCGCAGTCCGGAACCGCGCGACTGCTACGGTCGCAGGTTCGAATCCTGCCTCGGGCATGGATGTGTGTGATGTCCTTAGGTTAGTTAGGTCTAAGTAGTTCTAAGTTCTAGGGGACTGATGACCACAGCTGTTAAGTCCCATAGTGCTCAGAGCCATTTGAACCATTTTTGTGATATGCATAAATTGAAATCGAACACAATTAATGAAACATTTTTTGTTTTGCCGTCAAGACATTATTTTAATACAGTTTTAATATGGAATACAGACAATGAGGAAATATTTAATTTGAAGTTGCAATGGAATTGCAAAGTGTGCAAAATTTTCCATATTTCGGGAAATAATATAATTTTGTTTTCCTCGAATTATCATAGGGACCTTTAATTTTGTGTGTGTGTGTGTGTGTGTGTGTGTGTGTGTGTGTGTGTGTTTGTACTCAATAAATGATAAATAATGTTATCAAAGAATTTACTTTCGGAGCATCGACTCAACCATCGTCTTTGGAAATTTTGCGCCGCTGTAATCATCTTCGGTCGTGTTGCGAGATATAAACAAAGCAGTCGTTCTGATATCGAATAAAACACCTTTCTTCCTGTGTTATGCGACTGTGGTGCTTTACGTCGAGTATTTTTGATTATGTGTTGGTGTAATATAGTAGGTGATTATAGCAGATACAGTGGGGCGTGGCATGTAGTGATAGATAAGAACGAGGTTTTGGCCTGTCACGTGATAGATAAGAGGGGGCGTGGCTGCCGCCATCTTCGAATGTTAGGTCAATTACCTTGCTCACGTGTGTAAACAAATTAAGATTTTATGACGTTTGAACAAAGTGTGCTGGTTAGTGCTTACCTACACTACCACTAAGAATAATAATTTTCCAAAAAAGTTTCACATTTAGGTAGAGTAGTAGGGACATTACGAAGAAAAAGAATATACTTCCTTTGTTATGATCGAGAAAAGTGAATACTCAAAAAAATGTAAGTGTAAGTATGGAGTAATTGTTGTATATGAATTAGCATTCAGCATAAAGAACCTTAATCCAAAGGAAAAATTAAATACACTACTTACAATCACATGTATTATTTATTTTTCACATCGGGTGTTTTCATGATTTTACTTCACCTTCGAGTGACAGTCTTGCTGCACTGACTTTCTGAACTGTTGTATGATGGTCGTATAATATCACCAAAATGTATTACAGTACTAAAAGTGTTTTCATTTGTGACAATTTATTCTGCACATAAGCACAGTAATATCGCTTGTTGTTTTCTTTCAACATTTCGCAGAAACCGCTTTCTTCGTGTTCATAGGTACACAAATACATTTCCTATTATAATATAATAAAATAATGGAATAGATGATAATAAAATGTTGAAATGCGTGGATTTTTAAAATGTATTGAATTAATGAGATTAATTTTTCGGCATGAATGACAAGCACAATAAGCTGAGCTATGCCTGGAAATAAGTTCGTATTAGTTCATATTATTTTGCAGGGCGAAGTAGTTTCTTTCTCCACTGTAGATTTGTGCTTACCATTCTTTATAATGCTACGTTGATCGCCGTGTTCACCTTCGAAGTCTTAACCGTGTTCCCATTGAGCTTATCGGATCTTCATAATATTCCAAAGTACACAGGTGGGCTTCAGTTCTTGTAATTATCGTACTATTTGAAATAACAACTCACACGACCTTTCTGTTAATAAAACAATACTGTATTTTATAAACGGTGCACATATGAAATACAGGGCTATTACAAATGATTGAAGTGATTTCATAAATTCACTTTAGCTTCATTCATTGACATATGGTCACGACACACTACAGATACGTAGAAAAACTCATAAAGTTTTGTTCGGCTGAAGCCGCACTTCAGGTTTCTGCCGCCAGAGCGCTCGAGAGCGCAGTGAGACAAAATGGCGACAGGAGCCGAGAAAGCGTATGTCGTGCTTGAAATGCACTCACATCAGTCAGTCATAACAGTGCAACGACACTTCAGGACGAAGTTCAACAAAGATCCACCAACTGCTAACTCCATTCGGCGATGGTATGCGCAGTTTAAAGCTTCTGGATGCCTCTGTAAGGGGAAATCAACGGGTCGGCCTGCAGTGAGCGAAGAAACGGTTGAACGCGTGCGGGCAAGTTTCACGCATAGTGATGTGAAAGATTCAGTGTTTAAACCTCCTCTACCAAGAAACGTGCCAGAACTGCGAGCTCGCATCAACAATGCTTTCGATCTCATTGATGGGGACATGCTGCGCCGAGTGTGGGAGGAACTTGTTTATCGGCTTGATGTCTGCCAAATCACTAAAGGGGCACATATCGAACATTTGTGAATGCCTAAAAAAACTTTGAGTTTTTGTATGTGTGTGCAAAGCATTGTGAAAATATCTCAAATAATAAAGTTATTGTAGAGCTGTGAAATCGCTTCAATCATTTGTAATAACCCTGTACATACTCCTCACTTATTCATAGCGACCCCAAAATGGCGGTCTACAATTACTCGCTTAAAATGGCGTGCTTCTCCCTCGTTCACTAGCTGAACGCGAATCCTTCCTTCCCCCTACTGGTACCAGAAAAAATCCTCTGCTTTTTAACAACCGAAAGTCAAAAATACATGACGGTAGGCATAGGCTCTATGATGGGCTACCGCTTCATCTTCTCTCTTTGCCTTTAAAGAAGACGAAAACATAAAGCAAATGCAAAAGATTTCTCACACTATCCGTCATAATATTTAATAGCTAAACACAGACAAATAAATTGTTTGTGGAATGTACAGTCAGAGTTAATCAACAGATAGGACATTCGTGCTGTGTATCATATTTGGAATAATGCTTCGACAATGACTCTGCATCAGAGGATGATTGCTATAAATGTCAACTTCGTTATAACTATAAATCCATTTGTTAGACACTGATTAAGTCAGACAAAACACTCTTCAAAATGCTACTTCGCCTGTACATAGCCTGAAATGAGATGGAGTCTAATGAAACATGCTAGTGTGACTATGGTGATATGGACTCAGTAACAAACTGCCTTCATTGTTGGGATGTTTTTAGTGCTTTCATGAAAGAAACATGCAAAAGTGCACCGAGTTGGTGCAACAGCTTCTCTTGTAATACCGGTAGCCATTCTGAGCAAGAAACACTACACTTGGGAGTAACGCCTCAAAAAGGGCATCATATTCACTTCAGTAACGAGGGAATACATTTATTTGTGAGACAACGTGGAACAGTGGCAGGCATATCCTCAAAATGCGGTACTGATGTTATTAAGAAAAACTGGAAATTGAAGAGTAGAAATGTCAAACGTTGTAAGTGACGTTTTTTCACAAAATGCAATTTTGTTGCTTTCAGCACTCTGTTGCATATTCCTAGACTTGTTATAAGGGCCAAATCATGTATAAATGTTCCAAACACCCACTTCTTCGAATTTAAATATAGTGTAGAAACATTGCTGTCAATGCAGGCGTGTAAGATCTCTGATCATAGTCTCCTCCCATGGTCATCCACATCAAATAACTGTTAAAAATTCTTACTCCGAAACAGAGGAACGGAAAAATATCTGTGTACTCGAAACAGGAGAGACCATGGCTCATGTAAGAGTATGCCATGCCGTACTTCATCTGAAAGACAAGCCATGTTTATCAACTGCATAACAGAAAGACCTGTTGACGATGTTGCCACTTCATTTCTTTCTCAACAGCAAAGGGAGTTCTGCAGTAACTTAACAATATCTGATCACAGGTATGAAACAGCATTAAGAAACAGAAGTCAATACCGGCAGAATTTTTCTTGAATTTAATTCGTTATTCCCTTGTAAAAAATTTAGAAGATATGAGAAATTAACTGTTCTACTGGTTAAAACATTACTGCTGTGGTGCTGCACTTGTATTATCACAAATAAAATGCTCTGCCTCAGTATTAATAGCATACGGGACAAAAAACTTTCCTATTGGCACTTGGAAACAGTCAGATCCCTGGTATGAGTCTCAAAGTTCTTAATAAAATATTTATTTTCTATTTTGTGTCATTTCCGCGTTGATGAGGTGAACAGCATAATTTTGTGGTATCAGAATAACTTCTCAATTTTTTAGATGCAAATAAGTTACTTAAAAACAGAGACACTTTTCTTTTTGATGTTACTGACAACTGTAAGATTTGGCACTTAGACCATAAGACATTTCCACTCTTCTGGTGACACCCGATTGGTTGGTTGGTTGATTTGGGGGAGGGGACCGAACAGCTAGGTCTTCGGTCACATCGGATGAGGAAGGAACTATCCTGGCATTTACCTGAAGCGATTTAGGGAAATCACGGTAAATCTAAATCAGGATGGGTTTGAACCGTCGGCGTCCCGAATGCGAGTCCAGTGTGCAAAACACTGCGCCACCCCGCCTCCCAATTGGGATCTGAATATTACTCATTCTGAATGCCTGTCCAGCATTTTAACAACGCTGCGATCGCTTGAGAAGACAGTGATACTGTGTTTCATCAGCAGAAGTTGGCAGTCGGCTAATACAGGGTGTTACAAAAAGGTACGGCCAAACTTTCAGGAAACATTCCTCACACATAAATAAAGAAAAGATGTTATGTGGACATGTATCCGGAAATCTTAATTTCCATGTTAGAGCTCATTTTAGTTTCGTCAGTATGTACTGTACTTCCTCGATTCACCGCCAGTTGGCCCAATTGAAGGAAGGTAATGTTGACTTCGGTGCTTGTGTTGACATGCGAATCATTGCTCTACAGTACTAGCATCAAGCACATCAGTACGTAGCATCAACAGGTTAGTGTTCATCACGAACGTGGTTTTGCAGTCAGTGCAATGTTTACAAATGTGGAGTTGGCAGATGCCCATTTTATGTATGGATTAGCACGGGGCAATAGCCGTGGCGCGGTACGTTTGTATCGAGACAGATTTCCAGAACGAAGGTGTCCCGACAGGAAGACGTTCGAAGCAATTGATCGGCGTCTTAGGGAGCACGGAACATTCCAGCCTAAGACTCGCGACTGGGGAAGACCTAGAACGACGAGAACACCTGCAATGGACGAGGCAATTCTTCGTGCAGTTGACGATAACCCTAATGTCAGCGTCAGAGAAGTTGCTGCTGTACAAGGTAACGTTGATCACGTTACTGTATGGAGAGTACTACGGGAGAACCAGTTGTTTCCGTACCATGTACAGCGTGTGCAGGCACTATCAGCAACTGATTGGCCTCCACGGGTACACTTCTGCGAATGGTTCATCCAACAATGTGTCAATCCTAATTTCAGTACAAATATTCTCTTTACGGATGAGGCTTCATTCCAACGTGATCAAATTGTAAATTTTCCCAATCAACATGTGTGGGCTGACGAGAATCCGCACGCAATTGTGCAATCACGTCATCAACACAGATTTTCTGTGAACGTTTGGGCAGGGCAGGCAATGTTGGTGATGTCTTGATTGGGCCCCATGTTCTTCCACCTACGCTCAGTGGAGCACGTTATCATGATTTCATACGGGATACTCTACCTGTGCTGTTAGAACATGTGCCTTTACAAGTACGACACAACATGTGGTTCATGCACGATGGAGCTCCTGCACATTTCAGTCGAAGTGTTCGTACGCTTCTCAACAACAGATTCGGTGACCGATAGATTGGTAGAAGCGGACCAATTCCATGGCCTCCACGCTCTCCTGACCTCGACCCTCTTGACTTTCATTTATGGGGCCATTTGAAAGCTCTTGTCTACGCAATCCCGGTACCAAATGTAGAGACTCTTCGTGCTGGTATTGTGGACGGCTGTGATACAATCGCCGGCCGGTGTGGTCGTGCGGTTAAAGGCGCTTCAGTGTGGAACCGCGTGACCGCTACGGTCGCAGATTCGAATCCTGCCTCGGGCATGGATGTGTGTGATGTCTTTAGGTTAGTTAGGTTTAATTAGTTCTAAGTTCTAGGCGACTGATGACCTCAGAAGTTACGTCGCATAGTGCTCAGAGCCATTTGAACCATTTTTTTGTGATACAATACGCCATTCTCCAGGGCTGCATCAGCGCCTCAGGGATTCCATACGACGGAGGGTGGATGCATGTATCCTCGCTAAAAGAGGACATTTTGAACATTTCCTGTTACAAAGTGTTTGAAGTCACGCTGGTACGTTCTGTTGCTGTGTGTTTCCATTCCATGGTTAATGTGATTTGAAGAGAAGTAATAAAATGAGCTCTAACATGGAAAGCAAGCGTTTCCGGACATATGTCCACATAACATATTTTCTTTCTTTGTGTGTGAAGAATGTTTCCTGAAAGTTTGGCCGCACCTTTTTGTAACACCCTGTAGATGTGAAAGCCACCATGCTCTGAGCGGCAAGCTAGTAAGTAACGCCTTGTCGCGGATTGGAACTGAGGACGGCCACAGAAGCGCGTGTTGCGGAGAATCCGCCGTTGACCCGGACTGCAGTGTGTGTGGGCCTGCAGTGCCCGGCCTGATCGATGCCAGCGCGGCGTGCAGTCTGCTGCGCGCTGCCCCCTCCTACCCCCACCAGTCAACCACCTCCCCACTCCCCTACACCGCCTGCGTCACCCTATCGCGCTCGCTTCACCTCGCGCCTCTGTCGCTATGTTTACTAGAGACGCGACGCCTGCCTCTGCGTGACCACGCCACAGCTGACTTCGTTTACCGTGCAGTTCAACTGGAAGCAACTAATTGCGCGTAGAATTTCGTGTAGTGGATTTCCGCTGGCAACTGCTTACACGTACCTCTATGTTAATCAGATCAGAAGTCCCTCTAATTACCAAACACTTAACAGAAAGGTTGTTGCGTTGATTATGAGACAGTCTATCGTAATGAATATATCGTCACAATTGAAAAGCTGTGTCAGACCGAGGTACCTGCCAGTCGCGAACATTCGCTTTAACCATCTGGCTATTCGACCAAGCCTTCCTGCGTTATTCAAACTTTCATTGTCAGTGATGTTTCCACCTATGATTTCCGAACACTGGGAGGTTCAGTTGGTGGAGGAGTGTGGTTTGTGCCGCCACAACAAATTTATGTGGAATGAATTAAATGCAATGAAATGAATCTCATTAGCACGACGTATTTATTACATTGCAGTTTCCACACATCTGAACTATTTGCACTGGTATATTTTGATTCACTGCTTTTCACAGATTTCTTCCCCAGGGATCCATTCATTTCATATACGATATAGCTATTAGTAAAAGAGAAATGGCTTTTAAAACAAATCTATGTGAGGAGTTCAAAAAGAAATGCGACACATTTTTGTCTTAGTTTCGGTTGGAAAATGCGGAATCTGTTGTGGTACATCGTGGAATTATTCCTGGTTCGGTCCCTAAAGTTTTATGAAGTTCCGATAGGTAGCGGCGCTGTGCGTAGACTTCAGAATGGCGGCTCTAACGGAGTTGCGTTCCAAGCAGAGCGCTGTCATTGAGTTTCTTTTGGTGGAAAACTAGAGCATCACAGATATACATAGGCGCTTGTAGAGTGTCTACAGAGACCTCGCAGTGAACAAAAGCACGGCGAGTCGTTTGGGGAAGCGTCTGTCATCATCGTAACAAGGTCGCACAAACCTGTCCGATGTCCTGGGTGCGAGCCGATAGTACACAGCTGTGACTCCTGCAGTGTTGGAACGTGCGGACACTCTCATTCGAGGTGACCGACGAATCACAGTCAAACACCTCGCTGCACAGTTGGTCATCGCTGTCCGTAGGGATGACATACTCGTCCACCAGTAGGGGTTCTCAAAGAGCAACGAAGGACCATTTGTGCGCAATTGCTTGCGCCTTACGCGGCTGAGCGTGACAATTTTTTGTCGAACATCGTCACAGGAGATGAAACATGGATTCATCTCTTCAAACCCGAAATCCATGGATTGGCGTCACACCACCTCTTCTCCGACGAAAATGTTAAGAGCAGCACCCTCAGTCGGTACCGTCAAGACGACAGTCTCCTGGCACTCTGAAGGGGTTTTTCTGCTTGATGTCCTCCTCCATTGTGTACCTATCAATTATGAAGTGTATTGTGCTACTCTTAGGAAACTGAAGAAACGACTTCAACACGTTCTCGCCACAAAAATGCAAACGAACCTCCCCTTCCCCATGACAACGCAAAGTCTCACCCAAGTCTGCATACCCGAGAGGGCATCTTCCGACTTCCATTTATGTGGCCCAATGACGGGTGCATTCCCCTGAAGCAGTACATGGATGATGTGGAGGTTATTGATGTAGCAAGACATTGGCTTCGAAAATGGTTCAAATGGCTCTGAGCACTATGGGACTTAACATCTGTAGTCATCAGTCCCCTAGAACTTAGAACTACTTAAAACCAACTAACCTAAGGACATCACACACATCCATGTCCGAGGCAGGATTCGAACCTGCGACCGTAGCAGTCGCGCGGTTCCGGACTGAGCGCCTAAAACCGCAAGACCACCGCGGCCGGCTGCGAGTACTAAAATATACCGTATCTTTTGATTGTATTGACTTAGAAACTTCAAATTTGTACGCCACCAAGGTACCATAGACCTCAGTATGTGTAGTTAATTCCAACTTGATACGTCTACCCCTGCCTGAGGAAAAGGGTTTTTAATAGCAGGAGAGACCGACGAACGACAAAGCGGTCCTATAAGGGTTCCGTTTTTACCGATTGAGGCACAAAACCCTAAAAAAAGAGTTGTATTACTGCACGGTCTTTTAATTTGTTGGTATATGCTAGGTGTTCCACCAGATGCTATACAGGTGAGGTATCAGCTGCCTCAGGTTCAATTCTTCTTACTTAGCTCATTGTTAATTTCATCTTTAGAGTTTTTGTTCATTTTATGGAATATTCCAATTTTGTTTTATCTGTTTCGTCAATATCAGAAATTCCGTTTAGTTTGCTATACTTTCTTCACTTGCTTTGACCCTGGTAGCTAAATGTGTGGCTGATTTACAGCTTTGTAAGAGAGCTGCGACATAGCTGCATCAGCAAAATCAACGTGGAAAGGGAACTGATAAATGATTAAATGTGAACTTGTCCAGTAAATTACAGACTTATAAAATAAGTTACTATTAGAGGCGTAACAAGAGATTTGTTTCCAATGTCATACTCTTTGTAGTGAAAGTATGACTGACAAATGATTTTATATTAGTGATGAAAAGCATTCGGGATTATACCTGTTTTCTTTTATTGATTCAGATTTTCACCTAAACTGTTCCTTTCATGGACCGCGATGATAAAGGACTTTCAGGCTACCTCCACACGTCGCTTCGACAGGAGCCTTGCCTTTCTCCAACAAAACACTTGTTGTTAACAAAATTTTGACGCAGAATATCTTCTTGTACAGCTCACTTCCAGTATTCTGCTTCAAGACCAGATTTCCGACCGTTAGCCGGCCGGAGTGGCCGAGCGGTTCTAGGCGTTACAGTCTGGAACCGCGCGACCACTACGGTCGCAGGTTCGAATCCTGCCTCGGGCATGGATGTGTCTGATGTCCTTAGGTTAGTTAGGTTTAAGCAGTTCTAAATTCTACGGGACTGATGACCGCAGATGTTAAGTCCCATAGCTCGAACAGAAAGGTTTAGGTGTTCGTTTTTCCCGCGCGCTGTTCGGGAGTTGAATGGTAGAGAGATAGTATGATTGAGGTTCGATGAACCCTCTGCCAAGCACTTAAATGTGAATTGCAGAGTAGTCATGTAGATGTAGATGTAGTGCTCAGAGCCATTTGAACCATTTTTTCCGTCCGTTGCTAGCTTACCAGTGTATCGTTTCGAATGAGCGGCTGTAAAGACAAGTGGTACCAGAGTACCTTCTCTACACTTAGCCAGGTCAGTTATAAATTCTGTCATGTGTTGTGTCTCGTTGACTCGATCACAAGAAACAGTTTACACTTCATGTGCTTTTACTGATTTTAATGTAGCTGACTTATTGTCTATACAACAGATTTAACTCGTTCACATTTACTAACATCCTCACTGTCTACGGTAATTTCAGCTTTTAATGATAAATAACTGCGTGACAGTAACAGTGAAGCACACGTACATGGAGAGAAGGAAACGAAATGAATCTTCACGGGTTGGGAGAGCACGCGATGTTATTACAAAATCGAGTCAACTTTACAAAGAAGTTGGCAGAATGAGCCCGCCTATCAGTATGACCTTGTACCCCTCTGGCTTGCGTGTATGCACTGATTCGGTCGGGAAGAAAGTAAAAAGGATTTTGTATTCTCTACTGAGATGAGGTGCCCCACAGCTGTTGTAGCTGTTCCTCGATATACTGGTTACTGGTACAAGTACGGAGTTAACGACAAAGCTAGTCCCACACATATTCTATCGTGGACATAGGTGTGGTTCTTGTCCGCAACCCGTGGTCTTGCCTGCACGGTTGCTCAGAGAGTTCGGTCAGAGGGTTAGCTGCCTTCTGTAATTAAAAAAAAAACTGAGTTAATGAACCAACGATGAACTTTAACAACCGTCATGGGCCATCCGCCCCAAACAAATACAACTAACAATAACGAACAAAATGAGATCAACAACAAAAAAGTGGCTAGCGTTGCTGCCTCAGGATCACGGGGTCCCTGGTTCAATTCCCGGCCGGGTTGGGGATTTTCTCTGCTCAGGGACCGGTTGTTTGTATTGTCCTCATCATTTCATGATCATCATCATTATTCTTGTCAGTGGCTAGATTGAACCGTGTAAAAAATTGGAATGTGAAAAAAATTGGGACTTTGTATGGTCGCTGATGACCGCGCAGTTGAGCTCCCCACTAACCAAACATCATCATCGTCATTTAATGCTTCCCACCCAGAGAGGGCCGTCGAGATAAGGGTACATCATAGATGGTTACAATGTTTGTGTTTATACAGTGCCTGACTCCTGTATCTTATCTGTATCTGTGTCTTTTAATGTGAGGGTACAGACACTGTATATACACAGACGTTGTAGACATCAATGATGTCTTTGGAGATGTTATATCTCTCTCAAATTCTGTGAATTTGTTGTGTGTGTATAAACAAAATAGTTGTTCTCGAGTTCACCCTAATATACTGTAATAAAACACCTTCTCCCTTCCTTTCTAAAATAATGTTTGGCTATATTGAATGAGTGTGGTGTTTTAAGTCGTGTACTTTTATTGCATGTTGGTGTTATTTAGTACTTTATTATATAAAATACAGTCTGTACACGTTTCGAAAAGCCTTAGCTCCGACTGGTAAGTGTGTTACAGAGCCATAGTTCCGATGGCAGCAGTTAGTTTCATACTTGACCACGACTAGGTCCAATTATTTATAATAACTGGCAATCAGTATCATCTGTTATATTTTTCTACTGATATATTATCTTTTCCCTTGTCCTAAACTGGTTGTGAAAAATGTTAGGTGACGACAGTACACAGCAACAGACTGGACAGCCTGACACTATCGGGTGAGAGGTAAGACATAAGGACGCAGGATGTGATTGTGCCGTCAGTGTTCCCTGTCACTACGAGCAGTGACCTGAAGTGATATCCCTCGGATCCCCACAACGGTGGCGCCGTCAGTAACATCCGTGTGCCTCTCCAAAACATTCGAAGAACGTAATCTCTCCTCAGGTCGCGGCCATACTCTTCGACGACGGTCGTCGGCAGTAATGCAGAGTCGCTATTCGTCATTCATCAGCAGTCTTTGCCTCCCGCTCACGGCACCCACCCAAAAGTAGACGTTTGTGTTGTGTTAAAGGCAGCATACGCATGGGACGGCAATTGCCTGGTCCATCTGCTGCTAATATTAGGCTAATTGTGCGGCACGACACATAGTGGTGCTGGAAATCTACTACTTGCTCTCAGATGGGAGGTTCAGATGTGAAAGGGTAACGATGTGCCTGGTGCGGAATGAGGCGATCCTCCTTTGTGGTGGTCCCACGTGGTCGACCGGAAACTTGACCACCAGTATGCCTGTCCTCACATTTCCGTGCAGTCCAACATCTGGCAGTACAAGATGAAAGGCTCCTGCAGTCCCCTTTCATTATCATTTTATTTACTTTCCAGTGGTACAAAACTCTCTGGCAGGCGTGAATGAATGAATGTGGTTGTGTTTCATGTTGCTGTACGGTGGTTTGGTATGCTGCAGAGAACCGGCGGTAGTCGTACAAAATGGTTCAAATGGCTCTGAGCACTATGCGACTTAACTTCTGAGGTCATCAGTCGCCTAGAACTTAGAACTAATTAAACCTAACTAACCTAAGGACAACACACACATCCATGCCCGAGGCAGGATTCGAACCTGCGACCGTAGCGGTCACGCGGTTCCAGACTGAAGCGCCTAGAACCGCACGGCCACACCGGCCGGCGGTAGTCGTACAGAATGGCTAACCCCTGTAGTTTTCAGGTAGGCAAAGAGGTTTGCTCTCCTTGCGTGAAAGTTACCGGTGTTAGGTTGGTGACGGAAGCCTCATCTCTGGGTTTTCCTGGCCACAGAATCGCGTGGGAGACGTTGGAGTGTGTGAGACGGTCAGTCTGCTTCCAGAGTGCCGAGGGCCTGCAGCCGAGCTCTCTTCGGACGGTGAGTTGCTTTAAACGCGTGGCGCGTTGTCTCGTAGCTACATCAACATTTATACTCCGCAAGCCACCCAACGGTGGCACTTTACATGCAACTGTCATTACTTCCCTTTCCTGTTCCAGTCGCGTATGGTTCGCGGGAAGAACGACTGCCGGAAAGCCTACGTGCGCGCTCTAATCTCTCTAATTTTACATTCGTGATCTCCTCGGGAGGTATAAGTACGGGGAAGCAATATATTCGATACCTCATCCAGAAACGCACCCTCTCGAAACCTGGACAGCAAGCTACACCGCGATGCAGAGCGCCTCTCTTGCAGAGTCTGCCACTCGAGTTTGCTAAACATCAATCACGCTTGCCAAATAACCCTGTGACGAAACGAGCCGCTCTTCTTTGGATCTTCTCTATCTCCTCCGTCAACCCGACCTGGTACGGATCCCACACTGATGAGTAATACTCAAGTATAGGTCGAACGAGTATTTTGTAAGCCACCTCCTTTGTTGATGGACTACATTTTCTAAGGACTCTCCCAATGAATCTCAACCTGGCACCCGCCTTACCAACAATTAATTTTATATGATCATTCCACTTCAAATCGTTCCGCACGCATACTCCCAGATATTTTACAGAAGTAAGTGCTACCAGTGTTTGTTCCGCTATCATATAATCATACAATAAATGATCCTTCTTTAAATGTATTCGCAATACATTACATTTGTCTATGTTAAGGGTCAGTTGCCACTGCATTTCGCTGCAATTTTCTAATGCTGCAACTCCTCTGTATACCACAGCATCATCCGCGAAAAGCCGCATGGAACTTCCGATACTATCTACTAGGTCATTTATATATATTGTGAAAAACAATGGTCCCATAACACTCCCCTGTGGCACGCCAGAGGTTACTTTAACGTCAGTAAACGTCTCTCCATTGAGAACATCACGCTGTGCTCTGTTTGCTAAAAACTCTTCAATCCAGCCACACAGCTGGTCTGATATTCCGTAGGCTCTTACTTTGTTTATCAGGCGACAGTGCGGAACTGTATCGAGCGCCTTCCGGAAGCCAAGAAAAATTGCATCTATCTGAGAGCTTGTATCTAATATTTTCTGGGGACCTTTTAGCTTTTGGTCTCACGTCTCATCTTATAAAGATTGTTTAACCTTGTCACAGCAAGGAATGCAAGTCTTCTGCACACTTTCAGTTTGATTCCTAATGCAGACTTTGATCCGTAAGAATAACGTAACACAAAGGTGTTGCATATGTAAGAAGTGCGCCCTCGGTTCAGTGTGAATGTTTGTCTGCCTGCAACTGCGTCTGCATTCGTTCTAATCTTTCCTGAACCTCAATAATTTTGCCTCTTCGTGAATATTCTTTGTCTCATTTACCTTATGTCCGTTGGAAGCCATCCACGTGGTTTAATATTAGAGTTTGTTGGCCCACTGCTATCACCCTTTGTCTATTCAAATGAGCCTTCTGGAAAATGTTAATTGTTCGCAGCTGCGTGGTTTAATATGGTTAAAACTTGGACATGGTATGTAGATACTGTGTCTCCGCAAACCACGTGGGCATACGAGTGTGTCGTGAATCATGTATCGTTTCACAAAAAACTGTACTTAGTTACCAGGCAACAGCAGTTGTGTAGATGCATTACATCAATGTTTTAAGGAATAAATAATTTTGCCACCAATCTTATCCTATGTACCGATGTTACGTCTTTATTACCTACGCCATTTACCTTGTAGTTTCCTTGTTAGCCCATCCATAGCGTTTCCATGCGTACAGGTCCAATAATTAGTGTTCCCTTTTTATTTAAAACAAATTCTTTAGAATAGATGTTGTTTTCAGGAGTGCTGCTGCAAGCTGTTCTTATGCATAGTGGCCGGCCGGAGTGGCCGTGCGGTTCTAGGTGCTACAGTCTGGAACCGAGCGACCACTATGGTCTCAGGTTCGAATCCTGCCTCGGGCATGGATGTGTGTGATGTCCTTGGGTTTAATTAGTTCTAAGTTCTAGGCGACTGATGACCTCAGAAGTTAAGTCGCATAGCGCTCAGAGTTATTTGAACCATTTTCATGCACAGTGTTTACACATTATTTACTTTTTTTAAATATTTAATTCACGTGAACAATGCCTGGACCAAACTGGTTCAAATGGCTCTGAGCACTATGGGACTTAACTTCTGAGGTCATCAGTCCCCTAGAACTTAGAAATACTTAAACCTAACTAACCTAAGGACGTCACACACATCCATGCCCGAGGTAGGATTCGAACCTGCGACCGTAGCGGTCGCGCGGTTCCAGACTGTAGCGCCTAGAAATGCTCGGCAACCCCGGCCGGCTGAATGGACCAAACTAGTAATTACATCCCATTCTTTACGAGTGATACTACAATGAATATTCTTTTATGAGTCTTTTTTCTTAGGATTAAATTAATTAATTTTCCGATTCAGCCGAACCCTTTATTTGACGTATGCCTAGAGTCGGTGGCGATCTAATCTTTTACGTTGATTTCTATGTCAGATAGCATTTTCTTATTCAAAATGAGGTTCACGCAACTTACGCATAACGACAATTTTTTCCGCAACTTACAGATAGTGACCACGACGAAAGCTAACTTACAAAGAGATGGAGCACGAACTCGAATAGAGAAAGGGTTGGGAAAAAAACCAGATGCGCTGTTTTCATATAAATCATCCATCCTTAGGACAAGTACGGAAAACATAAATATACTTGGCGGGACGCGTATTTCAGCCGTTGTCCTCGAAGATACGAGCTGATCCTTCTGCCACTGGGCCATCTCACTAAGCTGTACTTTCGCTCAGCAAGATGTATAACACAGCCTAAGCGGCGAAGCTCGCAGATGAACGCAGTAAGACGAAGGTGGTGGGCAGCTCGACCTGGAAAAGTGTGCGCTAATCTTGTGATGCCCGACAACTGTCGGCGCGGAGGAAGCGAAGCCCCTGGCCTTCCGCCTTTCTGAAACTGGCGCACGGCGCCCACGTGAGGCGCGGCCATCGCCCGCGAAGTCCCTAAACTGCCTCACCTTCCTTGCGACAGCCTCATAATCTACAGCTGTATCGACTGCATTTGTAGAGGAGAACACGAGAATAAAATGTAGAATCGTCCGACCTGATTAGGGATTCTAAAAGACAACATCCGACAGCAATATTTCACCATACCAATTGGTTCAAATGGATCAGAGCACTATGGGACCTAACATCTGAGGTCATCAGTCCCCTAGAGCTTAGAACTACTTAAACCTAACTAACCTAAGTACATCACAAACATCCATGCCCGAGGCAGGATTCGAACCTGCGACCGTAGCAGTCGCGCGGTTCCAGACTGAAGCGCCTAGAACCGCCCGGTCACTCCGGCCGGCACACTATACCTATTGATATGCTGTACAGTGCTGTTCACAACATTGTCCCTCGACTACAGATATTGTTGATGAATGACGGCCTACATGTTCAGCATTTGTTATAAAGAACAATTTCTTTGCTAAAAATCAATGGTGATGGTCACCAACGACTCTAAAGAAAAAATATTAACTGCAAGTAAATACAAATGTCCTGTCTGAAAACATGTGTGGCTCTTTGAGGCTTTTGGCATACAAGATAATTATACAGGCGTTCAAAAATTCTGTGCCCAAACTTACAGGCAATGTTAGAGCCAACAAGAAATATAGGGTGGTCCAAAAACCGTTAGCATTGGAAAACACACTAATTCACGGAATAATGTAGGTAGAGAGGCAAAACTTGACACACGTGCATAAAATGACATGGGGGATTATTGAAACCAAACAACGAGTACGAAAATAGGATAAAAGATGGCGCTAGACAGACGAAACCCATTTCACATTTCGATGGTCTTCCAACACCCACAACTTCAGAATTTGGGCTATGGAAAATCCTAGAACTGTCGTAGAAACCCCATTGTATGACGTGAAAATCACGGTGTGGTTTGGATTTAGTACGTCAATCGTGATCGCGCACTTTTTCTTCGAGGAAATGCGGATTACTTCTCCTCAAACTGTCAGCGTGACGAGTTCAAGATACGCCGTAATGCTAAAGAACCGCATCATCCTTAGCCTGTCTTATAAACATTAGCTGGAAGGTACGACTTTTATGCAGGATGGAGCTCAATCCCATACTACTACATGTGTGAAAGATCTCTTGTGCACATCTTTTGGTAAGGATCGGGTACTCAACCACCACTATCGTCATGCTTGGTCCCCCGAGTACCCAGACCTCAATCAGTGTGATTATTGGTGGTGGGGTTACCTGAAGTTTTTATTGTTATTTCACTCCCCAAAATGGGACGGGCTGGCAGCGGCACAATACGCTGCTCGTCAACCAAGAGAGTTACAGGAAAGAAAACATAGTCAAATGAGAAAAGAACACATAACATAGAATGGTATAAAGTGATGATTAAACAAGAACAAAAATAGATGAGTGGAAGAGGTAGATTTAAAAACAACATAGATGAGAGCCACACACACATGCAGAGAATGAACACTATGAGTCGACATGAGAACAAAGAATACTCCACAGTGGGAACACAAATGAATGATGATGATGATGATGAGCGTTTGGCGTCATTGGCCGGGAGGCCCCTCGCGGGGCAGGTCCGGCCGCCTTGGCGCAGGTCTTATTACATTCGGCGCCACATTGGGCGACCTGCACGCCGGATGGGGATGAAATGATGATGAACACAACACAACACCCAGTCCCTGAGCGGAGAAAATCTCCGACCCAGCCGGGAATCGAACCCGGGCCCGGAGGACGGCAATCCGTCACGCTGACCACTCAGCTACTGGGGCGGACAAATGAATGATGCTGGCGACACTGTTGGTGCTGGTGGAACATAGCACTGCACACGACACTGTAGAAACACTGTCACCACAACGAAAACGTTAAAAATCACTGCACCGAAGGGGACCTACCACCGGGTGAAGGGAGGACGGGGGAAGAAAAGGGGGGAGACGGTAGGGGAAACCAGGAGGGGGATAGAAGGGGGGCAGTGGAGGGGAGAAGGAAAGGTGCTGGAAGGCCAGGGGGGGGAGGGTGAAAAGAAGAAAGAAGGTGTTCAGCAGGGAAAAAGGAGGAAGAAGGGAAGGGGGAGAGGGAGGGAGAGAGGGAGCCCTGAGGAGGGGGGGAGAAGGAGGGGTTAGATCTGGTAGGAAGGATAGATGGAAGGCACGAGGACATCATCCGGGAGGGGGAGTCAAGTCTACCATGATCGTCCGACCTGATTAGGGATTCTAAAAGACAACATCCAATGGCAATATCTCACCATACCTATCGATATTCTGTACAGTGCTACTCACAACATTGTCCCTCGACTACAGATATTGTTGATGAATGACAGCCGACATGTTCATCATTTGTTATAAAGAACAATTTCTTTGCTAAAAATTAATTGTTACGCTAATTATTGCTTTTGTATCATATTAAGCTCCACCTGTTGATAATTTTGTGCACTTTTTTGGTTTCAGTAAGACCCCATGTCATATCAAGCACGTGTGTCAGTATTTACCTCTCTGCCTAAACTATTCCATGAAGTACTGAATTTACAAACGTTAACGGACTTTTGGCTCACCCTGTCTACTTGGTTACGCAACCGGTATGGAGTATCCAGGACGTCATGTGTGATTCAGAATAAATCAGTGCTGAATCTGTTTCAGTCTTTTATTGTTGTGATCAGTGCTACAGTAAGTTTTCAAAATGAGCACTATTCACTTCAGCGCAGAGCCGGTATCGACGTAGCAAGCCGTCTCGTGCTGGACGGAAATATGTGTTTCGTGTTTTGTATGTGTGTGGCCGTTGTAAGAACTGGCAGCCCCAGAGAAAGAAATCGAATGGGTTAAGCTCTGGGAACCTTGCAGGCCAATGTTCAGGTTCTCCCTGACCGATCCACTGATCGCCGAATGTACGGGTTAATGCTGCACGTACTGGCTCTGCACAGTGCACTGGTAACACATTCCCCCTCTGATTCGCAGAGGTACCTCTTCCAAAAACATAGCCAGATGATCTTACAAGAACAGTACACACACTGACAACCTGAACGGAGGAGGTAACATGTGGGGCCTAAGCAAGTAGTCATCAACGGTACCGAAGAACGTGTTAATTGCAAATAGTCCCTGATGACACCGCATAACTGTAGTACGCCAGGACGCCACATTACTACCTACCTCAGATCAACTTTGGTGTAACGATGTTTGAAGAAGGTACTTTTTATAGCTTTCGCCACGGGCGTACTTACCCATGTTCAGTGCTCACTCAATATCCGTTACCGACATGTGGTTGTTTAACGAAATATATGTGTTGTTGGCACCTTAGTAATAACTGTTAATTTTGCGCATTGAATTTTTGAACAGCCTGTGTAGAGGGATGTCTCTTAGTTGGAAAATTATTACGACAGAAGACGTGTGTGGATGATCAACACCTGTTTGGATGACTAGCAGCTGCGCCTCAGTTCAAGGAAATGTAATTTAAATCGTTTGAACAGACGAAAGGACTCAATATTGTTTGACTGAACCATGGGTGGTCAATTACTGGAATCATTCCAAACTCTCAAGCACGTATGAGTGTCTGTCCGGGGCTAGCCGATGAGGAAAAACCACATAAATCTACTGGAGGTAGATACCAGCCTCAGGTTTATTGAATGAAAATGAAGAAAACGGTAACTAAACCCTCGCTCGGCTGTTTATTGAACATGGTACGTCATCCTGAAACCGTTACCAAGTCGAATTGTCAAAAGAAATAAAGAACTGTAAAGGACAGATACGTTATTCGTCCTGCGTTTGGTTACTTAACGTTAGAGCGTCAGAGGAATGTTGAACCATCTCCAGTGGGAGGCACTGCAAGTAAGAAAGCAGCCTATTGTTCCTGAAAGGAAGCATGCATACCCTTGCATATGTGACAGGAAATTATCACACTAAATTATGGCATATAAACATGACTGAAAAGGGAAATTGGGGTTTTCTTAGGACTTTAAATTATCCTTATGACTTAATACCCAGCGGCAGCTTAAACCATTACACCTTTTGTTGTAACACTACGCCGCATGGCAATGCAGCCTTGCAGACTACGATTACCACAGTAGTGCCTAACACATTTGCACCCATTACTATACGACATGTTGCAGTGGGACTCGTCCAAAAACCTAAGTTCTGGCATACAGTACACCAACGATAACATTCACGTGGCCATTTCATTGGAAGACATCTGTGGGTTCTGGAGAATGGAAGTTTAATGGCATGCATACCATCGGTTCAGCTTAAAGCAGGCAGTGTCAGACTGTCGACGCAGACAGATCCATGCCTGATGCAGCCCCCAACGCCGGGTCAACTCGGTGGACGCAGCTGCAACGGGCGTGTAAAGAAAATTACTGTTATCTCCAGCTTGTGATACCCAAAATCACTTGGTCCCACGTCCACGTCACAGGGAAGGTATTGCTTGTCTTGTCGATGGTATTTTCAATAAAGCCACACTTGCTCTCCTGGGGCAATCTAAATGTCGAGCAACTCGGGGACCTCAGCATTCGTTTTCTGGGCACTGTTGGCGAATCCAGATTTCCTAACATGAAAACTGGTGAGCATCGCCAGTCCTCTGTAGCTGTAAGCTTCAGCGACCACCATGCAGCGCAGCAATGGATTTTTGTGTGTCACTGGTAATGGGGATCTTGACTTAACCGTTTAAATCGTGAGGATGGTAAAAACATTTATAAAAAACCTCAATCTGAATGTATGCTACGGTGATGAGACACATGGCTGCTGAGGCTGAATAGTCGTTAGCGGGCAACCTTTGGGGAACCAGCTGCACCTCAGTTATATAAAGCTTCCCCATGCAAGCAGGGCTGTCTGGATGGACCGTTTTTTCTGTAGCTGGTCGTGGGGCCGAGATGGACCTTCGACGTTCAACCACCCAACTGCTTCCGGAATGGGTTTTTACAGTTGCAGGGTACCAACACCCAACCCAACAAGAGGGTTCGTGTTACCAATTCTTACAGGATTTACTTCAGATTCTTCATTTTATAGTAACAGAACACAGGCTGCTCTGCAGGCTGTGTTTTTAATAGTTACAAGTAAGGAGAGTAGCTTTGAGAAAGTTCCCCTTTCTACATTCAAAAGGGTTTAGAGGTCATTGCTGGCAACCAAAAATCTATAAAACGATTGAGGAATGGGGTAATGTTGGTTGAAACATCTAGCTCCCGACAAACCGTAAAACAGCTGAATGTCTCGGACAATATACCATCAAAAGAGAACTACACAACACCTTAAACAACAGCCAAGGTGAGTGTTGTTTCGTGCAGAGATATTGTAAATATTCCCACCTGAAAGATGAGAGGGCTCCAGAAGGTGTCACTGACGTGCAAAACATAATGAAACGTGTTGATGACGACCTGCTCAAAGCAGGTTCCTTCGTTCTGACATTCAACAGCACAACCCTTCCGGGGCATATCTAAGTAGCTTTCCTTTGCTTTAACGTGCAGCCTCGCGCCCCCAGCCCAATGAGCATTGCTTTAGGCATACCACTTTTAGTGTGTCAGGGAGAAGCCACTTGCAGCAAATGTGGTAAAGCCACGCGCGATTGAGTCACTTCTTCATTCATTTCCTGTGACGTGTATTAATTGCTCTGGGGATCGTTCTGTCGGGAGTAGAGACTATAGTATCTATATTGAAGAAAGGGAACTCAAAACAACGGAGGATCTACATCTACATCTACATCCAAAATCACATCTGCATCTAGACTCCGCATGCAACATTGCGGTGTGTGGAGGAGGATAGTTTGTGTACTAGTGACACTTCGTCCTTTTCCTATTCCAATCGCGATTGGTTCGCAGTTGACAGTAAGCCTCCCTATGCCCGCCCGGTTAACCGTGCGGTGTAATGCACGGCTTTCCGGATTGGGAAGGAGCGCCTGATCGAATCCGCCCGGCGAACTTGTGTCGAGGTCCGGTGAGCCGGCCAGTCTGTGAATGGTTTGTAGGCGGTTTTCCATCCGCCTCGGCGAATGCGAGCTGGTTCCCCTTATTCTACCTCAGCTACACTATGTCGGCGATTGCTGCGCAAACAAGTTCTCCACGTACGCGTACACCACCATAATTCTACCGCGCAAACATAGGGCTTACACTCGTCTGGTGTGAGACGTTCCCTGAGGGATCCACCGAGGACTGAACCGCACAATAACCCTGAAAGAGTGGTTCGGCATGGGGCGGTGGAGGGGTGAAGTGGACTGCAGTAGTCGTCGTCGGGTTGTGGACCACTGCGACTACGGCGGGGACGGAGCCTCTCCGTCGTTTCTAGGACCCCGGTAAACATACAATACAATACAATACAAGTCTCCACATGAGCTCGAATATCTCTTAATTTTATCTTCATGGCCCTTTCGCGAGATCTACGTAGGCCGAAGCTATATATGTGTTGACTCTTCTACTAACGTACGCTCTCGGAAACCAACCTGTGAGGCAGAACGCCTCTCTTACAGCGCCTGCCACTGTAGCAGGATTGTCTCCGCCACGCTTTCGCACTAGGTAACAGAACATGTAACGAAACGCTCTGCTCTTCTATGGATCTTCTCTATTTCCTCTATCAATCCTATATGGTATGGATGCCATGCTGATGAACAATGTACAAGTACTGGTAGAACCGAATCTCAGCCTAGCATGTGCCTTACCTGCAATTAGTTTTGTGTGTTTGTTCCGCTTTATCCCGCTCCGTACGCACACTCATAGATAGTTTATGAAAATGGCTAATTCTAGTAACTGTTCTGCACTCGTGTGATCATCTAAAAAAGAGTTTTTCCGTCTGTGTATGCACAATACGTCACATTTCTTAATGTTGAGAGTCAGTTGCCACTCCCTGCACCCAGCGCTGATCTTCTGTAGGTCTTCCTGTATTTCGCTACAGTTCTATAACGTTGTGGCTTCTCTGACTTCTCAGTTCTTTCCCTGGTTACTAAAATGCAAGCAGTTGCAGCTCAAGTTCATGTGGGGATCACTATATGCGCTCTGTATCTACCATAACAAGAAGTGATAGATTCTGACGCTTTCAGAGATCTCGTAGACCGGCCCTTCGGATAATTTCTCCTACTGGGAAACTTAAATGAGCATACCTTGTTATGGGTCTCACACTCTACTTGCCCCAACCTCACAATGTCTCAGGAGCTGTACATCTACAACACAGTCCATCCTACTCATTTCACCCCCTTTATTGGCTCATGTTCGGCCAGAGACATTTCTTTCTGCTCCCCAGACCTCGCAGTTAAAACTCAGTGGGAAGCAGTGGGAAGTTACTGATGACCTTCATTCCAAGACCGCTTCGTCCTCAGGATTCGCCTCCTAAATGGAGCAATCCTTGACAGGAAGCTGCCAAGATGGATGATCAGCAGAGCTAACAGGGCGCTGTTCAGCTAGCTGGCTGTGTTTGAACGAGGGGAATGGGTGGACCACATCATACGAGTTAGGCAACATGCTATTGACTTATCCATCCTGAAGTCCTCAGGTCTTTTTCGAAGGCAGCCTGTACCTTCTTGGATTGACACATTCCGCTCAGCAACCTGAGTCAGACGTGTGGCTCCGTAACGGTTCAAGTGTCGCCCAGCAAGAGAAAACGCCGTAGACTTTAAAGTAGCTCGGCTCATAATCAAGGAAAGCAAGAAAAGGTCGTGGCAAACGCTCCTGGACCCTATCAATCGCCCCACTTTTTCTACGGAAGTATCCGAAGTCGTCTGGAGGATTTCCGATAAAAACGTCGAATATATATGTCTACAAACATCCCATAGACAACGGCAGAGCATTTTGCGATGACTGCTGCCACTGCCAGGCAGGATTCAGCGTTCCGCCTCTATCGCGCGAGCATGGAGAGGTGTGAGTTGCAATTCAGATCCAATAATTCTGAGTCATACAGCTGTCCTTCCCACACGTGGATTCAGAACTGTCTAAGGCTCGTGGTACTGCTCCCAGTCTGACCAAATTCACTACAGCATAACGCGAAACTTGCAAACAGCGTCAAAGCAAATCCTCCGACACTGTTTTTATACAATATTGCAGACAGGATACTTTCTCCTCAACCCAAGCAAGGACCGAACGTGTCCCAGCAGTTACCCGAGCTTCTCTTAAAGAGCTGTGTAGGAAAGACCTTGGAGCGAATGAGCAACCGTCGTCTAGTCTGGTTATCGGAGACCAGGCTGCTCCTTAGCTCATCTCAGTGTGTGTTCAGGAGATGTCGATCCACTGTCGACCACCTGACCCTACAAGAGGTGGCTATACAGCAGGCTTTTCGATGTAAAAAGCCTTACATAGGGACATTCTTTGACGTCAGTTAGGCTTACAACACTTCTTGGAGGTACAAAATTCTAGGACAGATCAACCAGTTGGGATTCAATTGCCATCTCTCCATATTCAATCAGTCCTTATTATCTAAGCGCTTTTTTTTGTACCAAATTGGTGATGTGCTGTCATATAGTTTTGAGCAGGAGAATGATGTTCCCCAGAACAGACTTTTAAGTGATATCCTCTTTGCCATAGCATTTAACAGCGTTACGTCTATGATAAGGGTTCCTACGGAGTACTCCTTATTTGTGGACGATTTTGCAGTTTTCTGTTTCTGCTCCAACAATGCGACAGCAAATAATCAGCTGAAAATTACAGTGACACATCTACACATCTACGTGATTACTCTGCTATTCACAATAAAGTGCCTAGCAGAGGGTTCAATGAACCACCTTCAAGCTGTCTCTCTACTGGTACACTCTCGAACGACACTTAAATTTTTCTGTGCGAGTCCTGATTTATCTTATTTTATCGTGATGATCATGTCTCCCTATGTAGGTGGGTGTCAGCAGAATGTTTTCGCAATCGGAGGAGAAAACTGGTGACTGAAATTTCATGAGAAGATCCCGTCGCAACGAAAAACGCCTTTGTTTTAATTATTGCCACACCAATTCACGTATCATGTCTGTGACACTATCTACCCTATTTCGCAATAATACAAAACGAGCTGCCCTTCTTTGTACTTTTTCGATGTCATCCGTCAGTCCCACCTGATGCGTATCCCACACCGCACAGCAATGCTCTAGAATAGGGCGGACAAGCGTGGTGTAAGTAGTCTCTTTAGTAGACCTGTTGCACCTTCTAAGTTTTCTGCCAATGAATCGCAGTCTTTGGTTTGCTCCACCCACAATATTATCTATGTAATCGTTCCAATTTAGGTTATTTGTAATTGTAATCCCTAAGCATTTAGTTGAATTTACGGCCTTCAGATTTGTGTGGCTTATCGCGTAATCGAAATTTAGCTGATTTCTTTTAGTACTTATGTGAATAACTTCACACTTTTCCTTATTCAGGGTCAATTGCCACTTTTCGCACCGTACAGACATCTTATCTAAATCATTTTGCAAGTCGTTTTGATCATCTGATGACTCTGCAAGACGATAAATGACAGCATCATCTGCATACAATCTAAGACGGTTTCTCAGATTGTCTCCTATGTCGTTAATATAGATCAGTAACAATAGAGGGCCTATAACACTTCTTTGGGGAATGCAGGATATTACTTCTGTTTCATTCGATGACTTTCCGTCTATTACTACGAACTGTGACCTTTCTGACAGCAAAGTCGTGACAGGCTGGAGAAGAGGATTTCAATGACTAGTTTTTCATTTTTTGTAGGTAAGTGTGTTTGTGTTAATTTTAATCGTTCTCGTCGTATTTTTAATTTACCTGGCTTACATATGACGGATACTGTTCTACAGTTTAAAGGCTGTGTGAAATTTCTGGGCCTCATTTTTTATTCCAAACTGTCGTGGTTATTACACTTAAGGAACTGAAGGCAAGGACCCAGAGAGTGCTTAATATCTTAAAAGCGCCTTAGCCGCAGGGGCCCGGAAACAGACAGGACGCATCTGCTTCAATTTTATATGGCTTTCGTGAGATCGAGGCCAGATTATGGGTACACGGTATACGGCTCGGTCAGACCTTCTACCTGAAGATCTTTAACGTTATCCACCATGAGGTTACCCGGCTGACCACGGGTTCTTACAGGACCAGCCCAATACCCAGGATCTGTGCTGAGGCTGGGTAAATGCCACTCCCCATCAGCGGCAACTCCAATTCACCAGCGTACCATACAAGTCCAGGGTTGCTACCGACTACCACCCTGGTTACTACATGGCCCAGAGTAATTTTGGATTTAGCGCAGTAGAAGAGAGGTTGGACTTCTGGATATGTATTTAATACAATATTTTACGTAATATTAAATGGCACCATATCTATATAGCTCTATTCATTAATGGGCCTGCGTTAGCTGCTCTGTTGTTTTCACTGAGCGTGTCGTCACGATCTGGTTACCTCAGGAATTCACTGTGTCCGGTGTCGAATTGTACGCGTTCATAAGAGCATTGGAGCAGATAAGATGTGTTAAGACTGCTACATTCGTCTGTTCCGAGTCCCTGAGAGCCCTCAACTCTCTACAACACTTCTACGCTGCAAATAAAATAGTCCACAATATCCAGGACGCCCTTCTTCGCCTACAAAGTCTGGGTAAGCAGGTGTCTTTTTGCCGGGTACCAGGGCACATCGGTATTAAGGGCAACGAAATGGCAGATGTAGGAGCTAGCATGTCACGTTAGTGTGATAGTTTATTGTGTCATCCTCCTACATGCTAATTCTCACTGTTAAGGAACAGAGTCATCCGCAGAAGTGAAGAAGAGTTGCTAGATGTGACAGACAGTAGACTGCGTCTAAAGTCCACAAAGCGGACATGGCGTATCTCCTTCCAGCCAAACAGACGGGATTAGGTCCTTTTCACTCGTCTTCGTGTAGGGCAGAGCTGTAACAAGCATGGCTTCCTGCTCCGACGGGAAAACACTCCAATGCGTGGTGCTTGGGGCGAACGGATCACTGTGCTCCCCATTTTAATAGACTGTATTTTATGTTCAGATCAGAGGGCAGAAGCTAATTTACTGACAAATTTACTCTCTATTTTAACCGACAATTAAGGGAATGTCTTGCGTATTTTAAGGTCTTGTGAACTGTCCGAAAGGTTCTCTAAAATCTTAGTGAGCAATTTTTAATATGTTATTACGGTGGGTGCCTCATCCGTGTTTTTTTATTTTTTTTTATTTTTATTTTTTTTTTTTTTTTAATGTTCAGCTGCCCACATATTCCTGTGTATCAGTTTGTGTTTACCTCTTGTCTTATTTGTGTTTTAATAGCCATTTTATCGCTATCTTACCCGATGTGAGCTACACACACACACACACACACACACACAATAGCTACAGCAATGCATCCCCTAGATGATTAACCCATTTCCCAGAGTACTCGCTGATATGCTCATACTGATTTCGCATTTCCACTTGGATTGACAGCTCTTCATTGATTCAGCTTGGCCGGCCGGAGTAGCCGAGCGGTTCTAGGCGCTTCAGTCTGGAACCGCGATACTGCTACGGTCGCAGGTTCGAATCCTGCCTTGGGAATGGATGCGTGTGATGTCCTTAGGTTAGTTAGGTTTAAGTAGTTCTAAGGTCTATGGGACTGATGACCTCAGATGTTAAGTCCCATAGTGGTCAGACCCATTTGAACCATTTGATTCAACTTGATGTAAGGATCAGCTTTCCGCCCACCCAAGAGATGACGCTACTGTGTCCTCTCTCTGCAGTCTTAATAAATAAATTCTGATTCTGATATATAAGTCTACAGATCCTCCAAGATTGAATTAATTCGGGTAATTCTTGCCGGATGGTTTGAGTTCTCACAAATGACGGAAACCAGCACTGTACGGCCCCTCTTGGTGCTGTGGCAATGCTTATATTAGCGAGACCACCATAACCATACAGGATCACCGTGATCAACACAGCTGTCAGCGAGAAGCAAACAAATCCGTCATTACTGAGCGCTGTCTCTGCATTGTCCATCGACACTATTATTTATCCCAAGGAAGTTTGCTGTTTCAGCAGATTTTGGAATTGCTTTTTGAAAGAGGCTGTTCAGAACTAGCTAGGAAAATTAGCTACTAAACAGTGATGGTTCCTTAATACCCATGTTACCTGGTACCCAGCAGAAGGACACCTCCTTCCCCAGCATTTGTAGGTGAAGAAGGTCGTCCTAAATATTGTGGACTATTTTATTTCGGAAATTAAGGAGATGGGACCTAGATAAACTGAAAGAACCAGAGGTTGTACAGAGTTTCAGGGAGAGCATAAGGGAACAATTGACAGGAATGGGGGAAAGAAATACAGTAGAAGAAGAATGGGTAGCTTTGAGGGATGAAGTAGTGAAGGCAGCAGAGGATCAAGTAGGTAAAAAGACGAGGGCTAGTAGAAATCCTTGGGTAACAGAAGAAATATTGAATTTAATTGATGAAAGGAGATAATATAAAAATGCAGTAAATGAAGCAGGCAAAAAAGAATACAAACGTCTCAAAAATGAGATCGACAGGAAGTGCAAAATGGCTAAGCAGGGATGGCTAGAGGACAAATGTAAGGATGTAGAGGCTTATCTCACTAGGGGTAAGATAGATACTGCCTATAGGAAAATTAAAGAGACCTTTGGAGATAAGAGAACCACTTGTATGAACATCAAGAGCTCAGATGGAAACCCAGTTCTAAGCAAAGAAGGGAAAGCAGAAAGGTGGAAGGAGTATATAGAGGGTCTATACAAGGGCGATGCACTTGAGGACAATATTATGGAAATGGAAGAGGATGTAGATGAAGATGAAATGGGCGATACGATACTGCGTGAAGAGTTTGACAGAGCACTGAAAGACCTGAGTCGAAACAAGGCCCCCGGAGTAGACAACATTCCATTGGAACTACTGACGGCCTTGGGAGAGCCAGTTCTGACAAAACTCTACCATATGGTGAGCAAGATGTATGAAACAGGCGAAATATCCTCAGACTTCAAGAAGAATATAATAATTCCAATCCCAAAGAAAGCAGGTGTTGACAGATGTGAAAATTACCGAACAATCAGCTTAATAAGCCACAGCTGCAAAGTACTAACACGAATTCTTTACAGACGAATGGAAAAACTAGTAAAAGCCGACCTCGGGGAAGATCAGTTTGGATTATGTAGAAATACTGGAACACGTGAGGCAATACTGACCTTAAGACTTATCTTAGAAGAAAGATTAAGGAAAGGCAAACCTACGTTTCTAGCATTTGTAGACTTAGAGAAAGCTTTTGACAATGTTGACTGGAATACTCTATTTCAAATTCTAAAGGTGGCAGGGGTAAAATACAGGGAGCGAAAGGCTATATACAATTTGTACAGAAACCAGATGGCAGTTATAAGAGTCGAGGGACATGAAAGGGAAGCAGTGGTTGGGAAGGGAGTAAGACAGGGTTGTAGCCTCTCCCCGATGTTATTCAATCTGTATATTGAGCAAGCAGTAAAGGAAACAAAAGAAAAATTTGGAGTAGGTATTAAAATCCATGGAGAAGAAATAAAAACTTTGAGGTTCGCCGATGACATTGTGATTCTGTCAGAGACAGCAAAGGACTTGGAAGAGCAGTTGAACGGAATGGATGGTGTCTTGAAGGGAGGATATAAGATGAACATCAACAAAAGCAAAACGAGGATAATGGAATGTAGTCGAATTAAGTCGGGTGATGCTGAGGGAATTAGATTAGAAAATGAGACACTTAAAGTAGTAAAGGAGTTTTGCTATTTGGGGAGCAAAATAACTGATGATGGTAGAAGTAGAGAGGATATTAAATGTAGACTGGCAATGGCAAGGAAAGCGTTTCTGAAGAAGAGAAATTTGTTAACATCGAGTATAGATTTAAGTGTCAGGAAGTCATTTCTGAAAGTTTGTATGGTGTGTAGCCATGTATGGAAGTGAAACATGGACGGTAAATAGTTTGGACAAGAAGAGAATAGAAGCTTTTGAAATGTGGTGCTACAGAAGAATGCTGAAGATTAGATGGGTAGATCACGTAACTAATGAGGAAGTATTGAATAGGATTGGGGAGAAGAGAAGTTTGTGGCACAACTTGACCAGAAGAAGGGATCGGTTGGTAGGACATGTTCTGAGGCATCAAGGGATCACCAATTTAGTATTGGAGGGCAGCGTGGAGGGTAAAAATCGTAGGGGGAGACCAAGAGATGAATACACTAAGCAGATTCAGAAGGATGTAGGTTGCAGTAGGTACTGGGAAATGAAGAAGCTTGTACAGGATAGAGTAGCATGGAGAGCTGCATCAAACCAGTCTCAGGACTGAAGACCACAACAACAACAACATTTTATTTGCAAGGTGGAAGTGTTGTAGAGAGTTATGGGCTCTCAGGGACTGGGAACAGACGAATTTAGCAGTCGCAACATATCTCATCTGCCCCACTGCTCTTAAAAATGCGTATAATTTCAATCTGATTCCACGTTGGAACCAGCATCCACCTTACTAAGAATGTTGAGGGACTTACCATAAAATCAATGATCTCAGCCCAATAAAAACTGCTACAAACGTTGTGCTTGTGATATTGATATTGACTTGACCTGCGTGATACTGACTACTATGAAATTCACCACTTCGACATCATCATTTTAAATCTTATTTTTCCAGTTTTACTAGAGAATGGTGAGAATCTTGGCAATCGAAATATGTCTCATGGACGGTGTGACTAAGTGGCTGCGTTCCCTAACAGGTAACAAACATCAAGCCGGAAAAAGTCTAAACTGCAGATGAAATATAGCCATTTAAAACAGTCATTGAGTGTGTTGTCATGTAGACGACAGATATGCCGGTATAAACTGCGCTAAGAATACAATACTGAAGATAAAAATTGAACTGGCTGGCTTGCAAAATAGACCGAACAATCACACATCGGACTTTTATCTGTGACAGTACATCGTGCAAAAAACGTGACTCGTAGCGTGGGTAGAATTCTCCGTTAAACAATCTAAATGTTGGCTGGTTCTCAACTATGAGAAAACTACCTCCATAGCACTGCACCCAGGTTGACGGCTGCTATACTTGTATTTCTTGTGGTAACGAACTAAGTTGCCAAGTGTACTGAAAATTATTGAAGGTACTCATTTCGACAAATATTTCTGCGATTTTCTGCATTCGTTTAACACGAAAATACATGTCCCATAACTGATTTTATTTATTTGCAGTCATTAGCCTTCTGAATGGTTCGATGAGGCCCGCCACGAATTCCTCTCTTGCGCTAACCTCTTCATCTGCGAGCATCATTTACACCCTACGTCCTCAATGACTTTTTGAGTGTATTCCAATCTCTGTCTTCCCCTACAGCTCCCTCTAGTACCACGGAAGTTATTCCCTCCTGCTGTCTTAACACATGTCCTTAATCCCGTTTATTCATCTTATCAGAGTGTTCCACGCGTTCCTTTCTTCTCTGATTCTGCGGTGAACTTCCTCATTCGTTATCTCATTAGTCCATCCATTCTTCAACATATTTTATAGTACCACCACATTTCAAACGATTAGATTCTCTTCTCTTCCGGTTTTTCCACAGTACATGATTCACTACCCTACAGCGCTGTACGTCAAAGGCACATTCTCAGAAATGTGTTCCTAATATTAAGGGCGATGTTTGATGCTAGCAGACTTCTCTTGGTCAGAATACCCTTTCTGCCTGTGCTAATCAGCTTTCTATGTCATCCTTGTTTTGCCTTCAAGTGTCATTTTGCTTCCAAGGAGCAAAAATCCTGAACTCCGTGTACTGATACCACTGCCAATTGTTCGTCAGCCGTACATCGTGATGCTAGTAACCAGTAAAACGTCTGTTGTTAAGACCAGTTAATAGTTCCGGGTCTGAGAATCAAACTTAAAGTAACACACACTGGAGCACATTCTGACAGTGAGGCAAATAGTGCAAATGCGCCGCAGGTAGAGATCGAAGACACTTTTACGACAAAAAATGAAGAAGATCGTTTACCAACTTCTTTCGACTGTAGCTGTACTGAACGTCATGTACAATCCACGTTATCTTTTATCTGTATTTGTGCGTGTGAATATGTATGTGAGTAAAAGAGAGAAGAGGTCCTTTGTAGAGTCCTGGAGAATTCTTGTGCAAGCTGGATTTCGCCGGTTGTACGAAAGTTACATAACTGGCAGTGAGCCAGAATGGCTCTTGTAGGTGCTACAGCGACGTCTGGGATTAACGGAAATACGAGGCCACTTGAACCAGGCCACTATTTTCAAATAATTACACAGCGTTATAATTTATTTGTCCAGTGACAAAGTATGTTGTTTGGAAATACCAAACTAAACCACACATCAGGCTCTACATATGCTGCAAGCCTCTGTACAAGAATGGCGGAGGGCACTGCGTGCGAATGTTTGCCACTCGCTGTACTGTTACTCCATTTGCGTGTAGAACCAAGGATCAGAGGCTGTATTTATTGCTTCAGAAGGCACCCTTATCTGTCTTGTCTTATTATCCTTGGCCGGGATATATAACGAAAGTTGTACAACTATTGCAAGCATTACCGTGAATAGCTTCTAATATAATTCCACAGAGTTTCTCAAGAGCGACGTTCACTTCTTCCAACGATTCCTATTTAAGGTCACTGAGAATCTCCTTTATAGTCTGTTTTCGCATGGGGAATACCGACTTGTTCCAGTAGTACAAGTGCATCAATACCAACTCTACGATTTTCGTCAGGTGGACACTGTATACATCTCTTATGGATCTTCTTTATACTTGGTGAAATGAACTAGGGATGCCTTAGGCTTCGGATTCCATATGGAACTGTCTTATATTAGAAGAAAATTCCGCTAACTGCACACGTTTCAAAGACCGGGTCGCTTCGCATGAATCAGCAACTATTTACTGCCTAAGTGCTCACCGAGTGTTCAAATGGCTCTGAGCACTATGGGACTTAACTTCTGAGGTCATCAGTCCCCTAGAACATAGAACTACTTAAACCTAACTAACCTAAGGACATCACACACATCCATGCCCGAGGCAGGATTCGAACCTGCGACCGTAGCGGTCTCACGGTTCCAGACTGTAGCGCCTAGAACCGCTCGGCCACTCCGGCCGGCTCTCACCGAGTGTGACACTTCTTTACTGCCCTCACAGCATCTGTTCAGGAATGTAGATTATAAGAAGTTAATCAGAAACTGGTTGCATTTGAACATTTGTACTTTACAGGGACACACCTTAATGCATAAGAATGAGCGTTAACTACCCTTAATCACAGTAAAACGTAAGCTTGCGTTCAATATCAAAATGTCACTAGTCTGTTTAGGCTAATGCTAAGCTAATTTCCGTTTTCTCCTAAGAAAGACTTTACATGATGATTTTGAATAGAAAGCAGGAAAGGCGATGCGCCAGCGAATAAACGACACACATTCCTTCACCGCCACGGACTGGAAGGGGACGGGGGTGGGGGGTGGGGGTGTGGAAGGATCAAGAGGAGGTACGTGATAGCAGACAGCGCCCTATAGTGTCATTCGTGTCAGAGAAACTGACGACAGAAAAAGAACAGAACCAATATTGGCTTCCGAAAAAATAGACTGATCACATTTACGATCTGAAAAAAATGGAATAATAAAATGAAATTTACCGAACAGGATAACATGCCCACGTCAGTTATGGCCAATACGAGACATAGTACGTTCGGATGGATTAAATTTATAATCAGTGAAGCAATTCGGGTATCTTGGAGTATGCGTCACTGCACGCAATGAATTAGACTTGGTCTTGAAAAAGAGGATATAAGATGATGACAGATGTTTATTCAAAATGCCAAATATTCTGAGGTCCAGAGTGCCATCACTTAGAACAAAGATCTGCACCTATAATTCCATCATTCTCTCAGTTGCACTTTATGACTCAGAAACATGCTCATGTAGTAAGTCTGACTGAAAGGAATTTAATATCCTCGACTAAAGGGTGACAAGACGAATCGTTCGACTTGTTAAAAATGGGGGACAATGAAGGCAGCGGAAAAAAAGGAACTGTATGTTCTGAAGGATGGATCCAGTGCTTTAGACACGCAATCGCGTGTGAAAATTCAACATACAGAGATGACCAATAGATCATAGGTGGAGTCATAGGCATACAGGTAACTCACATTTACAAAGGAAAGTTATCAAGTTGTCAGGAGTAATTATACAGTTTTCTGTTTTGGAGTTTCCGAGTTTGGCTGCTGGATATCTGAGGTATTACAGCTAATAACTTCAGATGTCATTTACATTTACTTATTAATGGTGTTATATTCAGCTTGACGGAAAATACTATGAACAAACAGCTGGCGTGGTTGTGAATAATCCTATACCGCGTGTAGTGGCGAACTGTATATGGAACATGTAACAAACACACTAGAATCTGCCAAGTTCAAGTCGCTCTGTACCTGTTGATACAAGGAGGATGCATGTATGGTTTGGGCACATGGACGGAGAAACCTTGATGAATTCATGGAAAATATAAACTATATCCACCGTAATATCAACTTCACGATATAACTTGAAAATGAGCGCCAGTTACCTTGCGTTAAGAGAAGAACAGACAGACCACTGGATAACAGTGTATAAGTAATGGAGCTAAGTCTATACTGGCACAGCCTGCACTGTTGCCAGATATGCCCCCTTCTCCCTTCTTCCTCCTCATCAGCTCCACCCTTCTAGGCCAGTTGCCTTATGTACAGGGTTATTACAAATGACTGAAGCGATTTCACATCTCTACAATAACTTTATTATTTGAGATATTTTCAAAATGCTTTGCACACACATACAAAAACTCAAAAAGTTTTTTTAGGCATTCACAAATGTTCGATATGTGCCCCTCTAGTGATTCGGCAGACATCAAGCCGATAATCAAGTTCCTCCCACACCCGGCGCAGCATGTCCCCATCAATGAGTTCGAAAGCATCGTTGATGCGAGCTCGCAGTTCTGGCACGTTTCTTGGTAGAGGAGGTTTAAACACTGAATCTTTCACATAACCCCACAGAAAGAAATCGCATGGGGTTAAGTCTGGAGAGCGTGGAGGCCATGACATGAATTGCTGATCGTGATCTCCACCACGACCGATCCATCGGTTTTCCAATCTCCTGTTTAAGAAATGCCGAACATCATGATGGAAGTGCGGTGGAGCACCATCCTGTTGAAAGATGAAGTCGGCGCTGTCGGTCTCCAGTTGTGGCATGAGCCAATTTTCCAGCATGTCCAGATACACGTGTCCTGTAACGTTTTTTTCGCAGAAGAAAAAGGGGCCGTAAACTTTAAACCGTGAGATTGCACAAAACACGTTAACTTTTGGTGAATTGCGAATTTGCTGCACGAAGGCGTGAGGATTCTCTACCGCCCAGATTCGCACATTGCGTCTGTTCACTTCACCATTAAGAAATAATGTTGCTTCATCACTGAAAACAAGTTTCGCACTGAACGCATCCTCTTCCATGAGCTATTGCAACCGCGCCGAAAATTCAAAGCGTTTGACTGTGTCATCGGGTGTCAGGGCTTGTAGCAATTGTAAACGGTAAGGCTTCTGCTTTAGCCTTTTCCGTAAGATTTTTCAAACCGTCGGCTGTGGTACGTTTAGCTCCCTGCTTGCTTTATTCGTCGACTTCCGCGGGCTACGCGTGAAACTTGCCCACACGCGTTCAACCGTTTCCTCGCTCACTGCAGGCCGACCCGTTGATTTCCCCTTACAGAGGCATCCAGAAGCTTTAAACTGCGCATACCATCGCCTAATGGAGTTAGCAGTTGGTGGATCTTTGTTGAACTTCGTCCTGAAGTGTCGTTGCACTGTTATGACTGACTGATGTGAGTGCATTTCAAGCACGACATACGCTTTCTCGGCTCCTGTCGCCATTTTGTCTCGCTGCGCTCTCGAGCGCTCTGGCGGCAGAAACCTGAAGTGCGGCTTCAGCCGAATAAAACTTTATGAGTTTTTCTACGTATCTGTAGTGTATCGTGACCATAAGTCAATGAATGGAGCCACAGTGAATTTATGAAATCGCTTCAATCATTTGTAATAGCCCTGTATAAATGGTGAGCTGTTATATTATTTGCTAAGGCATACTGACCCAGTCTGCATGGTTGCCAGATTTCTGAAATAATGCTCAGATAATTTACTACCCATTTAATTACCTTTATCATTAAAATTTATTACTCAAGCTGGCTGCCTGTATAGTTATACCAGCCTTATCATTATTGCTGTAATTTTGAGCTAATATGGTTGCTGAATGTTTTTCCAAGAGAGCATTATCTTAATTAGTATAATTTATGACCCAATATCGCTGGCACAATCAAAACATGTCTGACCAGACATAGCCCAATGTAAAAATGTCGAGAAATTAAAAATATCCAAGTGAGGTAGCTTGTATATTGTATGGTGTATTTATTTAGGAACGTCCAGTGCTGTGATGAGCGTAAAATGGCATGAAATTTAAAATAATTCAAGTTTGTTCGCTTGTTGAAATAATTACTAACATGTACATTAAAAAACACTACAAGATTGTCATCCAAAGACACATGTAGAGTATTTTAATGTTTAAGCAGTTACCACTGAAGGTATGTGTAGGATTGGATGGGAACAACTCTATCTTTGTTTATTCATACAAAGCTTTGCTGGCCCGCGCTGCTATCATTGTCCCCGCGCCTGTCTGTGCCTCTTCATTGCACTCATCAGCAAGCCACTGCAAAGTCTCCAGCCACCTCACTCTCACCTCACTATTCCACCGCCATGCTGGAAGGAGCTGTCCACCTGCTGCTGCCTCTGGAATGAAAATGGAATGAACGTGTGGCATTGATCACCGGGAGGCCCCACCCAGGGAAGTAAGGCCACCAAGTTGCAAGTCTTATTTCAGGTGTCGCCACATTGGGTGACTTGCGTGTCGGTGGTGATGAGATGAGGATGAGGACAACACAACACCCACTCCATGGGCTGAGAAAATCCCCAACCTGGCTGAGAATCGAACCCAGGCCTCCTGGATGGTAGGCAAACACATTACTTCTCAGCTAAGCAGGCAGACTCAGCTGCCCCTGACTGGTTCAGAGGCCAAGCATGGTGTGACATTAATAGCGCGGCCAGCAGTTTTGTATGAGATGGAGAGTGGTCTGCGGTACACCTGAGTAAGCACGTTAAGCGCCCACCCTACGCCAGGAGCAGATGAGTGTCTATGAGCCATTGCATCACCAGCCTGAGGGAGCGACTGCCAACACAAACACTGCTCCTCTGTCCAACTTAGCTGCCATACAATTGGTGACAGATTCTGGCACAGAGCAACTGATCTCTCACATGACGCAGCACTACAGGGAAATCTGTCTCAGCTAAGAGAGTAGAGGACTTCTGCTGCCTTAGCCTTCTACAATATTTCCAGGAAAGAGATGTTATTAACATTCCAAAACCCTAACATAGTATCCCTAGCAAGGTTCTCCTGTATAGGACCTCACCAATTTTGGCTGCAAATACACTCTAAGACAAAAAATTCCACTCTACGAAGGAGTTATCCAAATGGGACAGAAATCTGTGAGTGTGATGTACATGTACAAACAAACAAATGATCGAAATTTCAGAAAAATTGGTTAATTTATTCAAGAGAAAGAACTTCACAGACTGAGCAAGTCAACAATGTGTGGTCCTCCCCGGGCCCTTATGCAACCAGTTATTCAGCTTGGCATTGATTAAGAGAACTGTTGGATGTCCTCCTGAGGGATATCGTGCCAAATTCTGTCCAATTGGTGCGCTAGATCGTCAAAATCCTGAGCTGGTTGGAGAGCCCTGTCCATAATGCTCCTGTTGGGGAGAGCTCTAGCGACCTTGCTGGCCAAGGTAGAGCTAGAGATCTAGTGACCTTGCTGGCCAAGGTAGGGTTTTTCAAGCATTAAGGTAAACAGTAGAAATTCTCGCCGTACATGAGCAGGTGTTATTTTGTGGAAATGTAAGCCCAGGATGGCTTGCCATGAAGGGCAACAAAATGAGGCATTAGAATATAGCTGACATACCACTATATTGTAAGAGTGTCACAGATGAGAACCAAAGGGGTCCTGCTAGGAAAAGAAATGACGCAAGAGACCAGCACTCCTGATTGTCACCCTATATGGCAGGTGACTCTGGCTGTCTCCAGACATGTCTTCACTGCCCATTGGGGTGCAATTCGAAGTGGGACTCATCACTGAGGACAGCTCTGCACCAGTCAATGAGATTACAGGCCGAAGATGTATCTGGAGATGCAACAAACTGGCTGATGAAACTTCCTGGCAGATTAAAACTGTGTGCCCGACCGAGACTCGAACTCGGGACCTTTGCCTTTCGCGGGCAAGTGCTCTACCAACTGAGCTAGCGAAGCACGACTCACGCCCGGTACTCACAGCTTTCCTTCTGCCAGTATCTCGTCTCCTACCTTCCAAACTTTACAGAAGCTCTCCTGCGAAACTTGCAGAACTAGCACTCCTGAAAGAAAAGATACTGCGGAGACATGGCTTAGCCACAGCCTGGGGGATGTTTCCAGAATGAGATTTTCACTCTGCAGGGGAGTGTGCGCTGATATGAAACTACCTGGCAGATTAAAACTGTGTGCCCAACCGAGACTCGAACTCGGGACCTTTGCCTTTCGCGGGCAAGTGCTCTACCATCTGAGCTACCGAAGCACGACTCACGCCCGGTACTCACAGCTTTACTTCTGCCAGTATCTCGTCTCCTACCTTCCAAGTTTTACAGAAGCTCTCCTGGTAGAGCACTTGCCCGCGAAAGGCAAAGGTCCCAAGTTCGAGTCTCGGTCGGGCACACAGTTTTAATCTGCCAGGAAGTTTCATATCAGCGCACTCTCCGCTGCAGAGTGAAAATCTCATTCTGGAAACTGGCTGATGCCTACATACAGTCCGACAAATGGGAGTGATGGTCTGGAGTGCCATTTCTTTTCATAGCGGAACACATTTGGCTGTCATCTGTGGCACACTTACAGCACAGCGGTACTTCGGTGATATTCTACATCTCATTTTGTTGCCCTTCATGGCAAGCCATCCTGGGCTTACATTTCAGCAGGATAATGCCTACCGGCCGCGGTGGCCGTGCGGTTCTAGGCGCTCCAGTCCGGAGCCGCGCTGCTGCTCCGGTCGCAGGTTCGAATCCTGCCTCGGGCATGGGTGTGTGTGATGTCCTTAGGTTGGTTAGGTTTAAGTAGTTCTAAGTTCTAGGGGACTGATGACCACAGCAGTTGAGTCCCATAGTGCTCCGAGCCATTTGAACCATTTTTGATAATGCCTGACCGCACATGGCAAGAATTTCTAATGTTTGCCTTCGTGCTTGCCAAACGATACCTAGGCCAGCAAGGTCGCTGGGTCTCTCCCCAACTGAGAACATTTGTAGCATTATAAACAGGAACCTCCAAACAACTCAAGATTTTAAGGATCTAACATGCCGATAGGACAGAATTTGGCAAGATATCCCCCACAAGTACATCAAAAAATTCTATCAATCAATGCCAAACAGAATAACTGCTTGCATAATGGCCAGAGGTGCGTTATTGACTTGCTCAGTTTGTGAAGCTCTTTCTCTTGAATAAATGATCCAATTTGTGTGAAATTGTAATCATTTGTTTGTCTGTACATGTAAATTGCATCTAATGATTTCCATCCCATTAGGATAAATTCATCGCAATGTGCCTTAGAGTGGCTGCAATAATGCATACGGGCTACAACGACCATGTATAATTTTTTATGTATACAGGGTGTTACAAAGAGGTACGGCCAAACTTTCAGGAAACATTCCTCACACACAAAGAAATAAAATATGATATGTGGACATGTGTCCGGAAACGCTTACTTTCCATGTTAGAGCTCAATTTATTACTTCTCTTCAAATCACATTAATCATGGAATGGAAACACACAGCAACAGAACGTACCAGCGTGACTTCAAACACTTTGTTACACGAAATGTTCAAAATGTCCTCCGTTAGCGAGGATACATGCATCCACCCTCCGTCGCATGGAATCCCTGATGCGCTGATGCAGCCCTGGAGAATGGCGTATTGTATCACAGCCGTCCACAATACGAGCACGAAGAGTCTCTACATTTGGTACTGGGGTTGCGTAGACAAGAGCTTTCAAATGCCCCATAAATGAAAGTCAAGAGGGTCGAGGTCAGGAGAGCGTGGAGGCCATGGAATTGGTCCGCATCTACCAATCCATCGGTCACCGAATCTGTTGTTGAGAAGCGTACGAACACTTAGACTGAAATGTGCAGGAGCTCCATCGTGCATGAACCACATGTTGTGTCGTACTTGTGAAGGCACATGTTCTAGCAGCACAGGTAGAGTATCCCGTATGAAATCATGTACATACTGACGAAACTAAAATGAGCTCCAACATGGAAACTAAGCGTTTCCGGACACATGTCCACTAAACATCTTTTCTTTATTTGTGTGTGAGGAATGTTTCCTGAAAGTTTGGCCGTACCTTTTTGTAACACCGTGTATAAGCCATCTTTGCAGTATATATATATTACGATGATCCTTGAATGTTTTGCAATTCCTCTATTAAAGAATAGAGTTGTTGTGTTATCTGCTTCTGATGTCTAACTCCACGGCTTCTGTTGCAAATTCTGATCATCACACACGCTTCGATACTAACACCCCATACCACTAAACTACCCCTACAGCTAACTGCCAAATGAGATCAGATTCATAATACAGATATCACCCACTCCATTGAGAGTGTATCCCTTAGTCATTTGTGGACTATATAGTAACTTCTATCGCTCAAGTCACTAATAATTATACATCTCCATGTAGCATCGGTACATACACAGATCTAGTGAAATATTGTGATTATCCTACTTGACAGTGTTTAGAAGATGTCGAAGGGTGGAGAAAAGGCTGTAGTTTATTGCCGCAACACTTAAAAGATGCAGCAAATCTATACAAAAAAGATTACTAAATAAATAGACCATGCAATGTGCAGACTATCTCACTTGGATTTTTTAGTTTTCTGCCATTCCTACATTGGGCTATGACCACTGTAATGTCATAGTTTTGGCCGTTCCTTAGGCAGCCATATTTTGACTGTGGTAGCCACATTAGATCGTAAATTATAAGAACGGTATAAATGAGGAGGCAGCCACCTTGGGTAATAAATTGTAGCCATAAGGGTAATAAATTGGGTAAGAAATTATCTCATGATGTTCCTGGAAACGTGGCTTATATTGTGGTTGGGCCAGTATTCTTCAACTAATAGGATAACAGACAGGGCGGGTGAGGAGGAAGGGGGAGGAAGAGAACTGAGAACAATGCAGGCTGGGCCAGTACAGACATTGCTTCATTAGTTGTATATAAAAACCCACACATACTGACCTTTACCTCCTCACATCAACCATCACCATATGTTTCACAGGAATTCCGTGTTAGAGACTCTGGTCCATGGAGCACGCATACCGTCAAACAAGGAATACTTCGCTGAAGAATTACAACACCTAAGATTAATGTTAGGATGGAACGGTACTCAGATCGACAAATTGAGCAAGCATTGTTGTCAAAATCAAAGACGATTGAGGAAGAACTTGAGACTGAAAAAGTAAAAAATAAAAAGGGATATAGCTTATCTGCCTTATGCTGGCAGTCTCTAGAAAGTTCCGTAGACTTCTGTGGAATTTCTCCTGCCAACAAAGATAAACTTTTCTTTTTATTGTTTAAGAGGATCTAAGTCTCGAAAGTCGTGTGTGTACCGTAATCCATGTGAATGTGGTTTGTATTATGTGGGGGCAGGTTATTATGACATGGAGTATGAAGAATGACGCAAAGAACATTAGTGATATGCCAGACTAAAAGGATACGGTGTGGGTCCACCGACTGACCGTCGAAATCAGAAGTCACTATATTATTCGTCACCCTTGGCTGCATACATATTTGCACTTACGCTCCACCTCCACCAAAGCATCAGTCACCCAAGCTCAGTCCACACCCCTTACAAGTGGTGTTACCAATGACTGCATCATCCCCTACACCTTTACAAAACGCTAACGAGCTCGGATAACAAAAATGTGGCGAAGGAAATCAGCCATGTCTTTTTCATAGGAACTATGTTGGCATTTGTCTGATGCGATCAACAGAATCCGTGAAAAAGCTAAATGTGGACAAATAGAAGGGAGTCTGAAGCCCATTTCTCCCTTATGCAAGCTCAGTGTCTTAATCACCGTGACACTTCATTTGGTGTCGAGTATAAGTCCAGTTTTGCAACAGTGCTCAAAAGTGTGTGTGAAAATTATATTAATTAAACTATGTATGTAGCAGTCATCGTCCATTTTTAACGCCTTACGAATTTTTGTCTATTCTGACTAAATAATTACTAGTGGAGAGTGTTGTACACTTCAGCTTTTCGTCTACAGCCAGCCATGTATGAGAAGTTATGTATATTTTCTTATTCCATTTTTGAATGATCGAGTTCACTTTTTAAGTACTGCAGTCTTTTTCTGACATTAAAAAAAATTACTCCAGAAAACTAAGGTTTCTCGAAATATGAACACTTGTTCAAATGTGCAACATGGTCATCTACCTAGAGAGAAAAATTGGATTGAAATTTAAGAGTAGCAATCGAAAAAAATCTTTTCAATACTTTATTTAATAGTTTATCTGATACAGTATTAATCTGCTACACACAATTAAGCAGTGAGTCAAATCAAGTTAAGCAGAAGTACAGAATTATCAAAATCCCGGTTTCAATTTAAATACATTTTGAAATAGAAATAATTACCAAACAACACAGATTTTCGTTTTCAAGGCATGTAAAATTGAGAAGACATTAAAGAAACTCAGTTCATTTGCAGGTATCACATGTTCCTCGGTAAAAGACCTTCTTCTGTGTCGTGGTACAAGAGGTGCAAGACCGATGAAGTATGACTTAAATGGCCACATACTATATGGTGTGTCCCAGGAGGAATAGTCGGTATTCAGGAGTATGACAGGAACGATCATTCGTATCAAAAAATGTCTAGTAAACTTGGGCTCTAAAATGCCGACCTTAAAAGGTATGAGCATTTCTTCAACTTCGGTATTGTGAATCATACCTCTTCTGCTACAAGCTCTTTGCTTTCCATATTTTGGGAAGAGGTAGTATGGACCAGAACAAGAAAAAGAAATCTGGTAAATATGGGCTCTGCAAAGCATACATTAAGAGCTATGAGCTGTTGTTCATCTTCGTTCATCTTCGCTATTGTGAAACACATCCTTTCCTCTGAAAGAAGTGTTTATAATCTTAAGGTAAGGGCTCATGTTTACTAGGTAATTTTTCCTTATTTTGGTCCATATTACCTCATCCCAAAATATGGAAAGCAAAGACCTTGTGGTAGAACAGATTTGTCTCACAGAATCGAAGATGAAGAAGTACTCTTAACTGTTAATATATGCGCCCGTGTTTATTAGACGTTTTTTGCTTGGAATGATCGTTCCTGAATATTGACCATTCCTCCTTGGAAACCCTGTATAAAGATTTCTAAAAATACAGTATTTTACTCATTATAAAATTCTGAATCGGAAGAATCAATGATGTATTACAAGTAGCTTTGATATGTTATCCAGCACTTAAATGCGTAGAACGCGAAATATTTACAAATGCTGCGCAAAACAAAAGCTCATGCCTAACAACAACAAAAACTGTAGAAAATGGCGAAAAATGCTTGTGGCGGTCTCTTGTACGTATTTCTGCATGTGATTCTAAAATCAGTCACTGGCCTAAAGTACCGACCACAAAACGTCGTGTAGTATCTTGTGGAAAACAGTTTACATATTCCGTGTGTACTGTCTATGCTAGGATTCAAATAATCACTGAAAAGAGAGATAAGAGAATTACATTTCATTCTGCAGACGAACACGTCATTTACCTCGTGTTTTCTGGCTGTAACAAGGAAGCACGGAGAAACACTCTACTAACTGAATAACCGTAGTACACACGAAGATAAGCTGCATGTTTTGAATGCGTACGCCGTGATACCAGCCGCATATCAGGTCTGTCTCCGCGTTCCTCAGTGATATTCAAATTACACTTAATATCATCACGTGCAACTGGCTGCTGGCGCTCTAAAACAAACTGATTTTGGCTGGCTCTGAGCACTATGAGACTCAACTTCTGAGGTCATTAGTCGCCTAGAACTTAGAACTAATTAAACCTAACTAACCTAAGGACATCACACACATCCATGCCCGAGGCAGGATTCGAACCTGCGACCGTAGCGGTCGCTCGGTTCCAGACTGTAGCGCACAGAACCGCACGGCCACTCCGGCCGGCTAAACTGATTTTGTTAACATTCATGAGAGTACAACCCTCACTATGTGTGAAACATCCATGCTGTGCGAAAATTGAACTCATTTTCAATAAAGTTACTGGTCGATCGGAGATCTGGAGATTTGTTTTTTATGATTTTTACGTGTCTTCAGCCGGCCGCTGTGGACGAACGGTTCTAGGCGCTTCAGTCCGGAACCGCGCTACTGCTATGGTCGCAGCTTCGAATCCTGCTTCGGGCATGGATGTGTGTGATGTCCTTAGGTTAGTTAGGTTTAAGTAGTTCTAAGTCTAGGGGACTGATGACCTCAGATGTAAAGTCCCACAGTGCTTAGAGCCATTTGAACCATTTTGAACCCTCTCAAGCTGTGAACTTTTATTTCGTTTACTCCTCTCCTGTGTCTTGCCCTTTTTTTGTCAGACAGTGTGTGTTGAAGTGCTGGCGCTAGTATCTCGAATTTCTCAGAACGTAATGTGGACTCATTGCGAAGAGCGTTTATTATGAGTGATATCCAAATAAAGGAACCTTTCTCCCACTTCAAACTCAATATTTCTTCATCCTCGGCTTTCCCCTTTGTGTGGCTCACAAAGTTATCGAATACATGAATTTACATGGTGTGCAGGAAGAGAGCCAGTGAGGTTCTGTAAGATACCGATTGGGATGTGGAGCCGTGCCAACTCCATTGCGGTGGCCAGCTGCGCTAGAGTTGAGGATCCATGGCGCGAACAGCTCGATCTAGATGGTCCCACAGATTCTCGATTAGGTTTAAATTCGGGTAGTTCAGTGGACAGAGTATGGTAAACTCCTCCTCCTCCTCCTCTTTCTCCCGAACAAGCCAAAGGTACCGACCGGCCGCCGTGTCATCCGCAGCCCACAGGCGTCACTGGATGCGGATATGGAGGGGCATGTTGTCAGCACACCGCTCTCCCGGCCGTATGACAGTTTCAGAGACCAGAGCCGCTACTTCGCAATCAAGTAGCTCCATAGTTTGCCTCACAAGGGCTGAGTGCATCCCGCTTGCCAAGCGCTCGGCAGACCGGATGGTCACCCCGACCCCGGGCCCAGCCCGACAGAGCTTAACTTCGGTGATCTGACGGGAACCGGTGTTAGCATTGCGGCAAGGCCGATGGTGTAAACTAATACTGGTGCTCTTCAAAACACATTTGTACACTATGAGATGTGTGAGACGTTTCATTGCGCTGCAGGTAGATGCCATCGTGCCGAGGAAAAAACAAGCTAGATGTTGGGGTGGAAATAGTCCCCAAGCATAGATAGATGCATACTTTTGTTGATCCATTGTGCCTTCCCAGGGAATTCCACAAAAACATTGCACAAACCATTACGCTCCCTCTTCCGTCCTGGAACCTTCCGACGGTTGTTGCAGAGCCATAAACGCCAAAGGCCATCTGTTCGATGGAGCATAAAACGTGATTCATCTGAAAAGGCCACTTGTAGCCACTCAGTAGACGTCCAACTGCTGCACTGGCGTGCAAATTGCAGCCTTCGTGGCCTATGAACAGCAGTCAGCATTGATGCATGAACCACGCGTCTGTGAAGCGTACCGTATGCAGTAACGTTCGCTGAACAATCGTTGAGGAGACACTGTTGGTAGCCCGTTGGTTCATCTGGGCGGCCATTTGATGAACAGTTGCACGCCTATTCCCCCGTACATCTCTGCAGCCGTCGTCCAGCCCTGTCATCTATTACCCGCGGTGCACCACAGTTGCCTCAGCGCCAGTTTTGGATATTGCCATTTTGCCATGTGCGGTATACTTTAACCACGGTTGCACTGGCCTTTTTACAAACTTAGCCATTTCGGTTATGCTTCCACAGAAAGCCAATGATAGCGATCATGTACGTTTGGACGTCAGATAAATCGCTCCGTTTCAGCAGTACAACGACTGCTCTGTTTTTCGCGGTCCTCCGACACCCTTTATTCACTACTGGCCATTAAAATTGCTACACCACGAAGGTGACGTGCTACAGACGCGAAATTTAACCGACAGGAAGAAGATGCTGTGATACGCAAATGATTAGCTTTTCAGAGCATTCACACAAGGTTGGCGCCGATGGCGACACCTACATGAGGAAAGTTTCCAACCAATTTCTCATACACAAACAGCAGTTGACCGGCGTTGCCTGGTGAAACGTTGTTGTGATGCCTCGTGTAAGGAGGAGAAATGCATACCACCACGTTTCCGACTTTGATAAAGGTTGGATTGTAGCCTATCGCGATTGCGGTTTACCGTATCGCGACACTGCTGCTCGCGTTGGTCGAGATCCAATAACTGTTAGCAGAATATGGAATCGGTGGGTTCAGGAGGGTAATACGGAGCGCCGTGCTGCATCCCAGCGGCCTCGTATCACTAGCAGTCGAGATGACGGGCATCTTATCTGCATGGATGTAACGAACCCTGCAGCCACGTCTCGATCCCTGAGTCAAAAGATGGGGACGTATGCAAGACAACAACCATCTGCACGAACAGTTCGACGACGTTTGCAGCAGCATGGACTATCAGCTCGGAGACCATGGCTGCGGTTACCCTTGACGCTGCATCACAGACAGGAGCGCCTGCGATGGTGTACTCAACGACGAACCTGGGTGCACGAATGGCAAAACGTCATTTTTTCGGACGAATCCAGGTTCACTTTACAGCATCATAATGGTCGCATCAGTGTTTGGCGACATCGCGGTGAACGCACATTGGAAGCGTGTATTCGTCATCGCCATACTGGCGTATCACCCGGTGTGATGGTATGGGGTGCCATTGGTTACACGTCTCGGTCATCTCTTGTTCGCATTGACCGCACTTTGAACAGTGGACGTTACATTTCAGATGTGTTACGACTCGTGGCTCTACCCTTCATTCGATCCCTGTGAAACCCTACATTTCAGCAGGATAATGCACGACCGCACGTTGCAGGTCCTGTACGGGCCTTTCTGGATACAGAAAATGTTCGACTGCTGCCCTGGCCAGCACATTCTCCAGATCTCTCACCAACTGAATACGTCTGGTCAATGTTGGCCCAGCAACTGGCTGGTCACGATACGTCAGTCACTACTCTTGATGAACTGTGGTATCGTGTTGAAGCTGCATGGGCAGCTGTACCTGTACACGCCATCCAATCTCTGTTTGACTCAATGCTCAGGCGTATCAAGGCAGTTATTACGGCGACAGGTGGTTGTTCTGGGTACTGATTTCTCAGAATCTATGCACCCAAATTGCGTGAAAATGTAATCACATGTGAGTTCTAGCATAATATATTTGTCCAATGAATATCCGTTTATCATCTGCATTTCTTCTTAGTGTAGCAATTTTAATGGCCAGTCGTGTATATTCTCTACAGCTACAGCCGTCACCTACCGTCTGTGCGTGGTTATTGCACGTTGACGCCGAACATACGCTGTGGTAACATTAATGTGACTGAATCGTGTAGAAACAAAGATGAAATACACTCCTGGAAATGGAAAAAAGAACACATTGACACCGGTGTGTCAGACCCACCACACTTGCTCCGGACACTGCGAGAGGGCTGTACAAGCAATGATCACACGCACGGCACAGCGGACACACCAGGAACCGCGGTGTTGGCCGTCGAATGGCGCTAGCTGCGCAGCATTTGTGCACCGCCGCCGTCAGTGTCAGCCAGTTTGCCGTGGCATACGGAGCTCCATCGCAGTCTTTAACACTGGTAGCATGCCGCGACAGCGTGGACGCGAACCGTATGTGCAGTTGACGGACTTTGAGCGAGGGCGTATAGTGGGCATGCGGGAGGCCGGGTGGACGTACCGCCGAATTGCTCAACACGTGGGGCGTGAGGTCTCCACAGTACATCGATGTTGTCGCCAGTGGTCGGCGGAAGGTGCACGTGCCCGTCAACCTGGGACCGGACCGCAGCGACGCACGGATGCACGCCAAGACCGTAGGATCCTACGCAGTGCCGTAGGGGACCGCACCGCCACTTCCCAGCAAATTAGGGACACTGTTGCTCATGGGGTATCGGCGAGGACCATTCGCAACCGTCTCCATGAAGCTGGGCTACGGTCCCGCACACCGTTAGGCCGTCTTCCGCTCACGCCCCAACATCGTGCAGCCCGCCTCCAGTGGTGTCGCGACAGGCGTGAATGGAGGGACGAATGGAGACGTGTCGTCTTCAGCGATGAGAGTCGCTTCTGCCTTGGTGCCAATGATGGTCGTATGCGTGTTTGGCGCCGTGCAGGTGAGCGCCACAATCAGGACTGCATACGACCGAGGCACACAGGGCCAACACCCGGCATCATGGTGTGGGGAGCGATCCCCTACACTGGCCGTACACCACTGGTGATCGTCGAGGGGACACTGAATAGTGCACGGTACATCCAAACCGTCATCGAACCCATCGTTCTACCATTCCTAGACCGGCAAGGGAACTTGCTGTTCCAACAGGACAATGCACGTCCGCATGTATCCCGTGCCACCCAACGTGCTCTAGAAGGTGTAAGTCAACTACCCCAGCCAGCAAGATCTCCGGATCTGTCCCCCATTGAGCATGTTTGGGACTGGATGAAGCGTCGTCTCACGCGGTCTGCACGTCCAGCACGAACGCTGGTCCAACTGAGGCGCCAGGTGGAAATGGCATGGCAAGCCGTTCCACAGGACTACATCCAGCATCTCTACGATCGTCTCCATGGGAGAATAGCAGCCTGCATTGCTGCGAAAGGTGGATATACACTGTACTAGTGCCGACATTGTGCATGCTCTGTTGCCTGTGTCTATGTGCCTGTGGTTCTGTCAGTGTGATCATGTGATATATCTGACCCCAGGAATGTGTCAATAAAGTTTCCCCTTCCTGGGACAATGAATTCACGGTGTTCTTATTTCAATTTCCAGGAGTGTACATAGATACTCTGCAAGCCATCGTACGGTGCGTGGCGCAAGGTATCCTGTACCTTTGGAATGAACAAAGCGTGTGTGGTACACGTTTGAAAATTGATTTTTTTTTCATTAAAAACAACAGTCTACTACCTCGCTGCTTGTGGTGCTATTTGGAAAACAATATGAAGCATCTGTTCTCCTTAAGGTGCGTTTACAGTATGTGAGACTTGCCTCATAAGACAGTTGCGTCAGGCTGTTTCGTGAGACAGCTGGCTTATCCTTTCACTTGCACGGAGAGAAACTTTTGTGCAAAACAAGCACGGAAATGGTGTCCCATCAGTTTTGGCAAGAGAACAATGTTGCGCACTGTCGCACCTCCGGTTTCTGCAGCCGCATTCACTCTCATTATGACGTTCTATGTGAAAAAGAAATCGAAACGAGGACGCCGCTGGTGAAGAAAGGAATTATTCCGCCACCGATGCCAATATGGAACCAGTTTGTGAGGGAAATTCCAGTGTAACCCATACCCTATCAAAGATATCAACAGGAACTTTCAAAGTTGACGCTCGTTGCTGAAGGATCACGCTTATTTGATTCCATACATCCTCCCTTTTTGAATGAATGTGATGGACTTTTTCTTTAAGAGTTCACAAAAGTGAAGAGCTTTTGTAAAATTCTGTGAGGTAGATGCTTTCCTCGTGGTTCAGTGTCTAGTGTGCATCAAGGAATGACATCTACACTAGGCGCGACAAGAGAAACGAGACACTTTGCTTCGCGCCCACAAACCTCCAGGGGTCTGGCTGACCGCGAAACAGCCTCGTGTAACACGTTTCGCGATGGGGACCACGTCTGCTCCACGTGAGACTTGCCTCGAGAAATTGATACGCTAGGCTGTTTCGTGTAATGTAAATGCAGTTTTAGAGGCGATATGAAGATAAACGAAAATACAGATTCTTATATTTGGAGACGTACACAGTCAAGTAGAGACATTTCGTTTAATGGAGTTTGACTCGTTTGTGGGTTCAGATACCATTCTTATCTAGTGATAAGAAAGTATCGCAAGATTTACATTTCAGTACAGCTTACGCATTTGACTTATATTGCTCGATACTTTAGCACCAACCAGGCACTTAAAATTTTTCTCACAGATATACAGCTTACTTTTTGTAGTTACTCAGAATGGTGGTGTCACACATCATATTTTTGAGTAATGCAAGATATTTCACACATCCAACGTCTTGAGAAGACTATTAACACACATGGGGAATCCGCTATGAACAGAAGAGCCAGTCTGGCATGGACTTAAACTGCTAGTGTTATCCCACGGTGAAAACTTCGTAGCCTCGTACAAAGATGGTGTCAGTATCACTGAAATCTTGTTTCCGTTACTTTGATGCACGTTGTGCAGTAACACTAGTCAAACATCAGTTGGCTCTCCGGAATAGGTTTTTACACAGCTTTTTATAGCAGTCGTGTTTTTTGTGTTTCATCCAAAGGGATGAACTTGAATACCGTGGCGTCGAAAACATTTCCTGTTCTAGACGACTTACTACCCAGGAATCTGCTTCAATCTGAACAACTACGAAAGGAATGGCTGAATTTGAATGTGCCGTAATTCTGTTGAAAACAATCTACATGAAGGACATCCCAAAACTATAACCACTTTGAGAAAGTACGCGATATGATATTGTACAATCGAAGGTGACTGAAATGACATACGCCACATTTTACACGAAGAATTAACTACAAGAGATTTTTGTGCGAGACGTGTGCCGCGTAAGTTAAATATTCACCAACAGCCGATACCAAAATGAATGTATCTGCAATATCAGTGCCATTTTAAAAAAATCCCCTTATTTTTGTTTGTCGATTTTTCCCTGGAGACTGGATATGTTCCAGTAGTTTACACCAGACAGAAGCAGAAACGAAATTAGTGGATGTTGCACCAAAAAGACAAGGAAAATTATGGCAAACATATTTTTCAGATGTAAAAGGGTTTCTTCTTATTGTTTATTTCGCAGAACGTATAACAATAACTAGTGAATATTATATGTATCTTCTGGTCCAGGCGCATAAACCAGCCGGCCGGTGTGGCCGAGCGGTTCTAGGCGCTTCAGTCTGCAACCGCGCGACCGCTACGGTCGCAGGTTCGAATCCTGCCTCAAGCATGGATGTGTGTGATGTCCTTATGTTAGTTAGGTTTAAGTGGTTCTAAGTTCTAGGAGACTGATGACCTCAGATGTTAAGTCCCATGGTGCTCAGACCCATTTGATTTGCACAAACCGTATGTGGGAAGACAAAAAATGGTTCAAATGGCTCTGAGCACTATGGGACTTAACATCTGATGTCATCAGTCCCCTAGAACTTAGAACTACTCAAACCTAACTAACCTAAGGACATCACACACATCAATGCCCGAGGCAGGATTTGAACCTGCGACCGTAGCGGTCGTGCGGTTCCAGACTGAAGCGCCTAGAACCGCTCGGCCAAACTGGCCGGCGTGGGAAGACATCTCGATTGCAAAAGAAAGTACTGATATTTCTTTAGGACAACGTGCCTGTCCATGAAGTGCCTCCGCAGTAGAAAAACGTAGGGATTTGGAGAGCAGATTGCTAGAATACTTATCGTATTCATTACATTTGGCATCGTATAACTATCACCTATTGTATTTATAAAAAAAAAAATTGCGTCTGGAAAACAGTCTGACTACCACCCGTAAGTAGACCTTCCAGAATCTTCTTCAGAGCAAGGAATCTTATAAAAAATTTTGTATTTGATCTACAAATCATTTGTTTCAACGCCAGGCCGAGGTATTCTCGCGTTGTTCTCGTATGAGACTGTTTAATTAAACTTTCGGTGGCGGTTTACTCTATTACAGGTGTCCCAAGCTAATGTGGACCTTGTCTGCTTTTTTTTATTAGCACGTTTTATAATTTATTAATAAAATTATTTTGTATATGTGACCGCATCATATATGACAAAACATCAAACGTTTCGGCTCTATTGCAGGGGCAGTCTTCATCACCACGCGTATGAAGGCTACCTGCAGTAGCAGTAGATGACACACGTAGAACAATTTCATTAAAATTGACTCCGGCCTTAAAAGCCTACGCTCTTATATGCTTATATTAATACAAGTAACTTACTTTCAACAAGTACGTTGGCGAGCACTACCCATGAAGTAGAGTTTCGGAGGAACAGGAGAACATGACAGTACATTTCACAATTCTCTGATCTTTATTCAAGCAGTTTTAAACCAGAGTGTACACTGATATCGATACTGGACCAGACACGAGTCCTCTCCCACACTTTTACACTCTATCACAGTGCTCTAACGTAAGTATTGTTCCGATAGCAGACCAGGTAATGTCCGAAGTCAGGTGTCGAGTCGACTCTCATTTCATAGGTGAAATAACTTGTTCCAAAAAAATTTTTGAGACTGTTCTAAACGAGCGTGTTCGTATCTTTATTTCTAACCCGCACACTCAATTAAGTTGCGTATGTGCCAATTCATGTCTGAAAATCATGGTATGTCAGCAAACACGTTCCGCAGTGTTGCGGTTTCTTCTTTACATAGTCCACTAGCGGGTCACTTACGATATGTGACTGTCCACGAAGTTAATATATTCCTGACCTCTTGCCTGCCATCACAGAGAAGCTCATGGCACGACGTTGTAACCGACACATAACTAATCTGAGACGCTCGTAATGTTTCTACCCTTTATTGGCTTATCGATGAAGCCATAATACTTATGTCACTTTGATGGTTTTTTAAATCATGGTTCCCCCTGCTACGCAGTACATTTGCTCGATAGCTATTGTGGAGTTTTGTAGCAAGTCTAGTTCGGGTTGAGGTCGAACAGATACTACAACACACTAATTATTAGTAATATGTTAAAGCTTGAACATGGTGAATACTTAACTTTGGAAACAAGTAGTGTCTATACAGATGACACGAAACTGATGCTGTCTCTGACACTTATAAAATTCAGCACTTTATTGCAGAATAGTAGTTTCACATCCGAGCTATTTGTCTTTTACATGACACGATGTTCAGTATAGCTGTTCTAGTCGCACGCAGACGGATCTGTACTATGACGATACCGTCGAAGTAAGCGATGATTACTATTGATCGCTGATTACATAGAGAGTAGGCTGAGCGGCACTGCGCTCGGACGTAAATAACTTCCCAGCTGCTGTGACGTAAGGAAACATTGGGGGCGCGTCTGCACAGATTTCTCAGATTCGTCGCTGCGTTTTGCAGCGACTGTCTGTACTTGTGGTGCTGTCTTGAGGTACCAAATTTTGTGTGATACCTTGTTCTGCGGACATCACACACTACCCCCCCCCCCCCCCACACACACACACACAATACCGAAAATTATTTAATAACCGACGGATATGGGTTGGGTTGTTTGGTGGAGGAGACCAGACAGCGAGGTCATCGGTCCAGTCGGATTAGGGAAGGACGGGGAAGGAAGTCGGCCGTGCCCTTACAAAGGAACCATCCCGGCATTTGCCTGGAGCGATTTAGGGAAATCACGGAAAAACTAAATCAGGATGGCCGGACGCGGGCTTGAACCGTCGTCCTCCCGAATGCGAGTCCAGTGTGCTAGCCACTGCGCCACCTCGCTCGCTCAATAACCGACGGATATGCAGTCGCGATCGTCAGTTGTTGACACGTCATTCAAGTAAAGACTGGTTAGTCCGAGGCGACGCACACCACGTGATAGCTGCATGTTTGTAGAAATGTAAAGCTACGTACGTATTTTTTCCACCTTGTACAAACTCCAGGGACTGATCGATGAGAGGGTACGGAACAAAAAAGGTCTATTGAATTTATGTCTAGAAATGCATGGTTTCCATGCTAGAGACCATATTTTCAACCGTGTTTGTTACAGAGACTGCAGTCTAATACGCGCTGTACCATGCAGTTACAGTTACAGTATGCATGGTTTTCTCCTAGAGGGTGGTACCGTTCCTCATACGTCATGACCTAGCGCCCTCTCCTGCCCTAGTAATTGGTAATGTTGTGTCCGATTCACTCCTCTTGCTGACTCATCTTGTAGTGGATATGATTCAGCGTTGTACACAATGGTTCGGTGCTCGAATAAAGAACTTGCCGACATGGTGCTTACTTACGGAAAGGCAAATGGCAACAGGCGGCGGGGATCATGGTTGTTTCGGGAGACATATCCCCGTAGACAACAACCACAGTATTCAATGTTTGCAACAGTGTTTCGCCGTTTTCTGAGACAGGGTCGTTTCAGGAAGCAGGAAATCATGAAGGACGTACCCAACATGTTCGGACACCAGACGTGGAGGAAAACGTGATTAACAATGTGGAAGGCGACAGCCGTGTCAGTACCAGGCAGTAGGCCCTCCAGTTCAGGGTAAGCCTTGTGTGGAAGTTTCTGCATGACAATAGTTACTACCCTTATCACTTACAGCGAGTGCAGGGCTTACTAGCGACAGACTTTTCACATTAGGAGCAGTTTTGTCACTGGTTTCTTCATCGGGTAACCACGATTCCAGGATTTGTGTCATTCACAGATGCGTGGAGTTGTACGTCGAACTTTCGCAACAAACATCCTTGGAACAGTATACAGAACCCCATAGAATTGTAACACCGAATCATCAGAATCGGTGCAGCCGGAATGTGAGGGCCAGGATGATTGGCGACCGTATTTTGGGACCAGTTTTCCTTCCACTACGCCTAACAGGCCGGAACTATCGGCGTTTCTTGTGGGTGACTTTGCCTCCCCTGCTGGAAGAAGTGCCATTGACGATCCTAAGGGTTATGTGGCTGCTACATGATGGCGCTCCAGCCCACTTCACCGTTAACGTCCGGACGCATCCCAGTCGTGTCATCCCTGGTAAATGGATCGGACGAGAGGATCCAGTTGCATGGCCTGCTCGTTCACCGGATCTCAGCCCTTGCGATTTCTGGATATGGGGCTATCTGAAAAGTATCGTGTGTGCAGAACCCATTCCAGATTTGGAGACACTGGAGCAGCATATTCGTGCTGCCTTTGACACTGGTCGGATGCAGCCTGGCCGATGTGAGCGTGCGAGACAGAACATGCTACGGCGCGAACACGCGTGCGTTGAGGCACATGGAAACCCTTTTCAACACATACTGTAACTGTGGCAGTCTCTGTAACAATGTATGATGGAATAAATGGTCTGTAGCATGGAAACTATGCATTTCTGGACGTAAGTTCATTAGATCTTTATTGTTCGGTATCCTCTCATTGATCAGTCCCTAGAGTTTGTACTCGGTGGAAAAAATCACCCTGTATACGTTATCGGAGGAAGAGTATCCGCACCCCCTCTAATGGGGAACTGACCGCTAATTGTCACAGGCGGTATACCAGCCAGTATAAAAGGAGACAGAGAGAGAATTCGGTAGAGAAAAAGTAACAGCAGATTGGGTCGGTTAGGGGAGATCTTTAAACATGGACCAGTCAGTGGATGTCATCTGAGTAACAAATTCACCAGGGACATTTCAACCCTTCTAAAGCTTCAAAATTCGACTCTTGGTGATGTTATTGTAAAATGGAAACGCGAAATGTCTACCACAGATAAACCAAGACTCATGTACTGACAAACAGGGACCTTTCAGCACTGCGGAGTATGGTTGTACAAAACTGCATCAAATCAGCAGAATGAATCATTCGTTACTTCCGAAGTGCTAACAGAAGTCCAGCTAGCACAGTGATTGTGCTGGGGACTTGAGGTACAATGATCGAGCAGCTCCTCATAAGACACAATTCCATAGTCAATGCTAGGCGACGCTTGAGTTTGGGTAAGGCGAATGCTTGGAGAACGTTACCTGCCACTACGTATAGTGCCATCATTCAAGTACAGAGGAGGTGGTGTTACGGTATGGCGATTCTTTTCATGGTTTGGGTATGGTTCCCATATTGCGCTTAAGAAAACGCTAAATGTGAGCGGATATGAACACATTTGACAGCATTACGTACTGCGTACAGTAGAGGAACGGTTCGGAGATGATGATTGTTTGTACCAGCACGCTCCCTGTAATAAAGCGGAATCTACGAGGAAGCCGTTTGTGGACACCTGGGAACGCCTGGGATGAGTTTGAACGTCGATTTCACTCCAGACCCCAGCGTCGGACAACATTACCTCCTGCGGCTCTTGAGGAAGAATCCATAGACATTCAGACACCTCACTAAAAGTGTCCCAGCAGACCTGATCCCGTGTTAAAGGCGAAGGTTGGACATGCACTATATCAGTTGCCACTAGCAGCTGTCCGGATAATTTTGGTCGTACAGTGTACACTCCAGAAGCCACGTTACGGTATGTGGTGTAGCGAATTTATCTTCAGACCCTTTTCCAGTTCAATACGAGAATGGTGCACAGGAAATGCAACTGTCGGTAAGCTCAGTATAAGCTAGAATTTCTCCGATTTTACCAGCATAGTGATTTCGTGAGATACATTCGAGAGGTCCTTACTTCAATGTAAAAACCGTAACGGTTAAAAGATAAGTATCCGAAGTACTACGGGCTGTCCAGTAGGAAGTACCATTGGAAATATATTGATATATGTTGCACCAGCACGATGGGTTCATGGCTCACTACTCGCTTGTTGCTAGGGAAGAGATCATCCAGCTCTTTCTTCCTCGCTTGGTAGAAGGTGAAGACGTTATGGGTTGACCTACACGTTCGCCTGGTTTGGCGCCATTGGACTTTTTTTGTCTGGGGTAAACTAGAGATGAAGTCAATGCGACGGCCCGAGAGGATTTAACACGTATGTCCAATGATAGCGGTGGAATCTGTTCATTCTTCCTAGAAGTCTTTGCAACAGCGATTGCAAATGTGTATTGCAGTAGATGGTGGACATTTCAAAAACTTGACGACATAAATGGAGTTTCAAGGAGGCTCTTATCACCACTTTCTTTTGTGATTTCGTTTTTGCTACTGTTGCTGATGTGACTCTGCAATATGAGTGTATCTTGACAATAAAATCATTCCCTGTTCTAAAAATCCATTCAATTTTTAATTTGCATATTTTTTAAAGGCTCTGGCAGAAGCAGGAGGAGAACTGCACCGTAGTTGACTGTTAAGGTGCCATGTATTTAGCCTTCTGGTTGGTGTGTCGGTCCAACCACGTGCACCCAGAAGTGATTAGTATCAGTTTTAAATTAAAATTTTCTTTGTTATTTTGCGTTTATAAGTAGACTCTCTTAACTGTACCAAGCTGAAGTGACCTGTCAGCCTGATACTGATGAACCGAGCGAGATGGCGCAGTGGTTAGACACTGGACTCGCATTCGGGAGGACTACGGTTCAGTCCCGCGTCCGGCCATCCTGATTTAGGTTTTCCGTGATTTCCCTAAATCGCACCAGGCAAATGCTGGGATGGTTCCTTTCAAAGGGCACGGCCGACTTCCTTCCCCGTCCTTCCCTAATCCGATGAGACTGATGACCTCGCTGTCTGGTCTCCTTCGCCAAAACAACCCAACCCTGATACTGATGCTACTTACAGTGGGAGAACTCTATTTCGGTAACATTATATATTCCATTCGCAACTTTTTTCAGAGACTTAATGAACTATTTTCTGACTTACCTCGATTAAATGCCTCTGAGCACTATGCGACTTAACTTCTGAGGTCATCAGTCGCCTAGAACTTAGAACTAATTAAACCTAACTAACCTAAGGACATCACACACATCCATGCCCGAGGCAGGATTCGAACCTGCGACCGTAGCGATCACTCGGTTCCAGACTGTAGCGCCTAGAACCGCACGGCCTTATCTCGATTAAAATGTACTTTATTCTAACTATAGCTTAACAAAGATTACTTATCGGCATATGGCCAGCTCTTATCACTGTACAGGCTACATCATTATGGTAAAGCATTTACTACTGATCTCTGGCCCAACCGCAGTAATGACGTAGAACAAACCTTAGGTGAAGAAATAAGGGACTTGTTGGAATAACTGAACAATTAATGTAACTCGTCCCGGTCTGGAACTGACAAATTGACGAATAATTTGACAACTGTGAGATCTTCTTTGCTCTACTTGAAGCAGAAAAACTCATGTGGCACAAAAAGTCTTAAATCATAGTTGCTGAAATATGGAACGCCACTGTCTCACCATACATATTTACTTGCCTAACGAATAGACTAAAGTCCAGAGAAATAATTTCATCTGGTGAACTGATACAGAGAATATTATTAATACCGCAGCTACGCTATTTTTCTCTCCTTGCATTCGTCTTTCGGCTGTCCTTTTATTACTTACGAACCTAAATAATTAGTAGTGTGGAATACTAAATGCTGGGAAACGATCAGAATGACGTGAAACTGCGATACATTCTAATTGCATCTCGCTGAACAGTATACGTGGACTATAAACACTGGCTCTGGCTGAAAGTAAAAGCTCCCGAACTGTAGCTTGGGTAGATACTTGTTGCGAAAGGCCACGGTAGGACAACACTGTGAAGTGTCTGCCAAGTGTCAACATGCAAAGAGGTCGTGCTTGTTTTCTTTCAGCGTGTTGACAACATGAGAGTACGTAGTGTTTCGCTATTTTTGTGGCAGCTTGTTTGGGAGCCTGTGAAGTCTTACGAACGAACTGCTTACAATGGCTGTTGAGCTGGGAATCAGTAAACAGTTTCCCACTGAGGTTTCTTTTGAGATGGCAGACGGACCAAAGGGTTGAAAAATCTGTGACGGACTTTAGAAAACGCAGCTCGTTAAAACTGATGGTTGTACAGCCTCTTACCTTGCTGAATATTACTTTTCGTTTGCAATTTGTACCAACAAATTTGTATTTACTTTATTTTTAATGCTTACTAAAGAGCCTATGATGTATACACAGCCAGACAAAAAGTGAAGCACCCAGACATGGCTGGTTTCAACGTAATTTCGTACGTACACACCAACACACCATCGCCGGATATGGCCGGCCGAAGTGGCCGTGCGGTTCTAGGCGCTGCAGTCTGGAACCGCGAGACCGCTACGGTCGCAGGTTCGAATCCTGCCTCGGGCATGGATGTGTGTGATGTCCTTAGGTTAGTTAGATTTAACTAGCTCTAAGTTCTAGGGGACTAATGACCTCAGCAGTTGAGTCCCATAGCGCTCAGATCCATTCGGCGGATATGTAAATTATTGTCTGTGACAGGTAGAACTGCCAGCAGATTACATTAATATTGTTCGTGTTTAGTGATGTTAACAGGCCTGGAAGGGATTATAAGAGGCGTAAACTGGGTCATATATTGAATTATGACTGTCAAGGACAAGGTGATGCCGCTTTTTGGTGTGAGATAGTGTCAGGGTAACCTAACACAATTTGAAAGGGGCCTCATTGTTGGTCTCCATTTGGCCAGCCGGCCGATTCGGCAGTCTAGAGATTTGTGGGCTTTCGGATGTGACAGTGGCCCGATGTTGGACTGCATGAAAACGTGAGGACAGGCATACTTTTCGTCTAGGTTCCAGCTGACTATGTCTGACCACAACATGGAAGAATCGCCGTATTGTACACCAAACACATCGTAACCTTCACATCTGCGTTTGCTATCCGAGAAGAAATAATGGAATCTCTGCAGTATTGGTAGGAGACTAGCAGCAGTTGGCTCAGGGATTTATCGTCCCATATATAGGCTGCCGTTAACAGCACGGTACAAACGGCTGCGTTTCGAGTGGTGCTCTGATAAATGGCGTCGCATTGTGTCAGCGAGGAATTACGCTTCTGCACTAATCGGATGACCGTCGCCTGCGACAATAGCGGCGACCTGGGGAGATGTCCCATTCTTCCAAAGTTTCTGAGAGGCACAGCAGTGTTACTCCTACCGTCATGCTAAGAGGAGCCATCGGTTATGACTTTTCGTCACGGCTGGTAGGAACTCTGGCGGCACAATGGTATGTCACGGACTTCCTGCAGCCTCATACGGTGCGTCTCATAATACAGTATCACGGCGCCGTTTTACAACAGTCCACTGCTTGTCCACAGATGGCACATGTGCCTATGAGCTGTCAATGTAATACTGAGCTACTCTCGTGACTAGCAAGATCCCCGATAAGCTCTCAATAGAACATGTGTGGGTCCTCTTCGGATGGCAACTCCATCCCTGTTCCAGTATCTACTATATCAAGGACCACTTACAAAAGTTGGCCAATTTGCCTCAGAAGAGGATAGAAAGGCTTTATGACTCTCTTCCCAACCGAATCAGTGCATTCTTCAATGCCAGTGGGGGTGCAAAGCAATACTGTTAATTTGGCTCATACTGCCGAGTTCGACGGCCGCGTTGGTCTAGCGGTTCTAGGCGCTCAGTCCGGAGCCGCGCGACTGCTCCAGTCGCAGATTCGAATCCTGCCTCGGGCATGGATGTTTGTGATGTCCTTAGGTTAGTTAGGTATAAGTAGTTCTAAGTTCTAGGGGACTGATGACCATAGATGTTAAATCCCATAGTGCTCAGAGCCATTTGAACCATTTGAACTGCCGAGTTCTTTGTAAATGACCATAGATGTTAAATCCCATAGTGCTCAGAGCCATTTGAACCATTTGAACTGCCGAGTTCTTTGTAAATTTGTTTTTATTTTGTAATCACATACCGTCTCAAACGCCGGCCGCGGTGGCCGAGCGGTTCTAGGCCCTTCAGTCCGGAACCACGCGGCTACTACGGTCGCACGTTCGAATCCTGCCTCGGGCATGGATGTGTGTTTAAATGGTTCAAATGGCTCTGAGCACTATGGGACTTAACATCTGAGGTCATCAGTCCCCTATAACTTAGAACTACTTAAACCTAACTAACCTAAGGACATCACACACATCCATGCCCGAGGCAGGATTCGAACCTGCGACCGCAGCGGTCACGCGGTTCCAGACTGAAGCGCCTAGAACCGCTCGGCCACACCGGCCGGCGGATGTGAGTGATGTCCTTAGGTTAGTTAGGTTTAAGTACTTCTAAGTCTAGGGGACTGATGACCTCAGATGTTAAGTTCCACAGTGCGTCGAGCCATTTGAACCATTTTGAACCCTCTCAAACTGTGAACCTTTATTTCGTTTACTCCTGTCCTGTGTCTTCCCCTTTTTTTTGTCAGACAGTGTGTTTTGAAGTGCTGGCGCTAGTATCTGGAGTTTCTCAGACCGTAATGTGGACTCATTGCGAAGAGCGTTCATTATGAGTGACATCCAAATAAAAGAACCTTTCTCTCACTTCAATCTCAATATTTCTTCATCCTCTGCTTTCCCCTTTGTGTGGCTCACAAAGTTTTCGAATACATGATTTTGCATGGTGTTGTTGCAGAACTCCGTAATCCGTAATTTTCCGTGCTGATCAGAATATGTCAGTCCACAAAGTCAGGTACGATTAATGTTTGGACAAAACGTAGGTTCTTATATGGACACCATTTGACGCCTTTCTTGAGGTGTTTCCTTGCTCAACCATCTGCGTGGACCATGATGCTGCGAGGTTTGCACTGCTGTGTGTAATGGACTTCTGAAGGCGAAGTTGATCGTGCGGAGATGGTTGTACACTGTGTGGGTCGACACACTCCATCCAGTAGCCTCCAAAAACAGAGCTCTGTTGCAGTGATCTTTGTGTACGTAAGTGACATAATTTATAAGCAGCGGTCATCAGCTGGTTATGTCGACCGTGACGATCATCACAAGGCACACTATCTGATCAAAATTATCTGGAAATCTCTATCTAATGCGGAACTGATCACTAGTTATCACGAGAGACGGACCCGTAAGTATAATAAGAAGTGAGGAATATTGTGTTGTCAGTAGAGAAGCAGTAACAGAGGAATGGGTCAGTCAGGAGAGCTTATGACTTCGATCGTAGACTAGTTATTGGATGTCTCCAGAGTAACAAATCCATCGGGAACATTCGAGCTGCCCAAGTGGGTTGTTGGGGACGTGACTGTCTAGTGGAAACGTGAAGGAACAACTATAGCTATACCAAGAACAGGCAGAACTCATGTACTGACGGAGAGGGGCCGTCGAGCATTCCAGAGGACGGTTGAGCAGAAATGTATGAAATCTTCGTAGGGAATCATTCGTGAGTTACATAGTGCTGCCCGCGAGCACAGTATGTAGGAAGTTAAAAAGTAGGGTGTATAATGGTCGAGCAGCTCCTCAAAAAAGGTTCAAAATGTGTGTGAATTCCTAAGGGACCAAACTGCTGAGGTCATCGGTCCCTAGACTTACACACTACTTAAACTACCTTAAACTAACGTATGCTAAGAACATCACACACACCCATGCCCGAGGGAGGACTCGAACCTCCGGCGGGAGGGGCCACACAGTCAGTGACATGGCGCCTCTAACCGAGCGGCCACTCTGCGCGGCTAGCTCCTCATAAGCTAAAAACATTACTATAATTAATACTAAGTACTGTAATTAATAACAGGCGATGCTTGTGATGGTGTAAAGAGCGAAGCCACTGGACAGTGGAAGATTGGAAGCGAGTGATATGGAGTGATGAATCACGCTATAGCCTGTGACAATCCAATGAAAGGGTTTGGGTCTGTCGAATGGCCGGAAAACGTTACATGCCATCATGTGTAGTGCCAACAGTGAAATAGTGGAGGCGGTGTTAAGGTATGAAGTTGTTTTTGTGGTGGGTAGGGTGTGGTCCTTTTATTGCACTTAAGCAAACGCTAAATGCCGAAGTATATGGATACATTTTACGACATTGTGTACTGCGTACAGTTGAAGAATAGTTCGGGGACGGCCCGCCGGAGTGGCCGTGCGGTTCTAGGCACTACAGTCTGGAACCGTGTGACCGCTACGGTCGCAGGTTCGTAGAAGTAGCTGGAAGTAGTGTTTTTTTCATCCCCCGTGACTAAAATACGAATTATAAACAAAATTAGTTAGGACCCTTTTATTAACGAGGTATTCCAAACAGTTTTCTCCTTTACAGTTCACTTTCAGGACGCACAGAGAACCCATTATCTCCCATATAGTATCATTGCGGCCTATTTAGCGGCCATGCTGAAACGCTCATCGGCGCACGCGATATGATTCCATATTTAAATCTGTTCATTGGTATTTAAGTTCATTTGTTTCTATTTGCATAAGTTAATTTGCTGTAAGGTATTACAGAAATCTGATACAGTGAGAAGTAAATAATTATTCCACGAGTTTATTGGAGACTATCTGTATTTTGGACTTCTTCACATTTTGTTATAAATGGCAACACAATATGCAGTTTTAACCACAAATTAAATACGAAGTTCTTCACTTAACTAAAAGTCTTCATGTTTGATAAAGTTTTGTGCGAGAACTTCATAAGGTAAGATTCACGCGAAACAGATGGAGCCCGACGCGGCCAGGTGTACTAGCTCTACAACGGCAAAGATATATGTTCCAGACTCATATCTCATTCTGTCCAGGAGTGGACACTCGCTTCCACTGCATCTGGGTCTCTTCTGTAAAGAATCCAGATTGTTCAGCGAGGTAATAAGGCACTGAAACAGATCAGCGAGAGAATTATTTGGGAATCAAAATTAGGTCACACAATGCAAAACGAGACAAGCTGTGATTAAGTGAAGCTTTACACGCAATGCACGTTACGAAAACCATCAGTGGTCCATCTGGGAACACAAAACACACAAATCTGAAGAAGCAGTGGGATCCGTTCAGCACCACGGCACACACTGTAACGAAAAAGTGCGTTCTGGTACTCATACTTCACACAGAATACGAAATGTTCGCTGAGCGTAAGGTAGTAACACAGCATGCACAATGCAGAGTTATGCAAGAATAGTTGCGAAACGTAAAAAAAAAGGAAGTTAGTCAGGTATGGACCAAAAAATGTGTGGTGACTGTCACTCAGTGGACATTGAACATACCCTGAAATCACTCAAGTTCCGAATTGCAGAACCCAAGACGACCCCTGAAAAGTGAAAGAACACACTTAAAGTATGCAACGCAATTTAAACCCTTTTAGCAACGTGCAACGCAGACGTAGCAATATTTCTCGCAGTACCTCTCTAGACGTATTCGTGACTGTAGCTGACACATAAGCTGTCTCTCTGTTATCAGAGATTGAAAGGCATAAGGAAGCCGAAGCATTTACGTCATATCAAACAGAGAGAGGTGGCAAACTGCTAAGGCGATGGACCCGCGCTCGGGAGATGTACGATGTACTAATTTGGTGCCCATCTAAAGACCACAATAAGCTTACAATCATTACGACAGTTGCTTTAGTTCATTGTAACGTTGCTTAAACCAGATGTTTTCATCCATTCACATTGTCTAGTAGAGCGTTCATCCGAACATTTGGCACCGGTTGTCCACTTCTCGTCTCGGTTGGCCGCATGTAACTATAGCTACTCTGTGGAAGTTTCGGTTTTGTGTATGTTCCGGTTGTATGCACATTTTCTCTAGATCTGTTTTTGACTTTCATATACCAGATTATTCTTGTTTTTATGTTCCAGTCACACATTTTTACGATACGTTTCGTCCATTCGGAGTCATTCATTCTTCGTACATAGTCATAAAATCGAATAATCTGTAAAATATTTCTCTCTTTTCGCTATAATCCCGCTAGTATATATCTCTCAATGAGGATGACACACTCGAATACATACAGAATCACTGGCTTTATGACAGAGTCATAATGATGAATTATGTTATTTATGGGAAAAAACTTCTTCTTTGAAATGTTTCATGTGGATGGGAAAATTGTTTCTATTTTTCTGACTCTTGCTTTCAAGGCTTCTTTATTTAGTCAACTGGCTTAAATTTATTCGCCCAAGTATTCGGAACTATTCACACGGTTTATTGTTCTGTACCTGTGTTATACTGGGATGAATTGTCCCTGTTATCTGACAATACTATCGTGTTTTAAAAATATATTTTCAAGCAAGTTTGTTTTGATACTCCTTTCAACACATTAATCTGTTCTGTCGGTGTTTGACAATCTTGAATTACTATGGCTTTATAATATGCAAATGCTAGACAGGCCCTTCCACTTCGGTTCCTCGTGCTGTAGACACAGTGAGAGAATCAGGAGGTAAATCATTGCAGTTTGAGACTGTTAATCATCTCTTGCTGTCCCGAAATAATTATATAACGTTCGTTGATTCGCAGTTAAAACTCGATAAGGCTTCACACCTTACCTCCACCGCAGGAGATAAAAATTTGTATTTGCGACCACAGCATTACACCTAAGCCCAACCAGCTGCACTGGAAAGAAATAGCGACAGAGAAAAACAATGACATGCTTCTACATTTGTTTTTCTTAACTTTGAACCATATATCATTTGTTCATATATTATTTGTCCGTTTTCAAGAAGGGACGTCGAACAGATGTGCAGAACTATAGACCTATATCTCTAACGTTGATCAGTTGTAGAATTTTGGAACACGTATTATGTTCGAGTATAATGACTTTTCTGGAGACTAGAAATCTACTCTGTAGGAATCAGCATGGGTTTCGAAAAAGACGATCGTGTGAAACCCAGCTCGCGCTATTCGTCCACGAGACTCGGACGGCCATAGACACGGTTTCCCAGGTAGATGCCGTGTTTCTTGACTTCCGCAAGGCGTTCGATACAGTTCTCCACAGTCGTTTAATGAACAAAGTAAGAGCATATGGACTATCAGACCAACTGTGTGATTGGATTGAAGAGTTGCTAGATAACCGAACGCAGTATGTCATTCTCAATGGAGAGAAGTCTTCCGAAGTAAGAGTGATTTCAGGTGTGCCGCAGGGGAGTGTCATAGGACCGTTGCTATTCACAATATACATAAATGACCTTGTGGATAACATCGGAAGTTCAGTGAGGCTTTTTGTGGATGATGTTGTGGTATATCGAGTGGTTGTAACAATGGAAAATTGTACTGAAATGCAGGAGGATCTGCAACGAATTGACCCATGGTGCAGGGAATGGCATTTGAATCTCAATGTAGGCAAGTGTAATGAGCTGCGAATACATAGAAAGAAAGATCCTTTATCATTTAGCTACAATATAGCAGGTCATCAACCGGAAGCAGTTAATTCCATAAATTATATGGGAGTAGGATTTAGGAGTGATTTAAAATGGGATGACCATATAAAATTAATCGTCGGTAAAGCAGATGCCAGACTCAGATTCATTGCAAGAATCCTAAGGAAATGCAGTCCGAAAACAAAGGAAGTAGGTTACAGCACTCTTGTTCGCCCACTGTTTGAATATTGTTCACCAGTGTGGGATTCGTACCAGCTAGGGTTGATAGAAGAGTTAGAGAAGATCCAACGGAAAGCAGCGCGCTTCGTTACAGGATCATTTAATAATCGCGAAAGCGTTACGGAGATGATAGATAAATTCCAGTGGAAGACTTTGCAGGAGAGACACTCAGTAGCTCGGTACGGGCTTTTTTTGAAGTTTCGAGACATACCTTCACCGAGGACTCAAGCAGTATATTGCTCCCTCCTACGTATATCTCGCGAAGAGACCATGAGGATAAAATCAGAGAGATTAGAGCCCACACAGAGGCATACCGACAATCTTTCTTTCCACGAACGATACGAGACTAGAATAGAGGGGAGAACCGATAGAGGTACTCTAGGTACCCTCTGCCACACACCGTCAGGTGGCTTGCGGAGTATGAATGTAGATGTAGATGTAGAATAACCATACCACGATTCCGTTGTTGAAGGGGCCCACAGAGCTGGTCTGTCCGCGGACTGGCCCAGCCGTCTGACAGTACCGACCGAGGATTGACGAGAAATGAGTTCCATAACAGCCTCACCGCACAAGTAGCAATAATGGCCGGTGCTCCATTTCGCGGTGGTGGAGACGACGGGCCGGAGGTGACTGTCCGGATGAACGTCACCGTTGATGCGGCGGCTCTTCGCCTAATAAACGCGAGGCACTTAGGTGATTTCTAAGTATTGGTCAACAAGATAATGGCTGCAGGCGACGCCGGCCGCATACAAGTGGCGTGTAGGCGCGCCGTGGGACGTGCTCGCGACCACGGCCGCTGCTCACGGCTCTTGCTCCACCTATGCAGCCACCAGATGGTCGAGCGCGTCGACGATGGCTTGGCGAACCGCTCTGCTGAATCATTCCTAGTCACCCTCTAAATGATCCTTGTTGACTTGCATAGTAGGAAGCTTCTACGTATATGAGTCACAGGCGACTGAAAGTAATGGTGTAATGTATCGTTTACGGGCACGGAGGAACATCAATAAACTATCCAATCCGAAAGACAGTCGGGTTTGGGATGGAATTCTAGATATCGAAGCAGCGACGACAATTTCCGATTATGCCCGTCTGCACGAGATGTTTCTGGAAGCCTCATTGAGTGATAAGCATCTCCACTGTACAGACACGAACATTCGCGACTAGATTTCGCCATGCCGACCATGTTTGGATCTTGACAGCATTCTTCGGTGTTTTCTGATTACTTGCGTCCTAAATACTTCATATTTTAGAAGTGACGACGATTTCCGTGTTGGAAACTAACCACTGTAACTGGCAACATGCTTAACAACACAGGTTGAGTCAGCTGCTCTTTATGCAATCAAATGGTTCAAATGGCTCTGAGCACTATGCGACTTAACTTCTGAGGTCATCAGTCGCCTAGAACTTAGAACTAATTAAACCGAACTAACCTAAGGACATCACACACATCCATGCCCGAGGCAGGATTCGAACGTGCGACCGTAGCGGTAGCTCGGCTCCAGACTGTAGCGCCTAGAACCGCACGGCCACTCCGGCCGGCTTTATGCAATCCCACATGACAAAATAGTGTTGTTGGTCTTTTCGCTCTGGAGATGTGAAGCACATTGTCAAAATGTTCCAGAATAACTGGTCAAGTATACGAAAATATGTTAAAAACAAATCTTGTTTATTTAACTGCATTAGCACATGAATGGAGCGAGTCATATATTAATCTTTTCATTGGGTTATATACAAGAAAGTTTTTACTTCCACACTTCCCATTTTGATATATCCTATTGATTCCCTTGAATTGAAGAAAGATTGGCGACACTTGGTAAGTATGGCAGAAGTAAGATGTATCTTGGTCTAAAAATACCGTGTAACTTATGGCCAATCCTCACTTGTATTATCCAACAGTGTGATTCGTTTGCTAACAGTCTCCCAAACCTCTGAGAACTTATATCGATTATGTGGCTGTCGTCTGAATAAAGTTTCTGATTGAGATTTGGTGTGGTTTGCATAAAACGACGTCAGTAGGAGCAGCTGAATCAATCACCTTGCAGATGCTTCTATGTTGTCTTAGAGAACTCTAAAAGCAGAGTTCACAAAATAAATGATGGTATCCCACAAGGATCTATTTTGGCCCCACTCCTATTTAATTTGTGTACTGCGACCTTGGAAAAACAATATTTATGGAATTTTTTGGCGCCGATGATATTACTCTGATCGCTCAGGATCAAGCCTTTGGAGAATCTGAAGCAACACTAATATCAGACATGAAGACGCTGGATGAATACTTCAAGCATAACTCTCTCCAACCGCATCATAAAAAGACCACCAACTTGCCACCTACTGAATAAACAAAATACAAAGCAAATATCACATTTAAAGATCAGAGTCTCCAACACTGCAGCACTCCAAAATAGCTAGGTGTGACCCTAGACGGGTTTTTCATGTATAAAATTCAGCTCCGGATAGTAGCAACTAAAATCAGAACTCAAAACGATAAACTTCTCAAGTAGCCACTGCAACAGTCGTCAGTCCTCAAGTTCTTTCGTTACAGAATACTGCTGTTCCGCCTGGCTAAACAGTTCCCACACTGAAACAACTGACACACAGCTCAATCAAGTATCACGCCTCATCACAGAGAGTAGTCGTTCCACAAACACGCGCTGGCTACCAGTCCTCAGTAATATTCCACCACTATCCGTAATATGTGGATAAGAATGACAAAGTCGAGAATTACCAGTTCATTGCCGGCCGGAGTGGCCGAGCGGTTAAAGGCGCTACAGTCTGGAACCGCACGACCGCTACGGTCGCAGGTTCGAATCCTGCCTCGGGCATGGATGTGTGTGATGTCCTTAGGTTAGTTAGGTTTAAGTAGTTCTGAGTTCTAGGGACTTATGACCACAGCAGTTGAGTCCCATAGTGCTCAGAACCATTTGAACCAATTCATTCAGAAATTTAGTTATCAGAATCTCAACAACTGAGGGTTAGAAAACCACCGTGACACACAGCACTCAGCTTTCAGGACAATAACTTCAACATGTAAGAATTCTAGTACAATCAATGGCAGGAGCAATCTTCCATGAAGCAACACCAACTAATCAAAACTCCCTGGGAGCAATCAGTCGGTTTTCACCTACCCCATCGAGGGAACGATCAGCAGGTTTCTTTCCACCCTGATGACACTCCTTCATACTGAATCGGATCTGAATTGGCCGTGGCGAATGTGGAACACTGCTGCACCAATGGGGGTGGAAGTCCTCGCCTGAACGTGACTGCGGTGAAGAGCAGCAAACAGTACATCACATAACATGTGAATGTTAACTCAAATCATTGACAGGGACAATAAAAGCCTTTCCCAATTTGTCTGTAGGAGCTTCTGGCTGGATATCAAACCTTAACGTAGAGCTATGAACCCAATACGAACTTGAGATTGTGTGTATATGTTTAGAAATGATTGAATTTTCTCTTGGTGAGAAATTAGAAGGAGCGATCTGTTTTGCTTGGTAAAATGATTTATATAGCCAAGATCGCATAAATTCTTCTTTATTTTCGACAACCTTTTTGGACAGACTTCTCTGTCATCTTCTGGTCTTTTTTGACGTCCAGAAGATGACAGTTAAGTCTGTCGAAACCGGTGGTCGAAAATAAATAAGAATTTATGCGATCTTGGCTATAGAGAGTTTTTTACAAAATTTTGAAATGAACATTTGTTGTAAATAATAATAAATTTCTCTTGTCATCATACCATAAACAGAAAAAAATCCAAGTGGACTGTTATATTACTAAATATGCTATTCTCAAGTTACAGCTACTGTGAAGTGCGTCAATGTATAAAAAATACTTCATTTCAAGACGACACTGTCCTCGTGTCATACATGTTTACATATTCTATGCGCATAACAACTCGTGGATTCCATGGTAAATATTACATGAAGTGCTACGTTTTTTATATAGGGTGATGTTACTGAACGGGGACAAACTGCAAGAAGCGATCACCGAGATGTTGAACAAAAAAGGTCAGATAGACATATGGGCGGATATTTGTTCCATAGGAGGTACATCCACAAGGATGGAAATAAAAGAACTTTGACTGTCATCCAGTATCCGCACCAGAGAGGTGGCCTGCCAGCCTGGGATACGTTAGACGTCCGTGTGAAACACTGTCCACGACAGCTGCCACTAAAGTATCACTTACAAAGCGCGCTGGTCTTGTTACGTACGGACTTGCCTCAGCGGCGACTGTTTTGTCGCTGGTTCGTCGCACAGGTGATATGATTTCTGTCATCCATCCTATTCACAGATGAGACTACATTTACGAGGGGTGGTACAGCCAACATTCACACCACCTGCTTGTGAGCAGCGGAGAATACCCACGGATGGTAATATCGAACCATCGGCCCCGGTTCAGCATCAGTGTGTGGATGAGGATTATTGGCTACTGCTTCTGGGGACCACGCACTTCTACCACGCCTCATAGGCGAAGTGTATCTGCACTTCCTGCTTCCGACCCTCCCTCCCTTCTGGAAGACGTACCTTTCGTGGTACAATGGGTAATGCTGTGGCTGCTGCACGATGGTGCTCCAGCTGTCTTGTTGAGTCTGGCGCTAAAATAATGGCACGGAGAGAACATTACCACTTGCCTATTGTGTTCTCATGTGTGTTTCCAATCATTGAAGGCTACACAGTCAAAGTAATTTTATCTCCACCTTCAAGTGGGTGAACCTTCCTTGGAACACATTTCCGGCCATATGTCCAAATGACCTTTCTTGCTTCTTGTTCTTTCATGGATCGTTCCCTGCTTAGCAAAGTCACCCTGCATGAATGACGAAGACTCCTGTTTTACTATGCGATCCGCAGCTCGTGGTCTCGCGATTGCGTTCTCGCTTCCCGAGTACAGGGTCCCGGGTTCGATTCCCGGCGGGGTCAGGGATTTTCACCTGCCTCGAGATGACTGGGTGTTGTTGTGTCGACTTCATCATCATCATTCATCCCCATTACGCTCGGAGAAAGGCAATGACAAAGCACCTCAGCTAGGACCTTGCCTAGTACGGCTGTGCGGGTCTCCCGCATCGTCCCCTACGCTCTGTCGAGGAGTATGGGACCTCATCATCATTTACTATGCACGTGGAAAAGTAAACATGGTTGCCACGAGGAGAGCGTCTCGTAGAAGGAACGATTATGCATTGAGGCACATCACTGTGAGTTTTCATGTGACAATGGTGTAAGAGACCGAAATCGCGATCACGAATAAATACATTTGATAACAGTACAGGTGTAAAATGTTGTCGATTATAAAATTAAACTAAGAGTTCCAAGACTAGTCACATGATATTGTCTAACGGCAGAGCTTTTATGGACATTAGGGTAAGAAACTATAGTACAAGAGATGCTGTCAAGTGACGCTACTCGAAAGAGAAATGCATATACTTGTAGACAGAGAAGAAAGAATGAGACTGACCATTACTGAGGCCAATTAATCTCTTCTGCAGTCTAACCACTTCAACAATTTTTAGAAGCTTTTATAAACGTTGTGCGCAGTTCTGCAGGACCATCAATAAGTTCTGTGGTGGCGCAAAATGCAGTGATGAATTTCTAATTTCTTTAAAATGGAAGTTAAGATAGGGTTGAATAAAGCAAATTTAAAGCCTGCAGCACTATCGTGAACCACATTTTCATAAAATATGGTATATGTACTCTTGTATCGGCTCTTTCAGTTTTCGAAGGCAACTGAGTTCTTATGATAGATTGTAGAACTAGTCGCAGAATGGAGGAGATGTTGGTCGAATAAACGGATTAACAGAGGTCTTTTGAAATGGAAATGAAGCGTATTGTTCCGTGGAAACTGAAGTGTTCCATTTTGAGTGACTGACTTTCGTACGTTTTAGTTCTTATCCAGAAATTTTACTCCTAAGAGAATCAGAAGACATTGCAAGTGCCGGCCGGGGTGGCCGAGCGGTTCTAGGCGCTACAGTATGTAACCGCTCGACTGCTACGGTCGCAGGTTCAAATTCTGCCTCGGGCATGGATGTGTGTGATGTCCTTAGGTTAGTTAGTTTTAAGTAGTTCTAAGTTCTAGTGGACTGATGACCTCAGATGTTAAGTCGCATAGTGCTCAGAGCCATTTGAACCAACATTGCAAGGAAATGATTTAGATGTTAAATAGTCAGTGTTCACGGTTTATCGATTCCTGGTCGGCTCTCGTTCTATTCGAGTGCAGTCAGATTGCTACAGGGCATTCATATCGATGGTGTAGGCGTGGTGACTATTTAACCGATTCTAGAGAGTCGAAACGAGGCTAAGGACCATTATTAACATTATTTAACAATTTTCGGATTGCATGAGGTTGAGCCAGGTGCGTCACTTAATGTTCCCTTCACTGACCGCAATATTTACGTCGCGTAGCATAACTGTGTTCACCACTAGTAGTGAACAGAGCAGCGGGAACAATATAGTATATTTCCAACAGTCATAAAGGAAGGAAAGGAGATTAGGGTTTACGTCCCATCGACGGCGAGGTCATTAGAAACGGACCACAAGCTCTAAGTGGAGAAAGATGTGAGTCTCATCACTACTCCACCCCTTGTCGGTTGCTGTTAAACGACGACTCGAGGTACCATAAGGAAGGCTTGGGTTTAACTTCCTGATGACGGCGTAGTTATTAGAGATGAGGGGCTTGCTCAGATGGAAAGGAAGTCGATCGTGCGCCTATATAAAGGAAACATGTAGCAATTCGCACTGATAGATTTAGGGAAACTGTGGAGCGTCTAAGTGTGGTCGACCGCGGGAGTACTGGAATACCGCGCCTCTCGACTCTGACAACTTGAGCCAGCTTACTCTGCAGAAATTAATGACGAGGCACGGCCTGGAAAGACGGTCCATGACCTACTAACGTCGTGTACCGGCGCAGCGTCGAGCAACTGGCACACTTCACAACTGGTCAAGGCCCCCATCCGTACTACCTCCTCAAAAAGACAAGTGGTCCTATTGCATGTTTGCAGATCGGACTTCATGTGATCAATGTCGGTAACGCCCGCTAGAACGGGGGTTGCCATTACAAAAGGTAACCTATTCGAATCCTGGAGGGGAAAAAATGAACGGCAGATTTTCGGGGCAGGGGCAAGAGCGGTGGATTAGAGACTTGGTTACGGGAGTGCCATACCTCTCTGCACTGCCTCATGGATTAAAGACGAGTGACACTGTTTATGGTGATCCGTTCTCAGGCGTTAAATTTTCAGTGGTCCATAGTGATAATGGAGATGAGATGACTGCGTAGTGGCGCCATTTTTCATCTTCTTCCTTCATTTACTTTCATCAGCAGCACTCTCTTACTTGACAAAGCATCCGGTACCCTAGCCATAGAGAGAACTGATTTGGTCACTTGACTAGCTACAGCTTCCAGTCCAGGGAAATCTACGTTGATAAAAACGGAATATCAGGGTTTAAGGCCCTGTCGATCGATAGGTCATTATATATGCATCAAAAGCTCTCATTATGGAAAGATATTGGTCAGGATTTGCCTTAGACGATTTGAGAAAACTACAGAAACAGTAAAGTGGTATGGCTTGGAACTCAGTGTCTTCGCATCGCGCCGCCTCGCTCCGAGTCTACGTTGTTTTCTCCTGGCACCTACAGGCATGTGCACTGACCCCACAAAATCTCACGGACATGCGTGACCGGTCTTACATCCATTGTTGATGACAAAAGGAGTGACAACACCGGCAGAGAAGGCGATGGAACGTGCGTCTAGGATTTGTAAGTCGAGTAAGTCGCTGGTCTACATTTACACCTACATGATTACTTTTCAATTCATAATTAAATGCCTGGCATAGGATTCATCGAACCACCTTCAAGCTATTTCTCTACCGTTTCACTCTCGAACAGCGGGCGGGAAAAACGAACACTTAAATCTTTCCGTGCGAGCTCTGGCTTCTCTTATTTTATTATGGTGATTGTTTGTCCTTATGTAGGTGAGCAGCAACAAAATATTTTCGCTGACGGAGGAGGAAGTTGAAATCTCATGAGAAGATCCTCCTTTGTTTTAATGATCGCCACCCCTATTCGCCTGTTATATCCGCGGTCCTCTCTTCCCTGTCTAGCGATAATAGAAAACGAGGTACCATTTTTTCTACTTTTTCGGTGTCCTCCGTCAACTCTCCTGGAAGAATACCATACCGCACAGCAGTACTCTAGCAGAGGACGGAAAAGCGCAGTTTAGGCATCCTCTCTAGCGGATTTGTTTCATCGTCTAACTGTTCTGGCAATAAAACGCAGTCATCTGTAAGCGTTCCGTGTAACATTATCTATATGATCGTTCTAATTACAGTTGTTTGTAAATGTTATCCCTGGGTATTTAGTTCAATTTGCAGTCTTTATATTTGTGTAATTTAATTTATCGTGTAACCGAAATTTAACGCATTCCTTTTAAATCTATTGTGGATGTTCTCACACTTTTCATTATTTAAAGTCAGTTGTCACTTTTCGTACCATACATATATTTACTGCGTCGGCCACACAAACAGCAGTCGGTCTTTGGCCTCACCAATCAGCCTCCTCCAGCGTCCTCGGTCCATGTATTCTTCTTCAGACTGCCCCAACGTACTCATATCCTCTCTGACCTGATCAATCCATCAGAGTCGTGGTCTTCTCTGTGGTCTTTTGCCTCTAATATCTTCCTCCGCTACCTGCCTGATGATCTGGCCTTCTCGACGCATTACGTGTCCATACCACTCCAGTCTTCTTTCTTTGATCACTGCCACGGTGTCCATCGACTTGTACAACTCCTGCAATCCACAGTTCTTTCTTTTCCTTCATTCATCTCCGTCCTTCACTGGCCCAAAAATCTGTCTGAGGATGTCATTCCCAAATGTCAGGAGTTTTCTTTCCATCTTTTGGCTGATTGTCTAGGTCTCTGCTCCTTATAAGACTACAGGTTGTATTATTGCCTTGTAGATCTTGGTCTTTGGGGATCTCGATAGAAGCCGGGACGTTAACAGCTTTGCCAGAGCAAACCTTGACCTCTTTCCTGCTTGTATTCGTGCGGTAATTTCCTGGTCTATCTTGTTCCTTTCATTGAGTATATTTAAAGTCTTTTACCCTTTCAAAGACTTTGTCCTCCACCTTCAGGGGCCTGCCATCATTTTCTCTGGCAACTACGAGGTATTTTGTCTTATCCATATTCAACTTCAGGCCTGCTCTCATTGCCTCTTCCCTTAACGTTCTTGTCATCTGAACCAGGTCTTAGTCTTTCTCTGCTATTAAAACTATATCATACGCATAGGCCAGGGTGTTGATCGTTCTTCCCAGCTGTATTCCTGTCTCTAGGCTTGCTACCTTTCTCAGGGCTCTCTCCAGCACCAGGTTAAACAGAAGAGGGGAGAGGCAGTCTCCGTGTCGCACTCCAGTCCTCACCTTGAACTTCTTTCATATGTTTCCATTTACTTTCACCATACATGTTGTCTCCTGGGTGCATATCTGTGTCAGTTTTATGAGTTTTCTGGAAACTTGAGCCCTTTCGAGTTCTTGTCATCTTGCTTGTCTATTCGCACTATCATACGCTTTTTGGAAGTCCACAAAAAGGCAGTGAACATTTTTGCGGAATTCCCAGCTCTTTGTCTAACTCATTTTGCAATTGGTTTTGATCTCTCGACAAATTTACTAGATGGTAAATGACAGTATCATCTGCAAACAATCTAAGAGGGCTGCTCAGATTGTCTCCTAAATCGTTTATGTAGATCAGAAACAGCAGAGGGCCTATAACACTTACTTTGGGAATGCCAGATATTACTTCTGTTTTCCTCGATGCCTTACCAGCTATTACTTTGAACTGTGGACTATGACAGGAAATCACGAATCCAGTTGCACAACTGAGACTATATTTCGTAGACACCCAAGCTGGTTAGAGGTCGCTTGTGAGGAACGGTATCAAAAGCCTTCCAAAAATCTAAATATCTGGAATAAATGTGATATCCGCTTTCGATTTCACTCATTACTTCCAGAGAGAGAAGTGCTAGTTGTGTTTTACATTAACGATATTTTCTGAATCAAGGTTATCTGTCAATTAATCAAATGGCTCTGAGCACTATGGGACTTAACACCTGAGGTCATCAGTCCCCTAGAACTTACAACTACTTAAACCTAACTAACCTAAGGATACACACACATCCATGCCCAAGACAAGATTCGAACCCGCGACCGTAGCAGTCGTGCGGTTCCGGACTGAAGCGCCTAGAACCGCTCGGCCACCGAGCCCGACGTCAATTAATCGTTTGCGATATTACGGGATAAAGAAAGCGTTGACGAGTTATTTCGAGTGTCTGGCCGAGAGAAAAGAAGAAACAAAGTACTCACAATAAGTACTCCTTGGACAATATGATAAACTTGTTATTAGCGAGAAATTTATGCGATATCATGGACGGGACAAATAATTGAAACTTCCTGACAAAGTGAAACCGTGTGTCAGAAAGTGGCTCGGACTCAGACCTTCTTCTTTCGACGGAAGTGCTCTTGCTGGCTGAGCTCTTTAGATACGCCTCATGGCTCACCTGGCAGCTACAATTTGCCGTTACACATCTCCTTCATTCTGTCATATCAAGGCTTATCAACTCTGTGAAACACTCATAGATTTCGGTACGCATACTCACACAGAAAAATTCTGTCAACGATATTCCGTTTTGAAAGAATAAACGAGTGATGACATTGAAGCAAAGGACATAATTGCGAAGAGTGCATACTGGGCAAATGCTCCATCCGCAATGACATCGACAGACCGATTTTGTGCGGGGTTGGGGAACCAGACTCGAGAAATCGAGTTCAAATACCCGTCCGGCCATCCAGAAATAGGGATTATTTAGCTTCAAAGTGGTTCAAGTGGCTCTGAGCACTATAGGACTTAACTTCTGAGGTCATCAGTCCCCTAGAACTTAGAACCACTTGAACCTAACTAACCTAAGGACATCACACACACCCATGCCCGAGGCACGATTTGAACCTGCGACCGTAGCGGTCGCACGGTTCCAGACTATAGCGCCTAGAACCGCTCGGCCACCCCGGCCGGCTATTTAGCTTCCCTTAGACACTTGAAGCAAATGTCGAGACTCTCCCTTCGAGAAGGTCACTGTCACTTTCTTTCACTATCGCTGTTTAGTGCGTGTTTTTGCTCAGCTTTTGATGATCCTATCGTCGACAGGCCGTAAAACGCTAATAACCAAATCCTCCCAATCTCAGTGGGCTACAAGTCGAGGAGGCTTTTAGTTCTCACTTTTCTGATGTCCTTTGTTATACTCTGTACTTCTCCCAATAAACTACGATTTTCTCTCGTCTTCACTAGTATCAAGTACGCTTTCTTTTCTGTTTTTTTCTAGTTTCCTTTATGTCTGTCTGTGTAAATTACTGTATTGTTGTTACTATTGTCACTACCAAAACTAAAATGTAATGGTTGCATCAGTCGAAGAGATACTAGTTATGCTGCCAATCTTTTTTGTTTTGTTTTTGTTTTCGTTAACAAATTAGTCATATAACAGAAATATATATGTATGAAGAGTCAAGATAAATATTCCTAGAAAAGTGTCATACATTGAGTTAAAAACACAACAGTCTTTGAAACTACGTGGCAGATTAAAACTGAGTGCCGGGACCTTTGCCTTTCGCGGGCAAGTGCTCTACCATCTTTTTTCCGTTATTATTGTTGGTTGTGTTGGGTCATACCGGATGTAACATGACATCCACTGAAGTTCGTTGTTACAGAGACCAGCCGGTTCTCTGATCGAACACGCTACGCTACCGTACCGGCATCATGTAAGCTACCCAAGAAAGACTCACAACCCGTTCTCACAGCCTTACTTCCGCCAGTACCTTGTCTCCTACGTTCCGAACTTCATAGAAGCTCTCCTGCGAAACTTGCAGAACTAGCACTCCTGAAAGAAAGGATATTGCGGAGACATGGCTTTGCCACAGCCTGGGGGATGTTTCCAGAATGAAAGTTTCCTGCTCTCCTGAAAGTTTCGCAGGAGAGCTTCTGTAAAGTTCGGAATGTAGGAGACGAGGTACTGGCGGAAGTAGATATGTAAGGACGGGTTGTGAGTCGTGCTTGGGTAGCTCAAATGGTTGGGCACTTGCCCGCGAAAGGCAAAGGTCCCGAGTTTGAGTCTCGGTCCGGCACACAGTTTTAATCTGCCAGGAAGTTTCGTATCAGCGCACACTCCGCTGAAGAGTGAAAATTTCATTCTGGACAAAAGTCCTTTTCCACGTTCCTATACCAATATAAGTCAATGCGACCGAATTTCATAAAACAGAGAGATGTGAAATTCTGAGTGTTCCTGTGCACCTGCAGTAACAAGAAGGAAAAGCGGCAAAAGTGCATAATTTGTCTGCGTTGTACACAGCACACTTCCTCGAATCGTCAACTGCTCTGTCCGTTTACAGCTCAGAATTCACGTGGCTTGAGACCGTACCCATTGTGATTGGAGACAACGTGTGGTTTACAAATTCTTATACGACTGCACGCACTCTGCGGAGATATCTTGGTTTTCCATGTGTCTGCCCAGCGCTGGCCCACACAAAGACTTTAGGGAGAAATGTTATACATCTATGGGAGAGTAACGTCTCCGGACCTTTAGGTAGCGTTTCATTAAATGGTAAATGGATAAATTTTGTTTCTTAGTATAGCGGTCAGTTAGTCCAGGAGTGAATCATGTTCTTGACTGGTTGTGAATGCAACAAACGATGCTTGTAATAATCTGCATCGCTTATGACGCACCCTGTGTGTAGGACTATCAAAAACAATCTGTTAACAAGGTCAGAGCAGGGTAGCGGACGTCGAATATAGCAAAATTTTCGTCACAAACACAGATCAGAAACGCACCGTTGTGCAGTCACGCTATAAAACGACAGCCATCCAGCGACGAGCGCATGGCTCTTTGTCCACGTGTTTGGGCGTGTCTGCCAGTGCGGTTTAATCCGAGTTAACTGCTGATTATTACCTCAACAAATTAATTTCCTTATGGTACTTTCAGCGTAGACGGTTTGACAGTCAATTTTTACCCAGTAAACATCAGAGAAAATCCATGTATAACGTAACGAGCCTTGGAATGGTATTTTTTCGAATTTAATTAGTAACTGCATTCTTTAGCATAAAAGGTATTATCCGCGGCTAGTTGTCATAAATGAACACACTTCCGCACGATCTTCGCTCATTTTTTGCCAATTTATGGCCAAAGCTCCAAAATGCTGCAATATAGTCCTACAGTTACCTGGAAAATTTTGTTCACTTCGAAGGCCCCTACCCTGCTGTATCATTATATTACGTCGTTTTTCTCAACCATACATATTCAGATACCACATACCCCCTCGCTACACGCAAACTATTGGGCCTATAAAAAAATTAACACGTTACTTTTGTAAGAAATTTACTGTAGTTACGTTTTATGCTGAGATACTTTTTCGTAAAAGGCCGTAGTTTTTGAATTATTCAAGAAAAACGTGCAAAAGTGACCTTCAAACAAGCTTTTCACCGAGCGAGGTGGCGCAGTGGTTAGCACACTGGACTCGCATTCGGGAGGACGACGGTTCAATCCCGCCTCCGGCCATCCTGATTTAGGTTTTCCGTGATTTCCCTAAATCGCTCCAGGCAAATGCCGGGATGGTTCCTCTGAAAGGGCACGGCCGACTTCCTTCCCTAATCCGATGAGACCGATGACCTCGCTGTTTGGTCTCTTTCCCCAAAACCAACCAACCAACAAGCTTTTCTTGAATAACTCCGGTGGCCTCCAGTGAAAACGTATCACAGTACAAAATTTAACTTCATAAGTTTCCTACAAAACGATCTTGTTCGTTTTTTCTTTTTTAGACTAATAGTTCGCAACAGTAAATGAGAGAATATAAAGGCGTTGCGGGTTGCATAAATCCTGTTGGTAGGGGCAGTTGAATATATATATATATATATATATATATATATATATATATGTGTGTGTGTGTGTGTGTGTGTGTGTGTGTGCGCGCGCGTGCGTGTGTGGGCTTGCTCTTGAAACATCTAAATGCGATAGATAGCATCACGGGTAACAACTTTTCTCCTTTGGTACCGACTATGCTCCTGAGAGGCTACAGGGTATTGGCGCTCTGCGGTGTGCATATGTTTTATGTATTGCCGATAACCAAGTTATTTGCTCCGAGGAGGCTCAGCAAAATTAGAGTTCCCAACTGGCTTTTAAAATATCTTTCTCCGCTTAGAGACGCCGATTCTTAAGATTTTCTTGTTCAAGGTCATTCTATCAACTCACTGGGGTAGGTTGTCTGCAGCAACACCTGTGTAGTAACCTATGCTAGTTAGGTGGAAGTTCGTCGTCCAAGTGGCGACGAAAACTAAAGGACGCCTAGCGTATCCGGGAAGCTTCTGTGAACATTTTGTCTCGAAGAAAAGTTGTTGCTCATGGCTTGATGAATCACCCCTTGACATTTGATGCAAATACTTTGAAACATTCTGTACATAAAAAATGGCCAGCAAAATATTTGTAAGACTGCGCGGAATTCCCCCTTTTTAATGTACAGGAGAACTGCCTTTCCCAGAAACTGTTGGAAACCGTAATTTTGATGCACCAATCAGCTGCTGTCATATGTGTGCTCATGCGCATCTCCCGCTCGCTCTGTCCCGAGTATTTCGCTGTGTCATTACGCTTGAGTGACTGAGAGGAGCAGACATGTTTAGTGGCCAGTTCAGTGCAATACAACATGGTGCTCACGATAAAATGGCGCATGCTGATTGTGTTACGCGAAACACATTTAGTGGAATAGTGTGCGGTACTGAATACTCAAGAGTTTAAGAATGGGAGTGTTTTGGAAAAACTTCGATCAAAGTCTGCAATCCAAAACTTTTTTGTACAAATGGCGAGAAACGGGCTCTGTAGCGAATAAAACAGCAGCGGAATGGGTCGCTCAGTATCACCTGAGTATCAGATTCATCGGGGACATTTCAGCCCTTCCAAAGCTGTCCAAGTCGACTGTTGGTGATGTGACAGAAGTGGAAACGCGAAGGAACAATTTCAGCTAAACCAAGACCAGGTAGACCTGTGTACTGACGGACATAGACTGTCGATCATCGCGAAGAGCGGTTCAACAAAAACGCATGAAATTGTCGTAAGGAATCACTCGTGAATTACAAAGCACTGCCAGCAATTCTGCTAGATCAGTGATCGTACGTAGGAAGTCAAAAATAATGGGGCAGGTCCACAAAAGCCCCACATTACTGTAGTCAGTGCTAACCGACGCTTGAGGTGATGTAAAGAGCGACGCCCCTGTATAGTCGATGCCTGGAAACGAGTGATTCGGTGTGATGAATCACCCTGTATCCTGTGGCAATGGAATGGGAAAGACTGGGTTTGACAAATGCCATCATATGTGGTGCCAACGTTGAAGTAGTGAAGAGGTGGTATTAAGGTACGGGCTTTTATTTGTGTTTAAAGTGTGGTCACCTTATTACACTTAAGAAAGCGCTAAATGCGGCTGGATTTGAACACATTTTACAGCATAGTGCACTGCATACGGTAGAGGAATATTTCAGAGAGGATGATTGTATCAGCATGACAATGCTGTCATAAAGAAATCTCTATGAAACAGTGGTTTGTGAACAATAACACTCATGAAGCATACTGGCTTTCTCAGATAATCGACCTGAACCCGATGGAAAATCTTTGGGATGAGTTAGAATGTCGAATGCGCTCCAGATGCCAGCACCCAACATCACTACCTTCTTCGGTTTCGGCTTTTGGGGAAGAATGGGCTGTCATTCCTCTACAGACATTCAGGTATCTACATCTACATCTACATCCATACTCCGCAAGCCACCTGACGGTGTGTGGTGGAGGTGAAAGTGTCTCCAGCAGAGTTCAAACCGTCATAAAAACAATGGATGCACACTTCCCATACTACAGCCCACTAATAGGTGTCCAGATACACTGATAAGCCAAAACATTACGACCACTGCCCACCGCGACATTGGATGCTGCCTGGTGACGTTGACGCGATAGCAAAAGTATGTAAGCGCAGCAGATACGGAAGGGAAGATGTTGGCTGCAAATGGGGAAATGCATTGAGATAACCTACTTTGACAAAGGGCAGTTTATTATTACGCAGAGCCTGCGAACGAGTATGAAAACGGCGAAGCTGATCGAATGTTCACGTGCTACTGTCGTAAGCATCTACGGAAGAGGTAGAAGGACAGTGAAATAAACTCTAATCGCTAAATGGTTGGATATTCACGACTCTTCACAGAATGTGGGGTCCAGAAGCTTGCCTGCGTTGTAAAATAGATTACATGGTGACCTGTGGCATCTCTGCCGAAAGAGCACAACGCTGGTGCACGCACAAGTGTTTCGGAGCACACCGTTCATCGTACATTGTCAAACATGGAGCTCCACAGCAGACCACCCCTACGTGTTCACACGTTGACCCAACGACATCGTCAATAACGTATATTTTGTTTTAGGGCACCAAAAAACAACTGAGGTCATACGCGCCCAAGTCAAAACGTAAACACAGAGACAAGGAAAACGACTATACGTGAGTCCCAATGGAAAGAATAGGAGACATCTAAACAAGACACGTGGAAAAGGGGCTAAAACACCATAAAAATGGAGATCCAAAACTAAAAATTAAATGGCCTTCACCATATTGATTCGGCGGATAAAAAGTAAAACGCGGGCGACAGCCCGCGCGTCATTTGCTAAAACAGCTGATAAATCAAATGGCAAACCAAAGATGGAATGTAAATTAGTAAAAAAATGGCATTCCAGCACGTAGTGGCCGACAGTTAAAATTTGGGCGCAATGCGTTCAAAGTGGTGGGGCAGCGCCATGGAGCAAATTACGGTGGCTAAAAAGGCAGTGCCGAGTTAAAATAATCTCCTCCCGGCGGGAGGGCCGAGAGGAGGTCGTCTAAGGCGCCGGGAGAGGCTTAAGAAGCCGAAGCTTATTCCCGTGAAGGAAGGACCACTGGCGATGCCAAAGGGACACCACCGCCTGACAGACGGCAACGCAGAGATCATCAGAGGGAATAGAGGTACTCGCGGGCTGAGGTAAGAGGACTGCAGCCTTGGCAGCAGCGTCAGAAGCCTCGTTTCCTGGCAGACCGACATGGCCAGGGATCCACAGAAACATGCCATTGGCGCCACCAACAGCGAGCAAATGACAGTTTTCCTGGACCCGCTGTACTCAGGGATGAGCAATGTACAGCGCACAGAGACTTTGGAGGGCGCTGAGTGAGTCTGTGCAGAGGACACAATTAGGAAGGCTGTCTCGCCGGATGTACTCCGTGGCCTGATACAAGGTGAAAAGCTCGGCTATAAATACTGAGGAAGGCGATATCGAAAGACACGAGTGCCAATGACGAAGGCACACCCGATCCCACGATCAGTCCGAGAGCCATCAGTGTATACAAACGTACTATCGCTAAGTTCCATGCGAAGGTCGTGAAACTTGAGGTGATAGACCGAGGCTGGAGTAGTGTCCTTAGGAAGCGAATGAAGTCCAAGGTTAACATGGGCCAAGGTGGTGAACGGTTCACACCCCACTCGGAATGGGAAAGTTGCAGGTAGCGTGAAGTTAAGCCGCCGTTCAAATGACGAAAGCGGACGCCAGGAGGTAACAGGGAAGAGGGGCGAGCCCCATACTGACGATCTAAGGAATCATTAAATGAGGAGGCATAGGAAGTGTGGCCACGCATGGCAAAAAAAATGGTTCAAATGGCTCTGAGCACTATGGGACTTAACTGCTGTGGTCATCAGTCCCCTAGAACTACTTAAACCTAACTAACCTAAGGACATCACACACATCCATGCCCGAGGCAGGATTCGAACCTGCGACCGTAGCGGTCGCGCGGTTCCAGACTGTAGCGCCTAGAACCGCTCGACCACTTCGGCCGGCCACGCATGGCAGACGAACGGCATGCATACCTACCGAGGAGAAAGTCACGGCGGTAGGACAGTGGTAGTTCAGCAGCTTCAGCATACAGACTCTCAACTGCGCTGGTGTAATAGGTACCCGTGGCCAAACGGATGCCACGATGGTGGATAGTGTTGAGACGGTGTAAAAGGGATGGGCGTCCAGATGCATAAACAAAGCACCCATAGTCGAGTTTCGAACGGACAAGGGACCGGCACAAACGGAGGAGAGTGGTTCGATCGGCACCCCAATTTGTACCATTGAGGACACGGAGAACATTAAGAGACCACGTACAGTAGGCTGCCAGGTAAGAGACATGGGAGGACCAAGAGAGTTTACTATCGAGCATGAGACCCAGGAATTTCGTAGTGTCAACGAACGGAAGGGCAACAGGGCCATGATGTAGAGATGATGGGAGAAACCATTTCCACCGCGAGAAATTCATACAGACGGTTTTGTTAGTGGAAAATCGAGAGACATTGGCGATGCTCCAGGAGTGAAGACGGTCAAGACCGCGCTGAAGACGCCGCTGAGTGAGACAGGTCCGTAGAGAACTGGAATAGATGGCGAAATCATCGACAAAAAGGGAGCCGGAGACGCCCGGCGGAAGACAAGCCATGACAAATCGTCAATAACGACTGCAGTGGGCACCGGGCCATTGGGATTCGACCGTCGATCAATGGAAATGTGTCGGCTCTTCACGTAAATCATAGTTTTGGTACACTAGGTCGATGGTCGTCTCCACAAACGCCGTCATCGAGGTGAACGACGGCTCGAAGCGTGCAGCGCGTCACGGACACAGGCTGGTGGGAGCAGTGTTATACTATGGGAGACGATCTCCTGTGCTTGCATGGGACTTGTGGTAGTAATCGAAGACATTCTGACAGCTGCGAACCACCTGCATTCCTTCATGCTTGATGTCTTCCCCGATGGCGACGTCATCTTTCAGCAATATAATTGCCGTGTCTCGGAGCCAGAACCATGGTTCTCACGTTCATAACGCGGCAGCTAAATTCACCTCATGTAAATCCCATGTAACCAATCTGGGTCGCTATCGGGCGGCATCGTCGCGTACGCAAATCAGCGGTCCGTTATTTACGTGAATTACATGACCTCCTCGTAGACATCTAATGCCACATACGTTCACAGACCTACTACCAACTGTAGAACCCTGATACGTAGAATCAGAGATGTATTTCGTTCCAAAGACGGACAAACGAGCTATGAAGCAGGTAGCCGTAATATATTGCCCCCTCAGGTTATAAAGCAGTTCCTAGCAACATATTTCGTCTAATGCAAAAGTGTAGAAAAGAAAAGTGCCAATACTATTTTGATAAGTTCCTTTTGGAGTTACGGTTTGGAAGTTCTGCGAATCTCCCTACAAAACATTCTGCATTCTGCTTGTCCGAAGTCTCCCTTCTGCTGTCACACATCTCTCCTCATAGCGCTCCCTTAGTTTGGGAAACGTGACAAATGGAATGGGTAAAGAGAGTACTGAGTGGATTGGTATTCGTGTCACACGTGATACAGTCCTGTGCCACCTACAGCGGGAACGCCCGCAACAACAAACTCAGTAGCAAGCTCTAGTTTGTACGCTTGCGTTGCAAGAGAGGGAGATGAATAGTCCGCCACGTGGCAAGGATCTTGTCCGCACGTGCCTGTCCGCCCCACGTGGAGCCACGTGGCAGTCGGTCACAGCCGCAGTGAGGCGCTCAACCTAGCGCACAGAAGCAGCGCCAAGTCCTGCTCGTGCCCCTGGCTTTACTTTGATCTGTACCCGCCTCGTGGCCGAAGTCAGCTGCCCTCTGTTATAAAAAAAAAAACTGAGTGAATGGATCAACGATGAACTTGAATAGGCGTCATAGGACGTCCACACTGAACATATGCAACCAACAACAACGAACAAAATGACCATGATGTAAGCCTGTTCGAATCCTAATGGTGGGAAAAAATTTTTACTGCCAGTACTTTTCAGGCACTTGGAGGAGAGGTGGTGGCGTAAAGTTCCTGATCACCGAACATCGCGCCATCGTCCTGGTTTAAATGCTATACCTCTCCGCAATGTCTCATGAGGTTTGGACATGTCACACTGTTGATGATCCGTCCGTTGACAACCCCCTTTGCGCTATCCGAGAGGAGTAAGCTATGTGTAGGCACCGACTGACACGCACACATACACACACACACACACACACACACACACACACACACACACACACACACACAAAATACAAAATATTGTATTACAAATGGTGTGTAATTGGGCAGGTTGTAAATGAACAAACAAACAAAACTTTCATCTCGGTGGCTGTTTCCCTGTGTAAGACAGCGGGGATGATTTGAGATTCTTCATCTCTATCTACGTTAATCAACACGGGATGATCTTAACAGCTGGCCTCAGCTCACGGAGTTTGATTGTAGCACATCCCAAAGAAGGCATTTTTCAGTTGACATCGTACAAGCTGTGCTTGATAGGATGGTGGCCTATTGATCTCTGAAACAGTCTCCTACCTCAGGAGTGTGCATCACACTGGTGTGACACAGCCGGGTAGCACACTGTGGAGCTGGAAGGACAGGCGTCTAGAGGGTTGCAGTAAGCAAACGAAGCCCTCGTTATGAAACGGGTACTTGTTATTTCATTTTGTTGTAACCATTTAAACCCCACATTAGTATTACACCACTGACCAAAACCGTTCCGTTTTGGCGAATGGTGTTTGTCATCTGACATACTTTTCTACGCTCATGTACCAGTATTTATCGCAGCTCTCCTGTCCAAACCACAGACCAACACACGTCAACACAGACCCATATGCCGGCCGCGGTGGCCGTGCGGTTCTAGGCGCACTGCTGCTACGGTCGCAGGTTCGAATCCTGCCTCGGGCATGGGTGTGTGTGATGTCCTTAGGTTAGTTAGGTTTAAGTAGTTCTAAGTTCTAGGGGACTAATGACCACAGCAGTTGAGTCCCATAGTTCTCAGAGCCATTTGAACCATTTTTTTGAACAGACCCATATGTCATCAAAACAGAATATTTGCAAAGAATATAGACTCTACTACAGACAGAAAACCGATAGTTATAAATGAAAAACACAAAAAGTGCATATTCTACAATAATAATTTGTTTATTGAATCACATTGGCATCATTATCTGATGACTGATCGACGCGTTGCGTTTTTCAATTGTAAATGTTAAGTTGATCTACCAAGCGGCGATGGAAGAATTAGTTAACATGACAAAACTAATACATCAACATACACATACTCACACAATAGCACACATACCCAACTAGGCCTACGCAGGGTACATCGTATCCTGCTGTTACATTCGTATGGACACGTTAAATGTGTAATCAGAAATAAGCAATAGATTAGATTGCGTCTGGCTGTTGTTGCTAAATCGACACGTTGAAAAATTTTGAACAGTTCGGGACTAACCTATAGTTAACCTACATTGTAGACATACTAACTTAGGCAGGACAAGAGAATAGTTCCACATCACGAAGAGAAGAGAATCAATTTCTCTCTATCTCTCCATTTATGTGTGTGTGTGTGAGAGAGAGAGAGAGACAGAGAGAGAAAGAAAGAGAGAGAGAGAGAGGATGCAAATTTATCGTGATAAACACAAACACGTTAACTATCTGTAATTCAAGAATGCAGAAGAGTCAGCGATAACACAGAATAAAATGTTCTTTGTTTTCCAGGAGCATCAAATGCTTAAAATGCCATGAGCCATCGCCCAAACACTCCCTGGTCATTTCTGAGTAGAATGACTGCTGACGGGCTTCTAGTACATCCCTATATAGTCTAGATGGTCAATGCTGCTCACTGCATCGCTATATATGGGCATACGTCGACTCCGCATTCGCTGCCCCCGCTTTACCTTCATGACTGCTGGATCGCACGCTGCCCTGAGCTACAGGTCTCCGTCTCCATTAGTGGTGTTATCGGTTATTTTTATTTCGATGGATTCCTTAACTACACAGCCCCAACCGCCGTTAGTGCACACCATGACAGAGGTTTCGTCAGATCTCATCCGGTGATCGTTTTCTAGAACATGCCCAGTTAAAGCGGATTTTTCGGGGTAGTGCAGGTGATGAAACCTCTCTTAATCCTTCGAGTGTTGTTCCGCAGCGTGCACCGTTTGTCCGGCGTAAGACTGGGCTCACTCGCAAGGTATCATGCAGAACCGGTGTTCTGAGACCTGTCGCACCTGTAACTGGTCTCGGTAACTGTCGGATTTTGGTAGGACATCTGAAGATAGGCTTGATTTTATGCTTTGCTTTCTGGAAAGAAACTTCCTGTTTTGCCATTCTGCTGCTCCTTCTCGGGCAAGACAATCCGTCTACAGAAAATACACATTTTCTTCATCTGCAGTTTCGTTCATAATCGCTGTAATTTCATTGTTTGGGTAATAGCTGAAGGTCTCTTTAAAAAGGCTGCTGGATACAGAGCGTTAGTTCAGTTCATCTTCATATACACTCCTGGAAATGGAAAAAAGAACACATTGACACCGGTGTGTCAGACCCACCATACTTGCTCCGGACACTGCGAGAGGGCTGTACAAGCAATGATCACACGCACGGCACAGCGGACACACCAGGAACCGCGGTGTTGGCCGTCGAATGGCGCTAGCTGCGCAGCATTTGTGCACCGCCGCCGTCAGTGTCAGCCAGTTTGCCGTGGCATACGGAGCTCCATCGCAGTCTTTAACACTGGTAGCATGCCGCGACAGCGTGGACGTGAACCGTATGTGCAGTTGACGGACTTTGAGCGAGGGCGTATAGTGGGCATGGGGGAGGCCGGGTGGACGTACCGCCGAATTGCTCAACACGTGGGGCGTGAGGTCTCCACAGTACATCGATGTTGTCGCCAGTGGTCGGCGGAAGGTGCACGTGCCCGTCGACCTGGGACCGGACCGCAGCGACGCACGGGTGCACGCCAAGACCGTAGGATCCTACGCAGTGCCGTAGGGGACCGCACCGCCACTTCCCAGCAAATTAGGGATACTGTTGCTCCTGGGGTATCGGCGAGGACCATTCGCAACCGTCTCCATGAAGCTGGGCTACGGTCCCGCACACCGTTAGGCCGTCTTCCGCTCACGCCCCAACATCGTGCAGCCCGCCTCCAGTGGTGTCGCGACAGGCGTGAATGGAGGGACGAATGGAGACGTGTCGTCTTCAGCGATGAGAGTCGCTTCTGCCTCGGTGCCAATGATGGTCGTATGCGTGTTTGGCGCCGTGCAGGTGAGCGCCACAATCAGGACTGCATACGACCGAGGCACACAGGGCCAACACCCGGCATCATGGCGTGGGGAGCGATCTCCTACACTGGCCGTACACCACTCGTGAGGGGACACTGAATAGTGCACGGTACATCCAAACCGTCATCGAACCCATCGTTCTACCATTCCTAGACCGGCAAGGGAACTTGCTGTTCCAACAGGACAATGCACGTCTGCATGTATCCCGTGCCACCCAACGTGCTCTAGAAGGTGTAAGTCAACTACCCTGGCCAGCAAGATCTCCGGATCTGTCCCCCATTGAGCATGTTTGGGACTGGATGAAGCGTCGTCTCACGCGGTCTGCACGTCCAGCACGAACGCTGGTCCAACTGAGGCGCCAGGTGGAAATGGCATGGCAAGCCGTTCCACAGGACTACATCCAGCATCTCTACGATCGTCTCCATGGGAGAATAGCAGCCTGCATTGCTGCGAAAGGTGGATATACACTGTACTAGTGCCGACATTGTGCATGCTCTGTTGCCTGTGTCTATGTGCCTGTGGTTCTGTCAGTGTGATCATGTGATGTATCTGACCCCAGGAATGTGTCAATAAAGTTTCCCCTTCCTGGGACAATGAATTCACGGTGTTCTTATTTCAATTTCTAGGAGTGTACATAGATACTCTGCAAGCCATCGTACGGTGCGTGGCGCAGGGTATCCTGTACCACTAATAGTTATTTCCTTTCATGTTCTACTCGCAGATAGAGGGAGGGAAAACGACAGTCGATATGCCTCTGTATGAGCTCTAATTTCTCGTATCTTTGTGAGCCTTACGCGCAGTGTATGTTGGTGGCAGTAGAGTCGTCCCACAGTCAGCTTCATATACCGATTCTCTAAATTTTATCAATAGAGTTTCTGGTAAGAACGTCGCCTTCTCTCCACGAATTCCCATTTGAGTTCCTGAAGCATTTCCGTAAGACTTACGTGTTGTACGAACCTACTGGTAACAAATCTAGCAGTCCGCCATTGAATCGCTTCGATGTCTTCCTTTAATCCGACCTGTTATGGATCCGAAACACTCGAGCAGCACTCAAGAATAGGTCGTACCAGCGTCCTACAGGACGGTCTCGTTTACAAATGAACCACTCTTTCCTAAAATTCCCCAATAAACCGAAGTCGAACATTCTCCTTCCCTACCACAGTTCTCACATGCTCGTTCCATCTCATATCGCTTTGCAACTTTATGACCAGATATTTAAACGACTTGACTGCGTCAAGCAGTAAACTAGTAATACTGTATCCGAACATTACAGGTTTGATCTTCCTATTCATCCCCATTAACGTAGATTTTCCGCATTTAGAACTAGCTGCCATTCATCACACCAACTATAAATTTTGTCTAACTCGTCTTGTATCTACCTACAGTCACTCAACTTCGACACCTTACATACGCCACGGCATCATCAGCATACAGAGGAAATTAAGGGAAGGTTTACTATCTTTTGGTTCAAAAAGTCGATTTTTTAAAATTGCATTTTTGGATCCATAAAGGAGTTTAGAATCCACCCCTGAAACGGTTTTTCCGAATACGGAACGGAAATGTTTGTTATTCGCGATTGAACAAAAAAATGCACCTGGCTGAAATTGTCCTTTTCCACGCACCAGTTTTTTTTTTCTTTCGGAGTACGAGTTATTGTACCGGTGCTCGGGAGGAAACACACAAAATTCAAATGAAAGTTTGAACGCGTGTGTTTGGAAGTTAGCCCCCAATCATTTGCATTCTGGTGCGATGACTGCAGAGATTGCTACTTTCCTGGCAGTGAGCAGCTTCAGCGAAGGGTATTCAGCAATTCTGAAGACCATAACAACGATGGACGTCACCCTGGGACTCTATTCGACGCAGTTCACCAAGCATTCGGACGACCACCGGATTCAAGCGGTCGAAAAACGCTTGTCACCGGCTGTACGAGCGGCTCTGGAGCAGCGCAGGATGGACCAGATCGAGCAGAACGCCCTCTATGAGGAAGAGGAAGGACTAGTTTATGGACCCGGAATAGCAGATTAGACGTAAGTTGCATAATAATGCATTTATATGTAGTCAAAACTTCAAACGCGTTTTTCTCGAAATGACTGGTTTTTTTTTATCCCGCGGTATGGTAACTTCAAATCTACTGAACTGATTGGGACCATTCTTTGTTTCCGACGAAGCTAACTAAATTGTCTAGGAGTTGTACCACTTTTATTCCGATCCATCAACTATAAATGTTTTTATTTGGCCGACGAAGCGGAAAAATCTATGAATAAACCCTATTTTTTTCAAATGGCCGCCATTTTGTTTCCTATGGTCCAAATAACTTAAGCGAGGTGCAACTCCTAAAGAATCTTACATATTTAGCTAACGGCTGACCTGTGACATACCGCACGTGGAGGTCTACATTGAAATTTTGTTTCGTTCCGACGGTACTTCCGCCTTTGCTCTTCGACATTTCCAGTCGAAAAAATTCCAGGTTGTAGAGGAAATATCAAAAATATTCAATTGTGTGTGATATCTTATGGGACTTAACTGCTAAGGTCATCAGTCCCTAGGCTTACACACTACTTAACCTAAATTATCATAAGGACAAACACACACACCCATGCCCGAGAGAGGACTCGAACCTCCGCCGGGACCAGCCGCACAGTCCATGACTGCAGCGCCCTAGACTGCTCGGCTAATCGTGCGCGGCAGAGGAAATATCAATAAACATTTTGACCAAATTTGACATCGATATCTATAGCACATCCTGAGAAAAAAATTCGCAAAAAACATGCTTTTTTCGGGCCAAAGATAGTAAGCCTCCCCTTAAATAAGTGAGGACGGCCGAATGCAACTTCTAAGGAAAACAAATCGCATCACTGCATCCCCTCGTCCTTTGTACTTCCTTCAGCTGTCGTGAAGGTTGAGTATACGTGTTATGCGATTTGAAATCACTTGCCCCGGAATACGCTTCCCGTTTCTTGCCAAAGTGTTAGCCTGCTTGGTAAGCTGCAGCCCCTCGTAACCACTACAAAAGAAGAAAGAGAAAAAAAAATTCTCTTGCTTCTCGACGAGCATTTTATTTACGGAGCTTAGCAACCCGGAGTTATTCCTTTGTTCGAGATATTGGGGCGGGTTGGCTAAATAGCATTCTCCGTCTGACCGCGGTGACGTATTGTGGGGTTACGGTGCCGCGACGTTATATCTGTGTGTACTGGCGCCGTGCCGCGCCGTGACGTCGCCAAGTGTCTCCGCATATAGCGGCCCTACAGCAACTGGGTTATTGCGCCCCAGCCTCACTGAAGTCCGCTAATGAACGGAACGGCAGCCTCTCGGAAATGAGCCGCAAATCTGAGAGCACTGTTAAGAGCCAGACATTTAATTTTCCACAACGTAACTTCAGACAGGTGCAGTAACACGCTTCTAACTATGATATACACGCTGCCTGACAAAAAGTGAAGCAGCCAGACAAGGAGATCGAAACGAAATGAAATTTCATCCATTGAGAAGGCACGTAATGTCACTGCAGTGATTACCAAACCCAGTGAAATTTACGAGGAACTTAGAAGAATGAGTCCTCAGTATTACGTTACTCCTCGTCTGGCCTGGATGGATACTCTTATTCGGTTCGTACGGCCGTCATTAAGCCATTGGTTTCCCTCCTTAGGCAAACTGTCCCACAACCAGACTTTGATGTCGTCGATACTAGCACTGGGACGGAGTTGACGTCCAAGCTGGTCCCACACATCTTCTGTCGGGGCAGATCTGGGAATCTTACTGGTCACAGAGGTACCTCAACATGAAGCAGACAGATCATAGAGACACGTACCACGAGTGGACGAGCATTATCTTGTTGAAAAATCCCGCGCTGCTCTTCCGTGAGAGGTAATATTTGAGGATTCAGGATTCCCATGACGCACCTCTGTGCAATCAGAGAACCCTAAATCACTACTATCCGTGGCCTGGAATCATACCCGATGGCTCCGCATATTATGACGCAAGGAGTACTAGTGCTGTGCTTCTCCAAACCATTGGACAATGAGAGAGTTATCCCCAAGTCGCCGCCATAATCGCCTACGCTGGTCATCCGGTATAGTCCAGAACTGCGATTCATTGCTCAACACGCAGCGACGCCATTCATCAGCAGTACACGCTTCCTGGTTCATAAATGGTTCAAATGGCTCTGAGCACTATGGGACTTAACACCTGAGGTCATCAGTCCCCTAGACTTAGAATTACTTAAACCTAACCAACCTACGGACATCACACACATCCATGCCCGAGGCAGGATTCGAACCTGCGATCGTATTAGCACCACGGTTCCGGACTGAAGCGCCTAAAACCGCTCGGCCACAGCGGCCGGCACGCTTCCTGGCCACGACACCACTCCAAATAAACACTTTAAAAAATCCCGGCATATAACTGTAATTACTATCCGTTTATTTCACACAATCACGATTTCGGCTTATAGCCATTCTCAAGTGCAAGCTGAAATGTCCGACATGTCTAAAGGACATGTCGTCGTCGAAATAACGTATACTGCTGGAAAAAATTAGTACATCCCTTTAGAGGTTTCTAATTCACTCAGTATTTATTGTTGCAACAGTGCATTTGGAGTACAGGAAATGATTACGTTACAGGTCATTAGCACAAGCGATTCCGAGGGACCAGTGACCGGCCAGTGCTGCGTCACCTACACTCCTGGAAATGGAAAAAAGAACACATTGACACCGGTGTGTCAGACCCACCATACTTGCTCCTGACACTGCGAGAGGGCTGTACAAGCAATGATCACACGCACGGCACAGCGGACACACCAGGAACCGCGGTGTTGGCCGTCGAATGGCGCTAGCTGCGCAGCATTTGTGCACCGCCGCCGTCAGTGTCAGCCAGTTTGCCGTGGCATACGGAGCTCCATCGCAGTCTTTAACACTGGTAGCATGCAGCGACAGCGTGGACGTGAACCGTATGTGCAGTTGACGGACTTTGAGCGAGGGCGTATAGTGGGCATGCGGGAGGCCGGGTGGACGTACCGCCGAATTGCTCAACACGTGGGGCGTGAGATCTCCACAGTACATCGATGTTGTCGCCAGTGGTCGGCGGAAGGTGCACGTGCCCGTCGACCTGGGACCGGACCGCAGCGACGCACGGATGCACGCCAAGACCGTAGGATCCTACGCAGTGCCGCAGGGGACCGCACCGCCACTTCCCAGCAAATTAGGGACACTGTTGCTCCTGGGGTATCGGCGAGGACCATTCGCAACCGTCTCCATGAAGCTGGGCTACGGTCCCGCACACCGTTAGGCCGTCTTCCGCTCACGCCCCAACATCGTGCAGCCCGCCTCCAGGTGTCGCGACAGGTGTGAATGGAGGGACGAATGGAGACGTGTCGTCTTCAGCGATGAGAGTCGCTTCTGCCTTGGTGCCAATGATGGTCGTATGCGTGTTTGGCGCCGTGCAGGTGAGCGCCACAATCAGGACTGCATACGACCGAGGCACACAGGGCCAACACCCGGCATCATGGTGTGGGGAGCGATCTCCTACACTGGCCGTACACCACTGGTGATCGTCGAGGGGACACTGAATAGTGCACGGTACATCCAAACCGTCATCGAACCCATCGTTCTACCATTCCTAGACCGGCAAGGGAACTTGCTGTTCCAACAGGACAATGCACGTCCGCATGTATCCCGTGCCACCCAACGTGCTCTAGAAGCTGTAAGTCAACTACCCTGGCCAGCAAGATCTCCGGATCTGTCCCCCATTGAGCATGTTTGGAACTGGATGAAGCGTCGTCTCACGCGGTCTGCACGTCCAGCACGAACGCTGGTCCAACTGAGGCGCCAGGTGGAAATGGCATGGCAAGCCGTTCCACAGGACTACATCCAGCATCTCTACGATCGTCTCCATGGGAGAATAGCAGCCTGCATTGCTGCGAAAGGTGGATATACACTGTACTAGTGCCGACATTGTGCACGCTCTGTTGCCTGTGTCTATGTGCCTGTGGTTCTATCAGTGTGATCATGTGATGTATCTGACCCCAGGAATGTGTCAATAAAGTTTCCCCTTCCTGGGACAATGAATTCATGGTGTTCTTATTTCAATTTCCAGGAGTGTATATTAGTACTTTGTGTAGCCTTCACGGGCGGCAATGTAGGCGCTGACTCTGACAGCCAGTCGATTGTACAGATTGCGATACGGTCCTGGGATACGTTATGCCACGCCTGCTCGGCCTGTTCACGTCGTTCTGCAAGAGTTGTTGGTTGATGAGTCGCACTAGTCACTTCTCATCCCATAGTGTCCAACATGTGCTCGATTGGAGACAAGTCCGGGGGTCGTGCTGGCTAGGGACGTTGCTACAAGTCTTGTAGAGCACGTTGGGTTTCACGGGTAGTGTGTGGGCGAGCATTACCCTGCTGCAACAAAATACCACTTTCCCGTTCCAAGAACGGCAAGCCGGCCGGTGTGGCCGTACGGTTCTAGGCGCTTCTGTCTGAAACCGCGTGACCGCTACGGTCGCAGGTTCGAATCCTGCCTCGGGCATGGATGTGTGTGATGTCCTTTGGTTAGTTAGGTTTAAGTAGTTCTAAGTTCTAGGGGACTGATGACCACAGATGTTAAGTCCCGTAGTGCTCAGAGCCATTTGAACCAAGCCAAGAACGGCAAAAGAACGGATCTGACAACATTCTGCACATACCGAGCGCTGGTTAGCATCCTCTTCAGAAACACCAAAGGTAAACGAGAGTTGTAGCTTATCGCACCCCAAATCGTAAGGTCTTGGATGAATGCACTCTACGAGATAGCGCTCACCAGATCTACGTCATACGCGTACAGGCAGAATCTGGTTTCATCGCTGAAGACCACGGCGTTCCATTCCATTTTCCAGACGATTGACGGCGCCTCCAGAGCTGTGCACTTCAGTGCTGTGGCGTGAATGGAAGAAGGGCTAAAGGCGTGCGTGCCCGTAATGCCACAGCTAATAAACGGTTCGCAGCACTTCGTGTTGACATGTCTGGGCTCATAAGCCCTCTTATCTGTGCTGTGGTAGCTGTATGACACGCCATTGCTGCCCTTAGATTACGATGATCCAGGCGGGCGTCTATGCTGCGTGGCCGTCCAGAAACTCGTCCACGGGTGTGAGAATGTTCCAGTGGTGACTGATACCAGCATCCCACCAATCGCAAGACCACATTTTGACCCCTTCCATTCCTGCTCAGTCGGCTGTAGAAAGCACGAGTGCGTTTCCGTGACACGGTTACCTGCTTGCTTCGCACATCTGCGCCACACTGAGGCTTCTAGCAGTGAGCATTCCTTATTAAAGAGTAGACACAGATGGCACTCAGGTAGCTATGCCGCTACGTTTTCTCTTGGCGGACGACGTTGAAATCATTATGAGTATATCTACTATCCCCCAGATGGCAAATGCCGTCATCGGATCAAAATCGACGTCATCTTTCCAGGTGTACTAATTTTTTTTTATTTCAGGCTGTGTATATCTGGTCTTATAAACGAGTCGTCGTATTACAATACACGAGTTCAATGTCAGCCTTGTTATTTATATTTGATATGTACTTATATCACGTAGTACGATGACTGGTGCAGAAGACCAGTGTACGCTGAGGCGACAATAATCACAGGCTACCTCCTAATATCGAGATGAACCTCCTTTTGACCGGCGTAGTGCAGCAACTCGATGTGTCATGGACTCAAGAAGTTGTTGGAAGTCCCCTGCAGAAATATTGAGCCTTGCTGCAAGATTTTGTGCACGAAATAAACTCTCGACTATGTCCCTTAAATGTTCGATGGGATTCATGTCAGGTGGTCTGTGTGGCCAAATCATGACCTCGAACTGTCCAGAATATACTTCAGACCGGTGAAATAACTCACTGTCATCCACAAAAGTTCCATCATTGTTTGGGAACATGAAGCCAGTGATCGGTTCAGTTGGACGAGAGGACCCAGATCTTTCGATTCAAGCACAGCCCACACTATTATGGAGAGACCACCAGCTTGCGCAGTGCCTTGTTCACAACTTTTGTCAATGGCTTCGTGGGATCTGCACCACACTCGAATCCTACCACTAGCTCTTACCAGCTAACATCGGGACTCATCCGACCAGGCCACGGTTTTCTGGTATCCAACCGATATGGTCACGAGCCCAGAAGAGGCGCTGCGGGCGATGTGCTGTTAGCAAAGGCACTCGAATCGGTCGTCTGCTGCCATAGCCCATTAACGGCAAACTTCACCACTGTCCTAACCGATACGTTCGTCGTACGTCCCACATTGATTTCTGCGGTTATTTCACGCAGAGTTGCTTGTCTGTTAGCACTGACAACTCCACGCAAACGCTGCTCTCCTCGGTCGTTAAGTGAAAGCCGTCGGTCAATGCACTGTCCATGTTAAAAGGTAATAGCTGAAAATTGGTATTCTCGGTACACTCTTGACACTATGGACCTCGGAACAGTGAATTCCTTATCAGTTTCCGAAATGGAATGTCCCATGCGTCTAGCTCCAACTACCATTCCGCGTTTAACGTCTGTTAATTCCCGTCGTGCGGACACAATGACGTCTGAAAGCTTTTCACATGAATCACCCGAGTACAAATGACAGCTCCGCCAACGCACTGTCCTTTTATACCTTGCGTACGCGATACTACCGCCACTTGTATATGTGCATATCCCTATCCCATGACCTTTGTCACTTCAGTGCAGAGAGCTAACTCTCAATGCATCCTGCACATTCGAAGGGGGTTACAGTTTTATACAGCGTGCAGAAAATAGGGAATGAGGTTACATAATGAAACAACTAACAGTGCTGAATTAATACCTGAATTCTTAGCCTAGTTCGCAGTTGCGTTGCAGTGGCATTCACCCCGATCTGCTATTTCCGGTACTGGAGGAGTTTTATTGGCAGTATCCCACCGGAAAGAAGAGGAGTAGTCGTGGGTATGCCGACCGTTGTGGCCGAGCGGTTCTAGGCGCTTCAGTCCGGAGCCGCGCTTCAGGTTCGAATCCTGCCTCGGACATGGAAGTGTGTAATGTCCTTAGGTTAGTTAGATTTAAGGAGTTCTAAGTCTAGGGACTGATGACCTCAGATGTTAAGTCCCATAGTACTTAGAGCTATTTGTACCTTTTCTTTGCGTCGTGGGTATTAGTCCACATCACCAGACCTTTTATAAAACTTCTCCTCAGTGTCTCACGGACTGAGGACATATGGCACTGTTATATTTGGAGGGGGGGGGGATGGTGTTTAACTTAGTGACATCTTTAGTGCTAAACGAAACGAGTATCGCTTCTGCCGATAGCATGTGTCACAACTGCCCGTCTTTCCGTCTTTCATTCCGTGCCCATCCATTGCAACATCGACGCTACATTGCTCAAGCTCTCATTACAGCTATCCGTGCGATGCGGATTCACACTTGATACTTCGAGGCAATTTGGAGGAAGGTAACAGCAATATTCACATCGATTTTGCAAAAAACAGCAATGAAGAATTCTTGCATTGTTCACCATATAAATTATGTAGGTAAGGTATCGTTCTTCAGTCTGGCCCTAGACGGGCCAACCGAGCTCGACCGACCACTGTGTCGTCCTCTGCCAATGGCTTCATCGAGTGCGGTGTGAAGGGAGATGTGATCAGCACACCGCTCTCCCAGGCCTCAGGTTTCTTGATCTTGGAACTCTTGAACTCTCCTACTCACTAATTAATCAAAAACACACCTCTTCACGTGACTGAAAAAATTAAATCTGGTAGTACGTTTCACCTACTTCCACAGGAGTACTCCTCAACAATTTGCCCGTGTAGCATTTCAGCGAGGTAGCCTCTGCAAAGTTTGCAAGAGTAGGAGAGAGCTGCTGTTGTAATGGAGCAGCGAAATATGTCATGAAGCATTCTCGGATAATTCACTTGATGAAAGGTTTCGTGTGAAAGACAAAGACCCATCAATAATGCTATATTTCTGCTGACTTTGATATAGAAAAATGCGGCGTGTGCTCTGCCCCAGTAGCAAAAAACAGTTGCCTGCATAAGGAAAAACAGAACTTCTCATTTCCGGTTTCGTGCTGTTGTTCTCTGTACGATCAAGCAATATATGAGCATTAACTTTCTTTAACCGAGAACGTTTATAAATTAGCTACTTTTTGGAATTTTGGGAAAATTCCTGCTATAAGGTTTTCGCTACTCTAATTAATGAAGTTTCGTGTGTAGCTGTTTCGGTAGTAAAACGTTTTCCGTTAGCATCTTCCATTCGATGCACTGGTTTCTATCTGTTGAGCAGCGGGTGTACTTCCTCAAGAAGAGTTTTAATGCGTTTCATGTAGCGTAGTGGATCTCTGGGACTTTTATCTGTTGTGTCCTGTATGTTTGTTTACTGTTTAATATACTAATGGTATTAACTTGAGCCACAGTTCTTCCTTTTATCATAGGCCGAATTAAACGATTCTGCCTTCTGCCTAATACATCATGGGACCACCCACGTATCCACTTTACCGACCAAGCAGAATTTTCCGCTTATCTTTGTAAGTTCTTGATCATTTTCGCAACAACTGCACCATGATCACAAATCCCAGTCCCTATAATCAATATCCTTAGAGAATCCAGGTCCGTCTGTTATGTGTAAATTTCCCAGAGAAAGCGTTGAGTATGGTGCCGTAGCAAGTTTCTCTAGTGGGCACCTACGGAATTGTTATTTTGTTAACCAGCTGTTAGGCGTCTCAAATCTTCCGTAACTATTTTGTATTGAGTCCTGGAGGATATAGAGTACTAGTGAACATTAAGAAGCTATAAGTGAAGGAAGCATGCTCTGGCGTTCAGCAGAAGAGGCGTATTCAAGAGCGAGAGTCCCTGAAACGGACACAGAAATCACGTGACTGATAATGGTTTGCATCCACAAGTAGCTTACAGGGGACGGGAGGAGGACGAAGCAGGTAGTTAACGGCTTATGACTCGTTTAAGCTTGTTTACCCGGTCTGCAGCCCATATCGTCACTACAGACTGAACTGTCCGACGGTGTTGATTATTCCGCCTTCTTGGTTACTCCGTCATTGGCTGTTCAGAGGCAGCAGCCTGTTGCCTAATACTCAGACAAGGCTTCCATGTTACTGCGTTTAACCTATGAAAACATCTTAGATGCCTCCTTCACATTGTTGTGTACTGGTTGTCCGCACGCCTCACGTGCACCAACATCTGCAGGGTGGTAAGAAACAGTCTGAAAGGCTCGTAAGGGTGTTGAAGGATAGGTTGTACTGGGGAATAATTGTTAAGAAAAAATTCGATACGTTGCGCCGTTTCACAGTCACGTCAGCCAGTCAGGTGTTTGCCAACGCGTCCTTCGTTTGGTTTCCCAAAACCGAACAAGAGAGCGATACAAAAATTGGACATGGGGTGGTAGTTGGGATCGAACCAGAGCCATTATTTACGCTATGAGAACAACTGACACCAATTGTATCTGGTGTGCCGCCTCAGTGCTAATTAACTCAAACGGTGAAACGTATCAAATTTTTTTCCTTAACAATTATATCTCAGCAAAATCCACATTGCAATACCTTTACAAGCTTTCCAGGCTGTTTCTAATCACCCTGCAAATCTACTCCTATACAACGCAAGTCATCTCACAGTGCGTGGCGGTGATCACCTTGTATACCAGTGTAACTTAACCCTTTTCCTTTTTAATATAATCCATTATGGAGTCGAGGTAGCAGTTGTCGTTATGCTGGTTATCACTGTTAGCATTCAACCGCGATTCTTATACATATTTTAACAACGCGTTTCAAGAGACAATGCTCTCATCATCAGGTTGTAAAGTCTATGTCATGAAATTAAACGGACTAAAAAGACAAAATACCATCACAAATAGTTGGGAAGTCCATAGAGTAAAACAGAATTAAAAGTATATTGGACTGTGGGTCCTCGTCTTACATTGAAGTTGTTGACACAAGTCAATGGCCGTCCCATAGCTACCAGATATGCTGTCGCACTGCGCCGGCTCGGGAACTGTTGTGGACTGACGTGCCTAGGTGTTGTGGCGTGGTTACATCTGTGTGCTTGACGGTAACGCTATGCTATTGGGCGCCTGATTTCCTTATTGCATTGGTCTGCCATCGTTAGCCTCTCGCAACTCCGTCAGTCACATGCTACAAGTTTAAAGTCGCATACCTGCCCTAAAATAATTCTAAAAACCCGCTAAAAAATCTCATTTCTTTAAAAATTATCTTGTGCATTTAGAATATTGCTTTGTTTCTTTTCATGGATAGCTATCTCGAATTCCTCTAGTAAATCAAGTTTCCTCCCTTTCTTTTCTACATGCAATATTTCTACGTTGTCTTCTATGCTATTAAGGGGATGGCCTGTTTCATATATATGGTTCGCAACAGCTGATTTGTCATAATTTCCTAACCTGAACGCATCTTTATGTTCTTTATACCGGATCGCGAATGATATTCCTGTCTGCCCTATATATTTTGCATCACAAGTTCTGCACTGAATCTTATAAACTCCCGATCTTTCACTTATTTCTCTTCTCGCCAATATCGTGCTTAAGGCTATACCTTACTAGGTTATTAGTCTGAAAAGCTATTTTGACATCGTATGGCTTAAAAATATTTGCTATCTTTTGTGAGACTTTTCCGTAGTATGGCATCGTGATAATTTTCACTTTCTCTCCATCAGGTTTATTCTTTTTGCGCTTATTACTTTTCCGTAACAGTTTTTTAACCATATCTATTCTCTAACCGTTATTCATCGCTATTCTCTTAACGATATTAATTTCAGTCTCCCTATCTTCCTATCTTCCTATCTTCCTCTTTCGGTCTCATATGGTTCGCGGGAAGAACGATTGCTGGCAAGCCTCCGTGTGGACTCGAATCTCTCTAATTTTATCTTCATAGTCTCTGCGCGACATAGACATAGAAGGAAGCAATATATTGGTTGTACGCTCTCGGAACTTTAACAATAGACTATAACCTGATGCAAAAAGCCTCTGTTGCAGCGTCTGCCACTAGAATTGGCTGAGCATCTCCGTGACGCTTTCGCGCCGACTAAATGAACCTGTTACGAAACGTGCTGGCATTCTCTGTATCTCCTCTATTCCCTCTATCAGTTCCGTCTTGTACGAATCCCATACTGACGAGCAATATTCAAGCACTGATCGAACGAGAGGTTTGTAAGTTACCTCCTATGTTGAATAACTATACCTCCTGTCACCAGGATGCTAGATCTCCAAGTGACCCTTTTCTACTACGTCAGATACCCACGGGCCCGAGATGGCGTAACGCTAACGACTGGTAATGCTCTTTGCTTATCAAGAAAAGATGAAAGTTGTGATTCTGACCGTTTAATCGTGTCGACGCTTTTTACCTCCATCTTAATTTACGCGTATAGAGATCCAGTTCCCGTGGAGCTAGAAAATTTCAAATCTAGGAATGCTGGCAGGGTAAAATTCGTTTCCTATAACTAGATTTTGCGCTAGTGTTCTCTGTAGCCTCTTGTGGAATGAGGGTGTAAGTATCTGTTAATGGTGATTCGTTCATCGGACGGTACACACTCTTTGCACTTTTCATGCAAAATTGATTTCGTGACGGATTAATGCGATAATTTGGTACCATATTCGTAGAACACTTTAGTGCAATTGCCAAGCACTTGGCGTAGTCGGATCCGAACGAGGTAGAGTTGAGATTACCACACTGGTCCCGCCTCCAGAGGAGTGAGGTTCAAATCCCCACGCGATCATTCATATTTAGGATAAATCAGTTAAGGCACATGCTGGGATGGTTTATTAGAAATGTGTCAATGCCGGTTTCTTACAGCACTCAGATCTGATCCTTAGTCGTGCTGTGTTTCTAATGCCCACGTGTTCATCGACTCTTTAAACCTTAACCAGCCTTCCTTCGACGTCGGCGCCCATCGTCTACAGTTACATATTAGGGACAACTGATAACTATCGAAGGTAGTCAATGGCGTAGGGAGTAGTCCAGAACGGCATTTCTTAATAGATGGTTCAGCATATATTTGTTCATTTCTACTACAACAAACCTGGAATAAAAGTCAGTTTACCATAATCACAGAGCAAATAACCAGAAGTACCTCTCTGTATATGTCTAGAGTGTAGTCGAACAGTCATTAAAAAAAAATAGATATATTATCTTTTCCACGCATGTCACTACCCATATCGTAACGAGTTTTCGAGCACACCATCCATTACACAAGCGACAATCGTAGGATGCACTGTAACAATCAGTCTACATCTTGGGGAAGCGTAGTTTTTGCTTGGCGACAATGGCTGCATCGTACGGTGTTCTTCAGCTACTCAGAGTACACAAACTGGAACGCTAGGTAAGAACAGATACTCGTACACTCTCTATTACTATTACACTCGCAAAGTACTAGGTATGTCCTCAAGCCATTGTACAGTGCATAGCTGACGGCGCTACTTATTTATATCAGCAACTCTGTCAAATTCTTTCCGCGTGTGGAGTGACAGTACTAAGCAAGGAAGGGACTGCTGACAAATGGCTCAAATAGCTCTGAGCACTATGGGACTTAACATTTCAGGTAATCAGTCCCCTAGAACTTGGAACTACTTAAACCTAACTAACCTAAGGACACCACACACATCCATGCCCGAGGCAGAATTCGAACCTGCGACCGTAGCAGTCGCGCGATTCCGGACTGAAGCGCCTAGAACAGCTCGGCCACAGCGGCCGGCTACTGCTGACAGGTGGAAGAAATATGTGGAGAGGCTTTAAAAGAGAAATGAATTTCTAAGCAATATTATACAGAGGGAAGAGAAAGTAGATGAAGATGAGGTGAGGGATGTGGTTCTGAAAGGAGTGTTTGACAGAGCACTGGAAGACCCAAGTCGAAACAAGGCCCCTGGAGTAAACGACATTCCTTCAGAATTATTAAAATCCTTTGTGGAGATAGATGTGACAAAACTGTTCCACCGGGTGAGCAAGATGTATCAGACACACGGAATAACCTCAGACCTCAAGAAGGATGTAATAATTCCACTGGTGCTGACAACTGTGAATGTTACCGAGCTGTCAGTTTAATAGGTAAAGGTCACAACGTAGTGACATGAATTAGTTACAGAAGAATGGAAAAACTGATAGAAGGCAACTGAAATGTCCCCTTTGAACAATTATACAAGACTGTGCTTAAACTGACACACAATATTTTTTAGCGCAACGCAATCTGACTTTCAATAATCCCTACAAAAGAATGGCCCTGATTAACATTAACCTATAACTTTCACAAATCACTTACCTCACAAAAATCTTCGTTACTCGAACTACTGCAATACAGCGAGCGCCACTACTGCCAGCTAAATAAAAGATTCAAACTACGGAAGGCACTAACTACTGATAGGCATAGTTAGCAAATGAAAGATTTTAATAGAGAACAAACAATGTATTTACCTTAATAGTGTTGAAAAATCATAATATACATAGCAGTTCATGACATCCAGTCTTACAAATTTCAAAACTCCGCCATTTCTCTCCCCACATCCACCACTGCTGGCGGCTCATCTCCAACTGCGCAACGCTATGCGCTGTTAACAGCCATCTGCCCAACACTACAATGGCAGACAACAATGCAAACTAGCCACAGACTGCACACAGCATAGCCAGTGATTTTTCATACAGAGCGCTACATGGCGTTACCAATAAGAAAACCTAAACAGCCTACTTACACAACGTCGGAGAAGATCAGTTTGGGTTCCGGAGAAATGTAGGAACACGCGAGGCATTACAGGCCCTACGACTTGCCTTTGAATATAGTTTAAGGCAAGGAAAACCTACGTTTATAACATTTGTAGGGTCAGAAGTAGATTTTGACAATGTGGACTGCAATAAACACTTAGAAATTTTAGAGGTAGCCGGGAGCGGAAGGTTATTTACAGCTTGTACAGAAAGCAGACGGCTGTTGTAAGAATCGAAGGACATAAAGGGGAAGTAGCAGTTGAGAAGGGAGTGAGTCAGGCTTTTAGCCTAGCCCTGCTGTTATTCAGTCTATACAGTCAGCAAGCAGTAAAGGAAACAAAAAGAATGGGAAAAGAAATCAAATTTCAGGGAGAAGAAATAAAAACTTTGAGGTTTGCCGATGGCATCGTAATTCTATCAGAGACGGCAAAGGACTTGGACGAACAGTTGACCAGAATGTACCATTTCTTGAAAGGAAAAAATTTAATTGAACACAAAAAACCAATACAAATCAGGCGATGTTTAACGGATTAGATAGGAAATGAGACACCAAAAGTAATAGAAGGCAAGCAGTTCTCAAAAACAGGAATATAAATTAAAGTCTTAGGAAGTTTTCCCTGAAGGTCTTTGTCTGGAGTGTAGCCCTGTACGGACGTGAAACGTGGACGAGAAGTATTTCAGACAAGAAGAGAAGAGAAGCTTTTGAAATGTGCTGCTGCAGAAGAACGCTGAAGATTAGATGGATCGACCTCGTAACTAATGAGGAGGTACTGAATAGAGTTGTGGGGTAAAGAAATTTGCGGCATAACTTGACTAAAAGAAGGGAACGGTTGATAGGACACTTCTGAGACATAAAGGAATAATGAGTTCAGTGTCGATAGGAATTGTTGGGGATAAAAACTAAAGAGGAAAAGCAAGAGATGAATACAAGAGCAGGTTCAAACGGGTACAGGTTGCAATACTTAGGCGGAGATAACGAGGCTTGAATAGCATGAAGGTCTGCATCAAACCAATCTTCGGACTGAGGACCACAACAACAACAGCAAAAATGTGGAGTGAGAGTAAAATGACTGTCTATATTACACGTTATGCGCCGTAATCTGGTTTATCTCACTCTTACGATCACTACGTGAGATATATGAGGAAGGCGGTAAAATTGTTACACGCATTTTCTGGAACAGTATTTCTCTAAAGTAATGGAACAGGGTTTCGTGAGAACAACGCTTGATAAAGACTCCAAGCTGTCTATTGGTCTTGTATCTAAAGCTTACGTTAGTTGTTCCTACTTTTGGTTTCACGTCGTCATTGCATCTGAACAGTGATGTGATGGGCTCCATAACCTTTACACTCGCCTTGTAATAGGATCTATCGAGATCTTTCTCTTTGTTGTGGGCCTTATATTTAATTTATCTGTGTTTCAAGATACCTATCGTTTAGTACTCTACTTGGAAATATTGTTTGAGCCTTTGGCACTTTCACACGATCATCTGATGATATTGTTTTCCTCTAGGCAACAACAGCATCAGCGACAATCTGAGAGTGCTGCTCAAACTTTCTGAGAAATAATATGTAAGTGCTTCCTAAATTATTTCATCTATGGATAACCTCGATGTCGAAAATGTAGCAGATCCTCATTTGAAAACCGTGCGCGCTCTGAGTAGTTTTAATCATGACTGCTTATAACTTTATTAATGAAAAGTTTGATATTTTTGTGTGTGTCAGTAAATGATCGGAGACTGGGGACGAATCAAAGTGGCACACTACACAGCGTGATATGAGGGCGTTTGCACTGGGTGTTTGCGCAAAGAAGATCATCCCACTGGCATTTACCGAGAGAGGTGGTAACTGTAAGAGTCAACGCATTCGACAGAGCAAGAGAAGGTCACTTAGCATCCGCAAACAGGAATACCGACAGTGAAATCTGTCAACAAATTTGTATCCCATCCCCAGACGTAGCCCAGTTATTTGAAAAAAAAAAAAAACGATTTCTTAGTGCTATTGATTAATCCTCAGAGATCCTGTAGAATTTTAGAACATGTGTTTTGCTCGAGTATCATGTCGTTTTTGGAAACTCAGAATCTACTATGTAGGAATCAACATGGATTCCGGAAACAGCGATCGTGTGAAACCCAACTCACTTTATTTGTTCATGAGACCCAGAAAATATTAGATACAGGCTCCCAGGTAGATGCTATTTTTCTTGACTTCCGGAAGGCGTTCGATACAGTTCCGCACTGTCGCCTGATAAACAAAGTAAGAGCCTACGGAATATCAGACCAGCTGTGTGGCTGGATTGAAGAGTTTTTAGCAAACAGAACACAGCATGTTGTTATCAACGGAGAGACGTCTACAGACATTAAAGTAACCTCTGGCGTGCCACAGGGGAGTGTTATGGGACCATTGCTTTTCACAATATATATAAATGACCTAGTAGATAGTGTCGGAAGTTCCATGCGGCTTTTCGCGGATGATGCTGTAGTATACAGAGAAGTTGCAGCATTAGAAAATTGTAGCGAAATGCAGGAAGATCTGCAGCGGATAGGCACTTGGTGCAGGGAGTGGCAACTGACCCTTAACATAGACAAATGTAATGTATTGCGAATACATAGAAAGAAGGATCCTTTATTGTATGATTATATGATAGCGGAACAAACACTGGTAGCAGTTACTTCTGTAAAATATCTGGGAGTATGCGTGCGGAACGATTTGAAGTGGAATGATCATATAAAATTAATTGTTGGTAAGGCGGGTACCAGGTTGAGATTCATTGGGAGAGTCCTCAGAAAATGTGGTCCACCAACAAAGGAGGTGGCTTACAAGACACTCGTTCGACCTATACTTGAGTATTGCTCATCAGTGTGGGATCCGTACCAGATCGGGTTGACGGAGGAGATAGAGAAGATCCAAAGAAGAGCGGCGCGTTTCGTCACAGGGTTATTTGGTAACTGTGATAGCGTTACGGAGATGTTTAACAAACTCAAGTGGCAGACTCTGCAAGAGAGGCGCTCTGCATCGCGGTGTAGCTTGCTCGCCAGGTTTCGAGAGGGTGCGTTTCTGGATGAGGTATCGAATATATTGCTTCCCCCTACTTATACCTCCCGAGGAGATCACGAATGTAAAATTAGAGAGATTAGAGCGCGCACAGAGGCTTTCAGACAGTCGTTCTTCCCGCGAACCATACGCGACTGGAACAGGAAAGGGAGGTAATGACAGTGGCACGTAAAGTGCCCTCCGCCAAACACCGTTGGGTGGCTTGCGGAGTATAAATGTAGATGTAGATGTAGAACCATTGGGATGGCTGTGGTATAGTGTTATTACTTCAAAACACGAGAATATTGTCAAGACATGATGTCTTTATGTTTTTCAACGTATCGAGAGTCTTTATCACTTCACTACCGTCAACTGGAATAATAGCTCGTTTGGTCGCAGTTTTGTGTTCCATCAACATCTCATGACAATCTATATTTTCGTGCTGCCTGTCATCTCACAACAGTACTCCGATTAGCAGTTCAAAACGACGTCTGTCAATCAATAGCCAGTTCATCATCATCCATCCACGCTGAGAGAATTGAAAGTGGAAACGTGTGTTAGGGTTTAATGTCTCGTCGATGACAAAATCATTAGAGATGAGAGAGAACTAAAGGTAACCTGGGAACGCATGAGGGGTCTGGGAACACCGGGAACTAGCGATAAACTCAATTTACTGTTGAAACAAGGTGTTGCAGGTCTACTGCGGTGGAGTATACAGACACCCTTCAGTAGCAGGGCGTGTTCTGTCGGTTGCCTGTCTTCAAGGGTAGGGACTGCCACGGTTCAACCTGTGTTATCCGACTACGCGTGCTCGGTCAGTTATTGTCATGTATTGTTATCTGGTTTACGAGTTTAATTGTATAACAGTTTTATTTGGTATTTCGATCTTTTACTTATGAGCGACCAGGCACCGCCTGCTTCCAGGGTGAAGAGCCACGTTTCAGATATGGCCCTGTAACAATCCGCCAAGGAGATTATAAAAAAGATAGCAGCAGCAACAGGAGCAGCAGCACCGTTATAAAAATGAAAGCACCACCACCACTACCACCACCACCACCACCACCACCACCATAGGCGCCATCGAAGCAATATAGAGGCGTGTGGCTAGGTATATTACCGGACCAGTTACATATGCAACGTATTTCGTGCTAAATGACGAGCACCTCTTAGCTCGCCTTGGCTCGATACGGGTTTAGCTATCAAGTGGATCCAGAGACCAGCTTTAACGTTAATCGCAAACTACCTCCAGAGAAAGTATTTCTTAATATGGTAAATGACTGAGAATGCGTGAGAACTATATAAACTTGAGCTATAACAGACGTGTGACATTCACCTATTCTCTTTCTATTCATAACTCGATCTCGTGTTCGTACATCTACATCTACATATATACTCCGCTAGCCACCAAGCGGTGTGTGGCGGAGAGCACAATTAGCGCCCAAGTCACATCGCCCCCCCCCCCCCCCCCTCTGTTCCACTCGCGGATCCCGCGAGGGAAAAACGACTGTTCAGCCTCAGCACGAGCTCTAATTTCCCTTATCTTTGAATTTTGAATGGTGATCACTGCGTGATTTGAAAGTTGGTGATAATAATATATGACCTACATTCTCGGCGAAGATCGGATTTCGAAATTTAGTGAGTAGCCCCTTCCGTTTAGCGGCCGGCCGCGGTTGCCGTGCGGTTCTGGCGCTGCAGTCCGGAACGGCGGGACTGCTACGGTCGCAGGTTCGAATCCTGCTTCGGGCATGGGTGTGTGTGATGTCCTTAGGTTAGTTAGGTTTAAGTAGTTCTAAGTTCTAGGGGACTTATGACCTAAGATGTTGAGTCCCATAGTGCTCAGAGCCATTTGAACCTTCCGTTTAGCGCGCCGTCTCTCTGCAAGTGTGTCCGACTTCAAACTTTCTATGAGATCTGTAACGCTCTCGCGATGGCTAAATGTACCAGTCACAAATCTTGCCGCTCTTCTTTGGACCTTCTCAATCTCTTGATCAGACCCAACTGGTAAGGGTCCCATACATACGAACAATACCATAAGACTGGACGAACTAACGTATTGTAAGCTATTTCCTTTGTTGAAGGACTGCATCGCTTCAGGATTCTACCAATAAACCGTAATCTAGAGTTTGCCTTACCCGTTACTTGTGTAATCTGATCATTCCACTTGAGATCATTTCGAATAGTCACACCCAGATACTTGACGGATGTTACCGCTTCCAAAGACTGGGAATCGACCGTAAATAAAAGAAATTAACAATTTAATAAGATGAGTAGAATCACTGTGAGCACTATTGGTTACTGACTGTTCTTGACTGTGACGAAAATGTAGGCGTACAAGTATTTATATGGCTACAGCCAAACTGTTTATGATCCTGTTATACAGCTGAGAGTTAATTTTGAATAGCTTCTAGAAAATGTAATCCTAAGGATACAGAAAGAACAGTTTCAATTGCCAGTGGTAACACTTTGGTCATTGTCAGTACTCAGTGATCAGTTAGTATTTTGAAATTTAGTGAAAAGTCTTCATTTAGGATTCCTCTCTGCATTTATTTTGAATAACTTAATATTGACACTTTTTTCCTGTAAATAAGGTGAAATAGTCTGGCTCACGTCGCTGACCGTAATGGGGATGTTGCCAATCTATTCAATTACTTATGGGAAGTCATCTAAAGTCTAGGGTCATGTATTTCATTGCGTTCCAAAGGCGCTGTCCATTTAACTATGAGCGTATATGAACTCATTTTATTGCTGTCATGACATATTCTGGGAGACATTTCTGTTACATTTTGATACAGTGAAAATGGAATTCGTTCTTGTTCTCCCTGAATCATTGTGAATAATGGTTGCGGGATTCAGGTCGGGGGTTTCAGATGCACAATTCAGCAAATATATATTCTTGTGAGAACAATACGACAATCTTGTTTTGTGGATGTAATAAAAATGTATTATAAGATGTATACAGGGTGGTCCATTGATAGTGACCGGGACAAATATCTCACGAAATAAGCATCAAACGAAAAAACTACAAAGAACGAAACTCGTCTAGCTTGAAGGGGGAAACCAGATGGCGCTATGGTTGGCCCGCTAGATGGCGCTGCCATAAGTCAAACGGATATCAACTGTGTTTTTTAAATAGGAACCACCATTTTTTATTACATATACGTGTAGTACGTAAATAAATTTTACTTGGACCACTTTTTTCGCTTTGTGATGGATGGCGCTGTAATAGTCACAAACGTATAAGTACGTGGTATCACTTAACATTCCTCCAGTGCGGACGGTATTTGCTTCGTGATACATTACCCGTGTTAAAATGGACCGTTTACCAATTGCGGAAAAGGTCGATATCGTGTTGATGTATGGCTATTGTGATCAAAATGCCCAACGGGCGTGTGCTATGTATGCTGCTCGGTGCCCTGGACGACATCATCCAAGTGTCCGGACCGTTCGCCGGATAGTTACGTTATTTAAGGAAACACGAAGTGTTCAGCCACATGTGAAACGTCAACCACGACCTGCAACAAATGATGATGCCCAAGTAAGTGTTTTAGCTGCTGTCGACGCTAATCCGCACATCAGTAGCAGACAGATTGCTCGAGAATCGGGAATCTCAAAAACGTCGGTGTTGAGAATGCTATATCAACATCGATTGCACCCGTACCATATTTCTATGCACCAGGAGTTGCATGGCGACGACTTTGAACGGCGTGTACAGTAATGCCACAGGGCACAAGAGAAATTACGGGACGATGACAGATTTTTTGCACGCGTTCTATTTAGCGACGAAGCGTCATTCGCCAACAGCGGTAACGTAAACCGGCATAATATACACTACTGGGCGACGTAAAATCCACGATGGCTGCGACAAGTGGAACATCAGCGACCTTGGCGGGTTAATGTATGGTGCGGCGTTATGGGAGGAAGGATAATTGGCCCCCATTTTATCGATGGCAATCTAAATGTTGCAATGTATGCTGATTTCCTACGTAATGTTCTACCGATGTTATTACAAGATGTTTGACTGCATGACAGAATGGTGATTTACTTCCAACATGATGGATGTCCGGCACATAGCTCGCGTGCAGTTGAAGTGGTATTAAATAGCATATATCATGACGGGTGGATTGGTCGTCGAAGCATGACCCGCACGTTCACCGGATCTGACGTCCCCGGATTTCTTTGTGTGGGTAAATTTGAAGGATATTTGCTATCGTGATCTACCGACAACGCCTGACGACATGCGTCAGCGCATTTTCAATGCATGTGCGAACATTACGGAGGGCGAACTACTCGCTGTTGAGAGGAATGTCGTTACACGTATTGCCAAATGTATTGAGGTTGACGGACATCATTTTGAGCATTTATTGCATTAAATGTGGTATTTACAGGTAATCACACTGTAACAGTATGCGTTCTCAGAAACGATTAGTTCACAAAGGTACATTTATCACATTGGAACAACCGAAATAAAATCTTCAAACGTACCTACGTTCTGTATTTTAATTTAAAAAAACCTACCTGTTACCAACTGTTGGTCTAAAATTGTGAGCCATATGTTTGTGACTATTACAGCGCCATCTATCACAAAGCCAAAAAAGTGGTCCAACTAAAACATTCATATTTCTTTACGTACTACGTACACGAATATGTAATAAAAAATGGGGGTTCCTATTTAAAAAAAACGCAGTTGGTATCCGTTTGACCTATGGCAGCGCCATCTAGCTGGCCAACCATAGCGCCATCTAGTTTCCCCCTTCAAGCTAGACAAGTTTCGTTCTTTGTAGTTTTTTCGTTTGACGCTTATTTCGTAAGATATTTGGCCCGGTCACGATCAATGGACCACCCTGTATAACAAAGGACACTTTGACGATACTTAACTTCACCGATAAACTTCAATTTCTGTTAAGGAACATACTCTTCGTAATACGTCGTTAATAAAGTATACGGGTGAGTTTTCAGTAAGATTCGGGGATGGTTAACAACATTTTATAAATGATTTGCGTTTTGTTAAAGCTGTGTTGGAATAAATTTATAGTAGGTCTTAAGCATATACGGGGGCTCAAAACTGGTTGATTGATAACTTTCGTAAGTTTATTCGATTATACCTTTCGTGAAGTGTAATTCTTATACAGTTGTTATTCACTATCAGAACATTACGGACAAACTGTCTGCGCAGTTCGTGACCGATAGGCTACAGCAGATGTGTTCCTTATTGTCAAGAATCCTGCTCTCAGTGTTTGTTACTGATTTCCTGACTGAATTATTCTTTATGCTCAATTGTTTTTATTCAATTTAATGTTGGTAAGGTTCGCGAAAATTTTATAACAGCGAGTCTGAAACAGTCAGTTGTTACGTAAACAGTTGTGTTGGAGAGGCAGAAGGAGGAAGACTGTGTGAACAATCGATTTTTGGGTTGTATAATCTACGGAAAAGAGGCAGATTCGCATACAAAAATAACAAAAAACTTTACCCAAGGTTGAAGCCAAGTTATTTGAACATAAAAACCTCTTTCTGTGTGATGTAAAAGTTACATACTGAAAACACACGTTATTCGTAGGTGAAGGAAAACTGACGGAAGAGGGCGCTAGGGGAATAAAGGGAAGGTCTGGATACGCAACCTAAGAAGCTCATACTGACGCTGGAACAGTAGTAACGAGAGGAATGAAGCGCGCAGTGTAGGAGGCGAGGTTAAGTGTATCACTAAAGACCGAGAAACGCGAGAAAGTGTATTGAATTTCAGTACGCCTCTTACTGACATTAATGGAGACACGTGTCAGACCGAGGAAACTGTAGACGGACGTCTATCGCCTTTAAGGGTTGTAGGGTTGCTGTTATTTTTCAGCGGTATAGAGGAGGAAGTTGTTTGTCACACTGAAGTAACCTCAGTCTCACTGAATTCAGGAAACAGAACGTGGATGCAAAATGTATACAGATAAGAAAGCTATTATTCAGTGCTTGAAACGACGAAATAATACGAGTAGTTCCAAAAGCTTTTGGCATTGGTGAACAAGATTTTTACAAGAATTTTCACTTGCAGTCTAGAAAAATGATTCGATATTAACCAAACTAGAGAACAAGCTGGTTTTGAGAGTGAATATAATAAGACGGATCATCCGTTTGTCGTACATGAATTACCGTTTTGTGATTTCGACAAAACTTTGTCCCTGCGTTCCAACAAACTGCGCGTTGACATTAAAAAACGCCAATTAAAGATTGTCTATTTATTGAGTAACATTTTTACTAGGTCTACACCTTCAATTGAAATCGTAACAAAGTCAGTAGTTGTCAAAATACAGCGCAAGCTCAAAAAATTCTTTTTCGAATTCTGTAACATGTCCACACTAAGTTTTAACTTATCCACCGCATAAAACTGATTGATGTAGTAGTGATACGTACTATTGACTGTAAATCAATTTCGTATATGTAACATTTCGTGTGAAAATTCCAATAACTCTTTATTTATTTATGAAGAGGATATGTTTAAGTATTAATAACATATTTATAAAGTATAAAGAAAACTGCACGTATGGTATACAAATTGTATGAAGCTGTATATTTGAAATGAAAGGTCAAGCAAGCATTATTAGCTGTCGTCAGCATTTGAGCCCACGCAGCGCTCTTGAGTGTCCCATTCCATCGTCAGGACAGCTCAGACATGCTTGAGTGGACTAGACTGAATGCTGGGAAGAGCGTGCCAAGAATGCTTACTGGTCTGCAGCTGAAGTCTGTGTCAGTACAAAGATGTATACAATACCTAAATGAGAGCGGATAGAACCCGTCAGTATTTTTACCCGACAGTAATGGCCACTTTAGCATATTTAAATGTAAACAACTCACGTAAACTTCACTTTAAATGAAACGATGTAGAAGAAGTTAAGCCGGCCGCGGTGGCCGTGCGTTTCTAGGCGCTTCGGTCCGGAACCGCGAGACAGCTACGGTCGCAGGTTCGAATCCTGCCTCGGGCATGGATGTGTGTGATGTCCTAAGGTTATTTAGGTTTAAGTAGTTCTAAGTTCTAGGGGACTGATGACCTCAGATGTTAAGTCCCATAGTGCTAAGAGCCATTTGAACCATTTAGAAGAAGTTATACTTTTTATATTAATGAAAACCACGAGACTGCAATGAAGACCTTGTAAGGTGAGAACTCGTTAATTAAATAAATTGATACTCTAAAACAGTGGCGGTCAACCTGGTTCCTACCGCTCACTAGTGGGCATTCCCACTTTCACAGTGGACGGTAGGCGGTGCGGGTTGTAAAAATATTTTCATTATGTTTTCATAAAATTTTAACGAAGTATTTGGTACGCAATTATTATTATTGTTGCATACCTTGACTTTATAAATTTTATAAAGTAAAGTTACTTTCCTACTTTGCAAATCATTGTTTTCTGGAACATGTGGGCGATTAGAAAAGCTTATTACTGACGGAGATACAGAACTGAGCGGTGGGTAAAAGAGGTTGAGAAGCATTACTTTAGAACATCCACCACATTATTGCGCTTTTAGTTTATAAATATGTAGTTGTTATACCAGTCAGTGTCACAAGACTTAGTCCGTATTATAATTAACATTCGTTTCAAAATATGTGTGATGGTCTGTTATTACGTCCATATTGAAAATCTTGTTCCTCTTCGCTGAGTGAAATATCAGTCATAGTTGTGAAACACGTTTGCCTCATTCTCTAATATTATTTCTACGGTGTTATATGCAGGGTGTTATTTGTATAAGTGCAGATAATTTTATTGGTGACTTCGAACAGTGTTCTGAACAACATTACATCAGTATTTACTTCATAATTATAGCTACTAGTAGCAGTATCTTTTTAGACTGGTTAGTGCCTCCAAGTATATGTGGCAAGAGCAAGCCGTTAAAGCTTATTTACCTTTACGCAGCAGGTGAGGTGTTCATTTGTGGGCACGAGGACGCAAAACGGATAGTCTTATAATGGCAGCCGTAATCGACTTACACTACTGGCCATTAAAATTGCTACACCACGAAGATGACGTGATACAGACGCGAAATTTAACCGACAGGAAGAAGATGCTGTGAGATGTAAATGATTAGCTTTTCAGAGCATTCACACAATGTTGGCGCCGGTGGCGACGCCTACAACGTGCTGACATGAGGAAAGTTTCCAACCGATTTCTCATACACAAACAACAGTTGACCGGAGTTGCCTGGTGTTAACGTTGTTGTGATGCCTCGTGTAAGGAGGAGAAATGCGTACCATCACGTTTCCGACTTTCATAAAGGTCGGATTGTAGCCTATCGCGATTGCGGTTTATCGTATCGCGACATTGCTGCTCGCGTTGGTCGAGATCCAATGACTATTAGCAGAATATGGAATCGGTGGGTTCAGGAGGGTAATACGGAACGTCGTGCTGGATCCCAACGGCCTCTTATCACTAGCAGTCGAGATGACAGGCATCTTATCCGCATGGCTGTAGCGGATCGTGCAGCCACGTCTCGATCCCTGAGTGAACAGGTGGGGACGTTTGCAAAACAACAACCATCTGCACGAACAGTTCGACGACGTTTGCAGCAGCATGGACTATCAGCTCGGAGACTATGGCTGCGGTTACCCTTGACGCTGCATCACAGACAGCGATGGTGTACTCAACGACGAATCTGGGTACACGAATTGCAAAACGTCATTTTTTTCGTCCGCAGCTCGTGGTCGTGCGGTAGCGTTCTCGCTTCCCACGCCCCGGTTCCCGGGTTCGATTCCCGGCGGGGTCAGGGATTTTCTCTGCCTCGTGATGACTGGGTGTTGTGTGATGTCCTTAGGTTAGTTAGGTTTAAGTAGTTCTAAGTTCTAGGGGACTGGTGACCATATATGTTAAGTCCCATAGTGCTCAGAGCCATTTGAGCCGTCATTTTTTCGGATGAATCCAGGTTCTGTTTACAGCATCATGATGGTCGCGTCCGTGTTCTGCGACATCGCGGTGAACGCAGATTGGAAGCGTCTATTCGTCATCGGCATACTGGCGTATCACTCGTCGTGATGGTATGGGGTGCCATTGGTTACACGTCTTGGTCACCTCTTGTTCGCATTGACGGCACTTTGAACAGTGGACGTTACATTTCACATGTGTTACGACCCGTGGCTCCACCCTTCATTCGATCCCTGCGAAACTCTACATTTCAGCAGGATAATGCACTACCGCATGTTGCAGGTCCTGTACGGGCCTTTCTGGATACAGAAAATGTTCGACTGCTGCCCTGACCAGCACATGCTCTTGATCTCTCACTAATTGAAAACGTCTGGTCAATAGTGGCCGAGCAACTGGCTCGTCACAATACGCCAGTCACTACTCTTGATGAACTGTGGTATCATGTTGAAGCTGCATGGGCAGCTGTTCCTGTACACGCCATCCAAGCTCTGTTTGACTCAATGCCCAGGCGTATCAAGGCCGTTATTACGGCCAGAGGTGGTTGTTCTGGGTACTGTTTTGTCAGTATCTATGCACCCAAATTGCGTGAAAATGTAATCACATGTCAGTTCTAGTGTAATATATTTGTCCAATGAATACCCATTTATCAGCTGCATTTCTTATTGGTGTAGCAATTTTAATGGCCAGTAGTGTATATGTGGCAAAAGAAAACCGTTAAAGCTTATTTACCCCTGCCCAGCAGGTGAGGTGTTGAGGTATGGACACGTGGACGCAAAACGATTAGTCTAGTCCTGCGAAGTCGACTTAGTAGTGTAGACCATGCAGAAAACAGATAGTAAATTATGTGACATGTTTGCGGAAAGAGCGTTAGACGCAGACAGAAAACACCACACACACTGAAGTGGGTACATATTAAGGTACCAATGATCACAGTATTTGCAGTTATACCCCCAACACCTTGTATATGTACATGAATGTGAGATGTGTGTGCTGACAGGGCTGAGTAATTAAATGCGCAATTTTTCCATTTGCGGCTTCAAAGGTTATGTAAGCTGAAAAACCTTTTGTGACTTTGATTCGGTGTCGCCCTTTTCTACGTACTCTTATTGTGTTTCATTCGTGCCATACTATTTCTAAAGTTTTCTTGAACTCTGTTGCACATATTTCGGTGGAAAAATGCTTAATTTTTCCATTTTTTCAAATAGATAGTTCCGCCTTAGGGGTGAGATTAATCTTAATACGTATCTCTTCAGTGTAGATGTTCTGAAACAGACGTGCTAGTAGCTATGGCAGCACTTTGTGTAGCGGACTGTCAACGAGCGTACGCCGAGATTTCAGGATAGGGAGATGCAGTCCATATCTTCGTAAGTACATTGTCCAGTCACAATAATGTGACCACCAGCCAAAAGCTTTAATAACAACTTTTTCGAGCATTCGCAGAGTGAATGAGATCCTGGGATGTGGAGCCATGCCGACCCCAGTGCAGTAGCCAGGTGCGATAGTTTTCTCGGTTCACGATCCATGGCACGAACAGTCCGATTGAGGTGGTCCCACTGATACTCGACTGGTTTTAAATCCGGGGAGTTTAATGGCCAGGAGAGTACGGTAAACTCATCCTGATGGTCTTCGGATCACTCACGTACACTGCGAGCAGTGTGACACGTTGCATTGTCCTGTTGGTAGAGGCCATCGTGCCGAGGAAAAACACACAGTATCTAGGATTGCTCATGCTCCCCAAGGATAGATGCATACTTGTGTTGATTCATTGAGCCATCCACAATGACAGGATTACCTAGCGAATGCCACGAGAACATTCCATAGACCATAACGCTCTCTCCTCCAGCCTGGCCTTCTAACGATTGTTGCAGGATGTTTTCCACTTTTGCGATGGAGCATAAAACGTGATTCATCTAAAAAGACCACCTATCGCCACTCAGTGGACATATATTTGCGGTACTGACGTGCAAAGCCCAGCCTTCGTCGCCGATGAACAGCAATCAACATGGGTGCATGGACCAGGCGCCTGCTGCGGAGACCCATGTCCATATGCTGTTCGTCGTTCGCTGAACCGTCGTTGAGGAGACACTGTTGGCAGCCACTCGGTTCATCTGGGTCACTTGCTGAACAGTTGCACGAGTATTCGCCGGTTTTGGACTGCGCCATTTTTCTATGCACGCTATACTTCAACCACAGCGACACGCGAACAGTGTACAAACTTAGCCGTTTGGAGTTGCCTCCACAGTGATGTGTGCACATCGACCTAGCGATTATCGATCCCGTCTGGCGTAAAGTTTGCCTATATAGCGCGCGCCTAAAGCGAGGCACGAGAGGAGAGAGTGAACACGGAGCCGCTAGGAGGCGTGAGTCGCGCATGGAATGTGTTTGGAAGCACGCTGGAGCAGTATAAACTGGCAACGCGTAGAACTGAGACTGGCGTTGGTGATTCTGACGTTCATTTGTTGACGATACTCTGAGTGGACAGACTTGTTTTTGCTCACGATGGCATTGGAACCATGGTTTTTGTGGGTTTTTTTTGTGGTGAGCAAAACTTCAGCCCATGAACTGTAGTAACAACGTGATTTAATGTATTGCTGCCTGTTGTTGCCTCATTCGAAACTCTCGTCAGCTTCTTCAGTCTGTGCTATGGGTATTGCCAACTGCCAGTCCTAACGATTTCGACCCGCCAGGGTAGACGAGAGCGCTAACGCCCTGCTTCCTGGACTCGGGTAGGTGCGCCGGCCCCAGATCGAATCCGCCCAGCGGATTAACGACGAGGGCCGATGTGCCGGCCAGCCTGGATGTGGTTTTTAGGCGGTTTTCCACATCCCGCTAGGTGAATACCGGGCTGGTCCCCATGTTCCGCCTCAGTTACACGGCTCGCAGACCACAGAACACTTTCGCACTTTTCCATGGATTACACTCGACGCAGACAGTTGGGGTACACTAATTCCGTCCCGGGGGGTACGGGGTGGCGGCAGGAAGGGCGTCCGGCCACCCCTTAAACATTAACATGCCCAATCCGATTAACAATGGCTGACCGTGAGTAACTGTGGGACAAGGCTCAAGCGATAGATAGATAGAAGTCCTGAACGATTTCCTTAGTAGTGAAATGCCCGTGTTTTGATGGTTTATCAAGTGTGGTTATTTTTTTTTTATTTTATTTACTGGACCAACTGGCTGCTTGAAGTTTTCCAGGCCATAGTTTAAAGTGTCATTATGGTCTGACCAGTATTCCCTGAAGCACGTATGAACATGTTTTTGAGGCCTGTTGAATTAACACCATCTGTTTGTGTGTTTTAGAAGCTTGTCTTGTTACTTGGTGTTCTCTTCCGTGTGTACAACGACCTGCCTTGGGATACGGGCGAGCTGGGCCTGTTGATTGTTGGAGAGTAAAAGGGCTCGTACCAAGAGCGGCAGTTCATGTGTAGTGAAAGGAAAGCTGTTTAATCCTGCTTTAAGTATACGCCTCGAATTATAACCATTATCTCTTGATGCATTTGTAGTTGCGTGAGTGGTGGCTTCATTTTAAAACCACGAGTTTGTTCAATGTTGTTTAATGATCCTGTGTTGAACTATTGCAGAAGTTAAAACTAAAGTCATTTACTTGTCAGCTTGAATTTATTTTAGAGATTTCTATATTTAACTAGAGAAATGTTTTTATGAGAAACTTTGTCTTAAAATTCTATGCTCTCCTCTTCTTTTTTTTAAAAAAAATCGTGAGCTCATTGGTAGTTGCCGGCTTACGATAAGACCAAATGTTATATTCTGGTCTAGTTATTTTTCTAGTTGAAGTACCAGGCTTATTGGATTGTGATTGCTTTGGTAGTGGTTGTTAAATATTATTGTTTGGTAAAATATATTTTAGTTTTTTATTATTTTAATAGCTTGCCTAAAAGTTTAATGCTAAATGAGCTGATGTTTGCCTACCCTTGCTTAAGATGAAGTCTGGAAGCGCAATGATTCTGTATGTATATTTTTTTGTATAAGTACCAAGGAATAAAACTTGCTCAGAGAGTTATATTGTAATAAAGTCAATCATGTTTGAGAATTGTGGCCTAGTCCTTTCACTGGCTGAACCTTTCCTGTGATAGCGTAGAGTTGCGCTACAAGACACAGTTAGCCCGAAATCCAATGATCATGCTCTTTTCGACGTCAGATAAATCGCTCCGTTAGGCATTACGACATATGCTGTCCTTTTTCCCGCGTCTCCCCGACATGCTTTATATGCTGTCCACTGATAGTACTGCTAGCTAGCGTCTGTGAGTAATTATTGCACGTTGACGTCGAATACAACAGTAGTCATATTAATGTGACTGGACCGTGTATTGTTGTTGTTGTTGTGGTCTTCAGTCCTGAGACTGGTTTGATGCAGCTCTCCATGCTACTCTATCCTGTGCAAGCTTCTTCATCTCCCAGTACCTACTGCAACCTACATCCTTCTGAATCTGCTTAGTGTATTCATCTCTTGGTCTCCCTCTACGATTTTTACCCTCCACGCTGCCCTCCAATGCTAAATTTGTGATCCCTCGATGCCTCAGAACATGTCCTACCAACCGATCCCTTCTTCTAGTCAAGTTGTGCCACAAACTTCTCTTCTCCCCAATCCTATTCAATACCTCCTCATTAGTTACGTGATCTACCCACCTTATCTTCAGCATTCTTCTGTAGCACCACATTTCGAAAGCTTCTATTCTCTTCTTGTCCAAACTAGTTATCGTCCATGTCTCACTTCCATACATGGCTACACTCCATACAAACACTTTCAGAAACGACTTCCTGACACCTAAATCTATATTCGAAGTTAACAATTTTCTCTTCTTGAGAAACGCATTCCTTGCCATTGCCAGTCTACATTTTATATCCTCTCTACTTCGACCATCATCAGTTATTTTACTCCCTAAATAGCAAAACTCCTTTACTACTTTAAGTGTCTCATTTCCTAATCTAATTCCCTCAGCATCACCCGACTTAATTTGACTACATTCCATTATCCTCGTTTTGCTTTTGTTGATGTTCATCTTATATCCTCCTTTCAAGACACTGTCCATTCCGTTCAACTGCTCTTCCAAGTCCTTTGCTGTCTCTGACAGAATTACAATGTCATCGGCGAACCTCAAGGTTTTTACTTCTTCTCCATGAATTTTAATACCTACTCCGAATTTTTCTTTTGTTTCCTTTACTGCTTGCTCAATATACAGATTGAATAACATCGGGGAGAGGCTACAACCCTGTCTCACTCCTTTCCCAACCACTGCTTCCCTTTATCCGAACAGAAAACGCCTCCCACTTTTCTGGAGGATAATGTCGTGTCCAGTTATAGCACGTGCGTTTTTCCGTTCGAGGCCGCAAGAATTGTTTAAATCAATCGGAAGAATGAATACATTGGCGCACCCACCTGTACAATCTGTATTTAAATGCCTCCTTATTCGAAGTAAGTATGTATGAAACAGATACACACGGCTCTAAAGGTATCACCAATAAAAATAAGCGCACTGGACAGAAAATTAGTGATTCTCAGCAGACATACTGTAACACCGTCTGAAGCCTTGATAAAGGACTGTTTCGCGAAGAAGAGCGTCTATAAGTTTCTTCAGGTGTACCATATCCAGATGTAGCCAATTAGATCCCACAGAGCTAACAAATTGTGGTGATGTGGATCACTACATTAAACCCTCTGTTCAAAGTAATACCAGGCATTTTCTGAGAGGCAAGAATCGGGCGATTCAGCAGGTCAGTCAAGGTGCGATAGAGTGCTCGAGTATTTGTCAAACCGAGAATATAGACGTGCAGCCCCGTGGACAAGGGTGGGGTCGTCTTTGAAGACGGGATTGTCCTCAGCATTCATCACGAAGATGTAGAAGAAACGACAGCATCATGTCGCCGAAAATGTTGAAATAAACATTGCGTTTCATATTCACGACTATCTGAATGAGTGGGCTTAAGTTATGCTACAAGAAGCGCCACAGAAGCACCTGAACAACATTGAGGTCATAAAAATCTTGGGATAGCGACGCGCACATATACAGACTGCGATAGTATCGCACGCCCAAGATATAAAAGGGCAGTGAGTTGGCGGAGCTGTCATCTGTACTCACGGGACCCATGTGAAAAGGTTTTCGACGTGATTAGGGCCGCACGACGAGAATTAACTGGCTTTGAACGCGGAATGGTAGTTGGAGGTAGACGCATAGGACATTCCAAATATGAAATCGTTAGAGGATTCAATATTCCGAAATCTACTGAATCAAGAGCGTACCGAGAATACCAAATTTCAGGCATTACCTCTCACCACGGACAACGCAGTGGTCGATGCCCTTCACTTAACGACCGACAGCAATTGCGTTTGCGTAGATTCGTCAGTGCTAACAGACAAGCAACACTGGGTGAAATAACCACAAAGATCAATGTAGGACATACGACGGGCGTATCCTTTAGGGCAGTGCGGCGAAATTTGGAGTTATTTGACTATGGTGGTAGACGATCGACGCGAATGCCTTTGCTAACACCACGACATTGCCTGCAGCACATGTCCTGGGCTTGTGATCATGTCTGTTGGACCCTAGACTACAGGAAAATCGTGACCTGGTCGGACGAGTTTCGATTTCAGTTGGTAAGAGCTGATGTTAGAGTGTATCTCAGGTGGCTACATAATAGTATAGGCTGTGTTTACATGGAATAGACTGGGTCCCCTAGGTCCAACTGAACCGATCACTGACTGGAAATGTTTATGTTCAGCTACTTCGAGACCATTTGCAGCAAAGAACCATGGAATTTTTGTGGATGGCAATGTGTCATATCGCCGGGGCACAATTGTTGGCGTTTAGTTTGAAGAACATTGTGGACAAATCGAGCATATGATTTGGCCCCTCACGTCACGCGACGTTAATCCCATCGAACATTAATGGGACATAATGGAGAGGCCAGTTCCTGCACAAAATACTGCACCGGCAAGACTTTCGCAATTAATGACGGATACAGAGACGGTATGGCTCAGTATTTCTGCAAGAGACTTCCAACGACTTCCTGAGTCTATGCCACGTCGAGTTTCTATACTATGTCAGGAAAAAGGAGGTCCGACACGATATTAGGAGGTATCCTATCTGTCGCCTCAGTGTACATCTACGAACTGTGGGTTAAACACTTCAGTTGCTGTCGGTGCACTTACATTGTTTGAAAAGTAAAGTCGTGACTCGTTGGACCACAATACACGCCCACATTCAGTTACTGTCCAGTTTCTATGTTTTTTGACCTACTGAAGACGTGCAATTTCAAGTGGCTCTCTAGCCAGTGTTCTTTTCCCAGGTACCTGGCTTTAAAAGACCATTGCATGAAGTTCCCTTCGCAATGGTCACCCGGAAACCGGTTGGGCTGTACCTGCTTTCGCTGACAACACCAGTTTCGCCTGGTTTGAAACCGACTGTCATTGGCAGTGTGTGACACTTGCCTCAGCTCCCTATCCGTTACGATCTTTTTACGTCCGCTGTTGTTACACCGTGTTTTACCAGTGTGAGTGGTGCAATATTTCTTGTAGACACTCATTCACAGTGTAGTCCTTTGAACTAAAGACGATAGCTCGATTCTATCGTGCTGCGTCGCATCCGCGTTGGCAGTGGTGCCGCGTGGCACCAATTCTACACAATCTACGGCGCTCCAGTACGACCAGTTTGTTCTTTTCAAGGGGCTGAGTAATACATACTTTGTACGTTGACCTTATAAGGCCACACGCCTAAAGATGTGTGGTTAAGACTGAGTGAATGCTGACACCTTCCCTTCCGCTCCTCTGCACGCACATATCTGACACTCTCTGTGGCATTTCATTGTTATTCTCACTCCAGAAGTAAGAAAGGCACGCTCATTTGATCTAAAATGATGACGTAGTAATGGGTTTGGAATTATAAATCGTCTCAGAGCGCCGCAACACCATGTAACTTAATATACGCGATACGGTTATTGTTAAGAGATGTGCAAGTATCAGGAGACAGCACAGACGCTAGGGAACGTCTGACCGAACTGAAATTATGTGTAAGTATCTCACACAGTAGCTTTAGTGTCACGATATGTATCAGGACGAAAGGAAAGACAATCGAACAGTTCGGTAGTGAAACTTTGTAACATGTAGGCGAGTAACACCATAATGCCATCACAAAAAGGATGTCAGAGAATCTCAATGAGAAGATTAGGACATCATCCCACGCAAAAATTATGAGAGTATATTTATCGAATGTCATTGATTCTATAATCAATCAGGCATAACTTCACAGGATGGACCTTATCAGCAACTAGTGTTCGAGATAGTTAATGCTTACTAACGTAACGTTTTCGAACTCGTACTATGGCCAACGTAATCGTTTGTACCTTTACTGAGTTATCAGCAAACGGCCTGAGTAACTCTCATTTTTTGTGTGACCAGGTAGAAAAAATTTCATATTAATTCATAATGGAGTGGATAATTTTGTTCAGAATTAATGTCAGTATCCAAACAGTATTAGGTTTTCATCAAAAGTGTATGCAGAATAACACGGACTGATTTTAAAGAGACAGTACAGAATGCATAGGATTTTGTGAGAGTCGGAGAAGTAACGCGAAAACTGTTGTTGAAAACATAGTAGTGAATTCGAGTAACTGAAAATGTTGTTAAGCAATTACGAGTCTAAAGCTGATGTTGGACATGGTTATGGAAAAAACGCCGCAAAATTTGTGAAAGTATTGAAATCATTATCTAATAGTCTGACACATAGACATAAGGAGGGAGGCCGATGAGATCAGATATGCTACACGTTGAACTTGACATCCCTATCTATATGCTCAACACAATTAGCTATTAGTTTGTGCATCGAAAGCTTTGAGCCAAACTGTTCTATCTCACCATAGCAGATGACCGTAAACAATAAAAACATGGTCGTCTGTTCATATTTGCTTACACATTAGGAATCCGATGGTGATAAGTTCTTGTCCAGAATGTAACAGAACGAAACGTGGACATGTCACTTTGAGCCGCGACTAAAGAGCTTCCCCATCGGAAAAAAATTATTCACTTATGTCACTGGGAAGGATAAATTTAGTAAGTTTATGCCCGTGAACTGCATAATTTACTGAGCGAAATGAATTAGAATGTTTACTAAATTAGAAAGCCTTTCAATAATTGTGTTTTACAGTAATAACGAGTGAGTATTTGTTGGTATTATGTTTAAATTTTTATTATTGCGACCAATCTCGAAGTGCAAACCTCACCTTCACTTAACTATTCCAATACGATAAAATTTACACTAATTAAATAATGATCATTTTGTGGTATTAATGTGTTAGTGTTCACTGTGGATTATTTTATTCATCAGTTTAGGAAATATGATGTACTCCCCTCATTCCATCACTGTAGCTGGTTGAATTTCTTCCATCAGAATCTGAAGTTTCTTGCCATTTACAGACAGTGCGCTGTACACTTGTTCAAATGGGTCTGAGCACTATGGGACTTAACATCTGAGGTCATCAGTCCCCTAGAACTTAGAACTACTTAAACCTAACTAACCTAAGGACATCACACACATCCATGCCCGAGGCAGGACTCGATCATGCGACCGTAGCGGTCGCGCGGTTCCAGACTAAAGCGCCTAGAACCGCTCGGCCACACCGGTCGGCCGCTGTATGCTGTACACATTGTAAAAATCTTGTGCCTAAACGGTAAAGTAACTTAGAAACAAATTTTCTCAGGGATTGGAAGTCATACAACTAAGAAAAGAATTTTTCATTGTGCGTCACACACTCTATGATACCAAAGATGAAATAAGTATACTGGTGAAAGCCCCTGATCCTCTGCATCTTTAGCTGCGAATGTTTCTTCTTGAGTATTCCTTTTCGATTTTCTGATGAAGTGGTCTGTGAACGTACAAACGGAATATTAAAAAATACCAGTGGAACAAAGCCGCGAAGGTATACAGGCTCATGCCCCGTAGTGAAATGAAGCCATCATTTCGAATAAGATTGAGTTGAAAAACAGATTTTCCTAGTCGTCAGACATGGTCATAATGTTCTGTGCTTAAACGTGGGCCGGCCGCGGTGGTCTAGTGGTTCTAGGCGCGCAGTCCGGAACCGCGCGACTGCTACGGTCGCAGGTTCGAATCCTGCCTCGGGCATGGATGTGTGTGATGTCCTTAGGTTAGTTAGGTTTAAGTAGTTCTAAGTTCTATGGGACTGATGACCTCAGATGTTAAGTCCCATAGTGCTCAGAGCCATTTGAACTTAAACGTGGAATGATATACTTGTCGACTAAGATCAGAGTTGAACTTCTTGTGGAACATTTTGAGCGAGGTGACGGAGTGACTGACAAATTTGATTCCGTTTGTGGGGCGTATGGTTCAAACCCCACTCTATTTATCCTGACTTAGGTCTCTATGTGCTTTTTCTTAACTCTTTGCAGGCGAATTACGTGATGGTTCGCATAGCAATACGACTAGTAGTTTCTGCCTCTAACCTTGTCCGACTGAGCTATTATGTCGTCTCTACCATTGTAGATGTCGACGGAACGCCATACTTCTCGTGTTTTCTTCGTCTCTATATCCTTTACTTTCAGCAGTTACGATCACCACAAGCACGACCACTAACGGAATTTTATTCGAATAACGACTTTGTACAAGTTACAACGCTTCATCGATAAAAATTTCAAAGGATGCGTTACAACAGCGCTCCCCTTCTTATGCTAACACAGTAAGAACATTTCACGCGACTCGCTTTCAGTAAGCAGCATTACGTATAGCTTTCAGTTGCACCGTTTTAAATGAATGAGACAGTTGCCCGAACCTGTTTACCACAGGCCAAGGTAAAAGTCCAGTCATCAGAACTCGATATATCAGGTTCTTCTGGCTGTGGCCACTGGCTGGGCGAGATAACCAGGTCATTACTTGCTTACGGGCACCTACTGTCGATAATACCGACAAACATTTGTGGGCTGCGTACGATAAACTTCCAAGGACTTACATAATTATCACTTTGGGCGGATATACAAAGTACACATGAATAACGCTTGAGTGACCACTTACAAATGGTCGCTTATCTTAGACAGTGTCTGTACCCCTTTCGAACAGCAGCGATGTGACAGTGTTGTAATGAGGTGAGCGTCGTAATTCTGTGGTGTGACCTGGCGCCATACGTACAACACGGCATTCATAACAGATACAGACGTGGGGAACGCATCAGAGTGACTGAATAAGTAACCCGTTCCCGCACACACTAGTGTGCTTCGGACCCGGAGACAGCCTCAAAGACTTTTCATTTCTTTCACGCGTCTAGTTCCGTAGTTCCAAATTGAGGAGCAAACCTTCACGGTCATGGAATGTGACAGTACACGAAATTACGAAAGAAAAGGAATAATAGATAAAGTAAAATGTTTATGAATCCTAAAAACACAAGTTTATATGAACACAATAAACAATATAACACAGGAATCAGCTTAATTTCTCAAGGAAGTAAACTCTTCAGTTTAGATCTGAAATCGCGTGAATTACTGCTATGACTTTTCAATTCTTGCGGTAGGAAGATGGATGCACAGGAGGCCAGGAAGTGCGATCCAAATGTGCATTTGATTTCTGCCTAGCATTAACTGAGTGTAAGCTGCTGATTCTTGGGAATAAGCTGATACTGTTAACAACAAACGACATTAAAGAGTATATTGATAGTCTAGTGTCAGAACGATCAGACTAATGAAAAGTAGTTGACAAGAGGTTCGTGAACTTACGCCACTTATTATCCCAAACTCCCTTTTCTGAGCCAAAAATACCCTTTGACAATGGAAAGTGTTACCCCAAAATATAATACCACATGTCATAAGCGAATGAAAATAAGCAAGGTAAATTACTTTTCGTATCGAACTATCTACCATTTACTTCATACACTGTTCTAACAGTAAAAATGGCAGCAGTAAGTCTTTGAAGAAGATCCTGAAAATGGTGTTTCCACGATAGTTTACCATCTATCTGAGCACCTAGAAATTTGAACTGGTCAATCTCTCTAATCATATACCCATTCTATGTAATTAAAACGTCAGGTTTTGTTGAATTGTGCGTTATAAACTTTAAAAATTGAGTCTTACCGTGATGTAGCGTTAGTCCATTTTTACAAGTTATGAGGATGTCTTGCACGGTACTGTTTCAAACAGTGCCAACGTTTGGTTCAAATGGCTCTGAGCACTATGGGACTCAACTGCTGTGGTCATAAGTCCCCTAGAACTTAGAACTACTTAAACCTAACTAACCTAAGGACAGCACACAACACCCAGCCATCACGAGGCAGAGAAAATCCCTGACCCCGCCGGGAATCGAACCCGGGAACCCGGGCGTGGGAAGCGAGAACGCTACCGCACGACCACGAGATGCGGGCAGTGCCAACGTTTGTTGTTTGTTTGTTCTGCAAGGTTCGCAGGAGAGCTTCTATAAAGTCTGGAAGGTAGGAGACGAGATACTGGCAGAAGTGAAGCTGTGAGGGCCGGGCGTGAGTCGTGCTTCGGCAGCTCAGATGGTAGAGCACTTGTCCGCGAAAGGCAAAGGTCCCGAGTTCGAGTCTCGGTCGGCGCACACAGTTTTAATCTGCCAGGAAGTTTCATATCAGCGCACACTCCGCTGCAGAGTGAAAATCTCATTCTGGAGTGCCAACGTTGTACAAAACATCCTTTACTACCAAGCTAGTGCCATCATCAAACAGAAATATTTTAGAATCATCTGTAGTAACAGAAGTGATATCATTTATATAAATAAGGAACAGGAGCGGCCCCAGAGCTGATCCCTGGGGTACATCCTTCCTCCCCCCAATTTAACCATGCCAGACTCGGACACCACACCATAGCCATAATACTGTAGAGAATGACCTTTTCTGTCCGTTCTCCAAGTAAGAGGTGAATTAATTGAGAGCTACTCCCCGTATTCCACAATGGTCTAACTTCTGGAGCAATGTTTTGTGATCAACACAAACAAATGCATTAGTTACATCAAAAAAGGTTCGAAATCTTTTGTTTAATCCATCCAGTACCTCACAGAGAAAAGAAAATATAGCATTTTCAGTTGTTAAACCACTTCAAAAAAATACTGTATATTTAACAGCAAATACTATGAAATGAAATGATCAATTATCCTTACATACACAGCCTTTTCAATAACTTTAGCAAACACTGATGACATAGAAATATGTCTAAAATTGTGCACATTATTCCTTCCTCCTTTTAATAAAGCGAATTCATTAATGAGTACTTTAATCGTCCAGGGAACTGACCATTCCTAAAGGAAAAATTACAAATATGGCTAAGTACAGAGCTAACATGTGCAGCACAGTACTTAAGTATTCTGTTACATACTTGATCATCTCCAGGAGAGCCCTTAGTCCTCAGTGATCTAATTGTCGACCCAATCTCCCTTTTGTTAGTGTCACGTAGGAGTATTTCAGATATCAGTCTCGGAGAGCCATTTCCCAGGAGAGTTACAAGATTACCTATAGAAAGTAAGATTTTATTTAACTCACCTGCTATGTTCAGAAAGTGATTGTTGAATACTGTAAAGATATCTGACTTATCAGAAACAGAAGCCATTTTTACTACGTAGTGACTTTACTTCCCCGACCTTGTGCTGCTGAACAGACACTTCCTTCACGACTGACCATATAGTTTTAATTTTACTCTGTGAATTAGCTGTTCTATTTGCCTTCCTAACAACATTTTTAACTACCTTACAGTACTGTTTGTAATGGGCTACTGTGTCTCGATTGTGTCTGCTTCTAACATTTTGATATAATTCCCGCTTTGAAACTTCCTGGCAGATTAAAACCATGTGCCGGACCGAGGCTCGAACTCGGGACCTTTGCCTTTCGCGGGCAAGTGCTCTACCAACTCAGCTACCCAAGCACGACTCACGCCCCGTCCTCACAGCTTTACTTCTGCCAGTACCTCATCTCCTACCTTCCAAACTTTACAGAAGCTCTCCTGCGAACCTTGCAGAACTAGCACTCCTGAAAGAAAGGATACTGCGGAGACATGGCTTAGCCACAGCCTGGGGGATGTTTCCAGAATGAGAGTTCGAGTTCGAGTCTCGGTCCGGCACACAGTTTTAATCTGTCAGGAAGTTTCATATCAGCGCACACTCCGCTGCAGAGTGAAAATCTCTAATTCCCACTTTGTTCCACATTATATCCTTATCCTACTAGTGAGACACCCAGGCTGTTTTTACTGCTAGCCCTGTTTAATGTTCTAATGGAAAGCAACTTTCAAAGAACATGAGACATGTGTTAAGGAAAATGTTATATTTGTCATCTATGTTATCAGCACTGTAAACATCCTGTCACTCTTGTTGCTTAACGAGGTTTAAAAAACTCTCTATTGCCGTAGGATTAACTTTTCTACATAGTTTGTAAGTAAATATAACATTTGTTTGAATACAAAAACGTTTTAGTGTTAAAATTTGATCACCATAGTCTGAAAGGCCATTCACCCTTTTACTAACAGAACGCCCATCTAGTAATGAAAGATGAACAAAAATATTGTCCATGATTGTGCTTCTGTTCCCTTGCACCCTGGTTGTAAAAAATACAGTCTGCATTAGATCATATAATTTAGATCTTCCAACATCCTTTTTCTTGCACAATCACGTACAAAATTAATATTGAAGTCACAACATAAAACTAGTTTTTGGCACTTCATATAAAGTGAACCAAGAATCCTCTCTAGCTTGACCAGAAATGTAACAGCTAGAAGAGTTAGTCTCACTAAATTCAACTGCCCCTGAGTAACATTCAAACATCTGTTCAGTGCAGTCCTTTGATACATCTGTTTCTTAAGTACATCGCCAGTCCCCCACTCCGCAAAGAACCCCTTGATAAACAGTCAAATGTTCAAATGTATGTGAAATCTTATGGGACTTAACTGCTAAGGTCATCAGTCCCTAAGCTTACACACTACTTAACCTAAGTTATCCTAAGGAGAAACACGCACACCCATGCCCGAGGGAGGACTCGAACCTCCGCCGGGACCAGCCGCTCAGTCAATGACTACAGCGCCTGAGACCGCTCGGCTAATCCCGCGCGGCTGATAAACAGTCAGCTAATCTGTATACTGGTCAAGACTCTGAACTATCACATCATTTAAGCGGCACTCTGATATGCCAATAATGTCAGAGTAAACATCTATTAACAGTTCACTACCTTTATTCTAATATCTATTATATTTTGCTGAAATATGCTTATTCTTTCACTACTTGAGTACTTGACCTTCTTCGAAGGTGGTTCTTTTATTAGAGAAACTTCCTTTATGGAGGGATACCTATCAGCTGACTTCAATTTTAAAAAAGGCGCAGCTCTAACACCAACTACTACAGGAATTTTCCCATCAGTGATCCCATCACCGCCCATTACACTGTCCCCTATAAGCTTTGCCAAACTCCCCTTGCCATACCTACCGAGGTGCAGGCCATGCCTAGTAAGGCCCGACCTACTGATAGACTCAACTGCCACCACTGCAATCTGAGCCATGCCCTTCGCCAGCAGTGCCTTCACAAGCCTCATGTTAACATGCCTAGTAGCATCATTATAATGAGGCCGATCATGACGCTGAAACAGTTGCACGAAGTGCACATTTGTGCCAACCGTTTGAGTAGTTATCTTTTCCAGGTCACCACCTACATCACACTCCTCGTCCCTATCAAGACTATTTCCAGCCCCATCCACAATCACTACCTGATCCTCTTTCGTAAAATCCCTACGTTAACTCCCTTAAGTTAACAGTCACTTGAGCCAACCCTGCACTAGGCTTCACAATACTGGTGACCTGGCAATCACTCCTTAACATTCTTGCAACTGTTGGACTACACCTTTGCCAGGTGGACTACCTAATAGCGGAACCTTTTTCTTTCTATTGAAACTGCAACTGTCTTAGGGTCCTTTCCTACTACTTTGACATTTGGTTAAATCTATTGGTGATACGCAAAGTACAACTGTCTGAATATGTCCTCCTCGTAACAGCCTTCTTACCAACTGTCAGTTCCCATTCCCCAGACCCCCTCTCCCTCCTCGTACTGCTTAGTTCCTCCATTGCGTTTCGTAAATGCACCTGAAGGGGACAGATATTACGTTCCTGCTCCTCTATTAACTTATCTCTGCCACAGATTATGCATTTCCAGGAAAGGATCTCACTAGAATGCCCACTGGCTTCCCCACTGCATTCCCCTCAGGAAAATACTTTCAACAAATTTCACACCGTAACCCACTATTTACAAACCTACGTCAAAGCCCACAGTTCACACTTATGGTAAAATGTTAATAAGTACTGAAAAACTAAACGTCCACGTTACAGAAGTTCAGTTACTACAGTAGAACTATTAAAGAACTAAAAATAGTGATCTCGAATTTCGCTCTCTACTAAGAAAGCAACTACTTCTATTAATGCTACTAAACCACAACTGAAACCAATACGACAGAAACTTCACACGATTTCTTGTCTAAAAACAAAAATCCAAGTGTCCACCGGAACACTCAACGAAACTAAACACAATGAGCTTAAGTTTTCAGTGAAATATTTCTTTAGAACGAGCAAGAAATACCGGCTGAAAATTACCGCACTAAATTTAATAAATGACTACAGTGCACAAATAACTTTATCAAAGACAGTGCGCGGAAGTTTCTGAGATTTTATTGAACCGTTATTTCACCGTCCAAAACTACTAAATTTAATAACCGAATACAGTTCACAAACAACTTTGTCAGTACTTAGCTTTAAAACCGCTTCACCTGCACCCCACGCCGCGAATTATAAACACAGTACTGAGACTTCAGCGAACGACGGAAGCACACTCACGAATAACAGACCATTCGAATCAATAACACAACAAGAAAGGCTGAGATGAATGAAAATCCACTAATATACTACTTTTACAGCAAATATTATCACCAATAATTGTTAAAATAAGTATTTGAAACCAAAAACTTTATAAAATATTGGTGAGAGATTTGAACAGCTGTCCAGTACTTGTTTGCTTCACCAATATTTGGTCGAAAAGGCGAGGAGGGGTGGTAACGTAATGTACCTGACCACTGTATTATATGTCAACTTTTCGGGTTACAGTTTCTCACCGAGAGAGGGTACGTATTACTGTTAGAGAGCGCAGGCGAATTCTTACAATAAAATAAAAACAGCAACCATCCGCTGTCAGTAATGCTAAGAACAAAGATTGCAGTTTCAAACTGACAGGGTACCATTGCCCTGCTTCTTTCTTAACAAATAGCACTGTTTACAGTGGCTGGTTTCTGTTTTTACTTTATTGTAAAAATTAACCTACATTCTCACACAGCCAATGCCTCACCATCCCAGTATTCACCAAGTACGTAGGAACTCTAGAAACTGAGTTACACTTGTCGTCCCACGCTAAGACCATTGCTCAACAAGAGTACTGCATTTTCAGAAGAGAGTCCATGTTTGGGGTTTCCTGCACTCACAATCCTACTGAGGCCCCGATAACAGGTGGCTCACAGTGTGGGAGTGAAAAGACGCGTCAACTGGAACAGCACTCCTGAGTTGAAGTACTCGGGACATTACGATTCTCGTGTGGCAAAACGCCTATTTGCACGCAGATTGTACGTGAAATTCTGGCGGTAATATGGACCAAACGCAGTGTCGCTTTCAAACGCCCAACGGCGCATAGACGTAGTTGAGGCTAGTCTGGAAGAAAACCTTCAACATCGACCACAGACGACTATGCCCAAACATTCGAGGGATTTTTCGACGAGGAGGACGTTAACACAGCAGTTCTCGAAAGGCTCCATGACAAGGACCGGATTTCTGTCGTTGAGGAACTGAACGATTTGTAGAGCGCTCCAATCGTTATTTACAGATACTTAGTGATTATGTTCAAACCAGTGTCATGTATCTGTGTCATTTTGAAGTGTAATGCAGATGTCAATAAAACTTACTTGGTCTTCCATAATATTGTGTGACTTACTTCTTGAAAACCTTTCGTAACACAAAATTTTTACGGAAATCATAACAATAACTTGTCCCCAAGTAGTGTTAGATTCAACCGTCCGACATTGAGCTCGGCGGCTCCCTTCGTGCTATTCCATAGGATCAGGCCATGCGCCGGTACTTCTTTAATGCCTTTCTCATCGTCATATACAGGGCTGCCACAGTACGATAGTTTATAGTTCGGTCAAGAAATATGTGTGCTCAGAGGAACAACGCTGTATTTTGGAACTGTTACCGCGCTGGAAGTTATGCCGAATGATTAGAAATGTATTCACGCAAAAGAAGGCACCAGAGAACTACAGGAGGACGGTTCGGTAGATTTTTATCAGTAGACTAATATCGACAGTATTCCTAAGGCGCCTTCGTTTCTTTTACTATTGTAACACAAGAATGTGCACAAGTCACCATAGGGAAAATGATAAATGTTCTGTATTCCGCGGTTGATATTATGGCGACAGGGAAGAGCATGGAAACCTGGAGAAAAGGGGACCTATACTGATGCAAGAAGCTAAGTAGCTCTAACTATAAATGAAAAAGGTTCATGATAATTGGAAGAAGAGTTCATAGAACAAAACATCGTAATGACAATTCAAGCCGGGGGAAGATGTCTAGGAGCTACACATAACATCATAAGATCTAAGTTAGTATCCAGGCAGGCAAAAATAAGAATATATCGGACCATCTTCAAACCAATACTGTGCTACACAAGCGAGACATGGACCCTAACAAAAAAAAAAGAGGAAAAACTCATTACTTATGAAAATAAAGTACTGAGAAAAATATGTAGACCGGAGAAAGAAAATAAAAAGTGGAGAATGAGGAAAAACCGAGAACACAAACAATTATATAAACTACCTGACATCGTAGCGTGTGTGAAAGCTAAAAGACTCAGGTTCTACGGACATGTGAGGAAGAGAGGATAGTACACGATAATAAAGGCAGTGATGCATGGAGAAGCCGAAGGAACGATACGACTAGGACGGCCAAGAACGAGATGGAGGATAGTACCATGGGAGACATGCAGATACTGGGTGTGGGAGATGAAGGTGCGGCAGACATGAAGGTGTGTAAGGCTGGACTGAGTGAGGTCAAGGACTGGCTGCGATTTGTGGCCAGTATAAGTAAGTATTCCTCCTGTGCGAAAAGAAAAAAAAAAAGATTGCTCATTTTTCCTTTTGTGGTGGATATACGAATAGCTCCCTCTCTCATGTACCGAATGTACCACACAGGGCTCTATCGCCAGGCACACCCTGCACTTGGTGAAGACTGTAGAAGCGCCCATCGCAGTCACCTACACGAAACCATTACACTTAACACATACTGCGAAGCACCGAGCGACGGGGTGACATTCGACATTCGTGCGTTTGTAGGGCGGAGGGAGGGGGAGGGGGGGAGGGGGGAAGCGGGAACCAGGTTTAAATCCTCGCCCAGCAATTCAGATTTAGTTTTTTCGTGGTATCCACAACGAGCTTAACACGAATGAGGGGAAGTTTGTTTGGAAATGACACATTCAGTTCCCCTCCCCATCCTTGTCCAATCTGATGTTGTGCTACGCCTCTTACAATCTCCACATCAACGGTACTTTGTGTTATATGACGGGCTGCTTTCGTGGGAGATATGCTGACGATCTCAAATCCGAGATTTTTATCTTAATGTGGATCTAAGTATCCGAGACACAACATGACTTTCAAATATAAGAAAAAAAAAGAACATCTTGAACGTCTAGAGATAGGACGTTCATATACACAGGACATGTACATTAGCATGTTCTGCAGAAATGATTAGCATTTCAGTCACCCCAGTTCAACATGTGTCCTGTTGCCTAGTAGGCACAGTGTCCACCATGTACCCTGATAACTTGCTCCATGCATGATGGCATCGACGCGTAAAAGGCGTGAATGGCGTCCTGTGGTTTAGCCATCCATGCTGCGTTCACCTCGTTCCAAAGTTCAGCTGTCGTGGTTGGCATTAGGTCACAGCGCTGCACCCGTCGTTTCACCATATTCCACACATTTTCGATTGGCGACGAGTCTGGTGATCTGGCGGGCCAGGGAAAAATGTTGTCATTCTCTGACACCAAGAAGGCATATATTCGTATAGCAATATGTGGTCATATATTGGCCTTCTGAAAAATGACGTTTGAGGTGTCGTGCAGAAAGGGCATGGCTACAGGTCACAGGATGTCATGCATGTAGGTCACACTTGTCACAGTGCCCTAGACACGTATCAACAGTGATTTGTGGTGGTTCCCAATAGCACCCCACACCATAAGCCCTTGAGTTGGCGCTGTATGTCTTGTGCTAATGCAGTCATTGTGATGCCGCTCGCCCTGTCTGCCGCAAACCAAAATGCAGCCATCATTTTCAAATAAACAGAACCTGAATTCGTCCAAATACATTATCTGATGCCATTCCTGTCAACAATGACGTCGTTCCACGCACCATTGCCGTCAAGCATGGTTCTGTACATTCGTCGAAGGTAGGCGGAGAAGTGGACGACGCGAACGTAACCTATGCCGTAATAAACGGCGACAGATTGTGACCCCTGATAGGGCACGATGCATTAATTACACTGTACCGCTAGAGCTGAGGAGGACGCAGATCTGTCCTGAAATGCCTTTCGGAAGAGGTGTTGATCTTATATGGGTGGTGCGACCAGAACCATCTCTTCATATTCTACGGCCTTCCGTGAAGCATTGTGCAGACACCCGTTGCACTACCGAAACGCTTCGTCCCACACGAGCAGCAGTTTCCCAGATGTCCGCAGCTCGTGGTCTTGTGGCTAGCGTTGCTACATCTGGATCACGGGGTCCCGCGTTAGATTCCCGGCCGGGTTGGGGATTTTCTCTGGCCGTGGACTGGATGTTTGTGTTGTCCTCCTCATTTCATCATCATTCGTGGCAGTGGCTAGATTGGACTGTGTACAAAAATTGGACTGTGTAAAAATTGAGACTTTGTACGGGCGCTGATGAACGCGCAGTTCAGTGCCCCACAAACCAAACATCATTCTCATTAGATTCCCAAATGGTTCAAATGGCTCTGAGCACTATGCGACTTAACTTCTGAGGTCATCAGTCCCCTAGAACTTAGAACTAATTAAACCTAACTAACCTAAGGACATCACACACATCCATCCCCGAGGCAGGATTCGAACTTGCGACCGTAGCGGTCGCGCGGTTCCAGACTGACGCGCCTAGAACCGCTCGGCCACACCGGCCGGCTTTAGATTCCCAGATGAATGCATTGTATTCTCTCATACCAATAATGAGCGCTTTTTTATACTCACTAACTTCACGATACGGTTCACACATACGTCTGCGAGGCATCCTGCACGTCGCACAGATGCATTACCTTCGGTTTATAGCGACAAGAGTCGCATTCACATTTTACCGGTAGGTGGTGTTGCGCCGTGATGTCGATGTTGACCTTGAACCCGACATGGTTCAAATGCTAATCATTTCTTCACAACAGACTAATGTACATGTCCTGTGAATACGAAAGTCCTACCTCTAGTCATTTAAGGTGTTCTGTTTTTTTCTGAACATGAGTGTAAATTTTAGTGACTGCTTACGGAGCGATTATGTTGTTCTAACCGTGCACTTTTCATCTATATGAAGCGAGTAATTAACTTTAAACTTAGTTCTGGCAACAAAAGTGCACAAAATGTTTCCTTTGTCTTAGAATCTGGTCCACAGCTGTAGCAAAAAATATTTCTAGATAACTCAAATATCCCGCATGTTGGCGCTACTGATTATTCTTTTGCACTGAGCTATCCGTGTAAATAATGCCCCATGAAGCTGCTGCTGGAAGTACATTACAATTCTCGAATGTTCACCTCATAGCTCTTTACTGAATGGGGAAAAAGTATATTTGTCTGACTACTTCAGCTAACTTTATTTTACATACTCAAACTGTTAGACATCGACAAAAAGCGTTGAAGTAAATAGCGAATCAATTACTAAAAACTAAATTAATGTGAAGCTTCCTGGCAGATTAAAACTGTGAGTCGGGCCGAGACTCGAACTCGGGACCTTTGCCGCCTTTCGTAGGCAAGTGCTCTACCAACTGAGATACCCAAGCACGACTCACGGCTCGTCCTCACAGCTTCACTTCTGCCAGTACCTCGTCTCCTACCTTCCAAACTTTACAGAAGCTCTCCTGCGAACCCTGCAGAAATAGCACTCCTGAAAGAAAGGATATTGCGGAGACATGGCTTACCCACAGCCTGGGGGATGTTTCCAGAATGAGATTCTCTAAATTAATGTGGTACTCAGCAGACTACCTGAGGCAACATTCTGAGACATTATTTCTCGGTGTTGAATATGGACAACAGATGTAAAAGAGAAGGTTGCAATTTACATTACATGTACTCAGCGATGATTACCACTACTGACTTATAGTTCCTTCTAGATTTTCTTTTACCTCCAATTCATTAACATCTTCAGCTTAAAAAATTACGGTACACCGTCCGTGGTGCGCTTTATAATAACAATAAGTCATTTATTTCCATATAGTCCTTAGTTTTTTATAAGTTTGAAAAAAATAGCAATCATATATTCGATGCCACTATGAGATGATTAGTTGCTAGTCGTCAGCGAGGACAAGGGTGACTATACTATGCAAAACTGAGTGATATTGTTACAGGTACAGGCTCACCAGACCAGTTTCTCGGAGGCTCCTCATGATAAGATCAGTTAACCCTCTTTTCGAGAATACAGGTCTTATATTTCTTGCTGCACTGCTTACCTGTAAAAGGAAAGGGTACACATAAGTATATGTAAACATACGTTTTCTGAAAAAGAGTGGAAACATTTAGTGAAGCAACAAATTTTTAATCGAAATATTGAAGAATTTGTTTCCTAGATCCTGAAGGGACATTATGAGCTCCATTTTCGAACCACTGTCTGCCAGAGGAGAACACTGGCTAGAACCTGACTGTTGTTGTTGTTGAGGTGGTTTGATGTATTAGTCGTCCACAGTATTACACTGGGGCGACAAAAGTCATGGGCTAGCGATATGCTCATATACAAATGGCGGTAGTATCGTGTACACAAGCTATAAAAGGGCAGAGAATTAGCGGTGCTGTCGTTTGTACTCAGATGATTCACGTGGAAAGGTAGCCGACGGATTATGGCCGCACGACGGGAACTAACAGATTTTGAACGCGGAATGGTAGTTGGACCTAGACGCATGAGACATTCCATTTCGGAAATCGTTATGGAATCCAATATTCTGAGATCAACAGTGTTAAAAGTGTGCCGATAATACCGAATTTCTGCCACTACCACTCACTATGGACTACACATTGGCCTACGGCCATCACGTAACGACCGAGAGTGGCGTCGTTTGCGTAGAGTTGTCATTACTAACAGACAAGCACTGCACTGCAGTTCCTTCTCTAAATCCTCGCACAAACGAAAAAATGGCTGACATCGAAATAAGTGTCCAAGGAATAGAAAAGCAACTGGAATCACTCAACAGAGGAAAGTCCACTGGACCTGACGGGATACCAATTCGATTCCGCACAGAGTACGCGAAAGAACTTGCCCCCCTTCTAACACCCGTGTACCGCAAGTCTCTACAGGAACGGAAGGTTCCAAATGATTGGAAAAGAGCACAGGTAGTCCCAGTCTTCAAGAAGGGTCGTCGAGCAGATGCGCAAAACTATAGACCTATATCTCTGACGTCGATCTGTTGTAGAATTTTAGAACATGTTTTTTGCTCGAGTATCATGTCGTCTTTGGAAGCCCAGAATCTACTATGTAGGAATCAACATGGATTCCGGAAACAGCGATCGTGTGAGACCCAACTCGCTTTATTTGTTCATGTGACCCAGAAAATATTAGATACAGGCTCCCAGGTAGATGCTATTTTTCTTGACTTCCGGAAGGCGTTCGATACAGTTCCGCACTGTCGCCTGATAAACAAAGTCATAGCCTACGGAATATCAGACCAGCTGTGTGGCTGGATTGAAGAGTTTTTAGCAAACAGAAGACAGCATGTTGTTATCAATGGAGAGACGTCTACAGACGTTAAAGTAACCTCTGGCGTGCCACAGGGGAGTGTTATGGGACCATTGCTTTTCACAATATATATAAATGACCTAGTAGATAGTGTCGGAAGTTCCATGCGGCTTTTCGCGGATGATGCTGTAGTATACAGAGAAGTTGCAGCATTAGAAAATTGTAGCGAAATGCAGGAAGATCTGCAGCGGATAGGCACTTGGTGCAGGGAGTGACAACTGACCCTTAACATAGACAAATGTAATGTATTGCGAATACATAGAAAGAAGGATCCTTTATTGTATGATTATATGATAGCGGAACGAACACTGGTAGCAGTTACTTCTGTAAAATATCTGGGAGTATGCGTGCGGAACGATTTGAAGTGGAATGATCATATAAAATTAATCGTTGGTAAGGCGGGTACCAGGTTGAGATTCATTGGGAGAGTCCTTAGAAAATGTAGTCCATCAACAAAGGAGGTGGCTTACAAAACACTCGTTCGACCTATACTTGAGTATTACTCATCAGTGTGGGATCCGTACCAGATCGGGTTGACGGAGGAGATAGAGAAGATCCAAAGAAGAGCGGCGCGTTTCGTCACAGGGTTATTTGGTAAGCGTGATAGCGTTACGGAGATGTTTAACAAATTCAAGTGGCAGACTCTGCAAGAGAGGCGCTCTGCATCGCGGTGTAGTTTGCTCGCCAGGTTTCGAGAGGGTGCGTTTCTGGATGAGGTATCGAATATATTGTTTTCCCCTACTTATATCTCCCGAGGAGATCACGAATGTAAAATTAGAGAGATTAGAGCGCGCACGGAGGCTTTCAGACAGTCGTTCTTCCCGCGAACCATACGCGACTGGAACAAGAAATGGAGGTAATGACAGTGGCACGTAAAGTGCCCTCCGCCACACACCGTTGGGTGGCTTGCGGAGTATAAATGTAGATGTAGATGTAGATGTAGACAAGCAACTCTGTGTGAAATAACCGCAGAAATCAATGTGGGTCGTACGACTAACGTATCCGTTAGGACAGTGCGACGAAATTTTGCGTTAATAGGCAAAGGCAGCAGACGACCGAAGCGAATGCCTTTGCTAACAGTACGACATCGCCTGTAGCGCGTCTCCCGGGCTTGTGACCAAATCGGTTGGACCGATCCATTATAACACTTAAAATGTGGTTCTCCTAACACAGAGAGAACACTGCCCCCTACCCAATTATCCCCGATTACATGGTGACTTGATCTTAATATTTGAAGCAATACCACCAATTGGCAACGCTCTATTCAACGAAGCCAATCTACCAAATTGTGGGAGAGAGATCGGAGCATGGGAAGCTGAGCAGGTTTACTCTGGATCGACATTCGAAAAGACGATGTACCGAATCCACATTACGTAGATCGCTCCAAGAGACTGAGACGACGGCTCCAATGATTCCACGACCCACCGGACGCCAGAACTTGGCTACGTGTTGTCAAGTGCTTCGCTCATATCGTCCCAATAAGAAAAGTGTGCTGGAAAAATCACTATTAGTGTCCTCATTGTGATGGTTCAATGGACCCAGTTCATGTAAGAGAAGGCAGAATGTGCTTTTGTTTACCGACATGACATGTTAGTAGTGGCCAATCGTCAATGGCTGCAATACGGTTCCGGCTTAAGCGAGATGTGACTATTGAACAGTCCACTGCACAATGCTCCAAAGACGAACGTATATAAATTATCAGTTCCGAAAGTCGGTCATACGTGGTCAACCATGTAGTTTCCTGTCCTGGCAGTTTAAATTCCAGTTTTGGGACTATCTAGCATTTCGCAACTCGCAACTCATGTCGCAACTGCGGGTGCACTAAAATATTTTCGACCGCATCAATTGTCCCATAAAAGCCGAGGGCAACAAGTAAAAATATGCTTTTATGTTATCGTGTGGCATTAATGGCCCATGCAACAGGCCTGCTACGTAACGGTGCTATCGTGACAAGTGCTTCGTTAAATGAAGGACTGTGAAGGGTATAAACTCAATTGCATTCTGGTCGTTTTACATAGTTCGGAAACAAGTGATTCAGCGGAAATTAATTACAGGCTGAATATCGGTTAGAGCCTTCGATATGCAGCTACATAAAAAGAAGTTTCGGTTCTTGTACACTCTTAATAAATATGTGTAGGATATGAAATGCCTGTAAAATGAAATGTACATGTGAAATGAATATGAACACTTGTGAATGACAGTATAGTCCCACACATCGTAATTTCTATTCATTATGTTGCAACTGTTTCCATTAAAGTACCGCTTGTACATGTGAAATGAATATGAGCACTTGCGAACAACAGGGTTATCCCACCAAACGTCATTTACATTCATTATAATGTAACTGCTACAAACAAATTACCGCAAATTGTAGCAAAATGCCAAATATTCCCGATATGGAATAGCGATAGGTCCGACTGGAAGCGAATGTCTGCACAGATACTGCATTGAGGCTATTATAATTTGTGTACTGCACTTATTAGTACAGTCGTGTACACTGTTATTTATGCTGACACATTGGCATTATTTTAACTTGTTATGATACCTTGATAAGTTTGTGAAATATTAAAGGCTGTGGTATCAGACACTTCTATCTTCTTGCACATCATCTCCGTCTGCAATGAGTGAGGCGGGCGGGGTATTTAAACTTATGAAAAGAAGGAAGGAAGGAAGGAAGATTAGGATATAGCATCTCTTTGGCGACGAGTTAATTAGAGACAGATCACATACTCGAACTGAACAACAATGGAGAAGGAAATGGACTGTCACTATTTCATATGAATCAGTCCAGCATTTGCCCTAAGCTATTTAAGGATAGTACATAAAACCTAAATTTGGATGGCGTCACAGAGATTTGGAGCCCACTTCTTCCGAAATTGTTACCTTTAACAATAGAATGATTGGTCATTATTACACTGAGTACAGAATACTTCAGGAATCATTTGTTATTGGGCCTCTATTTACGAAAGTATTTTAAAATTTTGTAAAACACGACGACATACAGCTCAGAGAAAAAGATACCACGTCACCGACATGGCTTCGTTAACACACGACGAATTCGCTATGGAGCGGACTGAAAGATGCTCTGACGGTAGAAAATATTAACGCTTAGACATTACTGCCGTAATAATGGATCTGCCACATTGCGTAAGATGCTTCTTCCAGATCCATTGTTTCCAATTAGGTTCAAAATATGGAGGCTCTGAAGCCCAGAGAACATGGGTGATTACTTCCAAATATTGCTAATGCTCAGCAGTCACAGACGGGGCAAGGTAGATATGGAAATTACTATCTTCGAATATGTGGCCTCGTAAAGATGGCAGCGCGGCCTGAGATATGGAATGTTGGCCACCCACTGCCTTGCCGCTATCGTGTGCGTTGATACGGCAGGTGTCGCTCATCGCAAGAACGAATGCCGCACCGACAAGCAGTAAAAGTACTGATGATATCCTTGTCACGTGTTACTCCAGAGTATTTCATTCTACTGTAGCGACAGGATCGTTCTCTTTCCAACACAGCAGCTCTATCAAATTCAGTAGCTCGTGTATGCGTGTTTTCAAACCTTCCATTAAAGTCTTTACGTTTCCTGTTTCAATACTCCGCAAACGGTACTGGATATTTTTCAACCTTGTCTATTGCAATCTGAATTTTAACAGAAAATAATACCTTCATAATCACGGTCTCACAATGTCTGTTTAAGGATAGGTACCATATTTCCGAGAAACATGAGAATCTCCAGAATCTGATTGACTAAAATTCTGGTAATTATAACCCCCTGCTGCTGTGAGCCATGGATCTTGCAGTGGTAAGATAGCTTGTATGCCTTAACGATACAGATAACCGTGACGTATGTGCAACTGCAATGGGGAGGTTGTGGGAGGGGGGGCAGTAGTAGCTGTACAGAGGCCAGGCAAACCTGTGGTTCCTGAATAGGGTTAGCAGCGTTTTCAGTAGTTGCAGGGGCCACAGTCTGATTTATTGACAGATCTGGCCATGTTACATCAGCCAACATGGCCTTGCTATGCTGGTACTGCAGACAGCTGAAAGCAAGGACAAACTGCAGCCGTTATTTTTCCCGAGGGCATGCAGCCTTACTGTATGCTTAAATTATTATGTCGATCCTCTCGGGTAAAATATTCCAGAGGTAAAAAAAAATCCCTCATTCGGATCTCCGGGCCGTGACTATTCAGGAGGTTGTCGTCATCACGAAACACAAAACTGACTGTCTACGAGTCGGAGCGTGGATTGTTAGATCCCGTAATCAGCTGTAGATAGATATAATGGGAATCAGCCAAGTGCGGTAGCAGGAAGGTCAAGATGTCTGATCAGGTAACTACAAAGTTACAAATATAAAATCAAATAGGAGTAATTCATGACTAGATAATTCTGGGGAACAAAATATGAATGCGGGTAAGCTTTTATGAACAACACAGTGAACGCATTATCGTAGCCAAGATAGTCAGAAGCCAATATCCACCACAATAATACAAATTTATATCCCAGCTAGTTCCGCAAATGATACAGCAATTGAAAAAATGTGGGATGAAATATAAAGAATTACCCAAATGGTAAAGGGCGACGAAAATTTAATCGTGATGGGTGAGTGGAATTCAGTAGTAGGAAGGGGAAGAGAAGGAAGAATGGTAGGAGTGCTTGGACTGGGGTAAAGGAATGAAAGTGGAAACCTCCTGGTAGAATTTAGCACAAAGCATAATTTAATCATCGCTGACACTCCGTTTAAAAATTGTGAAAGAGGGTTGTATAGGTGGAAGAAATCTGTAGACACAGGAAGGTTTCAAATAGATTACATAATAAACCAGACTTTAAACTGCAAAAATTTCCAGGGGCAGATGTGGACTCTGTCCATAGTTTATCGGTCATGAACTGCAGATTAAAACTGAAGAAATTGCAGAAATGTAGGAAATTAAGGAGATTGGACCTGGATCAGTAGATAGAACCAGAGATTGTTGAGAGTTTCAAGAGAGAATTAGGCAACAATACACTGATATATGGGTAAGAAACACAACAGAAGACGAATGGGTAGCTTTGAGAGATGTAACAATGAAGGCAGCAGAGGATCAAATAGACAGAAAGACAAAGTCCAGTAGAAATCCTTAGATAACACACGATATGTCGAATCTCACTGACGAAAGAAGAAAATATAAAAATACAGCAAATGGAGCAGGTAAGATTGATACAGAAGTATAAAAAATGAGACCGACATAAAGTGCAAAATGGCAAAGCAGGAATAACTTGGCGAGAAATGCAAGGATACATAAGCATTCATAACTAGGGAAAAGATAGCTGCCGGCTATAAGAAAGTTAAAGAGACTTTTGTAGAAAAGAGAAGCAGCTGTATAAATGTCATACGCTTATATGGCAATCCAGTACTAAGCAAAGAAGGGGAAGCTGAAAGCTGTAATGAATATATAGAAGGGCTATAAAAGGAAAATTAAACTGAAGACATTGATATAAAATGGAAGGAAGAGGTAGATGAAGATCAGTTGGGAGGTATGATACTGCAAGAAGCATTTAATAGAGCGGAAGAAAACCTAAGTCGAAACAAGGCCCTCAGAATTATTAAGATCCTTGGTAAAGCCAGATATGACAAGATTATTCCAACTGGTGAGTTATATACTTGAGACAGGCGAAATAACCCCCGAGTTCAAGAGGAATGCAATAATTCCAATTTCATCGAAGACCGGTGCTGACAACAGTCAATATTACCGAACTATCAATTTAATAAGTCATGGCTGCAAATGCTGTCACAGATTATTTAGAGACTAATGGAAAAACTGGTAGAAGCCAACCACGGGGAAGATGGTACCCGCGAAATGTAGGAAAGTGCGAGGTAAAATTGACCATAGGACGTGTCTTAGAAGATACGTTAAACAATGGCAAGACTACGTTTATATCATTTGTAGATTCAGAGAAAGCTTTTGACAGTGTTAACTGGAGCATAATTTTTGAACTTATGGAGGTATTGAGTATAAAATACAGGAGCTAAATTTAATTATAGCTTTTAAAGAAACCAGACTGCAATGCTAATAGTCAAAGGACGTGAAAGGGAAACAACAGCTGAAAAGAGCAAGAAATAAAGAAAATCAAAGAGAAGTGTGGTACGGGAATTAAAGTTCAGGGAGAAGAAATAAAAATTTTAGGTTTGCTGATGACATAATTCTGTGAAATGGAGCTCAAGATTTGGAAGAGCAATTGAATGGTATGGATAGTGTCTAGAAAAGAGGTCGTGAGAGTAACATCGACAAAAGACACTAACGGTAATGCAACATATTATGTAACTTTAACGTGGTGGGCAAGGGAGTGGGGGGGGGGGGGGGGGGGGAAGGAAAGGAAAAGGAAGAGCAGAAATTCATTATGTCAACTGCATCAGGAGTTTATGCGAAGTCAGCAGCGACGAATGTAAATGTGTGCCGGACGGGGATTCTAGCCCAGGATCTCCTGCTAACTAGGCAGTTGCGTTAACCACTACGCCACTCGTACACTGTGCTTATCGCAACTGAGCGGACTATGTCGGTACGCCACTCGGCTGACCCACATTCCCACTCAGCGCCACTATGTGTAGTACCCATCCATATCCCCCATGCTCGCTACTTTGAGATTCCCGCAGGAAGTCGAACGTTACTCTGCATTCGCACTGGAGATGGATTCATAGCCTATCGTTGCGAATCATTTATATGAGTTACTAAGCACAGTTTTCCGTAATTCCTTCACGAAAGAAGACGAAGTAAATATTGCAGCATTCGAAACCAGAACAGCTGTTAGCATGAGTGACATAAAAGTAGATATCTTAAGTGTTGCGAAACAACTCAGATCACTTAAGAAAGGCAAGTCTTCCGGTCCAGATCGTATACCAATCAGGTTCCTTTCAGAGTATGTAGACACAATAGCGTCTTTCTTAGCAGTTATATACAACCGCTCACTTGACGAAAGGTCTGTTCCTAAAGACTGGACAGTAGCACAGGTCACACCAATACTCAAGAAAGGAAATAAAAGTAACCCATTGAATTACAGACCCATATCACTGACCTCAATTTGCAGTAGGATTTTGGAGCATATACTGTACTCGAACATTATGAATCACCTTGAAGAAAATGACTTATTGATACATAACCAACACGGATTCAGAGAATATCGTTCTTGTGCAACACAGCTAGCTCTTTATTCCCATGAAGTAATGAGTGCTGTCAACAAGGAATCTCAGATCGATTCCATATTCCTAGATTTCCAGAAGGCTTTTGATACCGTTCCTCACAAGCGACTATTAACCAAATTGCGTGCATATGGAGTATCGTCTCAGTTGTGTGACTGGATTCGTGATTTCCTCTCAGAGAGGTCACAGTTCGTAGTGACAGACGGTAAATCATCGAGTAGAACAGAAGTGATATCTGGCGTTCCGCAAGGTAGTGTCATAGGCCCTCTGCTATTCCTGATTTATATAAATGATCTAGGTGATAACCTGAGCAGCCCCCTTATACTGTTTGCAGATGACGCTGTAATTTACCGTCTAGTAAAATCATTAGACGATCAATTCCAATTACAAAATTATCTAGAGAGAATTTCTGTATGGTGCGAAAAGTGGTAATTAGCACTAAACAAAGAAAAGTGCGAGGTCATCCACAAGGGTACTAAAATAAATGCGATAAATTTTGGGTATACGATAAATCGCACAAATCTAACGGCTGTCAATTCGACTAAATACCTAGAAATTACAATTACGAGCAACTTAAATTGGATAGACCACGCAGATAATATTGTGGGGAAGGCGAAGCAAAGACTGCGCTTTGTTGTCAGAACACTTAGAAGATGCGACAAACTCACTAAAGAGACAGCCTACTTACACTTGTCCATCCTCTGCTGGAAAAGTGCTGCGCGGTGTGGGACCCTTACTAGGTAGGATTGACGGGGGACATCGAAAAAGTGCAAAGAAGAGTAGTTCGTTTCGTGTTATCGCGCAAAAGGGGTAAGAGTGTCACTGACATGATACGCGAGTTGGGGTGGCAGTCACTGAAACAAAGACGGTTTTCTTTGCGGCGAGATCTATTTACGAAATTTCATCCACCAACTTTCTCTTCCGAATGCGAAAATATTTTGTTGACACCCACCTACGTAGGGAGGAATGGATCATCATAATAAAATAAGAGAAATCAGAGCTCGAACGAAAAGATTTAGGTGTTCCTTTTTCCCACGCGTCATTCGAGAGTGGAATGGTAGAGAAGTAGTATGAAAATGGTTCGATGAACCCTCTGCCAGGCACTTTAGTGTGAATTGCAGAGTAACCATGTAGATGTAGATGTAGAATGCGTGGTATCCGTTCTTTCGAGCATGTGCGAAAGAACAGACACCACACATTCATGTAATTGATTTGTCTCGATGCATATGAAGCCCTGAAGCAACTGACATTATGAATTCCTTCCTCTTCCTTTCCTTTTTCCTTCCTCCACCTTCTATTTACATAGTATGTGTCACACCTACAGGTTTCATGAGGTGTCTGTTCTTTCCGAGATATACGAAAGCATATTGTCTGATCACCTGCATTCATATAATGGAATGCAGTTGAAGCAAATTAGGTTATGCTGAAGGAATTGGATTAGGAAATGAGACATTAAAAGTTGTAGATGAGTTTTACTGTTCGTCCAAGAAAATAACTCATGATGACGAAGTAGAGAGGCTGTAGCACGTAAAACGTTTCTAAAAAAGAGGAATCTGACATCATTTAATATAAATTTAAGTGTTAGTAAGTCTTATCTGAAGGGATCTGTCTAGAGTGTAGCCTTGTGCGAAAGTTAAAGTGAACAATAAGCAGTTCAGACAAGAAGAGAATAGAAGTAGCGAGTAACTAATGGGAACTCATCGAATTGCGAGAAAAGAAAGAAATTTGCGTCACATCTTGAGTTAAAGAAGGTATTGGTCGATATGACGCACCCTGAGACATCAAGGAATCGCCAGTTTAATAATTAGTGGAAGTGTAGGTGGTACGAAATGTAGAAGGAACTCAAGAGATGAATACAGTACGCAGTTTCAAATAAACAAAGAAACTGGTACACCTGCCTAGTATCGTGTAGGACCCCCGCGAGCACGCAGAAGTGCCGCAACACGACGTGACATGGACTCGACTAATGTCTGAAGTAGTGCTGGAGGGAATTGACACCATGAATCCTGCAGGGCTTACCATAAATTCGTAAGAGTACGAGAGGGTGGAGATCTCTTCTGAACAACACGTTGCAAGGCACTCCAGATATGCTCAAAACGTTCATATCTGAGGAGTTTCGTGGCCAGCGGAAGTGTATAAACTCAGAAGAATGTTCCTGGAGCCACTCTGTACCAATTCTGGACGTGTGGGGTGTCGCGTTATCCTGCTAGAATTGCCCAAGTCCGTCGGAATGCGCAATGGACATGAATGGATGCAGGTGATCAGACAATATGCTTTCGTACTTGTCACCTGTCAGAGTCGTATCTAAGCGTATTTGGGGTCCCACATCACTCCAACTGCACACCTCCCACAGAGCCTCTATCAGCTTGAACAGTCCCCTGCCGACATGCAGGATCCATGGATTCATGTGGTTGTCCTCATAACCGTACACGTCCATTCGCTCGATACAATTTGAAACGAGACTCGTCCGACCTGGCAACATGTTCCCAGCCTTCAACAGTCCAGTGTCGGTGTCGACGGGCCCAGGCGAGGCGTAAAGCTTTGTGTCGTGCAATTATCAAAGGTACACGAGTGGGCCTTCGGCTCCGAAAGCCCATATCGATGATGTTTCGTTGAATGGTTCGCACGCTGACGCTTTCTGACGGCCCAGCATTAAAATCTGCAGCAATTTGCGGAAATTTTGCACCTCTGTCACGTTGAACATTTCTCTTCAGTCTTCGTTGATCCCTTTCTTGCAAGATCCTTTTCCGGCCGCAGCGATGTCGGAGATTTGATTTTTTACCGGGTGCCTGATTTTCACGGTACACTCGTGAAATGGTCGTACGGGAAAATCCCCACTTCGTCGCTACCTCGGAGATGCTGTGTCCCATCGCTTGTGCGCCGACTATAACACCACGTTCAAACTTACTTAAATCTTCATAATCTGCCACTGTAGCAGTAGTAACCGATCTAACAACTGTGTCAGAGACTTGTCTTATATAGGCGTTTCCGACCGCAGTGTCGTATTCTGCCTGTTTACATATCTCTGTATTTGAATACGCATGCCTATAGCAGTTTCTTTGTCGCTTCAGTGTATTTCGATTGCAATACTAATTCGAAGATGAAGAGGCTTGCATAGGATAGAGTAGACTGGAATGCTGCATAAAAAAAGTTTTCAGAGTTGGTTGGTTGGTTGTTTGGGGAAGGAGACCAGACAGCGTGGTCATCGGTCTCATCGGAGTAGGGAAGGAAGTCGGCCGTGCCCTTTCAGAGGAACCATCCCGGCATTTGCCTGGAATGATTTAGGGAAATCACGGAAAGCCCAAATCAGGATGGCTGGACGCGGGATTGAACCGTCGTCCTCCCGAATGCGAGTCCAGTGTTTCAGAGTTAAGACCATAACGATGAGACCTGTTACATTCAGCTATGACTAGCATATGCTATATGATCGTAAGTCTCGAAACACAAGTATATAACAATGCTAAAATCTCAGGGACATCAACTGTCATGTGGCTAGGGACTTCTGTCTCCAAAAACAAGAACAAAGAGAGAGTGGGGTGTTCTGCAAATTTCCAATATGATCGTGTAAATAAACTAATGTTATTAGAACGACATTTCGATCCAGATGTATCAGACTCCGTAAACGTGGAAAAATATCAGAGCGAAGTATAATCTGATGGTACATCCTTATTCTCTATTGCGCCGCACAAAGAGAAAGGTTGGCATCGCGTTGCTATTGAACAACAATGAGCTCCAGTGTCTTAGATTAAATTCTTTTCAGCAACTTCTTGAAAGGAGGCATAAAATGTGCACGGTCCAATCACGTTAACTATTTCCAATCACGTTAACTATGTCAACGAGCAATAACCACTAATTAGAGACAGCTGTATGGGGGGGGGGGAGGGGGCAGGGACGCGGATAACAGCGGAATAGTTGTCGTAATGCTGAAACAGAGAGGCTTATCTGACGTCCAAATGGGCATGATCATTGGCTTTGGAGCCAACGGCGGAAGCGTTTACGAAACGGCGAAGTTTGTAAACTCTTCGCTTGGGGCCGTGGTTAAAGTTATACCAGCAAAATGCCGTTATCGAAAACCAACGCCGAGGCAACTGTCGTGAAACACGGGCCACAGATGACAGGGGTGAATTTCGGCTGCGGCGATGTGTACAGGCGAAGAGACGTGCAACTATTGGGTAACTGACCGCCGTGTGAATCAAGGGGCTACCAACAGTGTCTTCTCAATTACCGTTCAGTGAACGTTGCTGCATTTGGGCTTTCGCAGCAAGCGCACTGTTCGTGCACCCATGTTGACTGTTGTTCATCGGCGACGAAGGCTGGACTTTGTACGCCAGTGCCGCAGCTGGTTGTCCACTGAGTGGCGACAGGTGGCCTTTTTAGTTTTTAGATGAATCACGTTTTTTGTTCCATCGGACAAATGGAAAACACCCTGCAACAATCCTTGGAAAGCCAGAACGGAGGATGGAGCATAACAGTCACAATGGATCAACACAAGTATGCATCTATCTTTGGGAGCTATGTCCAATCCTACATAGAGTGTGTTTTTCCTGGGCACGATGGCTTCTTCCAGCAGGACAATGCAACGTATCACACATCTCGCAGTGTACCTGTGTACGTGCATGGTTGGAAGACCACCAGGATGAGTTTCCCGTACTCTCCTGTCACCAAACTCTCCTGATTTAAACCCAGTAGAGAATTTGTGGGGCCACCTCGATCGGGCTGTTCCCGCCATGGTTCCTCATCCGAGAAACTTAGCGCAGCTGGCTACGGCACTGTAATCAGCATGGCTCCACAATTTATAGAACCTCATTAACTCTCTTCATGCACGTCTCGCAGCGGTCCGCACTACAGAAGGTGGCTATTCAGGCTTTTGACAAGTAGTCACATTAGTGTGACCCCAAGGGGAAGTTTAGAGCTGAATCCGAAACACGTGTCATTTCTGGCGACCCTTCACATTATTGAAATGAGAAAAATTCGTGGACCCATAATTACTGCTGGTTCCTGTTTGTGAGATTTAATCTAAAGTTAATAAATCCATCAACAAAGTTAGGAGAGCTTTTTTGGTAGAAAGAGCAGATAAGCAATTGTTAGCATCCGATTAGAAAAAGAAGAGACATTTAGTTCCAGTATGAGGGATGCAGAGGAATTATTGGTGAAGTTAAAAGGATTGTAAATCGTGCTCTGGAGACGTATGTGCCGACTAAATAGATTAAGGTTCAAATGGTTCAAATGGCTCTGAGCACTATGCGACTTAACGTCTGAGGTCATCAGTCGCCTAGAACTTAGAACTAATTAAACCTAACTAACCTAAGGACATCACACACATCCATGCCCGAGGCAGGATTCGAACCTGCGACCGTAGCGGTCGCTCGGGTCCAGACTGTAGCGCCCTGAACCGCACGGCCACTCCGGCCGGCTAGATTAAGGTCGGGAAAGATCCACCGTGGTTTAATAACGAAATTCTGAAAATGCTGAGAAAGCTGAGGCTGTCGCACTCTCAGTTCAGAAAAGAACGAGCAGGTAACGACAGGAAAAAGTTAGTAGAAATTCGTGAATCTGTAAAAAGAGGGACGCGCGATGCATACAGCAACTACCACCGTCATACTGGTTCTAAGTAACATCACCAAGTGGGTGCGAGGATTCTTTCTATCCAGTCACTCGTAGGACAGTTTGGTGCGGCAACAGAAGCCAGCAAAAGGAAAGTCAAAGTTTTACATCTCACGTTTAAGAAATCACTCACACTCGGAGAATCGTACAAACATACCATCGTTTGACCTTCGTACAGACTCCCGTGTGGACCACATAGTAATATGCACCCATGGCGTAGAGAAGCAACTGAAAGAGTTGAAAATAAACAAGTCACCAGGTCCGGATAGAATTCCAGTTCAGTTTTACAGAGAGTACGCTACAGCATTCGCACATTACTTAGCTTCCATTTATTGCGAATCTCTCGCAGAGCGCAAGGTCTCAAGCAACTGAAAAAAAGCGCAGGTGAAACTTGCGTATAAGAAGGGTAAATGAACGGATCCGCAAAATTACAGACCAACAATATTCCTCACATTGGTTTGGTGCAGAATTCTTGAATATCTTCTGAGTTTGAACATAATAAATTTCCTTGAGACTGAAGAGCTCCACAATTCAACACGGAATTAGAAAGTATTTCTCGTGCGAAACTTGCCTTGCCCTTTCTTCACATGATATCGTACAAATCGTGGATGAAGGGCAACATACAGATTCAATATTCCTAGATTTTCGGAAAGCCATTGACACGTTGCCCCACTACGGACTGTTAACGAAGGTACGAGCAGTCGTAATAGGTTCCAGGTGTGTGACTGGCCCGAAGTAGTAGAAACCAGAACTTTGTCCTCGACTACGAGTGTTGATCAGAGACAACAGTGTTGTCAGGAGTGCCCCAGGAAAGTGTGATAGGAGACGGTCAAAAAGTTTTCGTTCGAAGGCGGTGCAGTCCAGAAGAGGTATGCGTATCAGGCAAAACCACCCAGAACATTGAGGCTATCATCCCACCGACTTACCAGGTTGAAGATACATGTTTAGTAAATCACCGTGTCCTGCTGCGTACAGAAGTCCGCAACTGCCTGCTGCACATCCTCGTCCGACAGTAATCGTAGATCCTTCAATGTGTTTTTTAAGGGAATGCGTGATAATTGCATGGGGGAGAAAGCGGGACTATAGCGCGTGTGCTCGATTATCTCCCACCTGAGTTAGAGTAGCTTCTGCGTTACGACATTTGCTATATGGGGACGTGCTTTATCGTGAACCAGCAGCACCCCTTGGCGCACCATTCAACAACTGTGGTTTTCGTCAGACATGCTGCCCCATACACGGTATCCATTTTCCGATGGGTGTCCGCTGGTTTATGTCCTGCGGCACGCAAGGAAAGAATAGCAGCACGTTGGTCGTGTTTGGACGTATTTGGTAATAACATCACCATATTTTGCGTTTCCGTATTTTTCGCACGCAGGTGGGGTACACTTGAATAACACCCTAATCCCTTGCCTGTACGTGCTTATATACCCACATCGGGTTCACGCTACGTTGCATATATGCTGCAGCAACAGCCTGAAACGCATACTTTGTGATCGCCACGTATGCACAAATGGTCTGACGGACAGGGTGAGCAGTAATCTGCGGCTGTTTGCTGATGATGCTGTGGTGTACAGGAAGGTTTCCTCATTGAGTAACTGTAGCAGTATACGAGATGACTTACACAAAATTTTCAGTTGGTGAGATGAATGGCGGCTTGCTCTAAATGTAATTTAATGCAGATGAATAGGAAAAACAATCCCAGTAGTGTATTGTTTGACACAGTCACCTAGGTGTAACGCTGCAAAGCGAAATGAAATGGAATGAGCACGTAAGGACGGTAGCAGGGCAGGCGGATAATCGACTTCGGCTTACTGGGAGAAGTTTAGAAAAGTGTGTTCATCTCTAACGGAGACCGCATAAAGAACACTAGTGTAACCCATTCTTGAGTACTGCTCGAGTGTTTGGGATTCCCACCAGATCAGACTGAAGGAGGACATCGAAGCAAGTCAGAGGCGGGCTGCTAGTTTTGTATCGGTAGGTTCGATCAACACGCGAGTATTACGGAGATGTTTCCTGATCTCAAATGGGAATCCCTGGACGGAAGATGACGTTCTTTTCGAGTCAACTACAGAGAAAATTTAGAGAACCGTCGTATGAAACTGGCTGCAAAACGTCTCTACTACTGCCAACGTACATTTCGCGTAAGGACCACGAAGATAAGAGAAATTAAAGCTCGTGCAGAAGCACATAGGCACTCGTTTTTTCCTCGATCTATTTGGGAATGGAACAAGAAAGGAAATTACTAGTAGAGATGGGTTGCGGAGTATGTATGTATATGTAAATATACTCCGTGAAGCTCAGGTCTGTTATTGCAGTGATTCACAACTACCCGAATAATATTTGTATACATGAGATGATCCTACAGTTACTATAAAGCTGTGCGGGAAACGGTTGGGAAGTAGATTTAGTACTGTGGACCGCTAGTGAATCCAAAAGTGTTAAGATTCTGATGGATACTGTGAACAAGTAAGTTAGTTTTCTACATTCAAGTGATGAAAACTGTAAATTACATAATTAGGTATTTTGACGACTACATTTATGTATGTCGACGGAAATGTCAATTCCGGTACATAGGTAGTGTTACGCATCTTCATTCTAAACTTGCATCTACTAGATAACAGCGATCAAGCAATGAAAGTAATTACTGCAGAAAAGAGTGGTTGTCACTATTTATAACCAAACTGAATGTGATAATGCATGGAAGTCGCATACTAGTGTTGTAGACCTTCATCTTGTAATTACCTCTTTAGCAGTAATGGCAAATCATATCTGTGTGCAAAGAAACAAAAAAAATTTTAGTGTATCAAGAACCGTGTCTACAAAATACTGTATTTATATGCAAATATGTGAAAAATTATATGTTGCTCATGGTGGTTGTATCAACGTAACTACTGTAGACGGTAAGATAAATAGGGAACAAGTTAAAGATGAACTATTGTCATACTATTTCACCCACACAATGTGTATATTTACGTTCTGTACACGAGAATTTCTCGGGCTAGTGTTTAGTTTACTCAGGCGCTGCCGTTCTTAAACGCTACAGTTGTCATCGGAGTTGCTTAATCTGCACTTGAGCTGAGGCTTTTCCATAATTCCGATGTAAATGAAGACAGTCGCTGAATTTCACAGTCGCTGAGGAAACGTACTGCTCATTCTAAGGCAATTAAGGACTTTGGACGTAATTTTCCCTTTTCCCATTAAGCGATTTCCACAGAAGTCATGGTAGACATACTATTTCTATTTTTTTAATCATCAAATAACATTTTCACATTTGCCTTGCCGCGTCAGAACATTGTTTGTTTACGATATTATAAACTGCAACATTATCTTCAGCTTGTGGTCTTTATAACCTTTATTCACAATGCCACTAATGTGGCGGAACGTACTCTCTTAAGTAGGTTTGTTTTTCCGTAAAAGGACGCCCACCTCGTTACGGGCCATCAGTCAACCAAACGGCTAAGTGATCCGATGTTGTAAGTCTCTCAGGAACATGTAGAATGATGAATTGTGCTTGCGGGAAGTTTATGTGGTATCGGCATACACTGATGAGCCGAAACATTACAACCAATAGCGCGTTGTTCCACCTCTGGAACACAACACAGCTGCGATTATTCATTTCATGGATTCTAAAAGACCTTGGTAGGTTTCAGGGCACATTTTACACCAGATGTGTGCAGAGGGTCACACAATTCCCGTAATGTAAGGACCGGTGGTTTTTGGCACGGAGGTAGTGCCTGACAGCGTCTCAGGTAAGTTCCATCGGGTTCAGATCGGGAAGATTTGGTGGCCAAGATTTCAACGTCAGTATTGTATGCCTCACGCCGCTATTTATGCGGTTTCCATTTCCGACGTCCACTGCGCCCTTTGACGCTCTTTTGTTTAACAGAGCACGAACTGACTCAAAATGGTTCAAATGGCTCTGAGCACTATGGGACTTAACATCTGAGGTCATCAGTCCCCTAGAACTTAAAACTACTTAAACCTAACTAACCTAAGGACATCACACACATCCATGCCCGAGGCAGGATTCAAACCTGCGACCGTTGCGGTCGCGCGGTTCCAGATTGAAGCGCCTAGAACCGCTCGGCCACTCCGGCCGGCGACTGATACTCTGTGAAACGTAAATTCTCTCAGCGTTTTCCAACTCTGATGACGGATGTATGGCATTCCATGTGAATGTGGCATGCCTTAGGTCCTGCAGATATTCAGAACAGTCGAGGAGAGATGCAAGGAACATCAACGGCACACCCATCTATAAAACCAAGCAAATCAGTTGCCACCTTGCACTCCTCGAATATAATCATGTAATAAAATACGATCAGACCAGTATTGTGGCGCGATCGCCCTTTCTGGGACAGCATAATTAAGGCGTCTATCGAAATAAAGATGTCAGAGAACCTATTAGACAGGGATGGAGGTTTCAATTTTAATAACGCTTGGGTTCGGCACTCAGTTAATGAAAATCTTGCCCACTGCCAAACCCATCAGCGTCGGAAAACGGTGAGTGAATTTGCGTTTCACGGAGTATCAGTGTGTGCTCTGTAAAACGAAAGATCTTCAAGGGGGCGCATTTGGATGCCGGGAATCGAACTCAGCTATAAATAGCCCCATAAGGCCAATAATACAGTGTATTTATAAATGAATATCTGGGTTTTAACGCTTTGTAATATTTATTATATTAAACTTACAGTTATAAATGATATGTCAAATGAAAGAGCAACTCAAACAGTTTTACCAAGAACCTTATAAATGTTCAACGTGAGCATCATCTGTCACACGGCACACATCAAGTCTATAGCCGAGTGATAAGTGTGTCTTCAGTGATTGTAGCAACAGCTGCTTCAATCCGGTTTCTTAATTCAGGGAGGTCTGCTAGTTTCTTAAAACTTTCCAAACAGTCGCCACGGGAACTTGTAATTCACGACTAGCCGTCCAGACTGATTTATTTGGGCTATGAGTGAACGACTCTCTCACTCGCTCAACAGTCTCTTCACTAACTCTTGGTCGTCCTGTGCTCTTCCCTTTTCAAAGGCAGCTGGTATCATCAAATCGATGATCCCATCTACGAATGTTATTATCACTTGGAGGATCACAACCGAACTTCATCCAGAACGCATGTTGCTCAGTAATTACAGATTCGGTCTTTGCAAACTGCAAAACACAAAACGCTTTCTGTTCATTAGTCGCCATCTCCGCTACTACCGCTGTCTAGCAGGTCGTGGCAGAAACATTGTGCGCTGCGCATGTGCACTGGTGCCAGACACAACTGTTTGAGTTGCTCTTTCATTTGACATATCATTTACAACTGTAAGTTTAATGTAATAACTACAGGGCTATTACAAATGATTGAAGCGATTTCATAAATTCACTGTAGCTCCATTCATTGACATATGGTCACGACACACTACAGATACGTAGAAAAACTCATAAAGTTTTGTTCGGCTGAAGCCGCACTTCAGGTTTCTGCCGCCAAAGCGCTCGAGAGCGCAGTGAGACAAAATGGCGACAGGAGCCGAGAAAGCGTATGTCGTGCTTGAAATGCACTCACATCAGTCAGTCATAACAGTGCAACGACACTTCAGGACGAAGTTCAACAAAGATCCACCAACTGCTAACTCCATTCGGCGACGGTATGCGCAGTTTAAAGCTTCTGGATGCCTCTGTAAGGGGAAATCAACTGGTCGGCTTGCAGTGAGCGAAGAAACGGTGGAACGCGTGCGGGCAAGTTTCACGTGTAGCCCGCGGAAAATTGGCTCATGCCACAACTGGAGACCGACAGCGCCGACTTCATCTTTCAACAGGATGGTGCTCCACCGCACTTCCATGATGATGTTCGGCATTTCTTAAACAGGAGATTGGAAAACCGATGGATCGGTCGTGGTGGAGATCATGATCAGCAATTCATGTCATGGCCTCCACGCTCTCCCGACTTAACCCCATGCGATTTCCTTCTGTGGGGTTATGTGAAAGATTCAGTGTTTAAACCTCCTCTACCAAGAAACGTGCCAGAACTGCGAGCTCGCATCAACGATGCTTTCGAACTCATTGATGGGGACATGCTGCACCGAGTGTGGGAGGAACTTGATTATCGGCTTGATGTCTGCCGAATCACTAAAGGGGCACATATCGAACATTTGTGAATGCCTAAAAAAACTTTTTGAGTTTTTGTATGTGTGTGCAAAGCATTTTGAAAATATCTCAAATAATAAAGTTATTGTAGAGCTGTGAAATCGCTTCAATCATTTGTAATAACCCTGTATTATAAAGCGTTAAAACTCCGATATTCATTTATAAACACCCCGTAGATCGCAGTCTGGTTGGAGTCTAGGCAGCGAGTACACACAATAGCAAAACTCGCAGTGCCTGCAGGAGACAGATGGGTCGGTCGTCGAAATATTGTGCATAAAATGGAACAACAACTCTGCTGAACACTTGGAAGCTCGCTCTTAATCAATCACGCAGAGAAAACCGCAGAGATCACAACGTTCATACAGTCCACAAGCATCATGGTACTTCGATTATTAACACAGGTTCCAAGGAAGCCCAGGCGGATGTCTCCCACAACATAGTACTGCAGGCGGCGTGTTCCCATCGACCCACTTTCCAGTCGTTAAGATCCCGCGCCCACTGCAGTCATAACTGACCATTCGTTGGGTCAACATGGAAACACGTAGAGGTCGTGTGCTGCAGAGCCACAGGTTCAGCAGTGTGACCTGAATGGTGTGCTCCGCAATGCGAGTGCTTGCACCAGCATTGTACTTTGTCAACAGATCTACCACACATCTTGGCCTATCCTGCTTAACAGTGGGGGCAAGCCTCCTCCTACCTATACGTTCTCTGATGAGGTCTGTACGCTTAACTTCTCGTCGCTTACTTGTGATTTCACCGTCCAACTACTTTCCGTAGACGCTCGCGATACTAGCACGCTAACAGCCGACTGGATTCGCCTTTTCTGAGATGTTCTTTCCCATGCGTCGGAGCATAGCAATCTGCAATTAATGGCTCTCACCATTCGCAGACTGTGTCGCCGCTAGAACAATGCGCGATCTGTCTCTGCTTGCTTAGGCTATATAAACTGACAGAAAAAATCGCAACACCAAAAAAAAAAAAAAAAAAAAAAAATTTCAACTGTGCACTGGAATACATAATGAGAGAATGGTACAAGGACAATCCAAAGAGGATAAGAATTGGAAGTGCAAAAGATGATATTAGCTTAAACTGCTTGGGATACGCTGATGATCTTGCTCTCCTAGCCAACACCGTTCAAGAAGCCAGGCAACAAGTGAAATCACTACAAGAAATAGCAGAGAAAGTAGGCATTAGAATATCATTTGAAAAAACGGAGATTATGCTAACTGATCCACCACTTGCAAACAAAATTACAATAGGAGAACAGGAAATCAAAATTGTTGATAAATTTAAGTATTTAGGCGAAATAATAACATACAATCTAAATGAGAAGCCATCATGGCAAAATAGAATAAAAAACTGAACTATGCAAATTACATTACCAAAACTACATACAACAAAAAAAGCCTATCTATAGATGCAAAATTAAAACACTATAAAACAGTTACACAACCAGAAGTAACGTATGCAGCTGAAACTATCTTCAAAACAACTAATACAGCAGAAATTGACAGAATACTAAAAATAGAAAGAAGAATAATTGGGACATGTATAAATAAACAGTATAAAATAAATGGACATTGGATAATAGCATCAAATGAAACAGTATATAAGAAAATAGAGCCAGTCATGAGCACAATCAGGAAGAAACGCATCTCATTCTTTGGACATCTGATGAGAACTCCAGAAAACAGAATTAGTAAAAAAATAATACAAAAATTGTGGAATAGCAAGAGCGACATTAAATGGATCACAGAAATTAAGGAAGATATAAAAGATCTTAAAATTACAGTAGATGACCTAAAAAACAAGACAGAGAAAACCAGAATACTGCAAGACCCGCAAACCAGACTACAAATGAAAATCAATAAAAGGAGTACAGGAAGAGTTGTCTCAGATGAAGAAAGAAAGAAAATATCTGAAAGAATGAAGAAATATTGGGCAGACAGAAAAGCAAAACACCTTTCATATAAGAATAGCCTCTAATAATTATATTACCTAAATATATTAAGTTATTGTCGAACCAAATTGTATCCATTTGTAACAACTAGTTTAGAACTTTGTATTTTTGACTACAGTGGTCCAATGAAGGCCATAAAATAAATAATAAAAAAAATAATAATAAATAAAAAAATTATGTAGAGTAATGAAATTTCGGGAATGCATTTGTCTAGGTTACATATTTAAGTAATTAACATTGCAAGATCACAGGTTAATGTAAGAGCCAAAAAGGCCATGGCAAATGTGAAATGCTGGTACATTAATAACCGGTGTAGCCGGCAGAATGTTGAATGCGAGCATCCAGACGTGAATGCATTGTGTTGTAGAGGTGCCGGATGTCAGTTTGTGGGATGGAGTTCCATGCCGGTCCTGTTTGTGCACCCCTGGAATGCTGTTCAAGAATGACAGCAGAACAGGTCGAATGACCAGACTGACGTACAAAATTTTGCGCTCAGGGTGAGTGGGATAACCACCAGAGCGCTCCTGTGTCATACGAAATGGCAACGCAGATCATAACTTCAGGTGCAGAACCAGCTTCGTCAGAAAACACAGTAGACCTGCAGCCTGCCCTCCAATGAGCTCTCAGCTGACACCACTGACTTGGCAGATGGCGGTGGCTTGGGGTCACTGACCTGCACGGTACACGACGCTAAGTAGCTGTCCTTGCAGTAACAGATTTGTAACAGTTAGCTGCGTCACTGTGGAGCCTACTGCTACTCATATTGCTGCTGCAGGTGTAGTACGATGCGCCAGAGCTATCCTCCGAAAACGACGGTCTTTCAACTCCGTAGTGCGACTTGGCCGTACGGAGCCCGCTCTCTTTGTGTCCGTATTTTCTCGTGACCACCGCTTACAGCCATCATGTACAGTGATTACAATGCTGATAAGCCTTTCTGCAATATCGCAGAATGAACATCCAGCTTCTCTTAAATACACGACCTCGTTCAAAATTGGAAATTTGTGGTAAGGTCTTATGGGACCAAACTATTGAGGTCATCGGTCCCAAAACTTACGCACTACTTAAACTAACTTACGCTAAAGACAGCACACACACCCATGCCCGAGGGAGGAACCGAAGCTCCGACGGAGGGAGCCGCGCGGACCGTGACAAGACGCCCCAGACCGTCCGGCTACCCCGCGTGGCCCTCGTTCTGTAAGTAGGCTGTTTATGTTTTCTTATTGGCAACGTTACGTAGCGCTGTGTATGAAAATCACTGGCTGTGCTGTGTGCAGTCTGTGGCTAGTTTGCATTGTTGTCTGCCATTGTAGTGTTGGGCAGCGGCAGCTGGATGTGAACAGCGCGTACCATTGCGCAGTTGGAGCTGAGCCGCCAGCAGTGGTGGAGAGTAGACCCATTGTAGTCCTGGTAGAGATTACGATATTGGTGGGCCATCAAAGATGCAGACCCACTATAGTCCTTGTAGAGATGACCAGCAGCCATCTGTTGCGACTGTGCAGGTGCACAATCACCATCGAAGAGTCTTGCGGAGAATATAGCAAGTCCATAAACCACCACTTGTCCATTCACAAAAAATTTGTTTGAAATGTCCTTAGAACCAGCAATGCTGTTATCCAGTCCCTTGCTGAATTATTAACACACGTGCAAACACTATCAGTCCCTACTTCTCACATATTGTCCATATACTATGACCAACAGAAAGGGGTGCAGTGAAATGTAACTTACAAGTTACTTAATTTGATGAACTGGTGTCAATTACAATTTTATAACATGAGAATACAATTACAAAGGTACAAAATACATCATTAAAGAACATAACAATACAGATAACATTTGTAGTAATACAGGCTTTACAAAACAATAGAAATAAACATATACATTAGTGTTACAGGAATTATGACATAAGTACATTCATAAAGATCAGAAGAACTTTTGGAACATCACCTTCACATGTGAGCAACAAAACAGAATAAATAATGTCTAAACATCTTCACAAAGTAAATAACATATTATTAATGCCAATTATATTTGAGGATAACAGTATTCCTCATCATAGTCAGTGAGGTGTTGATAATGGAGTCTTTGTCGCCTGAAAGACATTCTTGACTAACATCAACTCAGCACGTCCAATCTGAAAGGTAACTAACGTTCACCACCGTTACAGCGTGTATTTAAAGCAAACATTATTTGCATTCTCATAGCGGCGCTATTAACGCCACTCCTATGCAACTGGTAGGTAACTTGAATAGACGTCATCTTTCAGATGTAAAAACACGCCTACCAACTTTCGTTTATGTCGCACAACCCCTTCTTGGTGTTGCGATTTTTTTCCGTCAGGGTACATCTTAAACAGCGTGAGATGAAAGACATTTGCCAAAATATCACCACAGATCATGAAAACAGAGAAGTAGAGCCGTTTAACAATGCTTATGGCTTTCTTATAATTATTAATACAGCTGAATTCCTTTTCCTTCTTCGTATTTACAAAGAAATACTTGTATAATACGTTGATCATCTCTATGCACTTCTTCAACACAAAACTGCAAGCCGTGTTAGTACAAGGTGCATTCAAGTTCTAAGGCCTCCGATTTTTTTTCTCCGGACTGGAAAGAGATAGAAACATGCACATTGTTTTTAAATGAGGCCGCGTTCATTGTCAATATGTCCCAGAGATGGCAGCACCGTACGGCAGATGGAATTTTACCGCCAGCGGCGAGAATGAGAACTGTTTTAAATACTTAAAATGGCGACGTTTTCCTTACTTGAACAGTGTGCAAACATTCGTCTTCTGAATTTGCGTGGTGTGAAACCAATTGAAATTCATCGACAGTTGAAGGAGACATGTGGTGATGAAGTTATGGATGTGTCGAAAGTGCGTTCGTGGGTGCGACAGTTTAATGAAGGCAGAACATCGTGTGACAACAAACCGAAACAACCTCGGGCTCGCACAAGCCAGTCTGACGACATGATTGAGAAAGTGGAGAGAATTGTTTTGGGGGATCGCCGAATGAACGTTGAACAGATCGCCTCCAGAGTTGGCATTTCTGTGGGTTCTGTGAACACAATCCTGCATGACGACCTGAAAATGCGAAAAGTGTCATCCAGGTTGGTGCCACGAATGCTGACGGACGACCACACGGCTGCCCGTGTGGCATGTTGCCAAGCAATGTTGACGCGCAACGACAGCATGAATGGGACTTTCTTTTCGTCGGTTGTGACAATGGATGAGACATGGATGCCATTTTTCAATCCAGAAACAAAGCGCCAGTCAGTTCAATGGAAGCACACAGATTCGCCGCCACCAAAAAAAATTTCGGGTAACCGCCAGTGCTGAAAAAATGATGGTGTCAATATTCTGGGACAGCGAGGGCGTAAACCTTACCCATTGCGTTCCAAAGGGCACTACGGTAACAGGTGCATCCTACGAAAATGTTTTGAAGAACAAATTCCTTCCTGCACTGCAACAAAAACGTCCGGGAAGGGCTGCGTGTGTGCTGTTTCACCAAGACAACGCACCCACACATCGAGCTAACGTTACGCAACAGTTTCTTCGTGATAACAACTTTGAAGTGATTCCTCTTGCTCCCTACTCACCTGACCTGGCTCCTAGTGACTTTTGGCTTTTTCTAACAATGAAAGACACTCTCCGTGGCCGCACATTCACCAGCCGTGCTGCTATTGCCTCAGCGATTTTCCAGTGGTAAAAACAGACTCCTAAAGAAGCCTTCGCCGCTGCCATGGAATCATGGCGTCAGCGTTGTGAAAAATGTGTACGTCTGCAGGGCGATTACGTCGAGAAGTAACGCCAGTTTCATCGATTTCGGGTGAGTAGTTAATTAGAAAAAAAATCGGAGGCCTTAGAACTTGAATGCACTTCGTATGAGCAATGGTGAAATCAAGAAGACCATCAGTTTGTGAAAGGATCTCAGTTCAAAAAAACTGTTGCGTTTTTTTCGATCAGCGTAATTTACTCCCCGCGTCACGTTCCCGTAGCGTCACCGGGTGACATTCAATTTTTCGGTAGGCAGTGGTCATCACCTTTTGACTCAGCAGTGTCAGAACTTTACTGTTACGATAAACAAATGTTCCATGTCGTATGTGTTGGGCCGGTCCAGGGTGGACACCGAGGAACAGGTAAGTGTTGAGACAAAGCAAAATGAGTAGAAAATGGCTCTGAGCACTATGGGGCTTAACTTCTGAGGTCATCAGTCCCCTAGAACTTAGAACTACTTAAACCTAACTAACCTAAGGACATCACACACATCCACGCCCGAGGCAGGATTCGAACCTGCGACCGTAGCAGTCGCGCGGTTCCAGACTATAGTGCCTAGAACCGCTCGGCCACAAAATGAATAGAATCAATGTCTTTTACTTAACTTCCTTCTGCAACTCCAAACAGTAATCCACAATAGTCTGTTATACAGGTACGTTCATCATAAACAATCGCAGTAGCAGGGAAGGAGACTGGTAACGCTGCGAAGGCTCCAAGTGAACTCCTCGAGCAGTCTGGATGGCGCCTGTGCGGCGTCTTTTTAAGGTCACTCGGTGATGGCGCTGCTCGCACGTGCAGCAGAGGGTGCATGTACTAGCTGGCTACGGATTGGCAGGGCAGTCACATGTGTTACTGCCAACCTCTGGACGTAGAATGCCTGGCGTGGTGTCGATACTGTATGACACCATACTATGCAATGTATAGAACGTGGCGGAAGATACATAGTTCCACCGATAGCCACCTCCTGCTCTAACCCATTCGTCTATGGAACTACGAAAACCGACTGTCTGTATGCTTCTATACTCGCCTTAAGTTATTTTATTACTTCTCGCGCTCACACGCGAGACGTATGTAGAATTGTTGCAAAATCTTCCTCGAATGCCAGTTTTCTAACTTTACCTACCACATCATCATGTATCTTCCAAAGAGCCCCACACGATTTCTCTGAGCATCTCTGTCATGTTTTCGTACGAACCTCGCCGACATATTTTGCACCTGGTGAGCGTGTTCAAATTCGTTGTGTCGCTGCCTATTCGATTTCACACTCCGGAATAGGTAGCCCTATCGTCTTTTAAGCAATTTTCTTAACAGATCCATTGCAACTGAACAGATTCCTCCCAATAAATCCAGTGAAGTTCCCCACAATTGAAACTGCGTTTTCGTTCCACATGCCACTACGATGTGGCATGTGTAGTTTAGCACTTATATTGTAAATAGATGCTATCCCATTCATTCTCTTATTTATGGATATTATCTTCCATTTAGTCACACTTAAACGGAACCGGCATCCAAATATACTATAAATTAAAGTCAAATGTTTTTTATTCTAGTCTTTGATCACAATATCAATTCTTTTGACGATGGACGTTTTCAGTCAGTAATGACCATCCTCAGATCTTTTCTACGCCATGTCCTAAAGTGATAAGGCCGTAATGGTATCGTCAAAACATATAAATATACTCAGCACAGCATCGTCACATAGATCTAAAATGTGGTGTAGAATAGGCCATGAGTTGCTAAAATGACTGTGTGTACGATGTGGCCTATTCTACACCTTATTTTAGATCTATGTGACGATGCTGGGCTGAGTATATTTATATGTTTTGACGATGCCATTACGGCTTTATCACTTTAGGACATGGTGTAGAAAAGATCTGAGGATGGTCATTACTGACTGAAACCGGTAATCGTCAAAAGAATTGATATTGTGATCAAAGACTGGAATAAAAAACATTCGGTTCAAATGGCTCTGAGCACTATGGGACTTAACTGCTGTGGTCATCAGTCCCCTAGAACTTAGAACTACTTAAACCTAAATAACCTAAGGACATCGCACACATCCATGCCCGAGGCAGGATTCGAACCTGAAACCATAGCGATCACGCGGCTCCAGACTGTAGCGCCTAGAACCGCACGGCCACTCTGGCCGGCTAAAAAACATTTGACAATATTGGATCACTGTTCATATACGCGACTATGTCGCAGATGGTGATAAATTAGTGTCTTGCAGCGTAATTATATCTGTGCGTGAAGGCTGATTTCAGGAACTACTGTAGGGATTTTGCTATGGTTTCGATTAATAAATAGGCTGATGCACTAGGAATGTTTGTGTATGTAATTTACCAGCCGGCGGCCGTAGATACTTGGTGGTATCCGTTTGAAGGTGGGGCAAGTCGCTCGTTCAGTATACAGATTGGCGGTACTATCTTAAACCGTTTTACATATCCTTACAGTTACCCAGAAACAATTCCTGCAGAGAACAGTATTATCAGTAAATATGAGAGTGCTACTGGACGAATATCATAAATCGTGTATGTACGCTAGTGTTTGTAAAAAGTGAAACACCAAGACCGAGAGATGTGATCACAATGAAACTTATTTAACTGATGAGGGACATGACACTACACAAATGATTAGCATTACAGACCTGTAGATGCACAGTCACTGTGCGGAGTAGTGCCACCACGAGCTACAATCAGAGCCTCCAGACGTCGTGGCATGGTGTCAGAGGGCGCCTGGATATGCTACTGGGGAATACTCTGCGACGTGTTTTGTACACGCGTCCACAAAGCATCAGTTGTGGCTGCAAGAGGATCTGAACGAACAAGTTACCGACCGACTATAGCCTACGCATGTTCAATGAGCGACATGTGGGGAGAAAGGGCAGGCCAGAGAAGCACAGGGGCTTGCACATTCCTTGCCACATGCGACCGGACGTTGTCCTGCTGAAATATGGCATGTGGAACAGCCTGCAGGAGGGGCGATTCCTCGTGCTGTAAGACCTCCCTGATGTAGCGGGGTAGCTATTGAGATTGCCTCAAGACGTAGGAGGCGAGACCGCATGTTATAGGCAATGGCGTCCCGAACCGTCACACTTCACGTTTGTCCGCTATGCCGCTCAATAATACATTCTGCCCGACAGTGTTCACCACGGCGGCATAAATCGCGTATGCAGCCATCAGTGTTGGACAGGTTGAAGAGTTACTCGTCCGAAAACACTAACTTTTGCCACTCACTAGGCCAGCATCGGCGTTCAAGTGCCCAGACAGTCTGCGGCGTTGGTAGGTTCTGGTCTATGGAAGCCAACGCATCTGCAAGCGTGCTATCAGTCCAGCCCGCAGAACGCAGTGTAGAACCGTCGACGCAGACATATCCACACCCGTTGCAGTACTCCAATATCGCGCGAAAACTGTGGACGAAGCTGTTGTGTCCGTTACGGCCTAGAGGACAAGATGGCAGTCATATTCCGTTTTGGTGACATCGTGTCGTCCAGTAACCTGTCGGCGTTGTGTACGGCCCTGTTCTTTCCATTGGTTCCACATGCGCCTCGCTGTTAAAGCAGCTTGCCCTGACGAGCCGCAATTTCACGGAACGACAGACCCGCCTCCCGGAGAGTAATCGTTCTGTCGCGTCAGAACGCACTCACATGCTGATATTCCACTCTGTGATGTCGGCGAGGCATAGTGGCTCACGTTTCCACTTCGTATGACGCATCCGCACCGACTGAGCTTTGCGTAACACTTGAAACGTCCCCTTAGAAAAATTATAAATGACTGTGCTTAAACTGACACACAATATTTTTAGCGTAACGCAATCTGACTTCTATTAATCCCTACAAAAGAATGGCCCTGACTAACAATAACCTATACCTTTCATGAATCACTTACCTCACAAAAATCTTCGTTACTCAAATTACTGCAATAGAGCGAACGCCAATACCGCCAGCTAAATAAAAGATTCTAACTACTGAAGTCACTAACTACTGATAGGCATAGTTAGCAAATGAAAGATTTTGATAAATAACAAACAATGTAATTACCTTAATAGTGTTCAAAAGTCATAATATATATTAGTTCATTACATCCAGTCTTACAAATTTACTCTCTCTGATGGACACACGTCCAGATCATCCGCTCTCAAAACTCCGCCATCCCTCTCCCCACATCCACCACTGCTGGCGGCTCACCTCCAACTGCGCAACGCTATGCGCTGTTCACATCCAACTGCGCAACACTACAATAGCGAATATTACAACAATGCTAACCAGCCACAGACTGCACACAGCACAGCCAGTGATTTTCATACAGAGCGCTACGTGGCGTTACCAATATAAAAACCTAAACAGCCTACTTACACACTGGCCTGTCCGTTCACACAAAGAGGGTGCTGTTGGGACTACGTGCATGCTGCCTGCTGCCTCTCTGCCATTTAAATCACTTGCTAGGCCCTAAGCGAGGTTCTGCTGTAGTACATGTCCTCTTATCGTGACGTGTCGCAGACCATTGCTTCTGACTATTTCACTTTTTACAAATGTTAGTGTATATTGACAACATTAGTGATAATATTGCGCTTTCTTGGGGTACATCCCATGTAACTTCTGTTTCTACTGAACATTTGCTGCCCAATATAACAAAAAAATGTGAAATCTTATGGGACTTAACTGCTAAGGTCATCAGTCCCTAAGCTTACACACTACTTAACCTAAATTGTCCTAAGGACAAACACACACACCCATGCCCGAAGGAGGACTCGAACCTCCGCCGGGATCAGCCGCACAGTCCATGAATTCAGCGCCCAGACCGCTCGCCTAATCCCGTGTGGCCCCAATGTAACGTTATGCATTCTATCAGCTAAACATTTTCTAGCCAACAGTCCATTTGTTAAGATACTTCGTATCTTTGTTATCAGGCTTGCGCGTGGTACATTCTCCACCGCCAGGTCATTCATTTATGTTCGACCTCACTGAAAGTTTCTGTCTTTGTAAAACGCAGTGATTCAGTTTGGAGGAAAGTTATGCAAAGGAAGTGGATATTTTTAAAGGCTATGTTTTAAAGGTTTCCCGTCAAAATTTTCACAAGAAGATGAGGCGTACTGGGAAGTGTAGCATCCTTAACATCAGCTTTAAAATTACCCTTTTATTTTAACGATTTTGTTTCTTTGTCACGCCCTCAAAGTTCCCATTATTTTAACTGATAAATGGCCATGAAATGTGTCCACACTTCTTAATAACACGCTAAACTGTGATTTAACTGACAGCGTAGGCGCCGAGGGTATGCGTTGGTTAGCCGACCGAGGTGGCCGAGCGGTTATAGGCGCTACAGTCTGGAACCGCGCGACCGCTACGGGCGAAGGTTCGAATCCTGCCCCGGGCATGGATGTGTGTGTGATGTCCTTAGGTTTAAGTAGTTCTAAGTTCTAGGGGACTGATGACCTCAGATGTTAAGTCCCATAGTGCTCAGAGCCATTTGAACCATTTTATGCGTTGGTAATTATAGAACATGTCCTATGACCTCGTCAGTGATTGTCGCACGTAAAATGAATCTCATGGACGTTGTACTTCGACATCATGTTCAGTTAAACGGACGTTTGCAACAGCACTTATACCTCATAAGTTACAACACTCTAACGCGACTTCCACGTCATGCTATAATTCAATAGAATAATGCTTGTGTCAACAGCGGCTGCGGAACATGCTTGAATGACTGGAGACAAAACTGTCTTTCACAAGGCTGAGGCGATCTCCAGAAACAGAATATCAGTAACCAGGAAATCCGGTGTCAAACTGAAGGTTTGCGGCCGCCCTTGAGGTAAGCTTGTATAGGTCAGAAGTCAGAGCACTGGCAGCCAAACCCAGAGATCCGTGTTCGTATCCCTTTCGGGCAAATCTTAAACTGCTACAAAGGTTCGTAATAAGCTGCTGCCGACTGCAAGATTCCATTCAATAAGGAATTTTATACACACTACTAACATATTTACTCAAAATAACTATTACATTAAAAATTAAGACGTAATCTTTTCGAATGACATTATTTTCACAAACACCATTTAGCTGCACCAATACAGCAATTGTCAACACCTGGAAGTATTACTGGATAAACCCACAATTAAGAGTTAGAAGTTAAAAATGTGAGGAATAACGCTGCTTACATTCAGACGTCACGATGTATGTAACAATGGAAACATTGTTAATACTAAACGTTTTGGCGCCTGACTATGGATAGAGGGTTTACCCTGATAAATGGTCAAGCGTTTATAAATAAAATATTGGTGCAACTTCATGATTGTGATGAAGATTATATAGTTCAGCAAATGTTTGTGGATTCAAGGCACTTCATCTCGTGGTCGTGCGGTAGCGTTCTCGCTTCCCACGCTCGGGTTCCCGGGTTCGATTCCCGGCGGGGTCAGGGATTTTCTCTGCCTCGTGATGGCTGGGTGTTGTGTGCTGTCCTTAGGTTAGATAGGTTTAAGTAGTTCTAAGTTCTAGGGGACTTATGACCACAGCAGTTGAGTCCCATAGTGCTCAGAGCCATTTGAACCATTTTTTTTTTTATTCAAGGCATGGTGTCCAAAAACGTTTGTCATGTTTTTGTTTGCTGTAACTTAATTTTGTTTTGTATCTATTGTAATGAAAAATTATCTAGACACAAACCATTAGTTGAATGTTTATTCTGGACTCAACTACTTCTCTGTTTCTGCCAACCATAACTGTAACGAATTAATCCTGGCTTTTCGTACCCTACGACACTATTATTTATACAGAGCGTTCGGAAATTACCGTTACAAATGTGTAGGACTTATAGAAAGGAGTGCGTGAATGATATTTTGAATAGGAACCCCTATCCGGAAACGTCATCCAACGATGCTACAGAGTGTCGAAGTTACTGGTGTCTGCCCATGTAATATGTATGTACATACAGGGTGATTCCGTAATCATGTTACAAACTTTCTAGGATGATGGAGATGAATAAATGAATCAGCTTGAGGCAAAGGTCCCTGGTTAAAAAATGAACGAGTCGAAAGTTACAAGCAAAAATCATTCTGATACCTCTTGCAAGTGAAATACATGTACCGCTACTGCTGTTGCTAAGAATGTAGAGCATGCAACTTTCAAACGTGGAACAAAACAAGGCAAAAAGGCCAGTAAACATTGGCTCTAAGATACATACCTGAGAAACTACGAGCACTTTTTCATCTTCACTACTGTGAAATGCCCAACATTCTTATTAACAACGGTAGCGGTACATGGATTCCACTGACACAGGTATCTGAACGATTTTCGCTTCCAACTTTCGACTCGTTCGTTTCGGAAGGAGGGATCCTTACCTCAAATTGATACATTTATCCATCTCCATCATCCTAAAAAGTCTGTAACAACATTACTGAATCATCCTGTATGTACATACATTTACAAGCACAGGCGCCTAAAACTTCGACGCTCTGTAGCATCGTTGGATGACGTTCCCGAGCATGGATTGCTACTCGAAATATTACGTACTCACTCCCCTCTACAAGTCCCAGAAGTTTGTAACGGAAGTTTCTGAACACCGTGTATAGGAAGCATACGGAACATTTGTTTATCGTAACAGCAATTTTTATCTCAGTAATGACATAACGTCCTTCTCTTCCTAGCCGGCTGCTGTGGCCGAGCGGTTCTAGGCGCTTCAGTCCGGAACCGCGGTGCTGCTACGGTCGCAGGTTCGAATCCTGCCTCGGACATAGATGTGTGCGATGTCCTTAGGTTAGTTAGGTTTAAGTAGTTCCAAGTCTAGGGGACTGATGACCTCAGATGTTAAGTCCCATAGTGCTTAGAGTCATTTGAACCATCCTTCTCTTCCTACCCAACAACTATCTCAGTTACGATCTTAGTATTCTTTTATTTTCTAATTTTTTTAACATAACACAGCATAATGGCATCCGTATAGGTTTCTGGTCCTATAATATCCATATGAAACCATTTCAGTAGCATACGTACTCCTAACATGGCATTGTCCCAAACGTGTACGTTGGTGTCACAATGTAGATTCTTTTACAGGATACTTGTTGGATAGTGAGATGTCCTGGTAGAGCACTAGACTAGCAGACACTGAGAATCAATCGTTCTCGAGGCTACACCACGATTTACCATGAAAAGGTGGGTCACTGCCCCTCCTGTTCCTGGGTCCACCCACACAGGGAAGAACCATAGTCGCTGAGCCACGCAGTACAATTGTGTGAGGGAAATTCTTGTGGAGGGTCTCAGGTATACCGATAACACCGCTCAGCGATATATTAAGCTACTACAGGCGCTTTAACACTCAGATGTTTCCTTAGTGTTGTGTGATATTTGTGGAGGACTCTGACGAGTGCACATTTGGTGTAGCGCTGACAACACATTCGACGTTGCCGCATGTAATAAACATAAACATAATCATAGCAAATTGGGCATAGATACTTGAATCCAATCATATTAATAAATTAAATACATGAAATTTATTCGCAGTTGCGAATGAGAACAACCATCAGCTACATAATGAGATGTCGGCAGTGAATATTTGTGCCACACTGGGACTCGAGCCCCCATATGCTGCTTATCGCGAGGTGTAGTCACCACAGTGCCTGTTCCTTCGGACAGGCATGTATGTCCGAAGGAACACTGCATCGTAATTCTGAACAACACAAGCACTGCAGTACCGTACTAGACTAAAAGCTTTGTAACACGTTTTTTGGATTGTTGCAGTCTCTCTCAAAAACCTTTAATCGAATAATAACTCGGAGTCTATTAAGCTCCATTATGGCGTCAATAAACCTTGAACAGAACGTTATGGGGATTCCTTAAAGAGGCTACTGCCTATTTCCTTCACTATCCTTGCTCAATACCAGCTTTTGCTCACCTCTGATGATATCGGTACCGATAAAACGTTAAACTCAAAACTTCTTTCATTGCCTATGGTATTTAACAATTTGTAAAGTAGCCGTAGTTGGATGTGATGTTTTTATCGCAATAGAATCTACTCTTCGGAAGTGAAAAATACTAAACGGGACTGCTAGGCCTTTTTTGCTGTTGGGGACGCCCGCCGCATCGCTGCAATTCCCGAAGGTCAGTCGGTAAAATAACTCGTCGTGGAAGTTCCATTTGCGTCAGCAAGCAGTATATGGAATTATTTTGACATTACGCACGAAGAAGTCCAGAGGCGACTACTTTTCCATCGATTTGTATCTGGACGCGTTTTTAGTAGACGTCTCTTCCGCAACCGAGCGCTAGCGACACTAGATACTACTCATCGTTTTCCCTGTTCGCTATAATTTCTGTGGCTGAATCGCGTTATCAGCATTTGTAAGAGACAGGCCTGATAGTTCGGTGAAGCCGAACAAGGTAGCACATGTGTTACGCTAAACTCGTAGTCTGAAGAAACAGGACTCAAACTCCGTTCGGAAGCAGATGTTCAGCCTTTCCGTAACTAACAGAGTCACGTCAGGCGGGGATGGTTACTCCACCAAGCGCCACGGACGACTGTATCCCCCATCGCCCTCCAAGAGAACCACTGCTCATTCTCTATCGAATTCACTGTCGTAACTATGTTAAGCCGTAATCATTCTTCCTGTTTTCTGCTTGTCGGATGTTTCCAGGCCCAACCACAGGTTTCCATACTCATCATTTTGATTTGCGGCTCCTTGTGTTGGCCGTGTTTGCAGTTAAAATTGCTGGATGTGAGGTCCGCCAGTTATGCATAACACCGTTTCTTCCCAGTAACTAAACATGTTTCGGCACCACTGTGCCATCATCAGTGGGTTTTCGTTTCTATTTATTCTTTATATTTGGTGTGCATGAGTTTTCTGGATAACTTGTGTGTTAATTACTACAGGTAGCTTCCATTCTCCGCATCATGCTGAGGTGTTGTGATGCACACGTAACTATAAAAAGTATTTTCCATAAATAACGTAGTAAAACACTTTTCACTTCACCAAATCACACAAAACACACAGAGGCATTCAAAGATGCAAGGGCGAAGGTGGAAAGGGAGAAGTTTCCAACAATTCAGTTTGTTTTAACTCATGAGCTACAAATGTGGTTAGTGGAGCCTTGTTTGAGTAACTAACCACTTCAGTGTTTACATTGTTGTACAATTTTAGCTACCTTTAAATCGGTGTTGAGTCCGAATTATGGTCTCAGTGATTTGTCTAATTAATGTAGAGTTGTTATACAGGGTGTTACAAAAAGGTACGGCCAAACTTTCAGGAAACATTCCTCACACACAAAGAAAGAAAATATGTTATGTGGACATGTGTCCGGAAACGCTCACTTTCCATATTAGAGCTCATTTTATTACTTCTCTTCAAATCACATTAATCATGGAATGGAAACACACAGCAACAGAACGTAGGCGTCACTTCAAACACTTTGTTAAAGGAAATGTTCAAAATGTCCTCCGTTAGCGAGGATACAGGCATCCACCCTTCGTCGCATGGAATCCCTGATGCGCTGATGCAGCCCTGGAGAATGGCGTATTGTATCACAGCCGTCCACAATACGAGCACGAAGATTCTCCACATTTGGTACCGGGGTTGCGTAGACAAGAGCTTTCAAATGCCCCCATAAATGAAAGTCAAGAGGGTTGAGGTCAGGAGAGCGTGGAGGCCATGGAATTGGTCCGCCTCTACCAATCCATCGGTCACCGAATCTGGTGTTGAGAAGCGTACGAACACTTTGACTGAAATGTGCAGGAGCTCCATCGTGCATGAACCACATGTTGTATCGTACTTGTAAAGGCACATGTTCTAGCAGCACAGGTAGAGTATCCCGTATGAAATCATGATAACGTGCTCCATTGAGCGTAGGTGGAATAACATGGGGCCCAATCGAGACATCACCAACAATGCCTGCCCAAACGTTCACAGAAAATCTGTGTTGATGACGTGATTGCACAATTGCGTGCGGATTCTCGTCAGCCCATACATGTTGATTGTAAAAATTTACAATTTGATCACGTTGGAATGAAGCCTCATCCGTAAAGAGAACATTTGCACTGAAATGAGGATTGACACATTGTTGGATGAACTATTCGCAGAAGTGTACCTGTGGAGGCCAATCAGCTGCTGATAGTGCCTGCACACGCTGTACATGGTACGGAAACAACTGGTTCTCCCGTAGCACTCTCCATACAGTGACGTGGTCAACGTTACCCTGTACAGCAGCAACTTCTCTGTCGCTGACATTAGGGTTATCGTCAACTGCACGAAGAATTGCCTCGTCCATTGCAGGTGTCCTCGTCGTTCTAGGTCTTCCCCAGTCGCAAGTCATAGGCTGGAATGTTCCGTGCTCCCTAAGACGCCGATCAATTGCTTCGAAGGTCCTCCTCTCGGGACATCTTCGTTCTGGAAATCAGTCTCGATACAAACGTACCGCGCCACGGCTATTGCCCCGTGCTAACCCATGCATCAAATGGGCATCTGCCATCTCCGCATTTTTAAACATTGCACTGACTGCAAAACCACGTTCGTGACGAACACTAACCTGTTGATGCTACGTACTGATGTGCTTGATGCTAGTACTGTAGAGCAATGAGTCGCATGTCAACACAAGCACCGAAGTCAACATTACCTTCCTTCAATTGGGCCAACTGGCGGTGAATCGAGGAAGTACAGTACATACTGACGAAACTAAAATGAGCTCTAACATGGAAATTAAGCGTTTCCGGACACATATCCACATAACATCTTTTCTTTATTTGGGTGTGAGGAATGTTTCCCGTACCTTTTTGTAACACCCTGCATTTTGTTTATTATTGGTTAACTGATGACCGATAAGATTAAATGTGTCTTACTCAGTGTTAATTTGATTAATGTTCGGCGGATTTGATGTGAACCTTGAGCAAAAAAAAAAAAATTGTTCAAATGGCTCTGAGCACTATGGGACTTAACTACTGAGGTCATCAGTCGCCTAGAACTTAGAACTATTTAAACCTAACTAACCTAAGGACATCACACACATCCATGCCCGAACCAGCGACCGTAGCGGTCGCGCGGCTCCAGACTGTAGCGCCTAGAACCGCTCGGCCACTCCGGCCGGCGAACCTTGAGCACTCAACCCTGAAATCTTTACTGATCCTTTTTGATGTTTGATACTTTGTGTACAATAAAATGCGTATGATTAATGACCAATCACAGCTCGGTCCAGCTCTACAACTTCCCTATTCCATTACAGTGGTCCCTGCATTCAGTATTGTTGTGTACCCTGTAAGACAGGATTCATATCTTTTGTGTTCCGTGCTGTGTAAGCTTTTGCAATTTGTTCTTTCAAATCGAGCAGAATTAATATAGTTGCCAGTTATGATCCAAGGCCAGTATCATACAGTTTGACACTTTGATAGCATAGTGTCATGTATTTCTTTAACATAGGACGATTTTTTCCACCGTTACAAACTGTATAGATTGATCGATGAGAGGATACGGAATAAAACAGGTCTAATGAACGTATGTCTGGAAATGCATGGTTTCCATGCTAGAGACCATTTATTCAATCACTAAGGTCTAACACGCGCTGTAACGTGCAGCCATAGCTACGGTATGTGCTGAAAATGGTTTCCGTACGCACTCGATGCATGCTTGTACGTGCCGTACCATGTTCTGTCTCACAAGTTCACAGCGGCCAGGCTGCATCCGAACAGTGTCAAAGGCAGCATGAATGCGTTGCTCCAGTGTCTCCACATCTGGAATGGGCTCTGCAGACTCTATGCGTTTGAGACGGCTCCATAACCAGAAATCGCACGGGTTGAGATCTGGAGAACGAGCAGGCCATGCAACTGGAGCACGTCGTCCGATCCATCGGCCACGGAAGACACGATGGAGTTGCGTCCAGACGTTAACGGCGAAGTAGGCTGGAGCACCATCATGTAGCATCCACATAACCCTTCGAATCATCTGTGGCACTTCTTCCAACAGGAGAGGCAAAGCCACCCGCAAGAAACGCCGATGGTTCCGGCCTGTTAGGTGACGTCGAAGGAAGACTCATCCCTAAATACGGTCGGCAATTATCCCGGCAAACACATTCCGGCTTCACCGATACTGATGATTCGCTATCCCCATACCATGGGGTTCTGCATACTATCCCAAAGGTGACTGTTACGGAAACTGAAGACACCACTCCGCGTAAAGGTGGCATCATCTGTGAGTAGGATGTATAACATGAACCCCTGGACCGTGGTTGCCTGGTGAAGAAACCAGTGACAACACTGCTCCCGATGTGGAAAGTGTGTAGATAGTAGGCCCTGCACACGCTGTACGTGATAAGGATAGTAACAATCGTTATGGAGAATGTTCCACACGGTTGTCTGGTTTACTCTACAATGGTGCGCCAATTGCCTGGTACTGACACGGCTGTCGCCTTCCATAGCGTTAATCACATTTTCCTCCATGTCTGGTGTCCGAACATTTCGGGTACGTCCTTCGTAATGTCCAGCTTCCTGAAACGATGTCTGATACAAACGGCGAAACACAGTTGCAAACGTCGAATGCTGTGTTTGTTGTCGGTGGGGATAGGTCTCTTGCTACAACCTTGCCCGTCACCCGTTGCCATTTTCCTTTCCGTAAGTAAACACTATGTCGCCAAACTCTCGTTTCGAATACAGAACCATTGTGTACAACGCAGTATCACATCCACTACAAGGTGAGTCAGCAAGAGAAGTGAATCGGACACTTCATTACCACTATCTATGGCAGGAGAGGGCGCTTAGGCATGACGTATAAAATGGCTCTGATCGATCGATCTCAAATGGTTCAAATGGCTCTGAGCACTATGGGACTCATCATCTGAGGTCATCAGTCCCCTAGAACTTAGAACTACTTAAACCGAACTAACCTAAGGACATCACACACACCCATGCCCGAGGCAGGATTCGAACCTGCGACCGTAGCAGTCGCACGGTATCGGACTGAAGCGCCTAGAACCGCTCGGCCACCACCGCTGCCGGCCATGACGTATAAGGAACAGCACCAGCCTCTAGGAGGAAACTATGCATATTGTAACTGTGGCTGCATGGTACAGCAGGTAGACCGCAGTCACTGTAACAATGTATGTTTGAATAAATGGTCTAGCATTGAAACCATGCATTTCCGGACATAACTTCATTATACCTTTTTTGTTCCGTTTCCTCTTATCGATCAATCCCCAGAGTTTGTACACGATGGAAAAAATCACCTTGTATAACTAGCTTATGGCCCATGCTTATTCTGCCAGCCGGCCGGTATGGCCGAGCGGTTCTAGGTGCTACAGTCTGGAACCGCGTGACCGCTACGGTCGCAGGTTCGAATCCTGCCTCGGGCATGGATGTGTGTGATGTCCTTGGGTTAGTTAGGTTTAAGTAGTTCTAAGTTCTAGGGGACTGATAACCTCAGCAGTTAAGTCCATTGTGGTCAGTGCCATTTGAACCATTATTCTGCCATCTCAGTAGTGGACTGTCAGTTATAACGGTGCAAACGTGAGAACACAACACCCAGTCCCCAAGTGGAGCAAAAGCACCGACCCCAGCCGGGAATCGAAACCTTCTTGACATTTGTAGATACCGTAAACTTCCGCCTAAGCAAAATGTTTGATCAGATTTGTTCCGCCGCTATGATGTTACTGAAAACGTGATTAATGATTGAAATTAGCTCATTCATCCTTGAGTATTACGTTAACCACTATGCAGGATGGATATGTTTTGATTTGTAATCAGATGGGAGGTTTTGTTTTTCCGTCTTTTGTAGTTACGATATTACATCATTTTTAAAAACTGATTTACACGACTTAAGGGATTAATTGAAAATATAAATTAGAGTGGATAATGCAGCACTGATTATGAACAATATCGACAGATGTAAAGGTAATTTCCGGACTACCACAGCGAAGTGTGAGAGGACCATTGCTGTTTGCAATATACACTATGTGATACGTTTTTCATATTAGGTGCATTGTGCTGCCGT